>NC_059081.1:40508376-41108376 GCF_020497125.1 Mauremys mutica | reverse complement strand
AAATCCTGCCCCCTTTGACAAGACTCCCATTGATTTCAGTGAGCTAGGATTTCACCTTCTATGTCTAACTCCATGATTCAGTTTGATCTTTTCCTACTAGTATCACAGGTGGACCCTTTAAGGGAGAGTGGTCCAGCCCATCTGTAATTAATTAGGCAGTGTCCTCTTGGGCCTCATGAGCATGGATCCTAGAAATCTGTTTGCAATGGAAAAATGTGGAAAAACACGAAATTTGCATTTTTACAGAGAATCTTTAGTTTTTACATTTTGTGAAAAAATAAAAACGTATATTAACTATTAAATACATTTTACTGAAAGTGCCAGTGTCATGTAGTCAATGCATGCAGCCTTCCCCTCTTGTGGTTGATTTTTGAATGCACTTAAAATTTACATAGCTAAACATACTCAAGTAAACTGCTTCCAGCATATAGAGGTTACTCAAAGGCGTATAGTGCTCGGGTTTTAATGGATCTCAAATTTCACTTCAGCCTCCAGACATGAGTAATTAAAGTTATGGAAAGACAGTGAAAACTTCCCTAAAGATGGTGTCACTGTGTTTGGCAAGGAAAAAATTCCATGTTGATGGCAATGTGCTTTTCTGTACTGTATGCAGAGCGGCTTTAGATTATGTTAGAAGGCAGACAATTGTAGAACACATGGAAAGCGCAGAACATAAACTGAATGAAAAGACATGAAAACAAGAGGCTGGGCCATCGACAATAGTAAAGAAATAGTAAAGAAACAGTGCACTGTGACTGGATCATTCCAGTGCATTAAAAAAAAAAAATTCTGAAAATCTAGAAAACAGACAGAAGTAAGAAATACAAATTGCAATTCTATTAATTTTATTATAATGATTGATGGCACCGGTAGGCTTTGAACTTGCTTAAAAATAGTAAATATACCAATAAAACATTATGTTCAACGAATACCTATATATATTGTGGCTAGGGAAACTTAAGTTCAGTGTTTCATTTTAAACGTGGAAAAACAGTTTGTTTTTTATCAGAGAATTTTGGTTTTTTAATCACAAAAAACTAGGTCCCTGCTGATAAGGGATAGCTGGCTCCTATAAAGATCAATGAACAAGTGAGAGAAAGCTGCTCAGAGTCCAGAAAGGCTCTGAAAGGAACCCAGGGTGGCTGGGCAGACGGCCTGGGAAGGAGAATGAAAGCTTCCATGGGTTCCCTGGACAATAACAATGCTGAAAAACTGATTGAGATAACACTGGGTAACACTGTAGCAAGCTCTTAGAGAGGCAGATGTCAGCATTAGGACCCAGAGTTTAAGGAACTGGGAAGAGATGCAGCAACAGTGCAGAAACTTAACATGGAGTCAGTGGGGACCTTGTTTGAAGGGAGGGACATGGAGGGGCGGGGGTATGAGAGGAAAGATAGTACATGGTTTAGGACATGGAACTCAGGAGACCTGAATTCAATTCCCTGTTTCAATTTACAAGTTTCTTTGTGACTTTGGGGAAGTCACTTAGTCTCTCTGTGCCTCAGTTCCAAATGTAAAATGGGGATCACAGCACTTTCCTACCTCACCGGGATGTTGAGAGGATAAACACATTAAAAATTGTGAGATGCTCAGATACTATGATGGTGAGGAACCATTTTTTTTATTCATGGATGTGGGTTTTTTTGGGGGGGACAGACCTGAAGCCCCCAACATCCCCCACTGCACAGCTCTCGCCCCCTTTTCACCCCACTCTTTTCTGTACTGTTCTAACTCACACATTCCCTCCAACTGCTTAGACTCCCTTACTACTGCTCTGACCGTGCTCCATCTCCTCCAAAATTCCTTCCATCATCCCCAATGCTTTGAGGCTCCTGCAACATTCAGATCCCTATTGCTCTGAGCCCCCCACCCACATCCTCTGCTGCTTGGAGCTCTCCTTCATGCACGGAGGAGTAGTGGGGAGGTGGTGGGTCTATAAGGCGTGCATGTACCAGCTGGATGCAGGGATTGTCAGGAGCGTGGAGATGCATAGTCCCTAGTCCAGATCTGAGCCTAGTGTATGGAGGCTCGTCACATCCATCTGTAGCATAGGAGGCACAGAAAGGTGTGAAGTGACACATTGATCTCAATAAAATGTTCTCAGCTAAACCAGAACAATCCATGGGGATAGATTCAGCATGAAACAATAGCTCTGAGATGTGTGAACTGCTCTGTTAATTTAAGTGACCCTTAAATATGGGGAAAAAGATAATTATGACTTGCTGCTGCCACTCAGAGTGTTCTTTCCTCCCACAAATTCTAAAGATAAGAATAAAAGTGAATGAAAGAAAATAGAATCATATAGAAACAATCCTGAAATCAAATCTGTTACATTTGAATAATGTTACAGGGTTGTCTCCTGAGCGCCGCCTCCTGGGTGCTGGCCCACTGCTTTCCCAAGCAACGTACAATGCAGGCCCCTTTCTTCCCAGCTTTGCCATTTTATTTTCTATGACAGAGTTATTAGATCCGGAACATTCTCTGCCCCAACCAGGCTTCGTACAGCTTTATACATGTCCTCACAAAGTATTTTGCCTACCAGAGCTTGCTACAGTGTTCTCCAATGTTATCTCAATCAGTTTTTCAGCATTGTTATTGTCCAGAGAACGCATGGGAGCCTCCATGAATTTATCTAGTTCTTTTTTGAACCCTGTTATAGTCTTGGTCTTCACAACATCCTCTGGCAAGGAGTTCCACAGGTTGACTGTGCGTTGTGTGAAAAAAAACTTTCTTTTGTTTGTTTTAAACCTCTCCTCCCCAAGCCAGGAGCCTAGAGCCCCAGGGCCCCCCAAAGCTGGGAGCTGCACTGGGAGCCCCCCCTCACCCATAGACAGCCCCTAGCTACCCACTCCCTGCACCCTGAGCAGCTTTCAGCACTCAGGAGGGCCCCCGCCCTTGAGTTATATTTTGGTTGCGTCCCCCCACAGGCTGGGTGGCCTCCTGAGTGAGTCAGGGGGCGGGGTGGCGTTCTCTCTCTGGACCACGCTGTGCGGAGCTGGCTCGAGCCCCACCAGTTCTTCCCCCCATAATAGAAGTAAAATTATGCCTGTGCCCAAGAGTCCCCTCTCAATCTTGCTGGGCCCTGGCGTTTTTATAGCATGTTGAGGGAGGCCTCAGCAAGAAAAACATCGAGAACCCCTGCTGTAACATCTGTGAGGGTAGAGTCCTAATACATGTGTTATGGTCATGTGTTGCAGGTTTGGTGTTTATCTTCATGCTTCCTTTCTGGTTTTCAGAGGTTTAAAATTAGCCACTCTCTGCATTCTGGAAGGGCACAAAACACCATTGGGGCATTTAATACATAATTACTCTTGTAGAGTTGGTCTAAAAATTTTAAAGATCATGATAGAAGTTGAAAATTCAAAGTTTTTTCTGTTTCACAGGATTCAAAACACATTTTTATTTTTTTTAAAGTTTTCTGGGGAATTTTTTTTAATCAAAATCAAAATTTTAACCAAAATAAAAATCAAACCCTCTCATGGCTGCTTTGTACCTCTCCCATGCTGCAAAGCTGCTAAAGCACCATGGAATCTAGCCAGTCAGAGAATTATCCTTGTGTACAGAGAGTCCCAAGGTGTCCCCTGGTGACATAGGCCCAGCATAAGTCAAATGCAAGGGGTGTTCCTATGGAGAAAGTGGACATCTGGTGATTCACAATTGTCAGTAGAGCAGCTGGATATAAATCAAAGCAGCTTGAGGGGCCTCAATCACAATAGTGTAAAATTTGGTGTAACATTCCCTGGCCCACTCCAGGGTTGGAGGAATGTAGAGATGGCTCAACACCACATTGGCCACATCCTTTCCAGGATCCTGCACCAAGTGTCACTCAGGTGAACCAAAGAATCTCGCTCCTTGTATATAGAAATTCTGCCAGTTTCTTTTAGTCTGACTGGTGGACACTTGACCATCTGTGTTAATCTGAGTCATTGCCTTCCTCCTAAATTTGTGAAGCAAGATTCCCCTACAGAGAGAGAGAGAAAGAGAGTGTGTAGGAACAAGAGACCACCCACATCCCTTCTCATTCTGTTTCTAACTCCTCTGCTTATTCACACCTTGTCAGACTCTCATGACATGAGATGTTCAGATTCACTTCACTTCACACTAAAGATTTTTACTCATGGAACTCTGTGTAAAGAGATGGAGTATACTGTAAGCATTACAAATGTAGAGCAACCTTCCAAATCACTAGATAAGTAGACTTAAGACATGGGACTGTGTCCTCGAGTCCAGTCCACTACTATTGCAGGCAACATCCTTATATAACCCCATGCATAAATTTATCAAGGCAGTTGAGTTACACCAGGAATCAGTTTACCCCCATGTAGCCCAAATAAATCCATGCCAGATTCTTTGGAAACAGAGTGAACCATAATAGCAGGCCACATCCTTGTGTACAACCAAAATGCATAGAATGCCAATTGGGTGGTACGCAAAGGCTCTTCTTTGCACTGTCCTAATCCCAATGTTGCTCTCTTCTTGCTATTCCTTTTGTGCTCTCAGCATAGTCTGAGGAGAACTCTAACTTAGTCTGGCTGTAACAATGTGGGCTAAAAATATTAGACAACAATCAGTATTGCATAGGCGCATACTGGTATGTCCCCTTTTTCTCTTGTATGCCAGCAGCAGAGTGGGTGTTTGGTGTACGAGTCCCGTGTAGAGATTCCAATCAGGCTGGAGCTCAGGCTCTGAGACCCATACCTTCCCTGAGTTTCAGAGCCTTAGTTCCAGCCCTAGCTGGAACGTCTGCATGACGCTTTTTAGCACCATAGCTCAAGACCAGGTCTGTAGACCTGGGCTCTGATACTCACTGCTGCAGGGTTTTGTTGTTTGTTGTGTAGAAGTACCCTATGTGAGCTCTACAGCACCATACAGTCATCTTGGCTCGGGGGTGATCCTAGTTTGTGTGGATTGGGTTTATGGCCACAATGGCTGCCCTACATCTAGTGATCTCACATCAGTAGTGTCTTTCAGCCAACAACCGCAGAGCCCGTCATAGTTAATTAAACCTCACAACTCCTGTAAGATAAATAGAACAAGACAAGATGAAATATGGGGTTTTAGGTTTTCTAACAAATATTTATTTCCTGTTCTAATAAGAGAGTGGACCAACAGTTTTCCCCCAAATAACCTTTACACATGAAGTTTCTCAGTTAGCTAGGTTATCTATAGGCTGTACTGAAATATGCTTTCCATTTTCATGGGGAGCTGTGTTTTGATTAGTCTTGATGATTACTTTCCTTCTT
Organism: Mauremys mutica; assembly: GCF_020497125.1. Classification (NCBI taxonomy): domain Eukaryota; kingdom Metazoa; phylum Chordata; order Testudines; family Geoemydidae; genus Mauremys; species Mauremys mutica. The sequence goes on along the minus strand of NC_059081.1, from coordinate 41,103,133 downwards.
TGTTATTAGGTAGTTTGCATCTTTACTATTTTTGTTCCAGCTCGAGTACCCTTTTACATCCATACATGACGAAAATGCACATCTGCTTAAAACCTTTACTAAGGAAAACAAATATGTCATAGTTTGTCTCAAGGGTAGAAATGAATTCACAGGACAGAAGAAAATGAATAAGTAAATGCATTTTTACCCATGTTTTACAAATATTACTAGCAGGAGCAAATCGTTGCCTATATATTGGAGTCTGTATGCAAGAATAAAAGTGTTATAACATACATTGTAATGGAAATGAGATATTCCTAATGGATGAAAAGTCCTGGAAATTCCTAATTAATTCCTAGCGGTTTTAGATTTGCTTTTAAATGTCAGCAAAACAGTAGGTCCATGCTTAATGCCAAGACCTAGAGCAAATGATGATAACAATAAGACATCACTCACAATGTAGGTTTTTGTGATTGAAAGCTTGTTTAATAATTAGGATGAGGATAAAAAGGAAATGGGGAGAGAATGTACTTGTGGTAGGCGTTGAAGTGTGATCGCACTGTATGTTCTTTTGCGCTGATATCTGCTGCAGCAGGTTTAGTTGGTTACCATGGTTTCCTTTCCTGCAAATCCTATTGTTTCAATATTGTGAATCAATGGAAATAGGTTCTGCAGTCTGATTAAAAAAAGGTAATTCTCTTAGTTGTGATTATTAATCGCTAGTTTTGTTTACAAATGGGTAAATGGAGGTGGCATTGGCATTGGCATTGGGATATAACTCTTGAGAGAAGTTAAATGTCCAAAAACTTACTGATTCTTAGTTTATTTTGCTGATTTTATGTACTGTGCAATAATTTGAAGTATATTTTAATAGACTGCACAGTAAAAAACACTGAAATTTTGAGGTGTATGTAAAGAAATTTGCCACTAATATTATTAATATTAATTATAGAATTAATTTTTACTTTAAAGAATACATAATATGGGGTTCAGGCTCCGGGCAGCACTTATCTCAAGCAGCTCCTGGAAGCAGCAGCATGTTCCTCCTCCGGCTCCTTCATGGAGGCGTGGCGTGGTGCTGGCCAGGTGGCTTTGCACACTGCCCCATCTGCAAGCGCTGCCTCTGCAGCGCCCATTGGCTGTGGTTCCTGGACAATGGGAGCTGCAGGGCTGGCGCTTGGGGTGGGGGTAGCGTGTGAAGCCCCATGGCTGCCCCTAAGTGTAGGAGCTGGAGGGGGGACATGCCGCTGCTTCCGGGAGCCATGCAGAGCTAGGTAAGCCTCCGACCCCACTCCCCAGCTGGAACTCAAGGGCCGGATTAAAAGGTCTGATGGGCCAGATGTGGCCCACAGGCCATAGTTTGCCCACCCCTGAGGTAGAATATCTCCGGCCTAATCCATGGATATCTAGGAATTTCCTTAGATAGATACCCATGTGATTTCAAGCATCTCTATTTTTTCTGCATGGCCTATTCTCTTCTCTACTAGACCATGACTGATTGTTCATTTCTCGTATGTATCACAGCAAATGTGTGATTGAGGAGGGGTTTGAAGGCTGGGATGGCTTCATGTTTCTCTCTGTTTAGTGACACATCTGCACTCAGCTGTGCCAAGCCAATCTGTGTGTTGCAGTGCTCGGCCTCCTTTTGGTGGTCTATGGCATGGTAGGGCCCTCTGAATAAAGAGTTCTCTCTGTTCCTGGTGCATGCCTATTTGAGTGCTTTATTACCTAACTGTGGTGCTTGTTTTCTCTATGGTTTTATAAACACTAACTTTGTGGGGACCTCATCCTGTTTGCGTCACCCTTCTCTTACTCCCATGGTATTGTCCTGTTCCCTAAAAGTCTCTTGCAGTTCTGTTATAGTGCATTTTACATTTTTCCGAGAAACTGGCCTAGAAATCTCTAGTCACTCCTGTATTTCCTTGGTTGTGATGTGGGTGAGTTAAAATTACTGGATGACTAAAATTAGGGTTTTATTTTATGTATTCGTCCAGGATGCATAAATCCAGGGCTAGATGCTTGTTGTTATGTTTGCATAAACATAAATAAATTAGGGCTGTCAATTAATCGCAGCTAACTCGTGAAATTAATTACAAAAATTAATTGCGATTAAAAAAATTAATCATGTTTAATCACACTTTGTATTGCACTGTTAAACAATAGAATATCAATTGAAATTTACTAAATATTTTTGGATGTTTTACTACTTTTTCAAATATATTGATTTCAGTTACATCACAGAATACAAAGTGTACAGTGCTCACTTTATATTATTTTTATTACAAATATTTGCACTGTAAAAATGATAAAGAAATAGTATTTTTCAATTCACCTCATACAAGTACTGTAGTGCAATCTCTTTATCATGAAAGTGTAACTTACAAATGTAGATTTTTTTTCGTTCTATAACTGCACTCAAAAACCAGAACAATGTAAAACTTTAGAGCCTACAAGTCCACTCCGTCCTACTTCTTGTTCAGCCAATCGCTAGGACAAACAAGTTTGTTTACATTTACGGGACATAATGCTGCTCACTTCTTATTTATAATCTCATCTGAAAGGGAAAACAGGCGTTCTCATGGCACTTTTGTAGCCTACACTGCAGAGAATTTACGTAACAGATATGCTAAACATTTGTATGCCCCTTCGTGCTTCGGCCACCATTCCAGAGGACATGCTTCCATGCTGATAGCGCTCGTTAAAAAAAAAATGCGCTAATTAAATTTGTGACTGAACTCTTTGGGGGAGAATTGTATGTCTCCTGTTCTGTTTTACCTCCATTCTGCCATGTATTTCATGTTACAGCAATCTCGGATGATGACCCAGCACATGTTCATTTTAAGAACTCTCACTGCAGATTTGACAAAATGCAAAGAAGGTACCAATGTGAGATTTCTAAAAATAGCTACAGCACTCAACTCAAGGTTTAAGAATCTGAAGTGCCTTCAAAAATCTGAGCAGGATGAGATGTGGAACATGCTTTCAGAAGTCATAAAAGAGCAACACACTGATGCGGAAACTACAGAACTGAACCACCAAAAAAGAAAATCAACCTTCTGCTGGTCGCATCTGACTCAGGTGATGAAAATGAATGTCAGTCCACACTGCTTTGGATCGCTATCGAGCAGAACCCGTCATCGGCATGGACGCATGTCCTCTGGAATGGTGGTTGAAACATGAAAGGACATATGAATCTTTAGTGTATCTGACACGTAAATATCTTGCAATGCCGGCTACAAAAGCGCCATGCGAATGTCTGTTCTCACTTTCAAGTGACATTGTAAACAGGAAGCGGACAACATACATATTTGTTTGAGTGATTGGCTGAACAAGAAGTAGGACTGAGTGGACTTGTAGGCTCTAAAGTTTTACATGGTTTTATTTTTGAGTGCAGTTATTCTTTTTTGTACATAACTCTACATTTGTAAGTTCAACTTTCGTGATAAAGAGATTGCATTACATTATTTGTATTAGGTGAATTGAAAACTACTATTTCTTTTGTTTTTTTACTGTTCAAATATTTGTAATAAAAAATAATGTAAAAAAAGTGAGCACTGTACATTTTGTATTCTGTGTTGTAATTGAAATCAATATATTTGAAAATGTAGAAAACATCAAAAAATATTAAAATAAATGATATTCTATTATTCTTTAATAGTGCAATTAATCACGATTAATTTTTTTAATCGCTTGATAGCTCTAAAATAAATGCAGACTTCTGACAGATCCTGGATTCACTGACACTTGCAGTGACCAGAAACCTACTTTCCACCTTCTGCTGGCTGCATGACTGCGTCATTACCTCTCAGATGGCGATATCGCCACACTCCTTTGTTATCTCCATGAGATACTAATTCAGTGCGCTCTGCTTGCAGTCTTGAATGCTACTTGGAATCTCCAACTGATGCAAATTGCAGCTGTCTGCCATTTAGATTGCTGAGAGTATGTTACACCTCCGCTTTGCTCTTTGCATTTATTGCCAATTTGTTCCCAGATGAAATGCAATATGATTACTGTCTTCAGAACAGTTCTTTGCCTGGGTTCCAGTTATCTCAGAAAATGCCCTCCTCTCTCTCTCTCCTCTCCCCAATACCTGTTTTCCACCCACTACTTGTATTGGCTGGCAGGAATGCTTTGGATGACTATCCCAAGGGTGAGCTCATAGGAGCTGGCTATTGTCTGGGGTAGGTTGTGTCCTCTGGAATTTGCTCCTACTAGAAATATTTCGGTGCTTAACCCTGGCCCATAGGAGAATGCTTTGTACAACTTATCTCTTTGTTCCAGGTTTCCATTAAATTCTGCTGTTGAACCCTCATTTCTGGCACTGTTATGGAAGTAAATTTGGGATTATTTGAGGGGATAATGTTCAAGCCTGTATGTTCAAGATTTGGGGGAAATGGTTATTTTGTACTTGATCTATCTTATGTAAATGCATCTGGGGACTACTGAGACGGACTCATTATAAGGGTATGGAATGATGATAATCCTTTCCTAACCTTAATGAGTAATTAACTGGCTACTTGCAGCCTCCCACAGACTGGAATGCTTTTTTTCCTTATGGTTCATGTCGTCTTGCTGTGTTCCTGTTCTCCTTCCCTCCTCTTCCCATCTGTTGTTGTTGTCAGTTCTGTTTTCTTTTGGCTAGAGCTTCAAAGTTATCCTTGGCTGTTCTGTAAATTGCAGACTTTTTCCTACTATTATAACTTCAGCACTTTCTGGAGATGTGTTCATTCCTTTAGTAGGTTTTGTTTTCTAGATAACCAATGTCCAAGACTGGGTTCAGTGTGTCTAGCGTATGTCAAAGCTTCTTGCTGAGCACATAGTTCATGTTTCACTACAGTCACTACTGTACTACAATTATCTACTCATTCCACAGCAAGGGAGGATGGTCTTGTGATCAAGGCACTGGACTGGAACTCAAGAGATCTTCCTTCATTTTCTGGTTCTGACAGACTTCCTGTCTTACTTTGGGCAAGTCAATTAATCTCTCTGTGCCTCAGTTCTGCAGCTATAACATGGAGTAACAATACTTCCTTTCTAGGGTGACCAGATATCCCGGTTTTATAGGGACAGTCATGATTTTTGGGTCTTTTTCTTTTATAGGCTCCTATTACCCCACAACCCACATCCCGATTTTTCACACCTGCTGTCTGGTCACCCTATTCCTTTCTCTCACTATTTGTCTGTCTTGTCTGTTTCATATGGAAGACTGGAATTTTGGAAAAGAGACCTAAAAGAGTTAGTGGGAGTTGGTCACCTATCTTTCTTAGGTCCCTTTCAAAATCCCATCCAAATCTCTTTGGAGCAGGACCTGTATTTCACTGTGTTTATACAGTGCCTTGCACAATGGGGCCCCAATCTTGGTGGAGGCTTCTAGGCACTATTGTAATTTAAATAATAAATAAAAATAAAAATCCAGTAGCTCAAGTGTCAGAAGAAGTGTTACCTATATTCGATGTTGTGTTCTCTTCTTGAAGAAGGCCACGACTCTAATTCCTTTCTGGCTCCCACCAGTAATGTTGCTCCCCGCCCAACCTCGTATCTTGAGGGCTGCAATTTAAACACATATCTTCCAGCCAGTCCTTTAGTTGCCCTTCTTCTATTGTCTGCCTTAGCAAATGGGCTGCTTTATAAATATGCATTTGAGGAACCATTTTTAAAGCTTATTACTTATGCATAAAAAAAAAGAAATCCGTCAGCAATAAATACCTTGGCCTTTTAAAGCTTTTCCCCCCCAGAAAAGAGCGAGTTCCATAATGTTGTTTTATTTCATTGTTGTTTTTATCAAACACACTTTTAATTATTCAAGCACATAAAGCACTGTAAATAATAAATGTATTCGTGCCAAATTTCTCCCTCACTTATACCTGTTTTATACTTAAGGTAATTCGATTGAGTTAAATGGCAGTACTCCTGCTTTATGCCAGTGCTAGTGAGAGGAGAATCAGGGCCATTTCTTTTAACATTCATAAACTACCAAATGGAGTTTAATACATTTGGTAACAAATATTTGTGTGTGTATATGTGCCACATATACGGTACACACATTTAGGGTGCCAGTTGGATGAAATCTTTTACATTTATTCTGTTTCACTGAGTCCTACTAAAATGAAAATCACTGGTAGGATAGGTCATTTTAATGGGCGTATTACTTTATAATGAGTGTTTATCATCTGTTCTCTCCCATTTGTTAATGCAGCAAGCATTTTAATGGCAGATCAGGCATCACACTAAGAGAATTAAATTTTTATAGATGATGGAGCACCACAGAACAGCAATTAAACTATTCCTCTGCAATTTATTTATGTAACCATGGTCAAGAGAAATTAAGGTGGAGGTACATAAAAACAGTAGTTTATCTGTTTTGATTATGAGCATAGCACCTGTTTTGACCTACTCAGATACGTTTCCCTGAATATTATAATTATTACATTCAGTTAGTAATTTAAAGCAAAATTTATTCAAAAAGACTTCATAGTACAGAGCTTTTTCTTTTTTAACTCCTAGTAGGTTTTGCCAAGGGAACAGTGGGAAAGACTCTAGACTCTTTTCAAACAGTAATATTTTGCTAAATAACAGCTGACAAATGTATATAAAACATGGCACCTTTCATCCAAAGAGCTCACCAGTATAAACAAACTACTATGTGTAGCTTTCACCTCATAAATCACTGAAATGTGGCCATGTCTTGTAAGGAAAGCAGCAGCTTTCAAACAGCACACAGCAATATTAAACAACAGTTCAGGACAGAAAAATAAGAATTCCTTTTTCAGTTAAAACTACAGGATGACTTTGGAATTTAGAATTAGAATTTAGCCAGAACATGAGGGCAAACACCTCATCTCTCATAAGAAGTATCATAGGAGTTTTAATGATTACAAATAATTAGAACCTTCGTTTTAAATTTCATCAAGACTACAGAACCAGAAGCATTTTACCACCCTTATTCAAAAGTAACTACAAGAATAGCAGCAGATGCTAGTGGTCTAATGGGGGCAGTGTACTACAGCTCATGGGACATTGGACTGGGAGTTGATTGCTACTCCCTGCTCGGAAACTGGCCTGCAGTGTAACCCTGGGCAAATCACTTAACAATTCATTTTCTTCATCTGTAAAATGGAGGCAAAGCACTTTGAGATCTCCGAATGAAAAGAGCTATGTAAGTACTACTCTATCATTATTATTACTCTATTACTCAGACATAGCCTAAACCCTTTTGAATTTTATCCACTAGCCAAGCATTATAAGTCTTATTCACAAAGATTTTGGGTTTTGTGCACCATCAATACTAAAGCAAATATCAGTAAAAGCACCTCAGGGCAGGTTTTGAATCTTAAAATGTTTGTTTGTTTGTCTTTCACCTGCCACGCTACTTGAATCTCTGTTCATCTATATGTAACAGTAATTTGCCTTAGATATCCCCAGCCTCCCCTGATTAATATAAATACTAATATTTTGTTAATTCCATTACTTGTTGCAATAAGAAGTCTTTACTTGCTATTAATTCCCTTTTTTTAAAAATCGGTAATCAGTTTTAACAAATGTGTATTGCTATTGTTTATTAAATATTATGGTAGTCAAGCAATGAAACTTTATGGAGAACAAAATCAAGACAGCATGATCAGTAAATTGTATTGTGTGGTATACAGTTTACCAAAGAAATGAGTTCAGGCTGCAGGAATTTCAGAGGCCAAACTTGTATTGGAAAAAGTAACTATAAAATGCAATCACAGCCTGTAATTGGTCTTTAGCGAAGCTGCAAACTCAATTTTGTCTTAACCGTTGAGTTTGGTAAAAACAACTTTAGCAGAATTTAAGACTCATGGAAATCTTTCCATGATGATTTTTAATCAAATGGGAGCTTTTAACCAAATATTTGACTGCAATGTTTGCAACCTAAATGCTGAGAACCTGAAAGTGAAATAGCCTAGTCAATAAAAACCTACTTAAACAATTTGTATTATCCTGGTAGGAAAAGAATAAGCGAATAACATTAATAGTGAAAAGCAAATTGCACTTTTAAAATTCTTTCAGTTTTAAATGATACAAAGGGTATTAGGTAAGGAAATTTCTTGACTTTTATAACTTAATACTGACCATCAAGCCATATGTTTTCTTACATTCACAATTTAAATATTTATGTGGGTATAGGGAACTAATTTAAGAACAAGTTGTTTTTAATATGAGAAAACTATGTCGGCAAAGAAATGGATTATAAACATGGTATGAAAACTGCTTAAATGAAACCAATGGGAATCACACTAGTATAAACGAAGGTGCAATGTGGACCATATTCTTACAGAATGTTATAGAATGATGATCATCTCTCTATGATAATGATTGCTATGAAGTTTCCATTTCAAGCCTGATTTTGCCCTCACCCTTCTATAATTTACCAGGAAAAAATCAGTTCATAGAGGACTCAAAATTAGAAGCCTAGATCTGAGATTAAGATTGAATCTTTATGCAAATATTGAAATTTGGTGGACACTAGGTTCCTAAATTATGACACCCTCACTATAGAAGGGTGATTCATAATTCCAACTTTTTGACCCTTAGCAAAAAATCAGAAGATAAAACAAGTTTTACTAGATATCCGCAGCTGAGATGTTATTCTCAGACCCAAAATTTTGTTGATTAATTTGAATTTTCAAAAATTGATATTTTCTTTAGTAACATTTCTAGAAAATTTCTGCTCCAGGTATGTTACTATAGGACATCAGAGGCCTGCTGGAGACCTAAGCTTTCCTTTAAGAAAAAAGTAAGGCTTCTAGCCCTTTCCCCAGCGGCAATAGACCTCGGAGTGTAACCTGACCACTCGGGAGCTGCCAGGTCCAGGTGAGTCATTAGCCCTTCCTTTCCATGGGATATATTGAGGAGAGGGGAACTAGTGCTCCTCTACCTTCACCACCCAATCAGCCACATGAAGGTCAGCAAATAGAGAAAGTGGTGACTAATTAGTGCATTCCCTGACTGCTCCTGAGTCAGAGCTAACCGTTCACCTAGACCCTCTGCTCCTGGTAGCTCCTACCCTAGCATTAGGTTTCTGGTGGGACTTTCCTGAGGGGGCATAGGAGTAAGCATCCCCCTATGACTATATATTAAAAACTGAGGAAGTTCAACCCAAATAACTTTGCTAAGATTTGCTTGAGAACTGCAATCTTAACTCTTGGTTTTCTGTGTTTTAACATTTGAGGGATTTTTAAAGTCTGCGTCTCCTGAAAGGTAATTTACTCCGCTCATTGATCTGCACTTACTACTTTAATTTCACCTTAACAAATCTCTCTGATATATATAGAAAGCACACTGGGACTTTCATGTTATTGACTCTGATTCACCACTGTTACTCCTGTTAGTGTAAAGCCAATGAAATCAATGAAGTGATATGGACATAAAACAGGAGTGACATAGTGAAATTAGAGCCAGTAAACTTTTCATCTCCATAAAATACTAATGTCAAAGCCAGTGATATTATTTTCATGGTATCTATTAGCAAACAGGAACAATGTTAGGGAAAATACTACTACACATTAATAACACAATTTTTGCCTAATAAATTGTCTCTAACATTTGTATAAGATGACAAGTGAGAAAAATCAAAGAAACTCAGTTAAAGATAAAACAAAACATAATGTACTCCATTGTTTGTTATTTTATTACATGCATTTGTAAAGCACTCATCATATGTAGTATCAGCTAGGTACCGCCTCTGCTCTTGAGTCATGCTACAGCAATTGAGATCAGCTGCTGACACGCTAGAGTGTACAGTCTTCAGATTCAACTGGGAGGGGCTGCTAGGAGGCAGTGAAGGGTCCCTTCATTTTCAGTGAAGGGTCATCACTTGCAGACTCTGTTGCCTATCCTGATGAGACTGAGTCCAAGTTTGCTAACCTTCAGGGCACGCTACAAATCCTGTATGTTTTCCCAGACACTTTGAATGAGGAGGGTTAGAGACGGTGAGGGGGATGGGTGGCAGTTGGTGGTGGCACTAATTCCGGACACAGGTTTGTCATTGTATATATTTTGTAAACACACAAGTGCATGTGCCTAGAGCAGTGCATAGGTACATTTTTTAAACAGCAAAATATATTAAGTAGGGGCAGTGAAGCATACTACAGAGGTGGATGACTGGTGGTATGTTGTACAATTGGTTTCACACTGTTGCATTTGTACTTTTAAAATCCATATTCATAGAATATTCTCAAAAATCTGGATGGTTTTGCGGTTATTAAACATCCTCCCTGTGTTTCATCAATGACTGCTGCATAAAGAGCAGATAGCTGAGAGTCTGCATTACATCTTTTTAGGGCTAAGGGACCTAATTGGTCTCTCCACTCCTTTATTTCTGGCCACTATTGCCCCTACACTTTAATCCACTTTCCCAGATTGTATTATCCTCTCTGCCCCACTGGCAGCCAAATGGGCTAGATAGAGCAATCGCCTTTCAAACAACTTTGAATAAAAAAAGTCCTTTATCTTTAGGTCAGCTACTTACAAACAAATGTGCAATAGATACACTAAGAATGTTTTGATGACATGTCATAGTCCATTTTTTATTCTCTTTCTTGGCAAAGCATCTGGTATTCCACTGTTAACTGAAAGAGAGCGTACATTGTATATATCTTGTTTTCTGTTTATTAAACAAAAAACAGCTGTTGCTAAAGCCTCCCTTTTGAAGGAGAATGTTAGGAAGTTCAAGCATAAAATCTGTAACCTACTTAGTTCAATAGCCATGTAGAAATGAACAAGGTGTAGTAATGTTATAGATAAGGTAAAAATACCAAAAAACACGTCCTGATGGAAAAATTGAAACCAAGATATCAATGTAGGTAAAACAAGATCGAAAGGATTGAAACACAATTATTTTTTAACAGAGAGCTTGCAGCTGCACCAATAAGATACATGTTGTAATTCATCAGGATAGTAATATTATAGAGTAATAAAGAGATTAAAAAAGGGCACAGGGAAGCAAAACCTGGAATTCTTTATTAGCCTCTAAGGCCCTTTATTCTTAGGGTCCTGAGTATATCTGAAACTTACTCAGTTCTGACTTCCTTTCCTGGAAAATCCTAAAGCCATAAAGGATATGCTGTGTGTGTTATTTCCATTGACTTTAGTGGGAGTGTGTGATGGTTACACACATGGGCTCCAATGTCCTGAGCATCCTTACCCCCTGTTCACGTCACTGGGAGGTGAAGGTATTCAGGATTTCACTTATGGAGTTAATCTCATGATCAGGTGTATGTTACTACCACTGTGCTCAGCGATAATTTAACAAATAAGGTGCAGAGCCTGTTTTCAGTGCAGGAGTCTGGCTGTGTCTCTGTTGTTTTGCTTTTCATAAAATCTTTCAAAACTCTTCATTCACACAGTAAAAACAAGTTTATGAAAAAGCTAGTGCGTTACCCTAAATACACATGTATAATGGAGAAACTGACCCCACCACTTGCCAAAATGTGGTGAGATGCTGCTATTGCTTACTGTACTTTAACTTGCCTGTTATCTCATTGTGTCCAGTTTGAATCATTCACCTGTTGCATTTTATCACAACCTAGATTGTGAGCTCTCTGGGGTAGGAATTGTTTTTTACACTGAGTTTGTACAGTTCTTAGTACACTGGAGCTCTGATTGTAGAATGGTGCCCCTGTACTCTGTTGTAAAACAAATAACAATAAACAATTGAACATTGGAATTTCCAGATAAGTCCAATGGATGCTGTAGATCAGTATCCTGCCTCTGACAGTGAATACTATCAGTGCACTAGAGAAAGAAGGAAGAAACTCAGTAATGGAATAATCTTCCCACAGAAGAAGTTTCTTCCTAAAACCTGTCAGATATTGGTTGGCATATGCCATGAAACCTGATGCTCTATATACCTAAACATTTTTATATCCATTTTAATGTAACTGTGGCTGTTCTCATTATCTGTATAAATGGCTAAGCACTTGCCCTCAGTAATGCCTTGTAGCAATAAGTTCTGCAGGATAATCTTGTGTTGTCTAATAAATGTTTCCCTTTATCATTTTTTAATTTGTTGCCTTTCAGTTTCACTCTGTGAACTCTTCTTCCTTTATTATACAAAAATGTAAATAGAAACATTTGATTCATCTTGTGTACACGTCACCCACTAATTTGTATACATGTTTCATATCCCATCTTATTAGTAAACAGGATGTGAACGCCCCTGAAAGCTACTTGAAAAGAACCTTAACTTTTATTTTTAAAGCAGTTCTTGAATTTACAGTTTGTGTTGGTTTATCTTTTTTTCCAGTTTAAATTGAAAACCAGAATGCTTAATTTTAATTGAGAATCAATTATTTTACCTATGTTCTGTTATTAAAATGCATACCTTTTCAAGAACCTTTAATTACTTCTTTTGAAAAATACGTATGTTTCAACCTAATACTAATCATACAATTTTGTGCTTTCATCTGTTTAGGTAGGCTCCATTCAAAAGACATACTTATAGAAGAGCACCTCTGTTTTGTGTGTGTGTTTGTTTTTTAAACAGCAATATGCAGCTTTCATTTCAGAAATTAAATCTGAAGGGGGAGGTATTTTGGTTTTAGGATTGATTTGGCCAGTTAGATAGCATAAAGAAGTCTAATACCCGACACAGCAGCACTTACTGCTGTCTAGCCAAGGAGTGACATTGGAGTCAGAGGTGAAAGCAGCGTCTTGCTTCCATCCTCTCTGCAGGAAAAGCATTGGTAGTTGCCAAGTGCACACACTGATGTCTGTTCACGCATGTGCAGATGGCTTCAGAAAGCAAATTGTTCCAGGCTTTCAGTAAGATTTTTGAAAAGGTGCTAGAAGTCAGGTGGAGTCAACACACTCATTTATGGTTATTAAAAGGTTACATCAAAATGCTATTCAAACCAGGCTGCAGAATTACTAGCATCAGATAGCCTATGGCTTAAATATCCTGTATATTACAAAGATTTGCTTGAAGCATAGCACAGAGGGCCTTTTGTAAAAAGCTTGAGGAGTTAGTCCTTGGCATTTGGCCAGCAATAAAGAAAGCTTGCCCTTGTGCCATTCTGTCCTCCACTGCTCAGATTCTGGCAGCAGTTTGACTACAGTGTAATTGTTGGCACTAAAGCTAAACTGTACCCTGAATGGCCTCTTCCTACAAAAAGACAGGAGTACAGACGTCTAACACTTCATCAATTCTGTGTATTGGTCTACTGTAATAGAGAACTCTGTTATGAGAACTTTTCATATCAGAGAGGCAAGCAATAGACTATAGAGAAGAAATCCCTTAAACAGAGTGTGAAGTATTTTTCATTTTTTCCACAGGAGAATGAAGTGCCCAGACAGGATAAGAGAACAAATAGCTCGTTCTCGGACAGGCATTAGTTTGGCTCTCTATCCACAGTTGTTGTTATTCTACTCTTCTAATTGTGTATAGTAGTTTAATTTAATATTCCTCATTCAGACCATACACAAGCATAGTCACAGATTTAAACGATAGGGTATTTTTATTGTTTGCAAGGCTTCACTTGCTTAATCTCTCTTTTTTTAAAAAAAAAAAATATATATATATATATATGTATACTTTCCCATTTCATTGAGGCAGATTTGGAAATCAAACCAGAAACTTCAGACTCTACTACGATGGAAAACACTTTGTTGGGGAGAAACGTTTTGAGTCCATCCATGACCTGGTGACAGATGGATTGATTACTCTTTATATTGAAACCAAGGCAGCAGAATATATTGCCAAGATGACAATAAATCCAATTTATGAACACATAGGATATACAACCTTAAACAGAGAGCCAGCACACAAAAAACATATGCCAACCCTGAGAGATACATATGATGGCAAAGAGTCTACAGGAGAAGATGAGGTAGCAGAGAAAAGGGTAAGCAACTGTTAAAACACACTTTTTTTTATTAGACTTTTATTTTATACTCTTAACTCTACTCCACTGAAGAATATTAAATATGTTTATAGGTGTTTCATCTAAATGGTTACATCAGATATTTTTGATGAATAGTAAGTTATATGTTAAGATGTTTGAATAATCTTTCCAAGTTTTTAAATGGAAATTTTTGCATATTGCAAGTACCTCTGATTCATAAACTTTTATAATAAGGATCTTTGTTTTTTTAAAGAAATGATTGTTATTACAAATGTCAATCCTCTGATATTCCAGATAGGCTAAAGATATTTAAACTTAGTAATTTACTGCGCAAAAAGACAATTGCCCTTTAATACAGAAATGTATTCCATAATCTATTCAGCATTCCCCATACAATGATAGTAAAGTTGTCCACTTTATAAATAAGTCTGTTCATTAACAAGATAAAATGTTTTAACATTTCACATGACTAGGTTCAGCCTGTCAGAAACTGTCAGAACTATTTTTGGCCTCAGCCAGGCTTATGAAGAAGGATATCTCTCTTCAGAGAGTTGCATTATCAACTGAGAACTAACTGCATTGTGGAGGGGTTTAAAATAAATAAATTAGAACCAATGCAGGATACATTTCAGACTTTGTACTCTTGCAGAACATCTTTAATGTAATGTAGAAGACCCCCAAAACAGTTGCCATGTAGCTTTGTTAACATGACAGATATAAAACATGTTTTAAAAGTCATATTAATACATTTTTAAAATAATGATAGGTGTTAAAATAACTAGAGGAAAAATTGATTGCATCCGTTTATTAAAAAGCCCATAAATGGGTGTGTTTAAAAATATTACTTAAAATATCTGTATATTCACGCATATATAATATGCACTGTAGACTCTCCTGTTACAATGTAATTAAGAGGTTTTTGCAAATTACTGTAAATCACAAAAGAAAATACTACATTTAGGTTTGATTACACATTCATCTTCCCAATCAGAGATCAGGAACACATTTGATGTAATCCTTACATGTATTGACATTCTGTGTCTACGCTGCAGTGACTGAACTTTTTTAATGTAGTAAATCATAGAACATTAGGGTTGGAAGAGACCTCAGGAGGCCATCAAGTCCAGATCCCTGCTCAAAACAGGACCAACCCCAACTAAATCATCCCAGCCAGGGCTCTGTCAGGTCAGGCCTTAAAAATCTCTAAGGATGGAGATTCCACCACCTCCCTAGGTAACCCATTCCAGTGCTTTACCACTCTCCTAGTGAAATAGTGTTTCCTAATATCCAACCTAGACCTCTCCCACTGCAACTTGAGACCATTGCTCCTTGTTCTGTCATCTGCCACCACTGAGAACAGCCAAGCTCCTTCAGATTGGTTCAAAAGCTGCTATCAAATCCCCCCTTCACTCTTCTCTTCTTCAGACTAAACAAGCCCAGTTCCTCAACTTCTCCTCATAAGTCATGGGCCCCAGCCCTCTGATCATTTTCGTTGCCCTCAATATATTGGAAAATATACTGATTCTAGCTGTCCATTTTAATCACATGATTTCTTGCCTGAAACTAGCAGTGGTATAGGTCTGATTTACCTGGGTTCTGTTCCCTAGTGCCTTTGACTGGCTGTGTGATGTTGAGCAAATCACTTAACCATTCTGTGCCTCCGTTTCTCCATTTATAAAATTGATACTAATGCTTATCTGCTTTTGTAAAGTGCTTGGGCATGACTACAGTTGAAAAGCACTGTGAAAGTAGTACTGTGTGACCATCTCTGACTGCCAAAGTTCACTCATCAATGTGAAAGAGAAACAATATGCATTTGAACATGTCTCCAGAATCTATCTCTAGTGCCAAATGAAGCCTATTCCATTAAAAATAGGTTTATCTTATTTACAGACTTCATTTATTGGGAACAAGAAAACTGTTTCAAATCAATAGGTTGGATCAACATTCTGAAATATCAGTTTGCCCCTATAAATGACAGCTGTAAGTAAAATATCTTTTTTAAATAGCATAGACCAGAGGTTCTCAAACTGTGGTCCGCAAGCTCCATTCAGGTGGTCCGCAGATAGTTCCTGCTAAGGTACGTGCCTGGGCAGCCGCGCACAAGAGAATGAAGGGTCACCCACCTAATTAGTGGAGCCACACAGGTGTGACTCCACTAATTAGGTGCCTGGACCCTGGAAAAGACGCACATGTAAGGTTAGGTGGTGGCCTTGTGGGGAGGGGGCAGTGGGGTGAGAAGACAGAGTCGGGGGAATTTGGGACGTGCAGGGCTGCGGCAACCAGAGAAAGAGGCAACTTGCCCCAACTCCAGGGCTGCGGCTACTGGGGAGAGATGGCCCTCCTTCCCAGCCCCATCTCAGGGGCTGCTCTGGAGGGGGAGATACCCCCCTCCTTCCCAGCCCCAGCTCAGGGGCTGCTGTGGTAGGGGAGAGACGGAGAGACCCCCCTCCTTCCCAGCCCAAGCTTGGGGGGCTGCCGTGGCAGGGGACAGAGGGCACATCCATTGCATTAGAAAGGTAAGACTGCTGATATTAAAATGAGTTGTGTGCTTTTATTTGTAGAACAAAAAACTTTTTCTTTTATATAGTGCTTTTATACAAAGCGCATTACGATAGTTAGCTAATGGTACAAACAACATTTGGAAAGATCATTAAGTGGTCCGCCAAGACCCTCAGCAATTTTCAAGTGGTCTGCGAAAAAAAAGTTTGAGAATCACTGGCATAGACTGTCCAAATGGCCTTATATGCTTTTTCTTCAGTACTTAAGAAGCTTTCTCCACTCCCAATGAACTCAGAGGGGACTCAAGGGGACTCAGAACCTCACGAATTGGTTGGTACTGAATTCTATAGATCCTAATAATGAGGGATGTAAAATATTAGTAGAAAATGTCACCTGTTAATTACAAGTAAAGTTCAGTCCAGTGCAGAAGGCTGACACAAGGTCCTCCACACCACTTACACCACCTAATAAGGGTTTACATCCTGTTCGAGGGTCTTGAGTGGGCTTTCTGCACTGGGTTTCTTTCATTCTACAAGGGTTCGATTTAAGCCAAAACCTTGAACAGAAGTTCTGGAAATCACCAGATCATGTGGGTGGTGGTGGTTGTGTGGTTTTTTGGTAAATTCCACTCTTATCGCATTTATCATACTTCACATACTCACCACTATTCAAAGCGAGTGCTATCATTGGAGTCATTCTGTGAAGAGATAATAGAATTTTGTTGTTTAGTGTCATAACATTTTTTGCACTGCTGGAAAAGTTTGTACAGTGTAAGGATTGTAGAGGAGGTTATTATGGAAGGACACAATTGTTGTTTTTTTCTTAGATGGATGCTGTCAAGTCAGACGTCTATCAATAAAAATGTACATATCTTTTCTCATGGAATAGATCAAGAACTATTGAGTAGTTCTCCCGAATTGAAATTTTAGATGAAAAGCCTTAGAGACATTAGTCATGTAATTGCCACATCCCACACCCTTTGTTTGGAAGTTATAAGCAGCCAAACTTGCTTTGTCTCTAAAATGTATAACAGTCTGGATTGGCCCGAAGCCCAGTTTTTATGAGTCTGGTCTCGTTATTTGGTTTGGAACCGTATTGATGTGGGCACAGAAACAATGGGTCAGTCTACACTGCCAACAAAAAAATCACAGCAGTGAGACTCAGAGCCAGGGTCAACTGACTTGGGCTTGCGCTACAAGACTAAAAATAACAATGTAGATGTTCCCACTTACCCTCAGAGCCCAGGCTCCAGTGCATATCTACACTGCAATAAAATATCAATGGCTGGCCCATGTCAGCTGGCTGGAGCCTGAGTTCTGGGACCCTGTGAGGGAGAGGGGTCCTAGAGTCCAGCATCCCATTTGTGGGATGAGCCTGGGCTCCAGCTCGACCCTGACATCTACACTGCAGAGTTAGAGCCCTGCAGCCTGAGCCCCACAAGCATGAGTCGGCTGTGGGTGTTTTATTGCAGGTAGATATACCCTTATACCCTTCCCCCTCGCTGGTGTGAGCCCTAGTCAGTTGACCTGGGCTCTGAGACACTCTGCCATGGAGGTGAATTTTGCAGTGTAGATGTAACTAGTGAGATGTACACACCATAGCATGGATAAATGCAGAGGTTGCAACTTCATTTAAAACTATTACCAAACTGGAGTAATGCCCCAAATTACCCAGCAGGGTTATTCTAGTGTGGACTTCAACTGGCGCCCTTGGTCCCAGATACTACAAACCTGAGGGTTGGTGTGTAGGCCATGTCCTCTCTATACCCTTAGGCCTGCTCCAGGACCCTCACTGGAAACTGAACCAGGAAACCCAAAGTGGCTACTCACCTATGCAGTTGTTCTGAGTTGCCTGAAACCTTGTTATAGGACGAGTTAAAAAACCTTATGAGGTTGCTAGGTGTGAACACACCCTTCAGTTAGCATAGCTGTATGGCTAAATTAATCACAACCCCCCACCTAAGACAAAAGGGCTAAGATCTGGGTGAACTCACCCAGGAGTTTTATATAGGATAGGTGGATGGACTTTTGCTGAGTATTATTTTAGGTAAATACGTGTGTTTGTGTGTATGTGAGGGAAAAGAGAAGAGCAAACCAACTGAGACACAGAGAGCAGCAAAAAACGAGAAAGCCAAGTAGCAGCTTGTGAGTATGGTGTATGACCCTGGACAAAGCCAGAAAGAGAGTTTTGGGGGTCTGATGTTGGCTAAAGAGGCTCGGGGCTGTAAGATCAGAAACAAAGTAATAGTTTCTTATTTCTCCTGCATTTGGGGAAGCAGGATCTTGTACAGTCCTTATAAATAAGCAAGATTAGATCGAAGAAAATACTGGATTCCATCAATTACTATCCCAGGTGGAACACTCCCATCTCCCCAAACTCTGACTAGCTGCTTGGGTCAGAAAGGGGCAACACAGCATATCCTACCTTCCTCCCCATCCACTTCCTCCAGGGAGGAGCCAATCAGCCACCCCCAGCACCTTATGGCAGCAGCTGTGGGAGAGACAGACTTCAGTGCCCAGATGTAGCATGCAACACTCTTCCTTCCTTCTTTCCTTCCTTCACGGCAGCACAAGGAAGTGAGGGAAGGGGAAAGAGAGAATCAACCCTCTCCCCCCGCCCCGCCCCTACACATGCTGAAGGCAAGTGAGAGGGGGAAGCCGAAAAAGGACACGGAGCACTGCCCTAGCTGCTCCTGGTTGAGATCCTTCACCCCCACACCCAGATATCTACACTACTTCCAGCCCCATCAGAGTCACACCTCAGCTAACAAGGTGACCGTTTGAACGGTTTGTGGTTCATGTGGTCAATATAGACCCCACTAGTGGCTTCATGCAACACGTTATGAGAATTTATCACTTTCAGCTAAGTTTTATAAAGAACATTAAAATTGTGTGATACACAATATACATTTTTATATAAATGCTGTGTCACTTGTGTAAAATATAATGTGTTTCAGAAATGCTTTGTGGAGAGTGACCCAAAACACTAGATAATAGGAAATATTTCCTTGCCTTTTTAAAAAACTGCCTGCTATATAACGTATGCAGTGTTGTTATAGCCCTGTTGGTCCCAGGATGTTAGAGAGACAAGGCTGGTGAGGTAATATCTTTTATTGGACCAACTTCAGTTTGGGAAAGGTACGGAGAGTGTTACAGCTAAATACAAGATTAAGCAGATAGTACCTTTTCCCGACCTGAAGAAGAGCTTGTGTAGCTCGAAGGCTTGTCTCTTTCACCAACAGAAGGTGGTCTAATAAAAGATATTGCCTCACCCACCTTGTCTCTGCTATATAAAGATATTTTATGGATAGCGATAGCACACAAGACAAAGTACTTGTATCCGCAGTTAAGCTGCAGACTGCAGCCTTCTCCAGCAAACTAAACATTTATTGTCTGCAATAGAAACTTCCAGAGCCCCTTAAAAATATGTGCTGTATAAAAGTGAATACACTGTTGTATTTTTATGGTATGCTGATACTCGTTGCTGTTTATTTAAAGGCCGTATTTATAAGAAAATAGGGATGTCAAGCGACTAAAAAAATTAATTGCAATTAATCGCATGATTAAACAATAATAGAACACCATTTATTTAAATATTTTGGATATTTCCTATATTTTCAAATATATTGATTTCAATTACAACACAGAATACACTTTATATTTATTTCTGATAAAAAATACTTGTACTGTAAAAAACAAAAGAAATAGTATTTTTCAATTCACCTAATATAAGTACTGTAGTGCAATTTCTTTATCATGAAAGTTGAACTTACAAATGTAGAACTATGTACAAAAAATAACTGCATTCAAAAATAAAACAATGTAAAACTTTAGAGCCTACAAGTCCACTCAGTCCTACTTCAGCCAATCGCTCAGACAAACAAGTTTGTTTACATTTCCAGGAGATAATGCTGCCTGTGTCTTGTTCACTATGTCACCTGAAAGTGAGAACAGGTGTTCACATGGCACTGTTGTAGCTGGCGTCGCAAGATATTTACATGCCAGATGCACTAAAGATTCATATGTCACTTCATGCTTCAACCACCATTCCTGAGGACATGCGTCCATGCTGATGACGGGTTCTGCTCCATAACAATCCAAAGCAGTGCAGACTGATGCATGTTCATTTTCATCATCTGAGTCAGATGCCACCAGCAGAAGGTTGATTTTCTTTTTTAATGGTTTGGGTTCTGTAGTTTCCGCATCAGAGTGCTGCTCTTTTAAGATTTCTGAAAGCATGTTCAATACCTCGTCCCTCTCAGATTTTGGAAGGCACTTCAGATTCTTAAACCTTGAGTTGAGTGCTGTAGCTATCTTTAGAAATCTCACATTAGTACCTTCTTTGCGTTTTGTCAAATCTGCAGCGAAAGTGTTCTTAAAATGAACAGCGTGCTGAGTCATCATCCAAGACTACTCTAACATGAAATCCATGGCAGAATGCAGGTAAAACAGAGCTGGAGACATACAGTTCTCCCCCGAGGAGTTCAGTCTCAAATTTAATTAACGTATAATTTTTTTAATGAGCGTCATCAGCATGGAAGCAAGTCCTCTGAAATGGTGGCCGAAGCATGAAGGGATATACAAATATTTAGCATATCTGGCATGTAAATACCTTGCAGTGCCAGCTACAAAAGTCCCATGTGAATGCCTGTTTTCACTTTCAGATGACATTGTAAATAAGAAGCAGGCAGCATTATGTCCCGTAAATGTAAACAAACTTGTTTGTCTTGTATCAGAGGGGTAGCCGTGTTAGTCTGGATCTGTAAAAGCATCAAAGAGTCCTGTGGCACCTTATAGACTAACAAACATATTGGAACATGAGCTTTCATGGGTGAATACCCACTTCGTTGGATGCATGTCCAACGAAGTGGGTATTCACCCGGGAAAGCTCATGCTCCAATACGTCTGTTAGTCTATAAGGTGCCACAGGACTCTTTGTTGTTTGTCTTGGCAATTGGCTGAACGAGAAGTAGGACTGAGTGGACTTGTAGGCTCTTTGCATTGTTTTGTTTTTGAATGCAGTTATTTTTTATACATAATTCTACATTTGTAACTTCAACTTTCATGATAGAGATTGCACTACAATACTTGTATGAGGTGAATTTAAAAATACTATTTCTTTTGTTTATAATTTTTACAGTGGAAAGATTTGTAATAAAAATAATAATATAAAGTGAGCACTATACACTTTATATTCTGTGTTGTAATTGAAATCAATGTATTTGAAAATGTAGAAAAACATCCAAAATATTTAATAAATTTCAATTGGTATTCTATTATTTAACCGTGCAATTAAAACTGATTAATAAACAGCCCTAATAAAAAACTGATATTTCTCCTTGTTTACATTAATATAAATAACTAGAATGATTTAACCTCCATATAAAGCATCTCTATACACATTCTGTAGTGTGTTTATACATAGATTGAGAAGTTTTTCTTTGTCTTCAATGATAAAAAGGGGAGTATTAAATTCCTGTTGCTCAAATTGAAATATATAAGCAAACTGGAATTGGACAAGTCTAACAGCAGATGCAAAGAAAATTGTAGAAAGTTAAACAAGACAGAAGATGCTGTTTTATTATCTGAATGGTATTTGTAATAATATTCACTAAAGAGAATTATTCCAGTAGATGGAGGAGAAAATAATTTTGCGGGGCTCTGTATTTTATGAATGTGCCTCTTCATAAGCCTTATCCTGCAGCTTTATAGCTTCTCCCTAATTTTTCAACTCTTAGGTATAAAGTCTTATGCTTTCTCCAAGGCACAAGGGAGGAAAAAGCTTCTCTGCCTAAAGTAGGGATGAGCTTGTACCAAAACCACATGCTGCAGACCTGTGGACGTTCTGATCAGGGTACAATACAGGCTTTGTGATACAGGCCTGCCTGTGTCATGAGTGAGACAAATGGTGATGTGTAAAAATAATTTCTGGAGAAGAACAAACCGAGCACAAGGACACACAGGGCTTGATTGGGGAATAGCCGCTGGGGTTGTAATTTCACATTCTGTCATAAACGCACAGAGGAAATAGGGCAGCCACAAAGCACACTTCTAACATCAAAATAAAATATTAAGAGTCCTAGGCCTAGTAGTAAATTTGACAAGTGCCAGTGTCTGGGAATCCAAGGGTACATGAGATGTCTCTTTATGGAAATTAACTTTAATTTACAGCAGTTGAAATATTTTGGGTGAATTTTAAAAAAATTATTGTGGTTGATGGGAGAGCCTTACTAGCTGGCTTTAGCAAAGGAGAAAGATTTAAAGACCATGAAAGATGCAAAGTTGACAAACTATGCAATATTTGGAGGAGGATTGCAAAACACAAGCCATCATGATGAGCAGAAACATTGAGTCCTGTAAGGGGCATACCAATATATTGTTGTGTGACTTAAGATAGTTTTTAATGGGAAAAGCATGAGACTCTAATTGACCACTTATGTGATTACCTGAAGGCCTTTGATTACCATATGATTACCTGAAGGCTTCTGACTGCTTGTCATATACAATACAATGTAAATAGAAAATAAAAAATGTTTTAGTTTACTGATTTCTGACTTTCATGACCTCTGACAGAATGAATAAAGTTAGAGAGATAACTGGTGGGTTTGAGAATTGAAAAAGGGAGTGGACTTGACATGGCTGAATGCCCTGAACATATATTTCAGCACAGCAGTTAAAAATGTAAGGATAGTTCCTCAGGGTAGGTCTATACTTACCGCGCGGGTCGACGCGGAGAGTTCGACTTCTCGGAGTTCGAACTATCGCGTCTAATCAAGACGCTATAGTTCGAACTCCCCACGCGCTCCGGTCGACTCCGGAACTCCACCACTGCGAACGGCGGTGGCAGAGTCGACCTTGGAGCCACGGACTTCATTCCCGCGGCGTCTGGACTGGTGAGTAGCCCGAACTAAGGTACTTCGACTTCAGCTACGCTATTCACGTAGCTGAAGTCGCGTACCTTAGTTTGACCCCCCCCCCTTAGTGTAGACCAGGCCTCAGATAATCTGTAGGCTGTTCAGAAAGCAAAGTTATGCTGCCATTATGGTCCTTAGAGCTAGGGAGACAAGCCTAAAGACTCAATTGAAAGTGTGTTCCACCTGAAGTGGCCTAATGCAGAAATGGTGATAGTTCCCAGTACCCCAGAGCCAGAGCTTCTTCTGCATTTCACTCCTTGAATAGTTGACAAATGATTGCAACTTCTCCTCCTTCAGAAGGTAATTATCACAGTAGAGTTAGTGGCCCGCAAGCAGATCAATTGATTCAGTTAAATACTTCATGTAAGATGATAGCTCTATTGAATTAATAAATATATAGATACTTACTTACCTCTTTGCCAAGGTCATTATCAATTATCTGGAACTGATTTAAATTACCATATTTTTTTTACTTCACTAATATATTGGCATTTTAAAATATTACAAAAGTGAAGTCTATCCAAGGTTTAGCTGTGCTGCTACATATCCTCTGTCTCTAAGAATGAAGTGCCTAGTTTAAATAGTTGCAGATTAATTGTATGTTAAGATCGATGCAAGTTACATTTAGTAGTCATTGTTATTTACATAAGAAATGACTGACACTTCTGCAAGAAAAGTTACAATAAAAGCAATTACACTGGCTGTGAACAAGGATCTTCTAGTGCCTCGTGCCAACATATTGCCTGAAGTGGAAAGAGTTAGGTAAAGTCTTGGAGAAGCAATCTTCCAACAACAATATTTTTGTTGTTATTTTGCAATATTGATAATAGTGACAGCCATTCTTACCTTTCCATGATAAATTGGATTCTGCATACAATGCTGATCAAAGAGATCTAGAACAGTAAATCTTTATAATGCTCTTCATTCCAGCTCCTGAGTCTAGTTAGTACTAAGAGCCTAGAGGTAGTGTAAATCTCTATGTGCATTTCTAATACACCCATCACCATTGTATCCAGGAGCCATAAACAAGGTTAAAGTCACAGTTATATATGTCCAAAGGTAGACCTAGCTTCCCTCCCTAATTTAGGCTGCCATCTCATATTGAGAAACATATCCGAGTCCTTATGCCCCCCCGGTGTTGAGGAAAAGTCTGCTTAAAGAGCTTCCAGTGAGCCTTAAATGACAAAGGTCAGGCTCAGGCAGATCTGCAGTGGTAGTGTTTTATGTAATAGTCCTCTACAGGAAGAACATTCTGCCTCTGAGAATTTCACCCTTTGGTCAAAATTTCTGTGACGTAGTATGGGGGGAAGAGGTGGACTCTGACAACATTTAACCCTTTATCATTGAGAGCTTTAAAGCTAAGGACCAAAAACTTGATTCTGATCTGGAATCTGAATTGGAATCAGTGAAGAGCATGATGTATCCTTGTTGTTCAGTCTTGCTTAGCAGACACAGCATGTTGGACTAGTTGTAGTTTCCTTGTGGCCTTCAAGTTGATCCCAGTTAGATTATATTGCAGTCATTTGCCCTGGAGATCGTGAAAGCATAGATGGATGAAGACATTCTTGGGCACTAGTTGTTTTGGGTGTCCAGAAGCAGTGATATGCCCAATAGGGGCTGAAACAGCACACCGCTTTAACAATCAAGGGCAGAATGTGCCCTCAGGAAGTGGCAAGGTCATAGCTGTTGCAGGTTGTTTGAAATACTTTTATCCTTGATAACTCAAAGTAGGTGCTCAGATGGCCACTGTTTATTCCTGTACTTTATTTAAGAGGATATGTACTAAAAGACTGTCACCCAGCTGATTCCAATTAACCCCTCAGGTCCTATGAAAGAGTTTGCATGTCCAACGAATGTTAATGTCATTAAGGTGAAGTAAAAGTTGCTGGCACCTCTCGGGTTCACCTGCATTATTGCCTATCAAGGACATGAGTTAAAATACATACATACATTACACAAGATATTAAAAAATCTAGGAAATGCCCAGTTACAGTTGTACTTCTAACACAAGGCACCTTTGCTTTATAATACTGTGCCCCTGTAGAGAAGCCAGTCTACCATCTTCCCTTCCTTGTAGGTGTACTATTAAGAATGTGAACCACAGAGCAGTAATTTAATTATTTGTCTCCTATATACATGTCTCTGACGCTTAAGGAGATGATTTCTCACCACACTAACTTGCTCTTATCACATAAGTGCTCTAATACTGCAGGGCAAATTAGGTTAATCTACAGAGGCGCTTTAGCTCTCTGTCTAATTATACTTGGAAAATTGACTGCCATTTGGAATCACAGGGCCCAAACTGTCAGGTGCTGAATGTTCTCCTTGGTTCACAGAATCAGGCCCTCAGCAAAGACTGGAGAATGGTTGCTTTCAATATACCCTTTTTCTTTTTGGTTCAGGAATTTGGAAAATTTCTGTATGAGTACTGTGAATGACTGTTAAGACTGTAAAGCAGCCCCATTGCTGTAAAATTAAGATTGGAGAATTCTGCCTCTGTGGTCACTAATCAAATGAATCTGTTAGATGAAATAAAATCATGATATTCCTTTTTATGCTTGTCAGATAATTGGTATGGACACATAGATCTAAGGTAGATTGAGTGCCTTTTTTGTAAAGTACAGCCATTTCTAGAGTTCCTAATACTGTAGGTTTGGGATGGAGGGTTGTTTGTTTTTGTTTCTTAAATTTAAGCATTCAGACCATTGCAACCTAAACTTGACCTTTGAAATTTCCTTCATTTTTTAAGTAGTCATAGCATAGGATGGGAAATGAAGGAAGGTTGGTGGGGGGCTTCCCTCTTATTTCTTAATGCCAGAAGAGGATTGCCTCACTAATGCACGTCTGCTAAGACCTTAGCAGAGGTTCACATCCCCTGTGGATATCAGGCAATGCAGAGAAGTAGGGCTCCACCAAGGTAAGAGCATCAACCCCTAATGAGCCTTAGGAGGGTTGTTGTGGCACCACAATCCTGACAAGCTGTAGGAACTTGTTGCTTTTCTTCCCCTGTGGGTCTTGGGGTAGGTGTGGGCCATAACAAGCCCTCGCAGCTATAGGGTGGGTACATTAGTGAGAGTAAACTTTTGGTGGAGGCCCCAAGGAGCTGTCCAAAGCAAAGAGGGTTTCGTGGGAGAGCTGAGGAACAGGTCTTCACTGCAGAAAAAGGCAAGGAGGGAGGCATTAGCACTTTTCTGCCTTCTTCAGCAGACCAAATTCCTGTGGCTCACACTAGCCTAATGTCCTTCATCACAGAGGAGAAAGTTAATTGTCAGGTGGAGCAGGGAAGGAAGTGTTGCTTTTTTCTCCTGTCTTGTCCTGCTTTACCACAGAGCTGCTCTTGAGGCCCTCCCAAATCATTGGGTCTGTGGAAAGCGAATGAGGGATCAGGAGGACAGCCCTACCCTGTGTCTTGCTCAGAGATATGAAGAGGCTGCCTGGAACAGAGGGGTACATAGAACGATGCTTAGGATAAGCTCATGGTGCAGCAAGAGAAGGCAAGGAGAAAGATTAATTACCCCGTATAATAGCTGGTCTGGAAAATCAGCTCTGGTGTACAGTTTATAGGATAATATAGTTGTCTGCTCTGGAGAGATGGGCTTCCTGATTCCCACGAAGAGATCTCCCATCCTGCAGACCCAAGCATGCCCAAAAAAGGGATCAGATCTCTCGTCCAAGCATAGTTCACCCTGACATCTCCACCAAAGGACAAACCTATTGTAGTCCATGAGGGAAATTTTTATCACTGCAAAAACACAGAGAAGTGGAGGAGGACACAGAGATGTCAGAATCTGGGTGAGAACTGTGCTGGTGGGTAAAGAGATCAGATCACTCCTGTGGATCTCCTGAGATGTGAAGGAGAGACGGTCCTACAGGAGGCTCAGGAGGGATCTGATCTCTTTACTCCATAATGCAGTGTTGTGTTATCTTTATAAACTGTGCACAAGAGCTCATCTTCCATTTTAATCACTGGTTACAAAGAGGGATCTTCAGGGAAAATCATTTCAGCAGGCTCTCCTTGGTTATTTGAGGAAGTGGTGAGGGGATTTTAAGAGAAGTATATTGTGATTTCTGACACTATCCTTCCAATAGTCATACCTAGGATAAAGTGGGTCTCTTGGTCATTGTTTCTAAAGGTGGCATTTAATGGTAATTTTTACTTGTGCAATAGGCCTGCTTACATAAAATACTCTCAAACTGTGGTGCTCTGTAGCTGGTTTGCTGACTGTCAATTCCATCACTTGTCAGGCTGTTTCCTGGGCTGTATATGTTGTTTTCGTTTTGCCCTCCTTCTTCCATCTGCCGTGTTCTAATTATTTTCTATTACTAATCACTTCTACAGGAAACAGGCTGGACTTTTTGAATTAGGAGAACTGTAAAGGGATAATTTTATTTACAAGTTTTTCTTACCTTGCTTTGATTTTATAATGTAACATTATATAGCTGGTGATAATCACCTGGAGTTATGACTGTGTCTAATCTCATAAACTAAGCAGAATCAGGTCAGGTCAGTACTTTTATATGAGACTCCCAAGGAAAACCCATGGACTGCAGGAAGTGGTGGTGTTCATGGCTCTTTTTGCTCTGAAACAGTAGTGAACCAAAGCCCAAGATTCTAATGCTTTATGTTTTAAGGATTAACATCAGACCCTTCTTCAGCTGTATAGTGAGAGATTCCTCATACATATATTTTACCACCTTAATAGGCTATCCCTTTTTATACACAAAGCTCTCAGCCATTTTCTACTTCCTGCTCAAGGTATGGAAATGTTTTCCCATTTAATGAATAACCAATTTTATACCAGTTATCTTTAGATCATCCTGCATAGGAATCCACATCATCAGGCTTTTATGTAGAGCTCAGAATGGGTTGGTCATCCTACACCTTTCAATTCATGATAGGCAGACACATCTAGTGCAATGATAATTGTCCATTAATAAGTGGTTACCCCAACCTTGCAGATCTGTGGAGAGTAAAATACTTGGATAGAAGTGACAGAAGATCTGGACAGAAATGGTTAAATGAATTTTTTAGCTGTATTGGGCTGTAAAAGAAAACTGGAGCTATTATATACCCCATGGTTAAAGTTGTAATGGCCATCCTGTTCTGACCCCTATTTTTATTCTTTTTGAACTGTCACAACTAATCCTTTTTAAATTAAATTCTCAATGCTTGGTGTAAGCTCATAGTTGAAAATTTTCTTTTGAGTTTGAATAAAGTCAGGAGAGCAATGTAGTTACCTAGATAGACAGAAATGCTTGCTTTTATTACTGCCCACTTGTCACACTTAGTCCTCAGCAACTGCAAGGATACCAGACTTTTCAAAAAAATTGAGTTAGAATTAGAAAGTTATAAACTCTTACAAACCTAGCTTCTTTTTAAAAATATTAGTGCCAATTACTTAGAGCTGTGCAACTTTTAATGTTCTCCAATGTGCATCTCCTAATATTTGTGAGCGCTGTAGGAACCGTCAGATTCACAAATCTGACACTTGCTGGCTGGGTTATTTTAGCATTGACCCCTCAGCATCGGTATTCTTGGCTTTTAGTGGGGCTAGTCATGTGCATAAAGTTAACCACAAGCTAACATTTTCAGGCCCAGATGATCAAATTATACTAGATATACTCAGGGCCGGGCCACAACATTTTGGCACCTGAGGTGGGGAGCTCAAATTTCGCCCCATGCCAAAACTTTGAAAGGTCTCAATTCTGCCTTCTTCCTGTTCTACTCCTTTCCTGGTACTGCTCTGCTATCTACCCCAATAAAGGAGAACTAACAATTTAAAATGCCTTATTCAAAAATTGTAAGTAACATTTAACTTTCAAATGCCTGAACAGCAAATGTAACTTTTCTTGTCTGCATAGTAAACACTGGCATTTTTATCTGTTTGAATAATCAAAGTGGTGCTTTCCGTGCCTTCTTGGTTGCAAAGATTTGAACTGCTTCCTGAAGGTCCACAGTCTGGCCAGCTCATGCTCTATTGAGATGGTTGCAAGGCCGACCTACCTCTCTTGTGTTATTGTGGAGTGTAGATGTGTCTTTATTAACTTCTGCTTGGAGAAGCTACGTTCTCCACTGGCAATTGTTACAGGAAGTGTTAGTAGTATGCGCAGAGCAACAAAAGCATTTGGAAAGAGGATGGTCATCTTATTTGTGCACATATATTCCAGAACAGCCTTTGGAGTTGATCTTGCTGAAAAGTATCTTGAAAGTGCTTTCAGTTCATCACCTAAATCACTCACATCAATAGCGCACATGCCATCATGTGTCAACACTGTCTCTAGTGCCCTGCATTGCTGATGTAGGTCTTCTTCAGGTATAGTGAGGAATTTTGGAATATCATACAACATCCCAAATATACTGCCGTGTTCCTTGGGGTCTCTTATGGGATTATCCCATGCCTCGTAATCAAAATGTCATCTTCTTCGGTGACTCTTGTATTCTTGAATGGGTGGGAAAATAGCTTCAGTGTGAAGTTCCTCTGCCAACTTCTGTGCACTCTTCAGAACGTTTTGAAATCCCTCATCTGACCAGTCAGACTGTAGGTATGACTTTGCTTTGTCCAGTTGTTCCATTGCTCCAGATATATCAAGGTGAACACCTTGGAGTCTCTTGCTTACAGCATTTATTTCAAACAGTATGTCATGCCACAACACTAAGCCACACAGAAATTTGAAGTTATGTATGTTTCTGGTGATTCCATTTCCCTCTGCCACTGTTCTCCCACGAACCAGTCATGTCATAGCATTATCCTCCATAATGGCAACTATGGCATCATCTATCTTCCCAATTTGGTGTTTGATAGGCTTTATCGCCTCCACTCAACTTTCCCATCATGTGGCACTCAGTGGTTTCAGTGTCGGAGAGGATGTTCCCAGACGTTGCTTCAAAATTTGCCATCGATGAGTTGATGCAGAGAAAAATACATAGATGCTTTGAATTACATTAAAAAATTCAGCAGCCTCACTAGAAGCTGCTGCTGCATCATTGACCACCAAGTTCAATGAATGAGAACTGCTTGGGACAAAAAAAGCTTGAGAGTTTAACTTTTGGATCCGTGTCTGCACTCCTCTGTTCTTTCCTCTCACGTTGGCACCCTTATCATAGCCCTGACCTCTCATGTCAGCTATCTCAATTCCCATATCTTCCAGCTTTTTAAAAAGCATATTTGTCATACCAGCTCCTGTAATATCATCAATGTCAATAAATTCTAGAAAATGCCCTCTGACAGTCACCATTGCAGGGACATTTTCACTAGGTTCTGTTGTTGTTACAAAATGCACCATTAAAGTCATTTGTTCTGTATTGCTGATGTCAGGTGTGAAGTCCAGAATAACCAAGTAATAGCTTGCTGACTTCAGATCTGCTACAATCTTCTGTTTGACTTTTTGCCAGTAACTTTATGATCTCATTTTCAATTGTTTTTCCAAAGTAGTGGTGTATGTACATTTCTTGGGTGGTGATTCTTCTTAGATGCTCCTGGAGGACAGCATCAAACTCAGCCATCAGCTCCACAATTTTAAGGAAGTTTCCATTGTTTGGCACATACAGCTGATCTGAAGTGCCACGCAGTGCTAGATTTTTGGGTAGCAAGCATTCTCACAATGGCAATGAGCCTTTTCAGAACATTTTGCCAGTAAAGAGACTCTGATACAGTCTTCTCTTGATGCTGATCATCTATGGTGGCCTTTAACCTTAGTCTCATTTCAAGCTCTTTTCACCTATGGAATGCTCTCTGGTGATTTGCTGCCTTCTCATGGCATGCCAGATTTCTAGCCAGATTTTTCCAGTCCTTTGTTCCTGTAGAACCTAATGTGTCTAGAACATTAGACTGGAAGAGTTTGCAACAAAAACAGTATGCAGCATTCTGGATTTTTGAGTATATAAGCCATGGCCTCTCCATTTTATCACCATTGGGGATTTCACGCCAGTAATGTGTTGGATGGAAACTTCTATTTTCATTGTCTTTGGGGGAACATGAAGTTTTTCACTTGCTGTGGCCCATGCAGTACAAGGAAGTCCCTCAGGCTGCTGCTCAAGTGTGTCCACAGTCCTGGATCATCTAGACTTAAGGAACTAAACTCAGCAGCAGCTGTTTCTTGCCCCTCCACCACACTCTTCTCTGATCTACACTTTTCTTCAGGAATGTGCCTGGTTACATCCATTTGAGATGGAGATATGGATGCTGCAGTAGCTGCCAGGTCACCTGCACTCTGACTAACTGGAAGTTCAGGCATCTCCTCACCACTCACATCCTCACTGGGGCCGGAAGGCTCACCGTGAACATTTGTGTCTATGTATCTCAGGAGAGCTCCTTCCTGCTTAGATAGAAAAGCTTCCTTTGCTTGCTTTCTTTTTCTGAATGCTGCCCCAGAGGGGCATTTTCTTCTTTCACTCATGATTGCTGTTCTGTGCCAGCTATAGTGGCCCTCAACACGCAATTGAAGGGGACAAATAAGCAGGCTGGTAGCAGGGCCTGAGTGAGGGAAGATATTAGCATCTTAAGAGCCTAACTGACTGCCTGTTCTCCTCAAGTGGGTTCAAGGAAGCAGCAGGAAACAGGAAGCTCCCTGAGAAGCTTTTGTTAATCAGTCCAGGCTCCTGGGGGTGCTAGAGAGGTACATAAGAGGCTCCTCCTCTTCTCTCTCCCTGCAGCTCCTGCTGCTTTCTATTATTCCCTCTCACCTTTTCTCCTGCCTGCCTGTTATGTCTCTTGTGCCCTCCTTCCTCCAGCACAGCACTCCACCATCTCTATGCATCTAGAGCAGAGAGAATACATATGCACCAGCAGCAGACACAATTTTCTACCCTCTGAGTCCTAGTAGGCCCCCCTGCTCCCCGGTCTGGCACCTGAGGCGGCCGCCTCAGTTTGCCCCATGGTAAGGCCGGCCCTGGATATACTTGTATACTGCATTCAGTTCATGATAGTTATATCAATTATTAGATGAATATTGTGTCAAAGTAAAAATAAGAAACTGGTATGTCTATAGGATTTGAGTGTTTATTGCCAAGTATAATGTCCTACATTAAGCCTTATTACTGGGTGTATGTTCTTAGTTTTCAGTGTGTGAATCAGGGGTAGTAGCATTTATAGAGCAAGTAGCTTTGCCCTTTCCTAGGCAAGAGTAAATGAATATGGAGATGAAAGGTTATATTGTCTGTTTCTATACTAAACATGGTTGGGAGGTGTTTAATAAGTGTTATGCATTATATCACGTCTCAAATGTTATTGGGTGAGGAGTGTTTTGGGTGATTTTTACAGTGCAGAAAAAGTTATCATGAAGCAGTTACCAAAGCCTATATGGAAGTGAGGCACATTTGCATTCAAACATTGCTGTGACTCAGAGTCAGCTTAAAGTACCAATATGTTTAATACAAATGCATGAAAATTGAAAGTAACATCATGTATATTTGTATTTTTCATGGAGCTGAAATTTTTCAGATCCTAAATGACAACTTTTCATTCAGTTCAAATTCCAAATGCTGTTAGCATTCAAACCTGCAGCTTGGTGCTTTGAAACTGACAAAAGACCTCTGAACTGACAACCACCTTTGCAATAAACAGAAGGTTTTAAGACAGATGCATTGCTCAGCAAGTTGACATGCTAGCAGCTACTGAATAACTTATGTTGGGGCTATGGGTTAATTCTCTTAAGCTATTTTTATAGCTGAGAATCAAAACAATAATAAGCTTATCTATTTTATATGGTTTCAACCACTTAAAATGTTGATTGATATTAGTAGTATGAAATAAGAGAAGAGTGGGGTTTTGTGGGGGTTTTTTTGTTTTTACTTCTAGTCTGGAAAAAGATAATTAAAAAGAGCCCGGATAAGCTAAAAAGGGGAAATAACTTGGCTGAATAAGCAGAAGAAAACACATCTTTTGGTTCAGTATTTAGTTTAATCCTAATGGATGAGTTGTAAAAATGAAATGATACTTTAAGCATGGATTTTTAACATCAATGTTTCTTGGTGTTCAGAAGAACAAAATATTCTTTCCAAAGATGTTTTACCTCAAATTCCAAATGAAATGCCAGATTTTTGTATTGGCAATAGGGGCTTAGGAGTGGTAGTTTCCTGGGCTTCATCTAAAAGTCATGTTTTAAGAAAGACTTGTGCCAATTAATTTAATAAAAAAAAAAAGACATCATTGGGATAGAAACAATCTACTCTGCCTGCACACTGACGTTTTTTTTCCTAAGCCAAATAGGTAATATAACAAAAACCTTTGATGGAGAAATGGGTTGGTGGCAGCCTGTTTTCAGAATGATACCATTTTAAAATGAAGAAGCTATTTAAATTTGTTTCAGAACTGCTGTTTTTCCCCTTTTGAGATGATAGTTTCTTCATCCTTGGAATTGCTGACTCTCAGAGTGAGAATTCCTAGTGGCAATCACTTCAACCAGCAACATGGGTGAGTTTGCTGCCCTCTCACATAAACACTCACATGGCAGGAAAATTTAATAGAGTAACACAGGAGACAAAGAGGTAGTAAATGGGAAAGAAGACTAATATATACGGGGGTGGGGAGGAATTGAATCATTCAAATAGGATATAGACTGACTGGTTTCTAATCTAGGATATTAGTTGCTCTACTTTTAGACTCACTAGTGCCTGCTAATCTAGTTTGAACCCAAGAAACCACAAAGTAATGTCCAGAAGCACCCAGTTGTCCAAGTTACCAAAGCCAGTAAGGTTGTTTTATAGGAGCAGCAACTAGAAGAGGACAAAAAGCATCTGAACAGCATAATAAAACCTGACTCCCGTTAGAAGTTACAGGCATGAGAAGGTTTTTTCATCTTTTCATTTATTTTCTAATTTTCTTTGTATGGGAGAAACTTTCTTTGTTTTGTCTTTGCTTTATTTTCCATAATTTACAATTTTAACAATATGATAAATATTGTATTTCACTGTGGTGTTGTAGAAGCTCCCTGCAATTAGTAATTCTCTTCATTCCTCCTCCTCCTCGTTTATCTTACCATTTTCTTCTTGTATCTCAGATAGGGCCCAAATTTAACAAGAGACCTAAGTACCCGCCTAATGTTCAGTACCTGAATAGTCTCTGGGCAGGTCTACACTACAGGGTTAAATCAACCTAAGTTACGCAACTCCAGCTACGTGAATAACGTAGCTGGAATCAGCATAGCTTAGGTTGACTTATTGTGGTTTCTACACCGTGCTGGGTTGACGGGAGAAACTCTCCCGTTGACTTACCTTACGCTTCTCGTTCTGGTGGAGTACCGGAGTTGATGGGAGAGCAATAAGTGGTCGATTTAGTGGGTCTTCATTAGACCCACTAAATCGACCCCCTGTGGATCGATCACTGCAGTGTCAATTCACGGTAAGTGTAGACATGCCTTCTCTGAGCTCAGTTTGGGCACATGTTTATACCTCTTGGTGAATTAGAGATTACAAGACTTTACTGGTGATGATAAGGGCTTTATTTACTGAGGGCTTTATTTCTGAGACTTCTTTAAAATGTAGTTCCACTGCTGGAGATCTTGGAATCAAGCTCTGATTTCATTTACTCTAGATTTAAATTAGAAGTAACATGGTTACAGTCAGTTGTTATTCCTGAGTTACATGAGTGTAACCGAGAGCATATGTAAGGCAAATAGGATTTGATGCTTGAGCAGAATCTGATCCATTTTTTTGATTCTGCACTCTAGCCTTGTCTGAAAGTCAATCTTGAGCCTGATCTAGCAGTTCACTGAGTGTAGGTGCAGCTGCACCCATGCAGAATCCTGCACTCAGGAAATGCAGGATCAGGGCCTGGGGAAGTGCTAGTAGACACTTTGGACCACCACAGTTCCGAGCGCTTTCAGTGTTGGATGATCAACAAGGGACTTCAGAATGATGATGAAATCACATTATGATCTGCAAGAATGTTACCTGCAAATGTTACAACTCAAAAAAAATTGTAATAAAATATTTTAAAATTATCAACTCATCTTGATTACTGGGGTTATATCCAGGATTATTTTAGCAAGGATTAGAGGGTTTA
This sequence comes from Mauremys mutica, assembly GCF_020497125.1. Taxonomy (NCBI): domain Eukaryota; kingdom Metazoa; phylum Chordata; order Testudines; family Geoemydidae; genus Mauremys; species Mauremys mutica. Next base: position 41,067,869 of record NC_059081.1, on the reverse strand, counting down.
GCACTTTTCAGTCTTAATTATGCTAAACAAGTATGATCACGAACTGAAAGTATGCTGGAGGGGAAAACTGTGACAACACATGTATCTTAGCAACATAGCTTACTCCGGAGGATATGGATGAATTCAGAATACTGGCTGTGCCAAAAGAACAGGTGTAGCATGAAATACAAAGAATGTTTAGAAATTAATGAGCTGCAGTTTTCAATTACAAAGTGTATTGAATCATTCTAGATTGAATTATTACACAGAACAAAAAAAGGCTAATATAAGGGGCAGAGTGCAGATTGCCATGAGAAGACTGATGTGGATGTGAAATATTATGCATGAGGTAAGAAAATATTAACAAGAGATAAAAAGAAACGTGCATAATGCCTGCACACATTATATCCAGCTCTGAGCCTCCTATTCCTTGAATACTGCAAATTAACTCAAATCAAAGAGAGCTTTGTGGACCAAACAATTATTATCCCCAAATTTAATTTCTTTAATTAAAAAATATGTAGGGTTTTCATGCAAAAACTGCTTATGAGCACATGGCTCTGGAGTAGATCAGATAAAGAACTGTGTTGTAAATTAATTTTTCCATAAAAATTTGTCACTATCAGAAATTTTACTTCCTGTAAATAGTTGATAATTATTGGGGTTCTTGACAAAAGGAACTGTGTAAACTCTTTTAAGGTGCAGGAATTGTGACTTATATTTGGAAAGTGTTTAGCATATTGTGGGACACTTCAGAAATAAATCATGATTTTCCTCTAAGGTTTTTAGAACTAAATATAATTAAGGTGGAATTTGAATATTTGTTTTATAGCCTTTATTTTCTTTGATTATCGAATGTGGTATATAACTGATAATGGACATTTGATGAGATTACTGTTAATGCAGTTTCTGCTTTTCATTATATTATGACTGTTATCCGTATGCTAGAGCATGCTGTGTTGTGGGGGTTGTAAATGGCTTAAAAGTACATTCTGGGAGAAAATTCGCCATGAGGAATCACAGCCCAAGAAATTTTTATGTGAGGGGTAATACCTCACTGAAATAAATGTCAGTTGTCTGTTGGTCACAGTAATGCAGATCCCCACAGACAGGAGAAGGCAGGGGGGCAAGAGAAGGAAATAAAAGAAAACGATAGATAAATGTAATGCCATTAGCTGAAAAAAAGAGAATAAGTTGACAAAATGGAAAGTGAGGGTAGAGGAGCTGCCAATGTGCTCAGTCAAGGCAGTTAATTAGGGTCACGTGGCTACCATGACTCTTTTCAGGATGCTGTTGTCCCAGGCAAGAACTTTCCAGAATAGTATCTGTAGGTGGTCGGTATTTACTGTTTGTATAACACTAGCACCTCTAAGCCTCAGTCAGGAGCCCATTGTGCTAGGAACTATACAGGCATGAAGTAAAAAGACAGTCCCTGACCCAGACATCTCATAGTCCTGGTTTATGATAAGGTGAATGACGTGTGTGTGGGAATGGGAGGATGAGTTAATAGTGAAACAAGCAAATGTGTGCAGTAAGCAACAGTCCTAGCTCAGTGCCTGCTAGTCATGTTCTACTATGGGTGAAATCAACTCAGTAATACTCATCTGTGCTGGAGACAGAGCTTTCTCACAGGCCATTCCAAGACTGAAATGAACCCCGTGCACCCTCCCCCCAAGCTAAGGCCATCACAAACATCACCACCTTCTGCTCCAAGTGCAAGGTGCAGTTCTTTGACCTTGCCTTTGCTAGCATTAAACGTGCATGAGGAAGAGGATGAGAGAACAAACATTGCTTAATGCACTACTTACTGGAAGGTGCTCAGGTACTACGGTGGTCACCACGGTATAAGAATCTGTATAGTAGTCTTGGGCTCTGGTGAGCATAGAAAATATGTGCTTCCTCCCTATAGCAGCCATTCCAGATTATGAAGAATCAATATAGGACCCTTGGTTATTCACCCAAGAAAAATTGCTCCATTTCGTAGGCTATTTTTATTTGAGTGGTGTTTAAGGGAATGCTTATGTACCTATTTATAAAGACTGTTTAATTACATAGTTATTCAAGTGACTGGTGTCTCAGATCACTAGATTTGTGGAGTAGTGAAAAGTGTCATGCTTCGGGTGCAAATGGCTGTAAATTCACTGTCGCTTGGTAAGCTGGGTTCAAGCAAACAATGTGTTTCAATACAGCCAAATGTAAGATCAGACATCCATGGGCAAACAATGGAGGCCATACTTACAGGATATCACAATGTCATCTGTGAAGTAGTCACTCTGCAAAAGATTTGGCGGTTATACTGGATACATGTGATCCCAGTGCAACACTGTGGTCAAACAGGCTACTGCAATCATTGGATGTGTAAACAGGGGACTACTGAGTAGGAGTAAGGAGGTTATATCACCTCTGTATTTGTCATTTGTGCAACTGCTACTGGAATACTGTGTCCAGTTCTGGTGTCTCCATTCAAGAAGGATGTTGTTAAATTGGAGAGGGATCAAAGAAGAGCCATGAGAATGACTGAAGGATTGGAAAAGATGCCTTATAGCGTGATTCCCAAACTTTTTACTGTAGCGACCCACCAACTGCATTTTGGGTTTTGTTTTGGTTTTTTAGACCCACTATTACATATACTCTGTGTGTGTGTGTGTGTGTGTGTGTGTAGAGAAACTACTATTTACTATTTTTTAAATTCTGTAACTATGCAACAACAATATTGATTTTGTATTATCTTCATAAAAATATGACTGTATTAAGGAAAAGTAGTCTGCGCTATATTGAGTATTGCTGTTATATCCTGGAACTCATTTTAAAAAAAATCCGGAGATATGGCCGGAGCTGGATTAACACACAGACAAACCAGGCACATAGCTAAAGCCCAAATTCATGGGAGGAGGTCAGAATCATAGACCATCACTGCCGTTGCCTTGCTCTGTAGAGGGGGCACTGACCACCCATAGCAGCACCCTCTGCCCTGGCATTGCAACCCTGATGTTGGCCTGGTGGCCGAGAGGCCCAGGCAGAGTTGTTATGTTTGGAGAGGGCCTGTCCCATTCTTTTTCCATCCATAATGCCAAAGGGTATCTGTGTGAACCAAAGACCCTCATGTACTCTGCCAATCTCTGGCTTGACTGCTGGCCATGCTGGCTCTGTCTGAATTAATTGGTGGTTGCACAATGTCCTCTTCTAGGGCTCTGTCCTGCAAGGTGCTGAGTACCTTAGCCCTGATCCAGCAAAGCACATTAGCATGTGCTTAATTTTTGAAGTATGTGAGTAGCCCCACTGAAGCATACAGTCCCTGTCACTCTAAGCCCTGGTCTACACACAGCCCCTGGTTCGAACTAGGGTACGCGAATTCAGCTACGTGAATAACATAGCTGAATTCGAACTACCCTAGTTCGAATGACTTACCGTCCAGACGCCGCAGAAGCGAACTCTGCGGCTCCAAGGTCGACTCCGGCAACTCCTCCTGCCGCGGTGGAGTACCAGAGTCGACCGCGGCGCTTCCGGAGTTCGAACTATCGCGTCTAGATCAGACGCGATAGTTCGAACTCCGAGAAGTCGAACTCGCCGCGTCGACCCGGCGGGTAAGTATAGACGTGGCCTAATGTGGGAAGGAGGCCATAGGTGCTGTGTTGTGATGTGCTTCAGGCCCCATATTGCCTTTAATATTAATCTTGTGCTCAGCATCTTCCGGGATCAGGCTCCTGATGGAGGCGCTGTAGAAGTTAATGATAGAAAATGAATGTTGCAAGAGGCAGCATTAATTCTGGGGGGGTTTCCTCTGGAAAATCCCACCATTTTGCAGAGGACTGCACCCCCTTGATGCACTCCAAATCTGCTTCCCCAACAGCTGGCAACAGTGTGTCCCTCAAAAAAAAATCCACTGAGCCCTAGCTACATGGCTTTCACACAGAGTGGTTTTTGCTATCTGAAGGGAAGGGAGAGAGTATGTCCATCATGCTCCATTTTCCTCTGCCCCTCCTTCCTGCAGTTATTTGCCATGTTTGGCTGGTATTTGCCCCCATTTGATCCCCCTCTGTGCCCCTGAGTAAGTGATAGTGATTATATGAGCTGTCAGGAGTGAGGAAACTAAATGTGCAGGCTGATGTTTTAGTTTTAACTCTCAGTGCTGCACTTCTCTCCTCACAGCAGTATGAGTTAGGAGTGAGGTGACAGTCTTAATTCTGACCTTCCTGACTATCCTTTTAATATGGTGAGTGTTTGTGATTTATCTTGTCTTACTCACATACAGCTTGGTAACAACTCTGCATTTGTTCTGCTGTCACAGCTTGCTTTGTGCCTCTTGATTGGTAGTCGTTGCCTATAAGGAAAGGATTGGAGTAGATGATTTAACTAATTAAATACACCCGTAGTGGGGGAGGCATCCCATTACGGGAGTAACCTGTAAGTTAAGGCTGTTATCCAGGGACACAGGGGACAACAGTGGATTAGACCAGATTCATACAAGACAAAGAGGGTCAGTCACACAGTGGAGGTGCCAGTCTCCTGGTGCATAGAATATGGTGTTTGAGAACACCAGGCCTTGGGCTCTCAATAGGGGAATGGGCCCGCAGTGCTGCCCCACTCAAGGGCATAGGAGTATTCTGTGTTGTGGTTCTGCAATAGATTTATTGCCAGGATAGTGTCTAGTGTTGCATGCCTAGTGTCTTGGTTATTCAGTATGAATAAAGTTGTGGCGATTACTTTCAAAATGAAGCCACAGCAGCATAGGGTGACCAGGTAGCAAATGTGAAAAATCGGGACAGGGGTAGGGGGGTAATAGGCGCCTATATAAGAAAAAGCCCTGAATATCGGGACTGCCCCTATAAAATCAGGACATCTGGTCACCCTATTGCAGCATGGGATTTAACACTGAAATGACAGCTACGTTCATTCTAAAAGTTTTCCATAAAGTTCTTTGGAAATACGTACACTTGGGGAAAAAAACTTTAAGGAAATCCCTAGAATTCCCCCTCCCTCTGTTTTTAAAGATACCATGGGCCAGTTTGTGACTTCACTAAGTGCTGAGTAACTCCATTGAAGTCAAAGGGGTCATGCAGGTCCAGAACCACTGGCTTTAGTGGAAGTACTCTGGATTGACACCATTGTTGGACCCAGGCATCTATATCAACATAACTAAAAAAATAAAAAAAAAGAGCAAATGTAGTTTTCTTGTTTGTTTGTTTGGCAGTTGAAAAAGTATCTTGCTTTGATCAGTCATGTATTTGTACTTAAAAATAAAGCTGAATTTCTTCTAACTTGAAAATAATAGAATCACAGGAATGTAGGACTAGAAGGGACCTCAAGAGGTCATCCTAGTCCAGTCCCCTGCACTCAAGGCAGGAGTAGTACTAACTAGACCATTCCTGAAAGATGTTTGGAGGTTTTTAAGAACAGGTTAGACAATGATGGAGATTCCATAACCTCCCTAGGCAATTTGTTCCAGTGCTTAACTACCCTGACAGTTAGAAGTTTTTCCTAATGTCCAGCCCAAATCTCCTTTGCTACAATTTAAGCCCATTGCTTCTTCTCCTAATCTCAGACATTAACAAGAACAGTTTTCTCCCTCCTCCTTGTAACAACCTTTTATGTACTTGACAACTGTTATCATGTGCCCCCTCCATCTTCTCTTCTGCAGACTAAACAAACCCAGTTATAGACCTTAAATCATTTTTGTTGCTCTCCTCTGGACTTTCTCCAATTTGTCCACATCTTCCCTGAAATGTGGTGCCCAGAACTGGACACAGTACCATACTCCAGTTGAGGCCTTATCAGCACAGAGTAGAATGAAAAAATTACTTCTCCTGTCTTGCTTACAACACTCCTGCTAATATATCTCAGAATGATGTTAATTTTTTTTTTGTTTTGGCAACAGCAGTACACTGTTGACTCATATTTAGTTTGTGATCCACTATAACCCCCAAATCTCTTTCTGCAGTACTCCTTCCTAGGCAGTCATTTCCCATTTTGTATGTGTGCCATTGATTGTTCCTTCCTATGTGGAGTACTTTGCATTTGTCCTTATTGAATTTTATCCTGTTTACTTCAGACCATTTCTCAAGTTTGTCCAGATCATTTTGAATTTTAATCTTATCTTCCAAAGCACTTGCAATCCTTCTCAGCTTGGTATTGTCTGCAAACTTTATAAGTGTACTCCCTATGCCATTATCTAAATAATTGGTGAAGATATTGAACAGAACTGGATCCAGGACCAGTCCCTGAGGGACCCCACTCAATAGGCCCTTCCAACTTGCCTGTGAATCACTGCTAACTACTTTCTGGGAACGATTTTTCAACCAGTTATGCACCTAGTTCCATCTAGGCTATATTTCCCTAGTTTGTTTATGAGAAGGTCATGCGAGACAGTATCAAAAGTCCTACTAAAGTAAAGATATAGCACATCTACTGCTTTCCCCCCTCCACTAGGCTCGTCACTCTGTCAAAGAAAGCTATTTGGTTGGTTTGACATGAGTTCGTGACAAATCCATGCCGACTGTTACTTGTCATTTTATCTTCTAGGTGTTTGCAAATTGATTGCTTGATTATTTGTTCCATTGTCTTTCTGGATACTGAAGTGAAGCTGACTGGTCTGTAATTCCCCAGTTGTCCTTATTCCCCTTTTTATGGGTTGGCACTATATTTGTCCTCTTCCAGTCCTTTGGAATCTCTCCTGTCTTCCATGAATTTTTGAAGATAATCGCTAATGGCTCAGATATCGCCTCAGTCAGCTCCTTGTGTATTCTAGGATGCATTTCATCAGGTTCTGCCGACTTGAAGACATCTAACTTGTCTAAATAATTTTTAACTCATTATTTCCCTATTTTAGCCTCTGATCCTACCTCATTTTCACTGGGATTCACTATATTAGACTTCCAATCACTACTAAATTTTTTGGTGAAAACTGAAACAAAAACGTCATTTAGCACTTCTGCCATTTCCACATTTCCTGTTGTTATCTTTCCCCCTTCATTGAGTAATGGGCCTATTCTGTCCTCATTGAGTAAAGGGCCTATTCTGTCCTTAGGCGTCTTCTTGCTTCTAATGTATATGTAGTACTTGTAATGTATCATGTAATCCAATGATGCATGAATGAAATTGTTTGCAGTATTGTGCATAGGGAATACTTCTCAGTATCATTTACTGTTCAGTATAGTATAAGGTGTACTTGGTCCTGCCTCAGCGTAGGGGGCTGGACTTGATGACTTCTTGATGTCCCTTCCAGCCCTTCATTTCTATGATTCTATTGTTCTCCAGCACAGAAAATATTAGCTGTTTTTAGCTTAGAGTTAGTAATAGAGATAAACAGTCGTGGTGGACTGTTTTTGACAGTCTGCATTTTCCACTTGTAATTTCCAAAAGGCCAGTTTTGATAACTTGCATCTAAGTAAACTTAAAACAAACCATGTTTGTAGTAACAAAATAAACCAGACTGTCCCAAGACTGAAATCAGCTATAGTGATTGGAGAGTTAGTTTGTTTGCAGAATAACAACTTTTTAAGTTGACCGTGTGAAGATCTTTTTGATTTTAGAAGTGTTTATTTGTGTATGAGAACTGTGTTCAAGTAAAACTTATAGCATTATATTTCATATTTCTAATCATACCATCTTTTATACTAGCATGAATCTAAAATTCTTACAAAAGTATAACATTAATATTCTCCAGCTGCAATGCATAAAATAGAAACACAAAACACAATTCATGCTTTATGTACAGTGACTACACAACAAATTTTAATGGCTTATCTCCTATTTTTAGCTTAATTTGGGGTTTATTAATTAATTTTTCAATTAAAGGATTACATGTGAAAGATAGAATTAAGGTTGAATTTTACAGCACAAATAGAGCCGGATGAATGTTTTTAACAACTTTTTTTTAATTTAAAGTGGCCTATTTTTTAAAAAAACAAGTTTTTGTGGAAAAATGTTGACATTGTCAAAACTTTCATGAAAAGTTGCACTTTTTTGGATTTTATCAAAATTTTTATGGAAAACATCAAAATGTAAATGATTTATCTACATTTTTTACAAGAAAAATGTTAACCGTTTCAATAACTTTTTTGATAAAAGTTTTACAAAAAAATTGAAAACAAATTTCACAATAAATCTTTTAAAAACTAACATTGGTTCCATTTTGATCATTTCAGAATGAAAATACCAGGCATTCCAAAATTTGTCTCACGAATAGGTTTTCATTTTTCAGCCAGCTGTAAAAGCAAATTCATCTCTGGGTAGCTGTTAACTCAAACCGAGTTACACACAGAATAAATATATTTCAGTATCTTCAGAGTATGGCTGCAGCAGTTGCACAGTATAACTGTGGAAATATTTTATTTTTCTTGAAGATATCTGTCTGCAGAAATACATTGTATTTAGACATGTGTTACCTATTGATATGAGAGGTTGGGACTATGTTTATTTTTATAAAGCAAAATTCTGTGTTGGAGCTGTGTTCAGATGTGATATTATAGCAGGATAAATGGCAACCACAATCTTAGTAGTTGAGATTGCATGAACCTTTCCATTCTAATCTCCTGTTTTTAGTTGCTCGTAAGTTTCTAAATATTTTGCCTTCCAGACTGAAAATTTCTGTGCATCATCTCTATCTGTAGGTAAATTGTGTCTGGAAATCCTGAGTTAAAAAAAAAAATCACGTTCAAGGACGGTGGAATAAAAAACTGGTCACAAATTCCAAACACTCGAAACTGTGTGACCTTTTTGGAACAAGCCTATAGCTGAAATGCCTGGGAAAATGAGATTTGGAATGGAGATAGCTTTCAGTAAGGAGAAATGCCTAGTATTGTACTGGAAAAAATTGGGGCTTGGTTTAGCAATTTGACCGATTTATTACCCTTTGAAAATTGTGTACTGAGCCATAAAATACACTCATAAAGTGTGCAGGCAAGGAAAGATTTTCTGCACATATGTGCATGTCTAACTTAGCTATTTAGTGAGAACACTAGAAGGTGGCTAAGTGCATAGCAAATCAGGTTTCTTTTAAAATCTCATTCCCTGACACACTGTCCCTGCTGACTGTAAAGAAAATGTATATAATATAGCTGCTATTATTAAAATACATTCCTTAGAGTACAGAGAATTTATTATATACAAAATCTAAATCAAGAAAAATATATTGAATCATTACAAGAGTAAAAATGCCTATGAGAATGACAAAAACTGCAAGATATTCCATATGTGTATCTAAGGTTGAAAGAAATAGTATGATATTGTATTTGAAAGAGGACCCAGGTGGTCCTAATACTGAACACTCTATTATAATGAACATGCACAAGGAGTGAGAGGAAAGGTTGCCCACACGAGCTTGACTTTGGCATTTTCTGATTTTAGAGAGCTTATCTATGCATCTGGAATGGTCTATTATCATAATTTCCCACTGAGTAGTTTTATTTTATTATTTAACACATACTGAATGTGTTGGCTTACCATTTTAGAAAAATATCTTGTATGATACCTATTTTATTATGTGGTGACTGAGTTAAGCTTTATAACATGACTGTTGCTAGCTGCTCGGAAAGTGGCACATTAGAGTGCATCGTAAGCCATGGAACACTGTACAAAACATTTCTGTAGATGATACATAGTAAAATAAGATCTCACTGGTTCTGAGACTGGCAAAAATAAGTGTATATCCTAATTAAATCTTATTTAGAAAAACCAAGTCACAAGAAAAACCAGAATAGCAAATACTGCAACAGTACAAAGGTCTTCACAAATAAAAGAAAAAAGAGCACAACGGTCCCTTTTATTAGGTAGTGGTTATAGATGTTTGTATATTGGTAAGAGATGCACTGTGATAAGAGCTCATGGTTGCAGGAGCAAAGAAGAGGCCACACTGGTGGAGGGAGCCAAGAGCCAGAGGATGAGAGGTAGGGCAGGAGCAGAGGGGAGCGTGGCAGGAGCCGTGGGAGGTGGGAGAGGGGTCCAGGAGCTATGGGGTGGATGGGAGGAGAGGGAGGGCAAGGGCCAATGGGTGGAGGGGAAGAAAGGAGGAGAAGGGAGGCAGGAGGCCGAGGGGTATGGGGTAGGTTATCTACCCCTCGGCCTCCTGCAGAGGGGAAGACAGGGCAGGAGCTGGGGTGGCGTGGCTAGGAGCCGAGGGGACAAACAGGAGCAGTAGGATCTGTAACCACTAAACCACATTTTCATACAGCAAATACCTGTGAAACCCACTGGCAAAGAGTGTATCTCATCTAGTCACTCTAGTGGCTGGTCCACAGAGAGGATAACAGCCTACTAATAGTTACTCAGTCTTTTAGCTCATATGGTAGAGGTCTGTAGGTCTGAATCCTGCTAATGACCCAAGCTGTAGGTCAATATGGCTTCGCATGATAGAATTTTTGTTTTTTCAGTTTTTTTAAAAGTAGGAAATAACATACAAAAAACTGCAATAAAAGAACATTAAGGTTGCAAAGCCAAGTACTCAGTTAGGAACCGCCAGAATGAAGGTTTCCTGTGCAATCTTAATTTTGACCTCTTATGCGTATACATAGGAGTCTTTAATTGTATGATCACGTACTATTTTTCCTAACTTTTTAATGCCTGATTTTGCAACTTTGTTTAACATAGTTTGATTGGATTACACCATATACAATATAAAAATACACGTATAAGGTGTGTGCAGTATTTGTATCTATATATAGTGTGTATATATATTGTGTAATCATCAGAAAATACCTTGTAATAAACAATGTGAAGCTACTTTATGCAAGACTAATAACCAGTTGTAGGTAGATTTTTCTAACAATGCATTTTAATTCTAACACTACTTTATCTTAAAGCTACTTTTTAGATTACAAACCTTTTTCATAATTACAGCAGTGAGAGGGTGACCTTTCCCTGTTAGGTGGCTTTGTTTACCTTTTTATTGGTGTTCTCTAGATTTAATTTTCTAGGACCCAGAAATCATTTTCTACTAATGTGATTCCAAAGAGTAATTGAAAATAAATCAGTCTTTTAGAAATAGAAAAAAGGAAATTGACAACTAAGAAAAAAGTATGTCAAACTTTGCCAGAGGATGAAAAGGAAAAATCAGAATGATTTATATTACTTCTTAAGTAATATAATTTATTTGTAGTGTTGTAAGAACTAACAGTGGTATGTTCTGATAATTGTCTGAGTGCAAATTTACCATTAAAGAATGGCTGGCTTATTTCTTCTAGTAATGGAACTGGAAAATATATTATTTTCTTGCTAGTTCAGTGAAATTGTGATGTGTCATCTTAGCCAGAAATTTATGGCTGGGATAAGCCCTAGAATTTCAGCACCCTGAAGAAGTGTGTGAGTTGAATGGCCCATCCAGCTTCCACCTCACCTGTGTGAGCATCTCCTTCCCCACCTGCTTCCACATAGGTGCTATGGTAGCCTTTCCCAACCACTGCTACCTGCCTGGGACCATCCCCACCCCACCACATCCATTCCACTATGTGTGGCTCAACAAACCAGGACAGAGAGAGAGCACAGTAAATGGACACCGATTCATATTAGGTATGTCAAAACTAAGGCCAGATACTGCTGCGGAGAGGAGTGGTTAAAACCGATAGATCCTGGCAGCAGTTGGACAGTTATTTTTCAATAGAGTGATGGCAGGAACAGATCCCCAACAAGAAATTTGGGCAGCAGTATTCAGAGTTTGGCTAACCAGTCCCCTGTCTGAGTTGAATTGAACTGCTTATGTGGCCAGTCTAGGAACCACCACTGCATTTCAACTGCAGCCTGTAGACAATATGCTGCCTCATGGCTATTCAGTAGCAATATCCTAGCAGTAGCATTGGGCAAAGCATCTGTATTGCATCTAAATCAACCTGGATTTGAGGTTCAGGATATTTTGCAAACCTGACAAAAGATATTGGCCAAGAAGGAAAATCAGCAAATCCTGCTCAAGCACCTTGATTCTCAAAGCTCACATCAGTTGCCTCCACACAGCTTCTGCCCTTCAGCCTTCACATCCCTGTTTGTCTTAGGCATCACACATAGACTGGTGGTTATAAAAACTGGTCATCTCTCTCCCCTACTGCAGGGGGTGAGTGCTTGTGGTGTTGGAGTTAGATGGAGGAGGAAGAGTAAATGGGGATTGCACCCTGGCTAGTTGGTCAAGTCTGTGCATGCAGGGCCACAACTGTAGCAGCCAGCTCCTCCAGTGCCCTAGCATTCTGTAATTGTTTACACCAGTGCTAAATGGGTGTGAAACGCTACCCTTCTGACCTGGTAGCATTTTACACCCACTTTGCACTCATTTTGTGCTGATGTGCACAACTACGCAATGTGCAGGGCAACAGCGAATCTAGTCCCAGATCTTTGGGTGGAAAAGGTGGTTTAAAGAGGTGAGATCTTGGTGGGGTACATTTTAAGTGCTGAGATCTCCACTGGAGAGAAGAAAAAGCTGACACTTCCACTCAGTAGAATTAGTTTATTACACAGGTTTTTAAACACATGTAACAAACACAAGGATAGTGTCATTATAAATGAAAAACAATCTGCACTGACTGCTATGCTCAGCATTAATACAGTTTGGTTCCAATTGCCAGCATCACTTTGTAGTTAGCAAAAAATAGAGCTGTTTCCTTAGTCTCTCCTGGGTTATCTTTTCACAGTATTTTTAAGCATGAAAATATATTACCATCTCCTCAGCTTTTAAATGGCAAAAGATGCCATTTTGTAATGATGCATGACTCATTCATTGCTCATTATCTTCCTGCTGATATTTTTCCTTGAGCCAGCAAGTAAGTCTTACACGGGAGGAGGGAGAGTGAGTGAGTTAAGGAATACAGTACTTAAATACTATTGCTGTTTTTTCATTGGCTATCTGCCTTTGTAATGTGACCAGTCTAATCCATCTCTCACTGCTAAAGCCCACCCTGCCACCCCCTCCTTGCTAGACTGAGGTTTGCAGAGTGTCTGTTGCTAGAAACTGATTATATGCAGTATGTGAGCATCTTTCATTCAAAATGGGCATCAGTATATTGAGTAGGAATGAGAGCTTTTAGAAATGCATTATTTGACTAAATAACATGTTTTTTTAAATGGATAAAGAGACGCTGGGCTTTCTTACATTAATAATAACTCCAATTTTATTGGTATCTAGACCTTTAAGTTTTTCAAGCTCATATTAGAGCCCTTTAAAAACAGAAGCAAGAAGAATCTGCCTAGTTACGTCAGCCTTTTTATAAGAAGTGCATCATTATCATCACTATGAACGTGTCTTTCTCCAGATCAGTTTAGGTTTCTGAAATGTTTGTTTCTGTTTTTTGAATTCAGATTGATCTACAGAGAGCACAGATCAATACAGCTTTTTATTTTTATTTCCTGTCAATTCTAAAATGCCATCCAAAGAGTCTTGGTCAGGGCAAAAAGCGAATAGATCTGCAGTTCACAACTCAAAACAAGAGAGCCGTCAACAAGATTTATTGATAGCAGCCTTGGGAATGAAACTGGGTTCTCAGAAGTCATCTGTGACAATTTGGCAACCTCTTAAACTCTTTGCTTATTCACAGTTGACATCACTTGTCAGAAGAGCAACTCTGAAAGAAAATGAACATATTCCAAAATATGAAAAGGTTCACAATTTCAAGGTAAGAATTACCCTACTTTTTTCAACTTACAACTTCAGAAAATGTTTTTTAGTTCTAGAATAGCTTCAAGATTGCAAGTAAATACATGCAATGTGGCTTTTTAAAAACGTAAACACTTCAGCTAAAATATTCTTGCTAATTAAAGCAATTAGACATTTAAAAACATAAATTAGCAGCAAAAAAACTGTGGAATGCTTAAATACATTTAATTGTTGTGATCCTACTTACTGTACTTGGGGTATCTATGTTAATTAAAATTGTTTATATAGAGAGAGAGAGAGAGAAAAGTTAACAGTGAAATGCAGTGAGAAAGTTGTCTTTTAATGATAATTATTTTAGTTTAATTTTTATTTGTGAAACAGAGATGTCAAAAGACCTTTGTTCAATCTTTGATTAGAGGATTAAACAGATCTTATCTCTGTTTGTTGCTGGTAAATAGCATTGGATATAAGAAGCATGTTCTGTTGCATCTGGATTGAGCAGATGGTCTGCATTTCCCTTAGTTTCTGGCTTTTCTCCTGTGTTAATGAATTGACTCTGATGAAAGGAGTATGGCTTACCAGGGGACTATTGAAGCTGCTGACACTAGCACCTACTCTTCATTTTAATATAATTTGCTTTTACTTTTATGTAGCTTCTAATTATTGTTCTAATGTGTTTTTATAAATCTATTCCTCTTTTATCCATTAAGAGATATGCATGACAATAGATGTGCTCTGTGTATATGATTGTTGTAACTATCATGTAAAGTCTTAGAAATTCAGCTTTTTGCAACCAAATTAATCATATAATAGGTAAGCTGTATATGCAAAACTGTATAAGTGAACTGAGTGATTATATCAACTTTACACTGAGTGCCTAGAACACAGATTTTTTTGTTGTTGTTGGTTTTTTCCCCCTACAGATTTTTTAAAATGTTAGGGTGAGGGGGAAATCTTGAATATTTTAGCAAAAAATCTGATGACATTCACTTATTTTCTGTTTTAATTTCCATCTGATATTTTACTTTTTCTTACAGTTCCAGTAGTCAACACTCGTCATTTGATTATTTTTTTTAATATGGCTTCTAGCTCTCAAGTTCATACCATCACTAAAATTGGAAACCTTTAAGATCACAATGTTTTACTGGACAGGACTCCTCCAATAAGTATAAATTTGAAAAATGTATACAAAATTATATAAAAATAGAAAATTAGCATTTAATATCAATATTTGGCACAGAATAATCCTGCTGGCTGTCAATTAAATCCACAGTATATTTTTGCAAGAACCTGGGTTGTACAGGTGATTTAAAATGTTGCCTTGCAACTGAGACCTTTGCCTTAGATTTTGAGGATAATCATAGGTGCTAATAGATGCTGATTTCCCATGAATACCCGTATATATAAAATACTTTTTATGTTTCATTTTGTATACTGCTTTCTTTCTTAGCTGCTGTATGAAATAGCATATATTTCTGTTCTGTTCTGGAAATACTCTGATGGTCTGATTCTTGTTAGTCTACTTCTTTTCTGAAATAGATTTTCTATAGCACTGTCCTTGTACATTTTGTTATGCTAGCTGCTTAAACATACTGCCTGATCTTAAGTAGTAAATACTGCACAAACAAGATTATTATTGTTATCACTGTTGTACTGCTCTTCCCTTAAATGTATTCCTGTTAGAAAAATACACCTACTAAAAGCACGCCGTTTCTTCCACCAAGCCATTAAAATGAAGTCAGTGTAAACAGATTCCTTTTATTAAACACGTTTTTTTAAAATCTGCTAATTCTTCACAAGAACAGAAATTTGTGTGCCAGTGGGCATATGACAGTAAATTTTCCGTTAAAGGGATGTTGTCCTGAATGAGAGGCTTAAAGTCTGGCCGTCACCTCCATTTACAATGGCTTTAAAAATCCTTATTTTTGTTTCTTTTTTTTAAACTATAAACCCTCCAAATTTATCGTGCCATAGATCTGAAACCAACAGCAAGCAGTAGATTATGTGGCTCCCTGCATTGTTGCTCAGTATGACAGTCAGATTGTCATCCTAAAAGTATAGCTATAATCATTTTAAATCACCTAACTAAATATCTCAGGTCACTAGCAGGGTGCTGGGCTGTTTTACCAGCTCAGTAAAGGAAGCAAAGACCCTGTCCAAGTCATTGTGAAGGTCCTTGCCTCAGGACACGATTTATTGTTTGAACACAAAATAAAGCAACTTGATGGACCAAGCTGGATGTAGTACCCACAGGCCTTTTGCTTTGCATCCACCAACCAGAGGAAGAGAGGATACACGGCTCAGCTTCCTCTTCCCTGCCAGCCATGTGATAGGCAGGGATCTCTTAACCCTTTCCAGGCTGATGCTCTACCTTGTCCCATCACTTTTTGCAAGGATAGAGGTGGCCTGGGAGACTTTCAACCTGGGAATGTCCTATTTTTTCCCTAGATTGCTTCTGCATCTTGCACTTGAAAATGGGAGGCTTCTTTACTTCCTGTCTGAACTGCTGCATAGAGTTGTGTATGTACATTCAGTAACATGCTTTTGATTCCTTTGGGGTAAAAGGCAGGTATACATATATGAGGTGTTATTAATTTATTTTATTAATTAGACTGTCTCACCAAGCACTTGAGGTAAGTGCCTCACTAGCACATTTGGGAGAGAGGAAATGGAGAATTATTTTTGTTGCCTTTGCTATTACAACCATGGCCATCATCTTGGAAAGCAGTGGGGAGGCTTGTTGCATTCTTCTGAGGGCTACTGGCTGCATGCAAAATGGCAGAAGACTTGGCTGCTGCCTCTAGCAAACTTTAAAATATTTCTGCTACTGCATTACAATATTTCTAAGTAATCTTTTGTTGAATAATGAGATGAAGAAATTGTAAATACCAGTGGTGATGGGACTATATCACAAACACAACAGCTGTCCCCTTCAAATCACCAATAAATCTGCTAACTCTGATTTTGTTTGATGTGGAATTAGAAAAAGGGGTTAAACTCTGTGTTGACATAATTGTTTTTGGACGCGCAGTGTTGTTTAAGCCACCTGAAAGTCCAGTTATCATCCCAAAGCTATCTTCTGCCCTAAGTGGGCAGCCTGATTTTCTGTGGATGATTCTGAGCTCTGTAAGTAGGACCATGTTTGTTGTGTATTTGGTTGTCATGGGTTTTGTTACTATGGCAACTGAGTTAGACTATTAAGGGATAGCTCAGCCGGTTTCAACCGGCTGAGTGAGCTCTCTGTGTCTGTAAATAAAATGGAGGTTTTGGTTAGCTGTCTGCTCTCTGGCCTCAAGTGATTGCTTCCTACACCGTCTGCCCCTAGGACTTAACAATGTTAGCACAGTTAATGATCACCATTTGCAAATACTATAGTATTTTCTAGATTGCGCAGTTATGATGTGATGTTTACACTTCTCAAATGCAAATTCATTGTGGCTGAATTCTGTTTAATTTCTCTCCATAAGTAAAAAAGAGGGATGACAACTTATAAATGGCAAGCCAGAGTGAGTTTTTAATATATAACCTCAGGGTAAGAGGTAATTGTTGAATATATTTATATTGATAAAATATAAGCACATCTGCTTTTCTGTTTTTTTACATAAACTTTATTATTAAAAGCAAAATAAGTAATTCCAAACATAGCAATTACAAGGAATTTGCTTTAAATGACATTTTATTTAACAGTAATTAAATAGTGAGACTTGAGAGTGAACTGAGATGATAAATGTGGCTTAAACTAGATCTGGCCATATTGATTATTTGGTGTATTTTACTTTCAGTCCACTTATCCCACTTGTGTAGTCCAGCATGCTGTATAATATTTCAATTGTCAAAACAAACCAGGGCCATCTGTTGAATCATCTTTATGATTCCAACCTGCCATCAACCATATCAAGGCCTCTCTATATTTAGATTTATTTCCCATTATGGACATGACTCAGCAGGTACTGAAATCTTGCTATCAGTTTTGTGCTGCAACCCAATACTATAGAGTGAGTGTCTTCCCTTTGGGGGCTAAAGACAGGCCTGGTCTGAGTGTTCGGTTTTTTCTTTGGTTTTTGAAGCACGGAAGAGAGGAATAGTTGAAGCTGCAGATGTTGTTCTGGTTATGGTGGAAAAGCTTTGCCAAATAGGAAGGTTTTGCAGCATTTCCTAAAGTGATCAGACTGGATTTGTCTAATCTCCTCCTGAGGTTCATTCCGCAGTTGGATACCTCAACTGCTAATTCTTTGGCTCTACCTGTTACGTGTTCTCTTCTAGTTTCTGTAAACTGTGTTGTCTCAGGAGAGCTCAATTGTTTTGGTAGTTTGTAGCTGGAGATGACGTTTCTAATGTAGCTGAGACCTTATCAATTAAATAATGTTAAGATTAAGACCAAGGATTTGAACTGGCTGCAAAATCAGACTACCAACCAGTACTGGGACAGGGGCAGTAGAAATTGGATTATACTCCTGGACAATATGATCTCACAGCCACATACTTATTCCAAACCAAATTTTGAAGACCAGATCAGACAAGTGATCTATAGAGCCATGCCCAGAGCGAGGGACTTGAGCCTAGTCTTTGGTCCCTGAGCATGCACAATAAAGAAATGTGAAACATTCTTTTTCAAACTGAATGTATTAAGTTTGGGGGAATATGCAACTTCTTTTCATGGGAATGTCTGCTTGATTCCATAGCCCTGAGAATCCCTCCACATTTTCCTCAGTTGAACCACCCCCATTCCTAAAATGCTACAGGGATACAGAGTTTTGCCTCTCTTTCTTCTCCTCACCCCATATCTGGTCATGGTAATATTTGTATCCCCCTGCCCTACCCCGCCGTCTCCCTGCTGCTGATGCCGAACATGCTGTTTCCATTGAGGTTGGGGAAGAATGATAATTTATAATAATTGTTGAAGGACATAAACACCAAGGCAAGGGAAGGAGAGATTATTTAGGGTCATAGAAAGGGAATATAATCAGGAGGTATGGGAGGAAAGTAAGAGAAGAAAAATTTTAAGATGAACGTCAGGAAAACCTTCCTGTCAGGGAGATGTATTAATCCTGTGGAATAATCTCCCTAGGGGATGTAGAGGAAGGCCCATCACTCGGCAAATTTAAAACAAGACTGGACAAAACACTAGCAAATATACTGTAGGGAACAATTTTACGTGTTAGGGAGTTGGGCTAGATAATCTAGGAGGTCTTTTCCTTCTCTGGATTGTATGATTCACAGGCCTTGGGGAACTGATAGTTTTGATCTCCCTTGACTTGTTTGTGGGTATACCACCAGTATCTTGATTCTTGCGGAATGTGAATCTTGCTAGGAGAAGAACTCTGCAGATATTTCATAAATGTCCATATTTCAAGGTGCAAAAATACTTTTCTACCTAGATTAGTCCTGTACTGCTTCACTGAAGCAAGGAGGTGTTCACGTCTGTCGAAGCAGGGTTGGAATTGAATGTTACGGTATATACATCTTCCTGTGTTTTTTTCCCTAGGATGTCATCTTTCTTACTTTGTGATGGATAAAAAGGAAATATATTTCCAGAAGAACATTTATCTAACTTTTTTGAACAGCATTTGCAATTGCCATACTGTTGTCTTTGTTGCTATGCTACTTAGTGTCCATCAGAGCATGACTGGTTAATTTAACATGCTTGTATTACTGGTTGCAAGACTACTATGGTAAATTACTGATGCACATGCTAACTTAATCTCTTTAAAACCAAAACTTTGTTCCATTGAGACACATTTTTCCATTTAATTTGTCAGCAGAGATGCTGATTAACCCTCTATTTGTGGTTCCCTAGCATGTATCTAATATTTATGTGTCGTCATAACACAGAACTCAACAGAAGGGCAAAATACTGTTCTCTATTATACTGAAGGCAAAGGGCTTGCACCTTGTCACTGAAGGCAGAATATGGCCTTAAAAGTGTTACACAAGTGGAGATTGAAGTGAGGGCAGTTCTGTGTTAGAAAGGGTTTGATCATATAGCTATACCAACAGACCCCCTCTAGTGAAGAGACAGCTTATACCAGCAAAAGAGAGCTTTTGCCAGTATAGTTTATATCAGTCCCCTGAACAAAATAAGCTACACCGGCAAAAGCACTTGTTTGCCAGTATAACTGCATCCATGCTCGGGCTTTTTGTTGGTATAAGAATGTAGTGAAAAATCGCTGTCCTGACATTATCATCCTGGCAAAAATTGCCAGTGTAGACTTGGTGTAAGACTTATTACAGTTGAAAGATGAAGTACAGTGCGTATGTTACAGAGAAAAAAACCACCATGTGGCAAATGTTCATTGGATGCATTTTTTTCATAGCTTCTCATACTAATCTATATGGTTTCATATCTGATTGTTTGGAAACTATGGGCCAGATCCTGAGTTGGTGTAATTTGGCCTGGTTCCATTGAAGTAAATAGAGCTATACTGATTTACAACAACTGTGGATCCGGATCTACGCTTCTTAAAATATTTCAGAATATCTTTAAAGGAGTCACTACACACAAATAAATATTCTGATAACAAACTGAGTGTCTCTCTAGTTTTTAAAAAACATAGCCTGTCTCTTTACACGTTCTCAGAGATAAGAGAACCCTGAGAAATTTGAGGTTTCTTTTAGACATTTAGAACTTTAAAAATCATTCAAAGGTGAAAAAAGCGCTTCTTCACATAAATCCAGAGTGAAGAAAACTTTTTAAAAGTTCCTCAAGACTTCAAGGAAGCTTTCAAAGATTCTGTATCTCTGCTTTTGAAACTAATAATAGACCATAAGATAACTTCATACCATGAAGGTTTAGGCTTTGGTGCATTCTCTCCAACAGAAGTATTCAATTACTGTTACATTTGCCCTAGCTGTTCCAAGGCAATGTCTTTATGCAGCACAAAACTAGTTTACCACTTCTTTTTACATGCCAGTCCTCAATTTCAAGCTTTCCTCCTTTGTTTAAAAAATAAAATAGCATTTTCTTCAAATCCTTGTTTTACTCAAACTACTGTATACAGGCACAAGGAGCTTTACACATCTCTATTTCTAGGTCTCATGCCCTTGCACGTGCATGGCCCTGGGAGCTGACTAGCTCACTTATGTGGTGAAGTTTAGAAAGGCTGTAATGAGGCAGTCAAGGCATTTGCCTCAAGGAGCACACATAGTGTGTCATAGCTTCTTATCAGTTGCTTTTCTCCAAATTAGTGGCAGCACATAGCAAAGTGAAGTCCCTTTATCATCTGCCCTTTCAGAGGAATATTTTACATTTCTTTTACTCAATAGCTTTAAATCTAAGAACTCTATTTGGTTTTCAACTCCAGTTTCTAACTGTTGTATTTTACATTGACACAGTATCAAGTGATATAGACCCTCAGTTAAAATCCATTATTCCATTGCTCAAAGAAATGTCATCATTTTTGTTGAATTTGCAAAAAATTATTCTCTCTCTCTCTCTCTCTCTTTTCTTCTGCTTCCTGCATTGGTCCTGCTATAACATACTACTTCAGTATAATTCCCAGTTGTTCACATTCCTGCTGACATGATCAGCACAAAGCAGGAAGTAAAAAAGACTTGACAGCGCTCCTGGCTTGGTATGAGTGAGGACCTGGAGGAATGTTCGCCTGCTCAACATTCAAGACAATGAGCTCTTTCCTGATAAAGGTCCTATTTATACTCGATTCTCTGAATGATGGTGCACTCCGTGCAGAATGGCCCTTCCTCTCAAGAAGTGCTGAACAAAGTTGTTGACACAATTCAAGACTAGCTCTGGGAAGTTGACACCATTGTTGATACAAGTACAGTCAGCGCACTTTTAAGAGAGAGTGTGCCATAGCCTTCACTTCTATTATATCTTCAAATAAAAGCAACTATACAGTATATTAATCACAGTTCTTCCATTGATTTGCTGTGTGGCCTTGGTGGCCTTTTAACTTCTCTTTGCTTTTAACAACAAAGCATTATTTTAAAGATTATATAGGAATTTTGGCCAAATTGATATTTGAGTTGATTCATTTCTTGTTGGCATCTGTTTCTTTCACCCTTGGCATCTGTGTGATTTCATTGTCAGGCCAGATATGGATATAGAGTACTTTTCTTATAGAAATTATGGCTGCTTGAGTGGCACGTTTATTCCAGTGCTTGGTAAAATCCATTGTGGCAGTGAGCATACTACAGGTTGAGTTAATCATTCAAGCTGACATACTTTAAAATGCCATAGAATACATTTACATATAAAAAAAATAGAAGAATGTTGTATCCAATATTAACTGCATGGGGAATTTAAACAGGCAGAATTTAGTTGCTGACATTGGAATTCAGCTAGGTCCTCTGAGCTAATAACACCCTAGGGTTTGCCTTTGCAGGGCTTTAGTCAGCACCACAGGGGTGTAGATTTTAGCCTGCACTAGCATGTCGCACACTAACTGGTTGTAGGGTCCCTTCTGGCACATACTAAAAGTTCCCTAGTGCATGTTAAAGTAATAGGACTTAATTGCATTAATTCACACTAGGGAACTTTTAGTGCATGTCAGCAGGGTCCTCGCAGGCCAGTTAGTGCACAACACACTAGTGTGGACTAAAATTTGCAGATGCAAACTAAAGCCCTGTGTAGACAAGCCCTTAGTCTTGTCTACACAAAAGTGGCATCAGACTACAAGTTATTAGGAACTCAGTTTTATGCCTTGCCTGAAAGACAGCATCTCCATCAGCATCTCCTGAATACCACATTACATTATCAATTCAGTCTTGACACACAAAAAGTGTCACTTATTCAGCCCCCAACACTATTTCCTGCAACACTCTTCCCTTGCAGGTCTCCCCTCCAACCACAGGCCAGGCCTCAGCCCACTTAGCTTATGAACCCCAGGAGGTACCCTTGCAGTGTTGTTCTGTTATTTTTTAAATTAATGCATGACATATTTGCTAAAAGTATGGATTTGTCAGAAACTGTTATTCTGACTGACACCTAAATGAGATGTACATAAAATAAGCTACATTGCAATATAAAAAGTATGGGTGTCATCTGACACAGATGAAGAAAAAGCTGATGCCCTCAGGGACTGGCATAGTGGATACTGGCTTTAGTTTATAAATTGTGAAGCCTTTTTTTTGTCTCAAGGCACAGTCATTAGGACTATGGTTTGTATGCTTCAGTGGTAAACTATACATACCTCACTTGTCACATCCAGCCTTCCGTACTTTTCATTGCTGGCTTTGATGAGGCTCTCCGAATTAATCTTTTTCTATCACATCACATTTCTGAAGCATTTTTATTGCATTCCTTCATAAACTCTCTTGTTTTTTCTAAATGTTCATTAGAATAACTGCTAGAAGATTTTGCTAGGTAAAATAAGAAAGCTAGAGTTTCTTAATTTGTTTAATTTTGAGTGTAACATAAGTCTACCTGTTTTATTCTATTAGTGATTATGAATTTTATTTAAATGCTGGATCATTCTTGTCTCTCATATTACAGTCAAGCTATCCTAAGAGCAGCCTAACAATTTCAAAAGGCCAAAGATAATATGCAGAAAGATGGACCCCAGAAAGATATAGATAGCTAACTTTTATGGCTGGTATGTCACTGACCTATTTTACCAAGGCCTCAAATATCACTGCGAGTGAGACCTGCTTGAGGATGTCATGCTTGTGGTATATGCTGTCATCAGAGCCCTCAGTGAAATTATTTATTGAGACTCTTTAAATGTCTGACCTTGGACATATAAGCACTACCTAATGCTCTAATTAAACTAATTAAATACAGTACAAAAAGAGATATGATTATAAATCACTGGAGTGTAGCAGTTTTTTCTATGTATAGAAAAATGGCTTTCAGTAAAAGAATTAAGAATTCTGCAAACCTCAGAGACAAGCTGTCTTTCCATGTCCCATCCCAGTAGTTCTTTCAATCTAATGTACCCCATTTATACTGTGGAGAACTCAGAATAAAAGTGCCTAGAGTTAAACATTTAAATACAAATGGAGGACACTCAACTCTGAAACTTGTTTTCCTGTTTGATTTGACAGAGATAGTCTGTTGTACTTTAAGCCATAATATGAGATTCTCCTATTTTCTCAGGCTTTGGGGAGGGAGCTGTGGTCGAATTTAGTGTGTTTTTGAGGCAGGTTTGTTCTTTTAAAACTGGTCAGTTAAGTCAAATTTTATACATTAGCATTAAATTTTATAAATTAAAAATAGATCTTGATAAATTGGTTGTTCCCTGTCTTCCAAGAACTTCCTGGATGAAAGATCATGGAAGAAGCATGACAAAAATAAGAATTTTTTTGGAGTGTGAAGCTACAAATTGGCAGTTCTGCTTTCACATCTTATAAGGCAGTAAAATTTGCATATGGCAGTTGCTTTTTATACGGGGAAAAAAGGTATAACTTAAATTAAGACTTCTGGGATACTACTATTTTTCAGCGGGTCAGGGAAGTCAAAGATTAATAGATCACAGTATTCAACATTCACATTCAACTTTGTAAATAGAAAGAGCCTCATTTTTTAGAATTGTTATACAAAAAGTGGTGACAGGATTTGGATACAGCCTGGATGTGTGGGATAAGACAGTGTGAGGAGTCTAAGATGATCCCAAGGTATTGGGCCTGAGTAGCAAAGTAGATCTTGTTATTGTCAACAGTGACCAAGAACTGGGGGAAGTAGGAAGGGGTTGAGAGGATGTATCATCAGAAGTTCACTTTTAGCCATGTATGTTTGATTTGACAATGAGTAATACAGGAGATGTCAGAAAGACAGCCCTCAGCCTGTACTGTATGGCAGGAGAAAGGGCTGCAGTAGACAGGTAGATTTGTGAGTCATCAGTAGAAGGATGGATATTGTGTAAAGGTAGAAAGGGAGGTGACGAGGCTGGGCTTTGTTCCATTCCCACATGGAGTGAGAGAGGAAAAGAGGAGGGCCCACCAAAAGAGATGTTGAAGGAGAATCTGAGTAAGATGTGGTCATGAAAGCAAGATGTCAAGAAGTAGGATATGATAGGCAGAAGCAGCAGACAGGTCAAGAGGGATTAGAATGGAGGAGAGGCCCAGGCATTTGGCCAGCATGAGGTTATTAGAGATATTAGTAAGGGCAGTTTCAATGGAGAGGAGAAAACAGAAACCAGATTGCCAGGGATCCAGGACAGAGTTATAGGAAGGGTTGTACGTGGCCCATTCAATGATTTTGCGGGTGAAGTGAGAGAGAGACCACTAACTGGAGAGGCATGTGGCATTAGATCCATTTGGGAAACAACATTTTCATCCTGTGGGGAATTTAGTTTCCATTCTGAATTGGAATGAAAAGTCAAAATATGAAACCATTTCGGGGAACAAAAAATTCTGAAAAGTTTATAACTGCAAATGCTAAAATGAATTTTTGAGCAAAAGGAAAAGAATCAAAATTTCAAAATAGCATTTTTTTTTGTTTTTCAAAACCATAAAATCAAAAAAATTAATCAAAATCAACATTTTTCCCAGGAAATTTTTGATGTCAACAAAATCATATTTTCTGACAGGAATTTTTTCGTGCAAAAAAATTCAGTTAGCTCTGTGTGGCATCAAGTTATAACATTTTGGATGGGCGATACCAGAACATGCCTATATTGTAAGGAAAAATAGATAGGAAGAAATCAAAGAGGTCATGATGGATTAGAGGAGGAGACCATATGAAAAATCTCGGTGATTGTGGTGATGGGCAATGGTGATTACAGCTACTGATCAAGTCATGCTTGGCTCTGCAGAAGTCAGCCAGATCCTGTAGGGAGAGGAAGAGGTAGGGTTTCAAGAGGGAGGCCATGGAGTGTAATTCAGCGAGGGTGGCAAAATATGGTTCCTTGGCAAATTACATAATAGAGGTGAAGGAAAAGAGAGTGAATTTGTGCCAGTAGTGGAGAAAATCCAAAGGGCTTCCTCCAGAGGTGTTTGACAGCAAAGGGGCAGGAATGGAGGAAGCAGATGCTGAGGGTCAGCCAGGCAAGAGGTTAGTGGGATGGATTACACAGTGTCAACAATGTTTTTTAGTTACATATCAAGGCTGGACAGTGATACTTCACAAGCAGCCCATTGACTTCAGTGGAACTACTCAAGGTGCAAGGTATTGCTAAATATGAGTACTGGTATCACAGTCTAACCCTAATATAGTTACAAATACTCCATGGTTAAAAATACCAAAGAAAGTACCACAAAAACCTGATTGTCATAGCATTAAAAGCCTGACTCTATATAAAAATCACAATGACATTCAGGAGTAAGTTTCCAGACTGACTCTTAGATTTACCTAAGTATCTCTCATATAGCAGTTACATCTTTTTCTTTATTGGTACCAATTTCTAGGGGACTTAATGATACCCAAATGTTTACCAAAATTTCCATAAACTGCTCTGAATACTCATTTTGTGTGAGATAAGTCCCATTTTTACCTATTCCTGCCCCACTGGAGTCAGTGGAGCTGTGGATGCTCGACACCTCTGAAAATCGGGCCACTGCAGATCCATTATTTATAGCCACTAAATACCATATCAATTTAGATTCTTAACTTAAGGCACCCACGTTTTAAAAAGGTTCACCTTTCTCTTTGCTACACCCACTTACGATTAGATATTGCATATATATGTGCAAGATGACTCTCTGTCAATATCTAAGCAGAACTGAATGAGTTAAGGCTAAAATATTCTTGACTATGAATTTCATTACTTTGTGAGCATCAGTTACTGATTTCATTTAAGTTCATCATCTATTACAAATAATTACTCAAAGTCCTTTACATTGGTTAACAAAATAATGATTTTTTTCTGCTAAGAATCTTGTGGTTTTCTAAGCAGGAAACCTACTAAAATAAATCAGAGGCAGCTCATTGTGGCTAAAGGACTGGAACAAGCAGGCAAGACTGGACTGAGACTAGCATTGGCTTCTTCCTTAGCTTTGAATTTGTTCTTGCTTAATTGGATTCCTGTTCATTTTCCGCTTACTAAATTCATGCATATAGGTTTTCAATATGTAACATTGTTCTGAAAAAAGGCTAATCCTTTATACTAAACCAAGGAATCTCTGAGTGTGTATTCAGCATTGCTATATAAACTCCTGGGGGAATTCTGTGCTACTGCACATGTGCATAATTAATGAGCTGCACATATTTTTAATTTTTTGCTCAGAAAAAAAGCTTCTGCTGAAATCTTGCTGCAGTTCCGCATTTTGCCACCACAGAGGGCACTGTGGTGATAGAACACAGCAGCCACTCCAAGACAGCTAGGGAAGAGAAAGAGCCTGCCTTCTTTGCAGCACCTCTCAGGCCAGGTCAGAAGACAGGGGCTATGGGGAGACAGACAGTATGGGGCTGCTGGGGGTTCAGACGGGCTCATAAGGGCTAGTGGGAGAGGACAGACTGGGGCAGGGGCTGAATGGGAGTGGAGGCACAGGGCCATAGGGTGGAGGGAGGTGCAGGGCCACATGGTGATGGGGGAGGGAGTGCAGAGCTACATAAGGAAAAGGGTGTAGCTGAGTGCAGGAATAGAGACATGGGGACAAGAGAGGGGGTACAGAGCCACATGGAGACAGAGGGAGGAGTGCAGAGCCACATGGGGATGGGGCGGAGTGGGTGTCTGAGTGGGGTGAAGGGACATGTGGACAGGGGGTGCAAGGACACATGGGGAGAGGGGCAGATGTGCCTGACTGAATGGGAGAGGCTAGGGGTCAGCTAGGATCTGCATGGAGGAAGCTCCCTAACAACCCCTCCCCGCCTCCCAAAAAAACCTGTTCCATACTTTTACCATCCATATCCAACAACCCTCCAAGTTCACACCCAGGCTCCTTCCCAGCAATTTACTTCCCTCTCCCTCAGCATCTCCATTACCCCCGATTTCCTCCAAGCCTTTGCACTGCTTCTGATGGGTGCAGGAAATATGGTTACGTATTGTAGTTTAAATGAGTTCAGAGTTCTGTATTAATATGCCTAGTAAGGAATCTATTTGGCAAAAAAAAAAATTCCTGAATTTTTTATTGTCTGTATTGTTACAGACATACTTGCTGATAAGTATTTTGAAATAAATGACCAAAAATAATTAAAACTGGTGTGATTATATTGTGTTGTTTTGACAAATAAAATTTGCAGAATTTTAAAATATTGTTTACAGAATTTTTAATTTTTCGTTGCAGAATTCCCCCAGGACTATATGTTGTACCAATACATTTGCCTAGCAGGGCTCTTTCTGATTTAGTCACAAGCCCTGCAGCCCCACTACATACATCATGCAAGACCATTCATAGGGGACAGGCAGCATAAATCCCAAATGAGGGGACCCCAGTTCCCTTACATACTCTTCTCAGTGTTGGAAAGCAGTTGCCGTTTAGTTCCATTTACAGCACTAATGCACAGTGCTGAAATCCCATCCCTGGTGGTGGTCAGGGGAGGAGAGGCACAGCAAACTGTGGCTGTCTGCTAGTTTACATATCCTGGCTTACTGAGCCTAGACCAGCTGCACCGATCTAGGTCAGGTGGGGCTGACAATTCCATCACTTGACCCTACAGATCTGTTTGTGTGAAGCAAAGCCATTTCCTGAGAACTGGACTCCTTTGTTCAGGATGGCCCTCGGGATGGAAAGCTCACCTTTTTCCATCAGGCTGTAAGAATCTTGGCAGTTAAATCTTTGTCTTAGATTGTGTCAGCTTTTCCTTCAGTGGTAAGCCCCAAACCAGAATGAAAGGAAATGAATGCAGATATGACCGTAGTAAAAAGGGAACTGTGGCCCATTTATGCGCATGAATATTATGCCTGTGAAATAATCTAGTCTGTCCTTTCTGCTACTGTTTTTTAGGTTCACACGTTCAGGGGTCCACACTGGTGTGAATACTGTGCCAACTTCATGTGGGGCCTCATTGCTCAGGGAGTAAAATGTGCAGGTAACTGGTTTATTCTTGTTTCTTAAGACAACCCTGATGCTGTAAAGCCTTAGACATACTGTCTATTTCATAATAAATTGTGCACCTAGGGTCTGATCCTCCTGTTAAAATCACTGGAAAGATGCCCTTTAATTTCAGTGATAGTTGTATCAGGTGCTTCTATTGACCGTTGAACCTTACATCTAAATGCCTTCCAAACATTCAGAGATGGAAATAATAATCTTTCCTTTCTTTCAGTATGTAGGAGACGTAGCTTGAATGAGTTTTATTTATTTTATATGGATGAGTCTGTGTGTGGGCATGAGAAACTTATTGGGGATCTTAATGAAGCTTGTAGACAATAATCAAACCTCATAATACCTGTGTGAGGTAGATATTTAGATTTATTTTACAGATGGATAAACCGAGTCAGAGCAATAAAGTGCCAGAGTTAGAAAAGGAGCTGGATACAGAACCCAGGAGTCCTGACTCTGTCTTATTTGTGTGTGTGCTCTAACCACTACACTCTCTCTAATTTGAAAAAAGAATTGACATAAAAATGATTAAAATGGGTATATACATAAATTTATAAAAGCACTCAGAGGCTATGTTATAAATGCCGGGACAGACAGATACTGCATGCATTTGGGAATTTAGTCTCTCTGTTGTAGCTGAAGAACTTAGGTAAAATAATTCAGCAATATTATTGATAACCTCTGAAAAGGGAGAGAAACCAACTATTTTGTTTAGGAGAAAAATATCAAAGTAATTGGAAAAACAAGTTACTTTATTTAAAATGTGCCTTACGATTTTCCAGTAACTAATTTTATAAAGAATATGTTGATGCATGAAGAGCTGCATTTGTTGCCCTGGAAACTGAATTTTCAAGCTAATTTAAGAATTTTTTCCCTGTCTAAAGCTTTCTGAAATCTTGTCTTAAGCAAATAATAAG
The DNA here is from genome assembly GCF_020497125.1 of Mauremys mutica. NCBI lineage: Eukaryota > Metazoa > Chordata > Testudines > Geoemydidae > Mauremys > Mauremys mutica. Next base: position 41,038,526 of record NC_059081.1, on the reverse strand, counting down.
ATTTTTATAGCATCAATGCAAAATGGTAGAAATTTCAACATAAACAAATGAGTTTATAGAAAATCTGTGACTGAAAAATCTTGAAAATATTCCACAAGAAATGTTTGATGTGTAATGCTTTTTATTGTGTCACTGATGCAAATGTTTTTGTCAGCAGAGTCTCTAGTCTCCATAAAGTTTTAGCTTATTAGTTTTAGAAGTAACTGAAAGAAATGAAAGAACATTCATGTGCAGTTATATTCTGTGAAAATGGCACTTCCTAACTCAGTAGTCCTACCCCATGTTTATTCATAGTTCTAGCTACATACTGTACTCATTAAAATAATGTTTTACCACATTTTGCACTTGTTAAATCTGCATAGCCAATGCAGCTCTGGGAAAGGGAGCTTGATTTTATTCTGCTTCGTGCATCAGCAACAGAGATGTCAGCTAAATTTTCAGCGTAGACATTTTATAGTTGATGACACATGAGCCAGAAAATACACAGCTCTCTGTTTCTGATCTCATGTTGAATTTACAACGCTGGCAGTTAGGAAAAATAACAGGCTTTTTAGTTTACATTAAGTAGCTTTGATCTGGAAGTTCAATAAATAAATATGAAAGTCTACAGTTTCACTTTTCAGAGTAGTTGCACGCTTTTGTAGAATGAGCAAAAAAGATCAGTTTTATAATTAAACTGACAGTACTTTTCTTTTTACTATTTTTATTTATAACTACTCTAGACAACATTGTTTTCTTATTTTATATTTTAATGCAGATTTTTCTCCAGAAGATCCTAATGGTTTCCTTTTCTTAGCTTGTATTATGGAAGTGAGAATAACTAGTGCTTTCTCTTTTTCTCTCTTTGACTCTGTACAAAGGTGATTGTAATAAGAAAGGAACAAAAAGGGAAAAAATGTAAACTAGATGGCTTTAGAATTTCAGACATAATTGGACTTTTCTGTTTGTCTAAAGTTGTCATACCGATGTCAATAACACCCAATAAATACCGCAATCTTTTTTTAATTTTTAATTCCATTTCATACTACCAATAAAGTGTACTACAGGGTAAAGCCCACTAAGAGATTACTGCACTTCTTGAATGCTCAAGGCCACTTAACCTGTGATCATAATCTTTATGATGGCTGTCATACCTTATCTGAGGAATGACGGGATGTGCGGTGGTAAGATACTCACAGGCTTCACATAACTCTCCTTGCTCTCTCAACCCCCTGGCAAGCCACTTGTACTCACCCCCTGGTGGATGGAGGAGAGAAAGTGCCACATGTTAATAAACAGCAAACCCTCTCACCAGGAGAAACGAGTTCTGAATGGAGGCCAAATTCTGTCATTTTCAGTAAAATGGATGGTGGCCAGGAAATGGACCCTCAAGGACAGAGGTGTTATGTGGAGGGAATGGGAACCATTAAGGGCTCCGGCAGTGATGTTGGAATGTGTCTGGTGAATGGGTAGGGAAAGATTACTTAACATTCCATGAAAAAGTTCAATTCAGTAAATGTGGTTCTCCTCTGAAAAGTGGCTATGTAAAAAATGTCATCTTCTAAACTCAGAAGATCAGCTCCCCATGTGTGTTCAAAGTTGCATCTTGCTTGCTTGCTTGCTTCGTGTGCATCATCAAAAGATTGTTTACTTCTTCCAGTGAGCTAGAACTGTGCAGTTGAGAGGCTGCACTGGTGTAATTGAGGGCATAAATGAAAGAAAGTGTGGGTACAACAGGTGTAAACGGGGGCTTAATTTTCCCTGTGAAATTGTTTGTTCTTCTAACCTGAACACCTTTGATATGGAAATCGAGAGTCAATAAATGGTGAACCTGGGACACCCGTCACTTTTCTGAGTAGACAGGGCCAGCTCCAGGGGTTTTGCTGCCCCAAGCAGCCAAAAAAAAAAAAAAAGCCACGATCGTGATCTGCGGCAATTCAGCAGGAGGTCCTTCGCTCCGAGCGGGAGTGAGGGACCCTCTGCGAATTGCCACCGAATAGCTGGACGTGCCGCCCCTCTCCGGAGTGGCCGCCCCAAACACCTGCTTGCTAAGCTGGTGCCTGGAGCCGGCCCTGCGAGTAGAAGTCCACATTAAAAATTACAGGATTGAGCAGGATGCAGCCTGCTAACATTCAAAATGGGCTCTGCATCATTCTGGGAAACTCCAGAAAGTCTGACTTGTAATCTGTGTGATAATTTTATTGAAAATGCTTTAGGAACAAAACTGTGCTGATTATAATATTCAGTACTTTTTACTGAGTTTGCTTTTTTAAAGCAAACAATTACAGAGCATAAGATGAATCTATTAGCTGTACAAAAGCGATACTTATTACAACTGTAAATGAATACTGCAGGGAACACTCAATCATTTTGAGTCCTGCTCTTAGCAAGATACATTGGAATAAAAATGCAGGGCATTCCTGGATTCCCTTTATAAGGATAAAAGTCACCCATTTCAGAAAGTAGGAGGAGAAATGGAAAGAAAAAGTAACGTAAGGAGATTGTTGCCATTGGCATATAGATTAATTTATGGCATAAGAGTACAAGTAATACTTAAAAAAAAAATAAACTAGAACCAAGAGAGTCCCAACAACACATTATGCCATATCAGCTAGCTAGTATGTCATAGCAACTAAAACTGTACTTATTCATTCTTTATTACAACTCAGCATCTCCAGCCAGAACTGAGCCTGGGTAACTTCTGTGTTCTGTGCCCCATATACAGTATAATTATCTCTCCAAGGCAGTTTGTTCCTACCCCTTGTGTTGATTGGCAGGGAAAGAAGAGTGATTGTAGACATCTTCCTGCATGAGGTCCAGGGATAATCACAGTGTCAGTACCTCTCTGCTGAGATTGCCAAATGGGAAAGGTGGTGGTGCTGGTGGTTTCTGTGATGTGAACAATAGTCCAGTAGGAACTTGTCTCACATAGACCAAAAAACCTGTGAGAGAGAATTGTAAAGAGCAGATGGCTGCCATTTTGACTGATAAGGATTCATGATTAATCTGTTGCTCCTCTGCACTTCTTGAAACAAGATGATTTTTTTTATTTCCAAAGTTAAGACTCAGTTTTATGTCCAGTTAAGCCTCCATTCCTCCACCAACTCAGAACTGTGCCTTAAAGATACAGTCAATCCCCTCTTCTTTCTCCGTCTACTTTCCCCTGGGTGCACAAGCAACTTCTGTCTGTCTTTGTTTTGTTTTTCCCTCTCTACCTCCCCCCTCTCCCACAACCCTATAATACATGAAATCAAGGCTGGATTCATCTTGCAGCACATTGCTTTTGCTCCTGCACTGTACGCTTAACATTTAAGAGCACAGCCTATCAGCACTAAAGGACAGCATGCGGAAGGAACATGAGCAAAGACAGACTCATGCAGATACCATTTGTGGTCTGAAGCCATCACAGGTGGGAGGTGGTTTTCTGACAGAATAGACAGTCTGCTCATTACCAGAGAACCATGGAGTAGGGAAGGCAGTTTGGGAGCATATCATGTATGCTTGAGACCTGTTTTTGTCCTGAGGCCACTTGGAAGAGCAGCCCAGATCAGTAGTTGCACTAAGGCTCCTGTCAGATCAATACCGTATGTCAACAAATGGTGTTTGTTATGGGTATCATAGCACTTACAAGTAATGCTAGTTGTCAATGCCTGTAAAACTAAAGAACAGTAAATGATTACGTGCACTGCAGAGAGAGTAAACTTTAATTTTTATGTTAAAGAAAAGAGAATTTAACTACCATAAAAGGAAAGCTACTATTTGATGAATGATTTATTGGAGCAAATTCCTTTATATCTGTTCACCCTCATTAAAGCAATACTAATAGTTAGCTCTTACGTAGCACTCATCACTGCAGATCTCAAAGTGCTTTACAAAGGTGGGCAGTGGTTTTATCCCCTTGTGTCAAATGGGGAAACTGAGGAACAAGTCTTAAGTGACTTGCCCAAGGTAACACAGTGATTTAATGCCAGGCCCAAGAATAGAACCCAGGCCTCCTGCCCCTTTCCCACACCACTCTGCCGTTATCATAAATCTATGGAGAATCTCTTAGAACTCTTAGAGGAAAATGTAAATCTATCTTTCAGTACCTTAAACTGTCCCCTCAGAAAGACAAAATACATAAATGTCTTTCAGCTTAATTTATAAATATAATTACAAAGTATATTACATGTGATATAATTTCAATAGAGCATGCTCAGCAGCCACATTTACCAGTAAATCATAAGCAAAAGGAAATCTAAAACTGACTAAATCAAATCAACAGCATAGCTATGCGTATTTTATTCTAAGCAAATATTTGTGAAATCTTTTTTTGAGCTTCCTAGAAAAGCACTGGCTATGTCAGGCTCTTTTTCTAAAGGCAATATCCCTCATAAAAGTAATACCACAGCCTATCCAAACTCCTAGAGTAAGATCAATATGCTATTAAAAATAGTATAGCTTACCTGAAACTTTTTCTAAAACATCGATAAAGGCTGTTTTATTCTGAAATCTGTAAACTTGTCTATCTGCTCGTGAATTTCTAAGTGTACTTTCTGGTGAAGGATGGCTGCAGCTTGATGATAATATACAAAAGAAACCTATACTCAACTACAAATCCAGCCAATGAAATGATCCACTTGTATGATGACCTTATTGAAGTCAATGGGAGTTTTGCCATTGACCTCTGTGGGGCCTTGATTTCACCCATGGTCTTTTAAATCTTTCCTTTATTCTGGACTTTACTGGGCAGTATGTTACTTTATGTAATTTGTGTGGTTTTAACAAATAAGGGTCAAATTTTTCTTTTAGGGCTTGACCCAACTCCCGCGGAAGTCAATGGAAAGACACTGATGGACCTCCACAGGAGTTGGATCAGACCCTTTGGTGTAAATCAGCATTAAATCCACTGAAGTAAACTGAGTTACTCAGGATTTACTTCATTGTAACTGAAAGTAGAAATCGGCCGTAAGCATGAAATAAAACAAACGCTTGGGTCTAAAGCCTGCTAATCTTATTCATGCAAGTAGCCCAACTGAAATCAGAGGCACTACTTGTATGAGTCTGGCAAATGGGTTTTAGAGCCTGATCCCTAGAGGTGCTGAGCATTTGAAGCCAGTGGAAGTAGTGAGTGCTCGATACAACTCAGGATTCGGTTCTCTTGGCCCTCCTAAAAATGCAGGACTCTAAGATGTTGCAAAGCAGATGTGCTGCACTCTGGGATTTAAAAAAAAAAGACAATTTGTTTTAATTGTTTGTAATTTGTCTTACAATACCCTATGTTCCAGCCTCCCAAATTTAGGCTGAATATCGCTACTGTAGAAAATTTGAACAATGGATTGCTCAGGGATTTTGCAGTACTCTGTTGGAAAGCAGCCTGTCATGTTACTCATGCACTTTTTATCTTGCTTGAATAAGCAAACAGTCATTCTTATATTGGTGTGTAACAATCACCAGCTTAAATTCTCATCAAGTCCTGAAAATGAAAGTCTACTGACTAAAACAATACCATTCTGCTTCCACTCAGGATTGTGAACTCAGGGAAAGGACCCTCCCTATGACAAAAGCATAACAAAATGGCTACGTTTCAACGTCTTTATTTAAAAAGCAACATTATTCTTGTTTTAAATGATGCAATTAAATCTTACAAAAATATTAATTTTGACTTGTCAAAGGACTTCAGTTTCAGATAAGGACCAAAAACGTAGCTTTTGTTGTTTTTTTAATAAAAAAAAAGCCTGCGAAGCATAATAATAATGGTAATAGAAATGTGCTCTGCCCTTTATAAACTTCTGTTCAAGCATGGTATATTCCTCAGGAGTGTTTATAATCCTTGTAGCAGTGTTTTGGTGTATGAGAACCAACGAAGTATAAAAAATGAGCATAAAGATGGAAAAGCAATGTTGATTTTTAAAACGTTTCTGGTGTTAATGAGACCTGATCCAAAGCCCCTTCAAATCAATGGGAATCTTTTCATTGACTTAATTGGGCTTTGAAGTGGGCATCAAAAGGATTAGCAGTAACACAGGTAATTAAATTTGGTTTTTTAGAAATATGAATTTCAGCTTGAAAATGTCCCTGCAAGCTAAACATTTTAATAAAATAGCACTTTGCTGTATGCAAATATCCTTAAGATGGCCATGGGAAATGTAAATATTGTTTTAATTCAAGCATAGGACATTTGTAAATACATGTTTTTCATTCTTATATACTTTAAAATGAATTATCCTTGTTCTCACAATACTGTAGCTCTAAGATATCTCTTCTCCCATCAGCGTGGGTAGATGTGTGCTCACAAGACCAACCCAATTCCATAAGCCTTTCGGCTTGCTCACACATCAGTTGAGACAGACCTTTAAGAATATAAACATTGTTTCTGCAAAATGTTTTGCTCCCTGTTTAATATTTAAATCTTTAAAGATAAACTACTTGCAGTATGCTGTATTGAGTGGCTCTTGCAGCAATTTTAGTACATATGATAATTACGCATAGAAAAACTGTATTAATAACATTATGAAGTGCAAAGTCAATCACTCAAAAGTTAGGAAATGCCAGAATTAAGGTTGCCTGTGCACTCTTAGTTCAGCCCCCTTGTGTGTTTGCATTATCTTTGTCTTTAATTACACACTCACCTACTCTTTTACCCCAAGACCCAGGCCTCATTCTGGGCACAGAATGGATGGTGCTCACTTAGCAAATGGCTGTTCTGTATTTTGTTTTCTCCTAGTTGCTCAGTGTTGTGGCCTCAGGCCTTACTTACTACACATTATTCATGTCTGCTCTGAACACTGAATTTTTAATTTCTTCATGGGCTTTTCCACTGTGATTTTCACTATAGTATCTGAATGCTTCACAAACATTTAATGAATTTATTTTTAAATACCCCTGTGAGATGGGGCAGTGGTATTATCCCCATTGTACAGATAAGGAGCCAAGGCACAAAGAGATTAAGGTCTAAAGTGTTCACTAAAATTTCACCCAATTTGAAACACCTAGGATCTGATTTTTTTTCAGAGTATTTAGCATTATATAGCACTTCATATTTTCAAAGCAAAATTCCCAGTTTCTCTCAGATGCAACTGATTTCAGAGGCAGGGATAGAATCCAGTTCTTCATGGCAGCATTCAACTGCCTTAACCAGGAGACTGTCCTTTCTCTTTCTGCAATCCCCTCCCTCACTACCCACCTTCCATCTTCTGCAACAAATGAAGCTGAGGTCCTACAAACAACAGCCTTCACTAGACAATCCTGATGATTCAGCCTCAGAGCAGATCCATCATGTGCACTGAATGAGATAGTGGAAAAAACAGTATGTGATCATGTAACTGAAGACTGTTGTCATAATGCACAAGGGTACATCCAGACTTGATCCCTTGTGTGCCCCATCCCCTCCAACTTGTGCTGCCCTAGTCTTTTCCTCACCCCCGTCTCCTTGTCCCAGTCCCATTCTCCTCACCTAGCCAGTTCCTATCTCCATTCCTTAAACTTCTCATCTCAGTCCCAATACTCTTGCCCAGACAATCTACTACCCTCCCTCACAGCTCCTCGTCCAGTCAGTCTCTTGTCGCTCTCTGCCCAAATTCCTTGCCCCTCCATTTTACAGAGGGAGAAACTGAAACACAGAATGATTAAGGGCCAAATCCTAAAAGCATGCAATGATTAAGGACCAAATCCTAAAAGTATGCAAGGGACCAGGCTGTGCTCTGGAGTTCTTCACAGCCTGAATGAGGAAGGGGTAGGCCCCTAACCTCCTGCCATAGAGTGGTGCTGTGCCACAAACACTACGAAGTCTCAGAAGCACAACACTTTCTGTATAGGTTCTGTTCTCCCTCCAGGAAAGAGAGTGGCTGGTGGATCTGTCCTCACCCCCAATAATTTTTCCAACCCCCACCATGTGTTGGGGTGGGGGAAGCCAACAGAACAGAACTCCACAGTGTGCAGAGGGCCCTCCTCCTTGCACAAGTCTTCTGGTCCTGCCCCACTGGGCCAGTTCTGCTAGCTCAGGGTCTTCTGTGTAGGAGGAGGCTGTCCTCTACATTATTTGCCTAGGGTCACACAGGAAGTTTGTGGCATTAGTAGGTGCAGAACCCAGAATTCCTGGGTCCTCATCCTGTGCCTTAATCACAAGACCACTTTCTTTTCTTCATGGACGGGAGCTATTCTTACACTTAAAGAGTGAAATAGAATTGTAAACAGTCATTTTGTCTGGAACAGGGTTCATAAATTTTGACTAATTGAATGTGACATGTTGAACTTTTATTGTTACCAAGAGATTGAGCACTTTACAATAAATTCTAAGTGACAAAACTCATTAGCTTTACAAACCTATTAGGAAAACAAAGTGCTTTTTGTAATAGCACATGAATGACTGAGCTGGAATTAAACTAAGATACAAACATTGGCTTTTGCTGTTGTATAAAGGAGAACCACACCATCTGTGAACTATTTACTGTAAATTAAAATATCAACAAAGCCAATGATGATCAGATACGAAGGTGACTCCTCTATAGACACTAGATATTTGGGGGGGAGGGCAGAGGGAAGGGATACTGTAAATCTTCACCAAGGCCCCAAACCTCCAAACTCTAACATGTGTTTAACTTTAATCCTATGAGTAGTCCCCTTGAGATCAATGAATAATTGAAAACAATGGGACTACTCATGGTAGGAAAGTTAAGTACACTGGAAATCTTTGCTGGATCAAGGCCTAAGCGAGTGAACACTGTAGGCTCTGTGCTATTATGCTATGTCAATTGAGCATGTCACTTTGTAGGACATTTGCATTGCCAGTTACCAATGAAAGTTCAAGATACTCAGCATCTTCAAGACAAGGGTCCCTACTGCAAGACAGCAGAGACCTGATAAAACTCCCAGTGAAGTCAAAAGGAACTAGGTTAGGCTTTAGACAAGGCAAAATGCTGCTCAAACATCATTGCACAAGACTTACAGACTCAAATCATGGATATGAACATTCCGTTAACTTAGAAGGAACTGCATTGCTCAGCCTGTCTTCACTATGCTTTCTTGTAGTATTATTGCTGGTTTCCCTACTTTTTCCCTACGGATGGAGCATTGGTGTTGATAGATATGCTTGGCCCATTTTTGTACAGAATGAATGTTCTTTCTGCAGATCTGATTTCGGTTGAATTGTACTCTAAAATGAACCAAACCTTCATTTGTAAAATGTTTATAATGAAACTATGGAACTGTTCTTTAAGTAAATTCTTCCCAAATTCATTTTAATTTAAATAGAATTATTTGGAATTTCCAGCTTTCTGGGCTTTCTCTTTCAAAAACCCAGTCTATGAAACAGCATTGGGAGTAATACCTCCTCCCTTACCCTGCTCAGGGTTAAGAGTAAATGTCACAGTCTAACCCTAAGGGTGTGTCTGCGCTGCAGGATTCTTTTGGCAGTGTGTAGTGTACATACATGCATAGCCCTCATAGTACAAGTATAAACAGCAGCGTAGACAGTGAAACATGGATTAAGCCATTCAAGACACTCTGGGTTTATACCCACATCCTTCAGCTGTATGTACCTAGACCTCCTCTACTGGCCCAATCCATGCTTTCTCTATTTTTAGCCGTGTAGTGTCCTGTTGCCTCTCACTGCTAGTCCCCTTCTCCTTTGCAGGGAAAGACTCCAACAGTGGACGGTGGGGAGGGGGAAGGCTGCCAGATCCCAACAGCTGGAGCCTTTCTCCTATGCAGGGGAAGACTCCAGCAACTCCCCACTGCTGGAGCCATTCCCTCCCACGAGCAAAGGCTCCAGCAGCTGTGAAAGGTTCTGCCAGCTCCCCCACTGCTGAAGCCCTTCCTCTGGAAGGGAGTAAGCAGCAGGGAAAGAAAGGCTCTGGAAGTGGGGAGATAGCAGAGAAAGGCTCTGGCAGCGGGGAAACAGCTGAAGCCTTTGCCTGTTGCCTCCCATCTGCCAGAGCCTTTCACTGCCACGTGTAGCTATGCACCACAGTGTGGATGCAGTGTGCTTTTGACTGCAGTATGTAGCTATACATATACTGCATGCCGCCGAAAGTGGTTTGTAGTGTAAACTTAGCCTAAAATAAATATAAAGACCAGAGGAAGGGAAATAGTCACATATAAAATATAAGAAGAGAAAAACATTACAGAATAATAGATCTCTTCCCCTGTGAAAAAGTCCTACAGAATGTAATGGGGATTAAACAAATAGGGTTCTGTTGAAATTACTGTAAAAACCTATGCAATTTGATGGAGAATTATAGACTTTGACAATTTGATTTTCTATTGGTTGATTTCTGTTAAATACTGTAGTAGAGGAAATATCTGGTTTTGCATCTTAGAATGGAATGTATTCAGCTAGTAAGTGTTCTTCAAAATCTGCACCAGTCCTTTTCAGCTTACTCACATAAGCGATCCTTACAGGAATGAAGTCTGCAGGGTCAGACCCTGTAGAAGTAATACATACTTTATTATATTAACATTACAGCACATTTTCACCCAACATTGGGTTAATTGTCTTTTCATTTTTTCTCCCAGATTGTGGTTTAAATGTTCACAAGCAGTGTTCCAAGATGGTCCCAAATGACTGCAAGCCAGATCTGAAGCATGTCAAAAAAGTGTACAGCTGTGACCTTACAACGCTAGTAAAAGCACACATCACTAAAAGGCCAATGGTAGTAGACATGTGTATTAGAGAAATTGAATCTAGAGGTAAGACATCGTTAATGGACTTTGGTTGCTTTAATGATAATCCCTTTAGATTGATCTGGGTCATTTGGGTTTTCGCCGAATTCATGATTGCTCAAAACAGTTTCAAACGGGGCATTTTATGACTGCCAATTATCCTACACAGTTCGTATCATACTTGGTGTTGTTTGTTGGTTCACAAATATCTGTGATTTTTTTAAAAGCTCTGCTGAAATTACTTAATGTCTTACAAGGACTTTTCTAATTAATATACAAGAGATGGACAGATGCAATGCGTGTTTTATAATGCATAGTATATAGTACTGCTTTGACATAGATACATGCTTGCTAAACTCCAGTCTTGGATGATCTCCTATCTTATTGATGTACATGTGCATCTTCCTCTTCTTTATACTTCCCATGGTATTTTAATCAGAAAGATTAACACAGTAAAAACTAGACTAGTCGGTATTTACATATTTCATCTTCCTTGTTCTCCCAGCCCACATTTAATATTCTTTACTAGAATATATGGTTTGCTTCTAAAATATTTACTGTACATCTAATATGTTAATCTCAATTAGCTGGTTAAAAAGAATTAGCTTGTAATTGGTCTAATCTGTTTTTTCACCCCCGGGAATCATTATCATAAACATGATTACACAAAATGATTGGGAGCTGAGCCGAACAATGCGGTTGATGCAAGGGTCAGAGTTAAAGGCATGGGGGTGAAATTGTATTCCAAATGAAAAACCTGGTAAAGCTTGTTGCCTCGTTGCCTTAAGTGAAGAACCTGGCCAGGGACAAGCCAGTTTTAAGGGAGATGCAAAGTTAATACTAATTTTAAAAATGTTCTCTCCTAATAGGTCTTAATTCTGAAGGACTATACAGAGTTTCAGGCTTTAGTGACCTAATTGAAGACGTCAAAATGGCATTTGACAGAGGTATCTGTTTTAGTATCTGCTGCAACTTTTATGCCAGCACATTGTGAAGGATTCTGTTCAGCCCAGGGGTTCCTCAATGCAGGCTCCATCTGCCTGTTGGGCTCTGCAGATGCAGAGGCTGGTCATTATGCTGAGTGGAGGGATACCCTCCCCTTGGAAAGACACACAAATCCCATTTTGGCCTGGGTTGCCAAAAGCTGCCCTTTTCCCTTCGGCAGAGTTTGTGTCTCCGCAGTGCCTGACTATGACAGTCAGGCTCTTGGCAATGATGTCATTGGGTCAGAAAATACTGAACGTTCTCAGTTATTGCCCTGATTTACTAGGGAACCCCCAAGCTCCTCTTTCAGTGGGACCATGAGTCAGCTGGAGAAGAATCTTAAAGGAGCAATGCAACTCGAAGCCTTCTCCCTGGATGATAGCTCCAAAATAATAAGGAACCCCTGGGCTAAACATCCTTCCTCTTCCACCAAAGGCAATGAGAGAAGTAAGGAGTTCCCACCTTCAGTACCCCACGGTAGTAGTCGGGGGTGGAGAGGTGTGCTCCCTCCCCATATGTTTTTTTTACTGAGCCAAAAATTCCATCTCTCTTTGCCTCTCCAGGCTACTGGGGCTACACAAAGAAAGCTCAAATAATACCTGCCTTCTGTGTGGTCCTAGCTGGGCTTGAGGTGCTGAACAAATTCAGGCCCTTACCCAGTGCCCACTGAACTCAAGAATAAATAGCACCACTGCTCTGAGAGGGTGAGTGCATGCCTGTCCTCGCGACTGAGTACTAAAAACATTTTCCTTTTTGCAAACGTTCCTCATTTCCCATTCAGTGCTGACAAATGTGTTTTTGGCAAAGTGATATGTTCAAATTAGTTGATCTGCAACACATTTTTACAACACAGCCAGTCACCATTAAAACAGTCACACAGGTTTCTGCATAAAATTTTTTTGTTAACCTGAGATTGAAAAAAGGACTGGCCTCTGTACAAAAGGCATTAGGCTTTATCCTGAAAAAGTGAAATTCACAGTCAAACAACAGTTTTTATTGGTTAGTTTACATACTCCAGAATCAGTGGCTGTGCTGATCTTAATAATTGCTAAACAGTATAGATTTTTTCATTGACTATTAGTCTAGATCTATTTATATTAAAACATTAATGTCAGCTGCTTTCTATACACAGATGGGGAAAAAGCAGATATTTCTGTGAATATGTATGAAGATATCAATATTATCACGGGTGCACTTAAATTGTACTTCAGGGATTTGCCAATTCCACTTATCACATACGATGCCTACCCAAAATTTATAGATTCTGCAAGTAAGTATAAAATAACATTTTTCCTGTTTTTCTTTCTGCCCCTTTTTCTCTCTCTGTTTTATTTTTTAACATGTGTTATTAATTAAGTACTACTTAAGCGCTTCACATGGGTGCTATAAATTGAGATGAAAGCAGGACTAAGTATGTGCCATAGATTATAAGAATGTGGTGCTAAGTGATCTTTGTTTCAGTTTCTCCTCCATTTTTCTCAAATGTTTCCTTTTCACTACACATAGTGGAAAGATATGTTCTTCTTCAGGTAGTGTCCCTGTGAGTGCTCTACTCTTGGTGTGCATGCATGCCACATACCCTCAATAGGAGATTTTCATTAACAGCGTCCGTTCAGCTCACACATGTGCTGTTGATGTTCTTGTGCTCTGTACCAAGGCTATATCAGACTGCGCAAGCAAACCACCCTCTCAGTTCCTTCTCAACCACCTGAGCTGGAGACGGAGCTAGTGTGTCCGCTTCTTGTCTACCACGGTAGTTTTGGAGCGTCTTGTTAGTTAGTGTAGTTTGTTTAGTATTTGTTTAGCATTTGTGTAAAAAATTAAATTAAAAAAAAACAACTTTTCTGGTTATAGAGACTCCCTCTGGGGAAATTCTCCTTGTGATGGACATGCCCAGTTCACCAGAGTATGTATATATATTTCTTACTATATGTTCCACTCTGTGCATCTGATGAAGTGGGCTGTAGCCCACGAAAGCTTATGCTCATATAAATTTGTTAGTCTCTAAGGTGCCACAAGTACTCCTGTTCTTCCTAGGAAGATAAATCCTTAGAACCCTCCTCCAAAGCCTCTCCAAAAAGGAAATACAGTTCCTCTCCCAGCTAGTCCCCCTCATAAAGGCCTCTGTCTCCAGCCAGATCTATGGCCTCTGAGAGGTCTTCCTCAGGGCTGGGTACCATGGGTGGGAAAGGCTTCTCCATTATGGGGGATGCGGGAAAACACCACAGCTCTAAAACTAAACAGGGCTCCATGAAGACTCTGGTATTGTCATCTGGGGACGGTACCAAACATATAGGATCATTACCGTCATCTCAGACGCCACTCTGTGTGTCCTTCCCACATGGTACAATGTAAGTCTTCAACCTCATCAGGGCCAACCTCAAAGCATTCTACAGCTCTGGTACCGTCGGATAAGGACAAACACTCAACACCACAGGATTTCAGATACCAGAAGGAACTGGTGAAGACTGCTGAACCAGAGTCTCCATTGTTAGCAGGTACTGAGCATCTCCCGGTACTGGGAACTTCTTAGTCTCCAGATCTCTTTACATCTCTGGTGCCTTCGCCCCGCCCCATTCTCTGGGAGCTCCTCTATTAAAAGAAGAGGAGGAGGAGGAGGATGACTGGTCCTTCGTTTCTTCCATTTCAGAGCAGGGTTCTCTGGTACACCCTTACACTAACCCCGTCTCCTGAAGGGGTATGAAAGGTGCTCCGGAAGCTCATCACTCCTGGTTTTAATAATCCTGGATGCCACCTTTCCCCTGTATGCACCTCAAAGGCAATATTAGGATCCCCGGGAAGCCTATTGTTGGCAGTTCTCTAAGGCTCTGACCCTATCCCATCGGGATGATAAGGAGACCCAAGCTTCCCCACCCCAGCAGAAGGAAGAAACATTTGAGGAGCAGGAGTCCAGGGCAACTTAAGAAGCCACAAGTCAGACCACCATCTCAGCCTCTTTGCCAGATGAGGCCCTGATACTTCTCCCCTGCCCCCCATCTGCAGCCAATTATTTTTGCCAGTTCCAGGACCTTGTTAAGACTCTCTGCAGATACCCTTTGAGGAGGTCAGGGAACCCCAGCACGAGCTATTGGACATTCTGCACTCTGCAGCACCATCTAGAGTTGCCTTCCCCATTATCGAGGCTCTACTGGAACACATAGGAAATGCCAGCTACAGTGACACCCACTTGTAAAAGGGCTGACAAAAAATATTATATCCCCTCCAAGGACTCTGAATTCCTTGTGACAAAATTCCTCTTCTATCTTGGTGGCTCCTGCACTTACTGGTGGATTTGTTCGCCTCAGAGATTCACTATGTGGGTCAGGGAACAGCCCAGAGACCTTCTCCTCTGGTAGAACCCACAGTCAGATCTGTGTCTGATCAAGAGTTGGGAGGTTTGGGGGGAACCCGGGCCCACCCTCTACTCCGGGTTCCAGCCCAGAGCCCTGTGGACTGCAGCTGTCTAGAGTGCCTCCTGGAACAGCTGCGCGACAGCTACAACTTCCTGGGCTACTTCCCCAGGGCCTCCTCCCAACACCTTCTTTATCCTCACCACAGGACCTTTCTCCTGGTGTCTGATAATGCTTGTACTCTTCAATCCTCCAGCAATACGCCTTCCCACTCTCAGCTCCTAGTGCCTCTTGCTCCCAGCTCCTCGCATGCACGCTACAAACAGAAGTGAGGTTCTTTTTAAACTCGGGTGCCCTGATTAGCCAGCCTGTCCTAATTGATTCTAGCAGTTTCTTCTTAATTGGCTCCAGGTGTCCTAATTAGCCTGCCTGCCTTAATTGGTTCCAGCAAGTTCCTGCTTGTTCTGGAACTGCCCCTGTTGCCTTACCCAGGGAAAAGGGATCTACTTAATCTGGGACTAATATATCTGCCTCTAACACTGTAGCCATTGCCTGACCCTGTCACATCCTCTTCTACCACCTACCTCCCAATTCTCTGGTCATTGATGCAGTGAACGAGTGGGGCAAACAACATCGAAATAAGTCCACCCCGTAAAACAGAAACCAAAATCATCTGGACATCTGACTATGCAGCAATTTTGTATTGCAAATTACCAAGCATTGATGGCCAAGTACAACTTGACAAAATTTGGGTTGTTTATTGAGTACCTTCGCCCCGATCAAAGAGAACACTATTGCTGAGGGACAATTGCTGGCAAGAACATCTTTGCAGGCAGCACTCGATGCTGCAGACACTGCAGCCCATTCCATCTCTATGGTGGTGGTGATGCATAGGGCTTCCTGGCTGCAGCAATTTCAAAATATGGCCAAGGATTTCCCATTTAATGGATGGAAGTTGTTTGCAGCGAACGCTGATGAATTGTTACATACTCTTAAAGATTCCAGGGCCACATTACACTCATTGGGCACTATACTCCTGCAAATAAATAGAAGTTCAGCAGATTGCAAATGGAGTTCAGAGATCCTGCCCTATACAATTTTCTGGATTCCAGAGACCCATGGAATCCACCAGGAAGAGACACAGGTTCCAGAGAAGGCGATCGTCTCTAAACCCATCTGATGTGGCTCCACAACAGGCATCAAAGCGCCAGTTTTTGATCGGACAGTCAAGGGTCTGAATTTCCAACCCTCATTAGTCTGCCAGCTTCAGTGTTTTACTTACCTTCTCCCATTTGGCAACAGGCTCTTCCACTTCCAGAATGCAGGGGAGTATATCACCTCAGACAAATGGGTCCTGGGAGTAATATCATCGGGCTACGCCATCCACTGTACCTCCCTCCCTCCTCATTCCTCTTCCCCGCCCCTCTTCAGAGACCCCTCTCACGAGCCCCTAATAAGGTACGAAGTAAACACCTTTCTTCCTTTAGGAGCAATAGAACCGGTACCTCCTCAATACAAGGGAAAGGGCTTCTATTACAATTATTTCCTCATACCAAAGAAGAACAGAGGGTGGAGACCAATTCTAGATCTAAGACTCCTAAACAGATTCATGAGTCCCCAGAAATTCAGGGTGGTGACCCTAGCAACTATAATTCCTTGTCTAGATTCAGGGGATTGGTTTCAGCTCTCAGCCTCCAGGATGTGTACTTCTATATAGCAGTGCACCTATCTCACAAGAGATTCCTCTGATCTGTGTTAGGCTAGAATCATTTCCAGTATCAAGTGCTCCCCTTCAGCCTCTCTTACTCGAGAGTATTCTCAAAGGTTCTGTCAGTAGTGGCTGCTTACCTGCTTCACCAGACTATAGTGGTATTTCCCTGGCATCCAGGGCACCTCTTCCCGTGGACAGGTTCCAGATATTATCAAGCCTTGTTAAAACAATTCTTGACAGTCTCCAGACCTCAGTCAGAAACTGCCTTCAGCTTCTGGGTCACGTGGCCACTTGCACTTCCGTGACAAAGCATGCAAAATTACACCTCCGCTGTTTTCAGGGGTGGCTCAGAACGGTTTACTCACCGAACAGATACAGTCTAGGCAAGCAGGCATCAGTATCCCAGTGGGTGAAGCATTCCCTAGACTGGTTGACGATTCATCACTATGTAGGGGGTCTCCTTCCTCCAAATTGCACCAACAGTGACTAACCACAGACACATCTCTCTTGGGTTGGGTGGTGCACTTTGGCTCCCTGACAGCACAGGGCAAATGGTCACCTCAAGAGACCACCCTCCATATCAACCTCCTGGAGCTCAGAACGATAAGAAATGCCTGTATGCATTTTCTACCTCTCATCAGACACAGATCTATCAAAGTCATGACAGACAATGTAGCCTGCATGTTTTATATCAATCAACTAGGAGGACAAGATCCCCTTCCCTCTGCACCAAAGCCATAAAGTTGTGGAATTGGTGCATAAAGCATCACATAAGGATTTCAGCAATGTATCTGCCTGGTGTACAGAATGTCACTGCTGACACACTCAGCAGGTGCTTCTCCCAAGAATACAAATGGGAGTTGGATTATGAGGTTCTACACAGAATCTTTCAGACCTGGGGGTTTCCAGAAGGAGACCTTTTCGGCACAACCACAAACAAAAAATGCCACCTATTTTGCTCAAGGGAGGTGGGAGGGTTAGGTCACAATTGACTGGGAGACGCCTCCTCTTGCCTTGGACAGACAGACTTTTATGCCTTCCAGCGCCTCTCATCCTCAAGATGATAAACAAGATCAAGCAGGAAAAGGCCAGAGCCACAGTATGGTTGAGGCAACCGTGGTTCTCTTACCCATTTCACCTCACTCTCAATCCTCCAGAAGATCTTCCAGCTATCCCTCAACTCCTCTCTCAGGACACCGGACACCTGACGCATCCCAACCTGGGCATTCTCCACCTTAAGGCATGGTTCCAGGATGGTTTGTGGGGCTAGAATCATGCTGCTCTACGGAGGCACAACACATATTGTTAAATAGTAGAAAAGTTTCCACCAGAGCTACTTACCTCCAGAAGTGAACAAGATTCAGCCACTGTTGAAACTCCACAATGCTGCTTCTGATTCTGCCCCACGTCCTCTCATTCTGGAGTACCTGCTACAGCTTAAGAAATAGGGACTGTTCCTCAGTTCCATCAAAGTTCATCTGGCGGCCCTAACAGCCTTCATATTACCGTTGAACAGGGGCGGCTCTAGGAATTTGGCCGCCCCAAGCACGGCGGCACGCCACAGGGGGCGCGCTGCCGGTCGCCGGTCCCACGGCTCCGGGGGACCTCTGGCAGACGTGCCTGCAGAGGGTCCGCTGGTCCCGCGGCTCCGGTGGAAGGTCCGCCGGAGCCGCCTGCCGCCCTCCCGGCAAAATGCCGCCCCAAGCGCGCGCTTGGCGCGCTGGGGTCTGGAGCTGGCCCTGCCGTTGAAGGTTTCTCTGGTTGCTCATTTCACAACCACAAGATTTATGAAAGGCTTGGGGAATCTCTTCCCAGAGATAAAGGTTCCTGCGCCTGCTTGGGACCTGAATTTGGTTCTCAAAAGCCTCACAAACCCCCTGTTGGAACCAATGGCCACCTGCTCCTTATTGAATTTATCAAGGAAAACAGCCTTCCTAGTGGCAGCTACCTCAGCCCATAGTCAGAGAGATTGGGGCTTTAATGGCAGACTTTCCCTTTCATAACATTTCACAAGGATAAGGTGTCCTTGTGGCCCCAGGATTCTCCCTCAAGTAACTTCCAAATTTCACCTAAATCAGACCATATACCTGCCCGTTTTCTTCCCAAACCCACATACTTCAAGTGGGAGATAGTTCTCCACACTCTAGATATCAGGAGGGTGTTATCCTTCTATCTGGAAAGAACTAAATCGTTTTGTAAATCCAACAGACTATTTCTTTTGATTGCAAACAGATGTAAGGGTTTCCCCATTTCTACCCAGGGACTCTCTAAATGGATTTCTGAGTATATTATAACTTGCTACCAGGCTGTCAACGTTCCACCCCCTATCAGCATTTCAGCACACTCAAACTAGATCACATTACATCTATGGCTCTCCTTGAAAATATTTCCATTCAAGAAATCTGCAAAGCCAGTACATGGTCTTCGGTACATATCTTCCCTAGATACTATGCCTTGGTTGATGCCTCCAGGTCTGGTGTTGCAGTTGGCAATGCAGTTCTCTCTCCTGTGCAGGACTCCATTCTGAAGCCCCTTTCTCCTATTGGGGATACTGCTCAGGAGTCACCAAGAGTGGAGCACCTATAGGGACACTACTCAAAGATGAAGAAGAGGTTCTTCTTCGAGTGATTGCTCCTATGCATTCCAGTCAGGTGTGCGCGCCGCGCGTGCACGGCTCTTCGGAACATTTTTACCCTAGCAACTCCGGCGGGCCGGCTGGGCGCCCCCTGGAGTGGCGCCGCCATGGCGCTGGATATATACCCCAGCCGGCCCGTCCGCTCCTCAGTTCCTTCTTACCGCCCGTGACGGCCAGTTGGAACAGTGGAGTGCTCTCTGTCCTCCACAGCCCTAGCGTTTCTCTACCTTTGTATGTATATAGTTGTTAAGTACTTAGTTGTTAGATAGTTGAATAAGTTAGTTAGTTATAGTTTAGGATAAGGGAATAAGTGGGGTTTACCCCTCTTCTTCCGCAACCGGTGCAGGCTCATGCCCAAGGCACCAGGGTTTAAGCCCTGTGCGACTTGCCAGCGGCACATGCCGGTCGGGGATGCGCACGACTCCTGCCTGCGCTGCCTCGGGGAGACTCACCGTCCAGATAAGTGCCCTATCTGCACGGCTTTTAAACCTCGAACGAGAAAGGAGCGGGACAGTCGTTTGAAACAGCTCCTCATGGAGGCAACGCTCCAGTCCCCGGCACCGACCCCTCCGGCGCCGAAGTCATCATCGGCGCGCAGCGCACCAGCGGCCCCGAGCCGATCCGGTACCGAGGCTCGTCGGCATCCGGGAGCGGCACTGGCGACCCGGCACCGTTCCCTCTCCCCGTCAAGAAAGCGTAAGCCGGCGAAGGCGACCTCGCAGCCGCAGCCTTCGGGACCAGTAGCCCAGCCATCACCGACGCCTCTGGTACCGGCTGTGGCACCATACCATTGACTCCGGTACCACCCTGCTCCCCGGTGCCGACCGCGGTCGAGCTACAGCTCCCGTCCACGCCCGAGACGTTCTCGACGGCGAGAGAGCTCATAGATCTCACAGAGGCACCGAGCCTCCGGCCCCCGGCACCGCCGGTGTGGGCTGTTAAGTCAGCGGGTAAGCCGGCTATGATGCGGCCCACTTCCCCTGACGGACGGGATAGACGGCGCTCCAGGACTCGGTCTCGCTCCCGGTCCCGAAGACGGTCACCGTCACGCCGCTCCAGGTCCCGGCACCGCTCACCATCGCGGTACCGTTCACCTTCTCAACGCCGGTCGCAGTCCCGGTACCGCTCAACATCGCGGTACCGGTCGTACTCCCAGAGACGCTCCCGGTCCCGATCAGCGTCCCGTCGGCACCGCAGAAAGTCCGATTCCCGGCACCGTTCCCGGCACCGTGACTCCAGAAGCCACTCCCAGCACCGCCGGTCGAGCTCCCGGTACCGCGGCAGTCGATGGTCGTCTCGTTCGCCATCTCGGTACCGCGACGACCGGCACCGACCCTCGACACCATCCGGGGACAGGTTGCCAGTTTCGACAGCGCAGTCCATCAGCGCCTCCACACCTCCGTGGCCATCCCGTCACTCATCGGTCGCTTCGCGGGCAGACAGCTATGGCCATCTCCAGGCGGCCCCGCACGGACAAGTCCACGGTGCACAGCAGTGGGGTTTTTGGATCCCCTGGGCCCAATACGAAGCTCAAGGGCTACCTTGCCCCCAGCGGACCCCAGCCTCCGAACGCAGAGTGCCGGAGGCCACTGTCAGCAGGCCGCCCCCATCACCGGGTGAGGCCCAGTTACCACCTGATCCCACGGAGCATCCACGGTCCGAGTCAGCTGCCCACCCCATAGAGGACCCACTTGCGGAGGCGGTGGTCCAAGGTCTGTCCTCGTCATCTTCACCAGGCGGTGGCGGGGGCTTCTACGGCAGACCCTCCGCCTATTGACTTGCGGGCCCACCAGGACCTTCTTCCCCGGGTGGCGAAGGCTATAGACCTCCCTGTAGCGGAGGTCACTGAGGACGAGGACCCGGTGACAAATGTAATTGGAGCGGAGGCTCCAGTGTGGGTGGCCTTGCCATTCATCCGCACTATTCAGAAGAACGCCACTACCATCTGGCAGTCACCGGCGTCCGTCCCTCCCACCGCCCGCGGTGTCGAAAGGAAGTACTCCGTCCCCCCCACGGGGTACGAGTACTTATACACCCATCCTGCACCAGACTCGCTCGTGGTCCAGTCGGTCAACGACAGGGAGAGGCATGGTCAGCCAGCTCCAGCGCCGAAATCCAGGGAAGCGAGGCGCATGGATCTGTTGGGCCGAAAGGTCTATTCGGCAGGGGGTCTCCAGCTCCGATACGCCAACCAGATGGCCCTCCTCGCCAGATACACCTTTGACATCATGGTGTCCCTGGCGAAATTCGCAGAGCTGATCCCAACAGCCTCGCGCCAAGAGTTCACGGCCCTCCTGGAAGAGGGCAAGAAGTCCTCCAGGTCCTCCATCCAGGCCGCCCTGGACTCCGCGGACTCAGGTGCTAGAACCCTGGCCTCAGGAGTAACCATGAGGCGCATCTCCTGGTTGCAGTCCTCCACATTGCCACCGGAGGTGCAGTACACTTTGCAGGACCTAATCTTCGACACTCAGGGTCTGTTTTCTGAAAAGACGGATTCCAGAATTCAGACCCTGAAGGACGGTCGCATAGCCATTCGCACTCTGGGTATGCACACACCAGCTACCCAGCGAAGGTCCTTCCGGCAGCAACCCTACCGGCCATTTAATCAGCCTAGGTCGCGACCCTACAATAGCCGGCGTCCCGGCCTGAGTCGCCGTAGACCGTCGGGCAATAGGCGCAACCAGAGCCAGGCGCCTTCCAAGGCCCCTCAAGGGCCCAAACAGGCCTTTTGATGGGACGCCCGAGGACGGCCCATCAGTCTCTGTACCGGATCCTTCCCGTTTATTTTGCAACCGCCTTTCCCACTTTCTTCCGGCGTGGTCCCAAATAACATCGGACAGCTGGGTGCTTCGTACAATCCAGTCTGGTTACCGCCTTCAATTTGTTTCGCCCCCTCCTTCCCACCCGCCTTCCCTGTCCCTCTTCAGGGACCCCTCTCACGAGCAATTCCTCCTACAAGAGGTCGAGACTCTGTTGAGCTTGGGTGCCATAGAGGAGGTGCCTCACAACATCCGGGGCAGGGGATTCTATTCCCGATATTTTCTCATCCCCAAGGCGAAAGGAGGTCTCCGACCCATATTGGACCTCTGGGAGCTCAACGCATATGTGCTCAAGCTCAAGTTTCGCATGGTCACCCTGGGGACCATCATTCCCTCCCTGGATCCGGGAGACTGGTTTGCCGCCCTCGATATGAAGGACGCGTACTTCCATATCGCGATTTACCCTCCCCATCGACGCTACCTGCGTTTCGTGGTCAACGGTGCGCACTACCAGTTTGCGGTGCTACCCTTCGGCCTGTCCACCGCGCCAAGGGTCTTCACCAAATGCATGGCAGTAGTTGCTGCAGCCCTCCGCCGTCGTCGCATTCATGTATACCCATATCTCGACGACTGGCTGGTTTGCGGGACATCCCGACAGCTGGTAAAGGACCAGATGTCAGAGATACTATCCCTATTTCGGTCCCTCGGCCTTCTCATCAATGCCGAGAAGTCCACTCTAGCTCCATCACAGCGGGTGGAGTTCATTGGAGCGGTCCTCGACTCCACTTTGGCCAGGGCCTGCCTCCCTCGCTCTCGGCACCAGACGATGGTATCCATCATCCAGGACCTTCTCACCTTTCCCACGACAACGGTTCGGTCCTGCCTGGGCCACATGGCGTCCTGTACGTTCGTCACGGCATACGCGAGGCTCCGCCTTCGCCCCTTTCAATCTTGGCTGGCGTCGGTATACCGCCCGCACCGCGACTCAATAGACATGGTGGTCACCGTCACAAAGCTGACACTCGCTTCACTCAGCTGGTGGCTGAACCCAGAGGTCGTGTGTGCAGGAGTCCCGTTCCGTCCTCATCGCCCATCCGTCACCCTGACCACGGATGCCTCGGCGTTGGGATGGGGGGCTCACCTGGGCGACCTTCACACCCAGGGTCTCTGGTCCCCTCAAGAGCTCGCTCTCCACATCAATGTCCAGGAGCTACAAGCGATCCGCCTAACGTGTCACACCTTCCGCGCCCGTCTGCAAGGCCGCTGAGTGGCAGTCTTCACGGACAACACGACGGCAATGTTCTACGTGAACAAGCAGGGCGGAGCCCGCTCCTCCCTCCTCTGCACGGAAGCGATGCTCCTGTGGGACTTCTGCGTAACCCACTCCATTCACCTGGAAGCATCATTTCTTCCAGGAGTGCAGAACACGCTGGCCGACCATCTCAGCAGGTCGTTCCTCTCCCACGAGTGGTCTCTTCGTCCGGATGTGGTGCACACAATTTTCCGGAGGTGGGGGTTTCCCCAGATAGACCTGTTTGCCTCCAAGGAGAACAGGAAGTGCCATCTGTTTTGCTCATACCAGGGTCGCTCCCCAGGCTCCCTGTCGGACGCATTCCTCTGCTCCTGGACGGATCACCTCCTCTACGCCTTCCCTCCGTTCCTGCTCGTACACCGAGTGCTATTGAAGCTTCGGAGGGACAGGGCCCACGTCATACTCGTCGCTCCGGCCTGGCCGAGGCAGCACTGGTACACCCTGCTGCTCGAGCTCTCCGTTCGGGATCCCATGCCCCTCCCGTTATGGCCGGACCTCATCACGCAGGACTTCGGCAGACTCTGCCACCCGAACCTACAGTCCCTCCATCTTACAGCTTGATACCTGTGTGGCTGACCCACGCAGAGAGGGACTGTTCGGCGGCAGTGCAGCAAGTCCTGCTAGAGAGCAGAAAGCCTTCCACTCGCTCCACCTACCTTGCGAAATGGAAGCGTTTCGCGCTCTGGTGTGATCAACGAGGCCTCAATCCCTTCGTAGTCCCTATCCCTACCATCCTGGACTACCTCTGGTACCTTAAGGAGCAAGGTCTTGCGGTCTCCTCCTTGAAGGTGCACCTGGCAGCTGTGTCCGCCTTTCGTCCATCCATAGAAGGTCGTTCCATCTTCGCTAACCGGATGGTTTCCCGCTCCCTTAAAGGCCTCGACCGCTTGTACCCGCCGGTGCGGCGTCCTACCCCGACCTGGGATTTAAACCTCGTTTTGGCCAAGCTTATGGGACCACCCTTTGAGCCCCTGGCCACGTGCTCTCTACTCTATCTCTCCTGGAAGACAGCCTTCCTCGTCGCAATTACATCGCCAAGGCGAGTCTCTGAGCTCCGTGCCCTAACGGTTAGTCCACCATACACCGTCTTCCATGGAGACAAGGTGCAGCTTCGACCACACCCGGCCTTCCTCCCTAAGGTGGTGTTGGCCTTTCACCTTAATCAGGAGATCTTCCTTCCGGTCTTCTTCCCGAAGCCGCACGCCTCACCTCGTGAGCAACAGCTTCACACCCTGGATGTCCGCAGGGCCCTCGCTTTTTATATCGAGCGGACGAAGCCCTTCCGGCGTTCGACCCAGCTGTTTGTAGCGGTTGCCGATCGCATGAAAGGCGAGCCGGTCTCCTCGCAGCGGATTTCCTCCTGGGTGACGTCATGTATCCGGACATGCTACGAGCTTGCTCGCGTGCCATCATGTCGCCTGACCGCTCACTCCACGAGAGCGCATGCCTCGTCGGCCGCCTTCCTAGCCCATGTCCCCATCCAGGACATTTGTAGAGCGGCCACCTGGTCTTCTGTCCACACCTTCGCTTCCCACTACACGTTGGTGCAGCAATCCAGAGACGATGCAGCCTTCGGCTCCGCAGTCTTACACTCTGCCACGTCTCACTCCGACCCCACCGCCTAGGTAAGGCTTGGGAATCACCTGACTGGAATGCACAGGAGCAATCACTCGAAGAAGAAAAGACGGTTACTCACCGTAGTAACTGTTGTTCTTCGAGATGTGTTGCTCCTATCCATTCCAGACCCGCCCTCCTTCCCCACTGTCGGAGTAACCGGCAAGAAGGAACTGAGGAGCGGACGGGCCGGCTGGGGTATATATCCAGCGCCATGGCGGCGCCACTCCAGGGGGCACCCAGCCGGCCCGACGGAGTTGCTAGGGTAAAAATGTTCTGAAGAGCCGTGCACGCGCGGCGCGCACACCTAACTGGAATGGATAGGAGCAACACATCTCGAAGAACAACAGTTACTACGGTGAGTAACCGTCTTTTACTCACCTTGTGCAGTAAGTGTGGTTCTTTGAGATGTGTCCCCCTATGGGTGCTACACTACCCACCCTCCTTCACCTCTGCTTCAGAGTTTCTCCTGAGACTCAGCAGTGCAGAAGTAACCGAGGGGGCAGTTCATCCAGGCAGCCTGATATAGCCTGGGTATAGGGCATGAGGATACCAACAGCACATCTGAGGGCTGAATGGACAGTGCTAATAAAAATCTCAGATTGAGGGTGCCTGGGGCACGCACACGCCAAGAGAGTGCTCATAGTATCTCGAAGAACCACAGTTACTGCCCAGGATGAGTACCTCTTTTCCTGTCACCATGTAGTGAATGATCCTGTTTACCTGACAATGTCATAATTCAAAGTAGCCTTAATTTTATTTTACTGGGAATGAGGTAATCTATGGGAGTGATTGGTAATGAGATAAAGGACCCCTAGGGATGAAATCTCAGACTCACTGAAGTCAATGACAAAACTCGAATAGACTTGAGTAGGCCCAGAATTTCACCTCTTGGTCACTTGTGCAAAACTAGTCCAAGTCGGTAGTAATTACTATCTTGACAGCTTTTTCAGTACCCATGAGGAAAGTCTTGGTGGACTCAGTCCAGTTACTAGTGGACAGGAATTCACATGTCACAACTTATCACAGCTCTTCTCCTCTAACATTGTTCTTGACAATGCATTGGGGAGCCATGGAAACTGTTGTGAGAGAGTCATTCCAGAAGAGACCTTCCAGAAAAAGAGGGAGGCACATTGATTAAAGCAAAACCAAAGCTCATTGACATAATCTGGAGATAGTTAGATTTAATCATGAGGGCTCCTTTCAGACCTGTCACTCCCCAAACCTACTGTGTCTCTACTTCTCTGCTTGAAGTCTGGCATTGTCTGCACTGATATTTAAATGTTTCTGTTTCAGAAACCATGGATCCTGATGAACAGTTGGAAACACTTCATGAAGCATTGAAACTACTGCCACCTGCACACTGTGAAACCTTAAGGTATCTCATGGCACATTTAAAGAGGTATGTAGTTTATTTTAAAAGAAATTAGATGAATTCATCTGAAACAAAGGCCAATCTGTAGCCTCTACACAAGTCTGTGTAAGCCCCACAGATGTATTTGGGGCCTTGTACAGGCTTTTATAAAGCAAATTCTGAGTTGTTTTTGTAAATTTAACACAGCACTACAATCTCTCCAGTGTCATTTGTTATAGCAGAATGAACAAACAAACTTAAATACAGTAACTCACTTAAAGTCCTCCCAGTTAATGTTGTTTCATTGTTATGTTGCTGATCAGTTAGAGAACATGCTCCTTTATAATGTCCTTTGGCAGCTGCTTGCTTTCTCCACTACTTGCAGGAAGAACAACCCATTGCAGTTAGCTGGCGGGGGCTTGGAACCAGGGCTGGTGGGGGCTTGGAACCAAGGTGGACCGGCAGCCCCCCTATCAGCTCCCTGCTCCTAAGTTCTCTGTGTGGCAGCTGCCCAGCAGGCCATCAATGGCCAGCAGTTCAGCTGTCCCTCCTCCCACTGCCATGTGCTGATCCTGCCCTCTGCCTTGGAGCTGCTCCCCGGAGCCTCCTGCTTGCTGTGTGGGCGGAGGGTGGAGGGAAGAGGGGGGCTGTCAGGGTGTCCCCCTTCCCTCCTGCTCCTGCACCCCACTTATCCCATCTTTCATAGAGCAGGGGGGACACACGACAGGGCTCAGGATGGAGGGAGCTTGCTGATCTACTTAACAAGGCAGTGTACTTAGAGTGGGGTCAGCATACTTAAAGGGGCAGTCTGCATCTCTCTGTGAGAGTCTCTGTCTCTGTCTGCTATGCTGTCTCCCCTCCCTGTATTTGTGCTGCCTTGTAGAGTGTGAGGCTACATTAACAACAATGAGTTAACCCTTGAGGGTTCAGCCAATTGCTAGTTCATCATTTAGCAGTAAGGCATTCCCTGGGAAATATCCCACCCTCTGACTTCACCACCTCAACCAAGCTTCACAATCATCATTGCTGTGTACAGTATTAAATTGTTTAAAACTTAAACTCTGTGTGTGTGTGTGTGTGTGTGTGTGTGTATATAGATATATATACACACACACCTCTACCCCAATATAACGCGGTCCTCGGGAGCCAAAAAATCTTACCACGTTATAGGTGAAACCGCATTATATCGGGTAGGGAAGTCTGTGCCTCCCCAAACAGCCTGGCCCCGCCCCCATCCAACCCCCACCTACTTCCTGCCCCCTGACTGACCCCTCAGAACTTCCAACCCATCCACCCCCCCCCACACTCCTCATCCCCTAACCAGCCCCCGAGACCCTCTGCCCCTTATCCAACCCCTCGGCGTGTTGGAGCCGTCCCTAAACGGGTGTGGGGCCCGGGACAAATCAGCCTCCCCGCTAGTCTCCTCACTGTCTGCCCAGCGCTCCTGCCCGCCCAGCCGCCACTCACCACTTGTCTTCCCGCTAGTCTCCTCACTGTCTATCCAGTGCGCCTCTCCCTGTCCGCCCAACTGCTTCTCTCCTGCTTGCTGTCTTCCCGCCCGCCTGCCTCCTCACCCCCCCTCCTGCCTGGCACTCACATCCCCATTCGCCTCCTCACCCCGCTTGCCCTCCTGCCTGCCCCCCACCCTTAACATGCCGCTCAGAGCAGTGTTGGAGACTGATGCACTGATCCACCAGCGCGCGCAGCCCCGCCCCCGAGAGCTTTAGCGCGTTGTATGTGAACCCAAGTATATCGGGTCGCGTTATATTGAGGTAAAAGTGTAATAGTCTTTTGTCTGGTGAAAAAAATGTCCCTATAACCTAACCCCCCCATTTACATTAATTCTTGTGGGAAAATTGGATTCGCTTAACATCATTTCGCTTAAAGTCACATTTTTCAGGAACATAACTACTACGTTAAGCGAGGAGTTACTGTATGTCTTAAAAGAACAGAGTATTAAAATACACTAAAACAGATACACAGACACTGTGCTTTCTCCTACCTTCTGCACTCTCCATAGGCCTTAAGGACTTAGACCAGTAAAAACCCCACAATTTGGATGCAAATAATAATAATATGCCTAACCAATTTTTACTCTATTTGTAGGTACTATAAATATCTACATGGCAAGAAACTATTCCCCTTCAGCTGTCAAAGTATATACAAAACCATAGAGTAAAAAATAGAATTGACATATTAGCTACTGTGCCCATTTTAATTTGTGACGTACCTATTGTTAACATGTACCTATTGTCATGAATAATCATTTCTTTCCATATAAATAGCTTCATTTTAAGTCTTTTTAGTGAAAACACAGTTGCACTGTAGGATTTGTTGAGTCTGCTGAGTATGTCCAGCAAAATGCAACCCCAGGGTTGCTGCATGTTCTGGACCAGATATGTCAGTGTCCACTTATTTCAATGGAACTTCAAATGAATGTATTAGTATAGCCTGAGGAATGGAAGACCAGTAGCAAAGACTACTTGTAAAGCTGATTTTTCATATCCTATTGTTCAAGGGTTGTTGCTGATCTGTTGATTAGCAGGTCAATTTATAAATTCTTACACTGCTGGCATTTGCTAAGTATGAGGAGGAAGGGGCAACACAATTTATAATATTTCCATTATTTTTAGTTTCTGTTGTTTAATATACTTACTGAAAAGAGTTGTAGTGAGGGAACAGCTAGCTCACTGGCTTGTTGCAAAATTTAGCTAATTAGCCATTGGTCCTTTATTTGGAATCATAAACTAGGAAGCAGAGTTTTGGAAATACCAGAATAATATGTCAAAAAAAGAGGACACCAAATTCTGACAACTATTGTATATGCCCAAAGGGCTTTTATTCAGCATAGGAGATTAGATAGTTCAGCAATGTGAAAGAACATAAGTGTTTTTATAACCCACAAACTTCCTACCAATGGATATTTAGTCATTTACAAGAATCCTTCTGGAGATTTGTTTTATGATAAAGCAGCAGTGTATATTAAGTCCTTTGTTTAGTCTGTGAACAAACTCATTTACAAATCTGAATTTGTTTTATTGAGAAAGGCAATTAACTGCCATAAACCAAAGCAGAAGTTTAATGTCTCTAGACGGCATTTTGTTTACTGTTATTATGCCAGGAACCAGAATTTGGGGAGACATTTATTCTGTGTCTCCGCACTTCTTAACCATATACTGTCTGAGAAGACTCTATATATTCTGCTCTGTGTGCATACGTGGTAAATTATACTCCGTGGTCCACCCAAAGATAATATAATAGCAGATCGTGAGCTTTGGAACAGGCACTGGTGGATAACCAGATAACCAGCAGTAGGAAGTTGCTACAAGTGGTGGCAAAGCTGCACTAGCAGTTTATAACCCTACGCTATTAGGAACCCAAGAGCTGTGTGATGCAGCCAAGGAGGGGTGTGGGGTAAGCCTGCCAAAGCACTGACTTAGCATTTTTGTTAGAGTTGGTCTTTGTGCACCGTGTCATTAACCAATATTTGGTATGACGTGCCTTGTGTTTAACATTGTCCTCCTTTACAGGGTAACCCTTCATGAAAAGGAGAATCTCATGAATGCAGAGAATCTTGGCATTGTTTTTGGACCAACCCTTATGCGAGCACCAGAACTAGATGCAATGGCTGCACTGAATGATATCCGTTACCAGAGACTTGTGGTGGAGATGCTTATAAAAAATGAAGACATTTTATTTTGAATATTTTGTTTTGTTCTTTCTAAAAAAGGAAACAACAATATTCTGTGGAGGAAGGAATATTTTAATGTAATTTAACTGGCTCTTGTAGCTGAATTCCATATTTGCTAGAGCTTTTGATGTATACAGGATAAAAATGAAGGAACTCTGTGTCGCTTCTGTAGTGCCATTCAGCTGATGTTGAAAAAAGGTTAACACATTTTCCAGTACTAGTAATCCTGGGTGTTTATCATGTTTAAAACAAAAATCTAAAGCTCTATTGCATGATTGGCTTCCTGTTCTCCCTGTTTTGATGAAGCTCTTTCTGCAAAAGAAACAAGAGAATTGGTGCAGCATCTTTTATAAGCATCTTTGTTCTGGATAGTTTGTGATTGTAATTTAGCATGTTTCTCAGTGTAAACCTATTGTGAATTTGCTTTTATGTTCTATGTAATTGGTTTCTGATACTAAAAAAGAATGATTTCTGTGAAATGGGGCTTCTGGCTGTATGTTGACATTTCCTATCATTCTTTTCCCACTTTCTTGGGTGATTTCTTCCTGGTTTCTCTCAGTTCTTTTATCATGTAGTAGTTTGTTTTGAACAGAAACAAAATGTGTACTTTGTCACTTTAAGTAATTCTTCATGTCTTTTATCGTGGTTGCAGTAAAATCTGCAACACTGTACAATATTTCCTTTATTGTTGTTTCAGTTGTAATTTTGTATTTTTATCTGGCATGCATATATTAATTTATTAAATTTTGCTATTAGAAATCTCACATTGTGCTGGGTTTTTTTTTAATTAATGAAAATATTTTCAATGCCTTTGTTTTCACATTTATGTTCACAAAATAAAATCTCGGCTCATTTCTTGTTGAGCTATTTGAATGATGTGTGGTATTTTGGCACTCAAATATATTGAATGACCTTTGACTGAAAAGAGACAATTTATATTTGTTATTTTTTTGGTAGGACATTCCCAATCTAAATAGCTTGGAGTCTGACACTTCTTAAGGTTCCCAGCAAATTCTCATGATTATTTTATTTGCAAAATTCTGTAATCATCATCCAGAACATTTTTCAAGAGCTCCTCAGCACCTCTTAAAAAACAAAACCAAAAACTAATGAAGTACTGCAAAGCCTCCAGTACTATTAACAACTAACTTTCTATGAATTTTTCAAAAAATGTGTAGTTATTTGCCTGTATATAGGTCAGTATTGCAATTTACAGTTACACAAATATAGGTGGCCAGAATAGGTGAATCCACTACTTATTTACAAATATACCAAACTATATTTGCTTCAGGCTTAAATTGTTCAACACTGACCCCGACACTTCTGTCCTCCTCTCCCCCTCCCCCTTCCCTATCTCCTCCATATGAAGGTAAATGACCAAAAATGATAAATAATGCATCAATCTAAGGCAGAGCAATGCATACAAATTGCTTCTTATCAGCCTTTCAGCAGTACCAATGATACAGCCACTCCATGTATTCACATTTTATTCTCTAGAAATGCTCCTGAGTGTGACAAAGCAATATTATTCCATCCAACAGCGTAGACTCTGACTGCATATCTCTAAGCGGGTTAACACCAAGAGTCATACCAGTAAGTTTTAGTAAACCTACAAGCACTATTTTCTCAGCTTTCACAATTTCTATAAGACTGGTACTCCAATGAATTTTGTTTGGCATTGTTGGAATTTTCTGTACCGTTGTAATCACAGCCCTAAAAACCAAACACACCAAATTTTTTCATGTTAAGCTTTCTGACTCACTCGTCTCCAAAAATGGCAGACCAGATTTGTCCAAGTGCAATATGTGACTATATCAGGTCTTCACCTCCTAAAATATATTGGACCTGATTCTCCATTGCCTTGCATGTGTGTAATCATTTACACAAGTGCAAAGTGAGTGCACACTGGATGGCAAATGTTACCATTCTGATTTGCATTTATGGAGCAGCAAAGCAAGGTCTGATGCTCAACTCAGTGGCATTTCTCAGTCTGTAAAAAGATCACTTTGGAACACTGCAACAATCCATTTCGAAATGGCAGGGAATGGTCTAGGCATCAGCGGGCACAATACTATTTATTTTGGTACAAACCAGAACACCAGAAAAGCCTGATTCACAGGAAAAGCAGGAGGCCCAAACTGCCTGGTGCTGCAGACAGAACAATCTCTCTGTTGCCCCATGCTGCTGCCTCCATGTATCAGGGGCAGCAGCTCAATCTGCTGCCTAGCGACATTATCTGTAGCCTGGAATCTAACAAAAAGAGAAGAAATAAAAAGGAGAGCTCTTTACAGGGAATGTTTATAACGAGGGAAGAGGGGATTTGGGGGAGGGGAATGGGGACTCAGAGGGATAAGGCGGGGTAGGAGGGTTAGGAACTAAAGGGTTGGGCAGTGGTGGTGGAAAAAGCAGGGACCGGGGGAGTGGAGGAGGAAGTAGGAACTCAGAGGATTGGGGTCTAAGTGATGGTGATGGGGGAAGTAGGGAATCAATGGGGAGTGTGTGGGGGAAAGTGGACAGGGGGTGGGGTGATGAGGGAAGCAGGGACCCAGGGAGTGTGGTGGGGGGAACCCATGTTGCCAACTCATGGGATTTTTTTCTCTTGTGACAGATGTTCATCAGTCGGGGCTGGAGCCAGTCTGGCAACAACGCAAGAAGCTCCAGTTAGCTAACAGATGTGAGCCTTCCAGTTGGCTGCCTACCCTCCTTGCCCGCCTCCTAGGACAGAGCAACCAACCATGGGTGCTGTGGGAAGCAGGAAGCGCTCTTCTCCCATCCCCTCTGCAAGCTGAAGCCCTTCTCCCAAGGGGGGCAGGGGGACAGAAAGAGCCCAGCAGCCTAGGGCAGCCCCGCTCTCCCTCCCGCCCATGAGCAATAGAGGGGGCACTCCTCCCCCGTCCCTCACTGCAGCACCCAGCCAGGGGAGGGATGAAAGGGATGAAAACCCCTGGAGCTGCCTCCCTAGCCTGGTAGGGGGAGAGGAGGCCCCACTGCAGCCCACCGGCCCTGGGGTGTGTGTGAAGAACCCAGCAGAAGCAGAGGTGAGGCTGGGGCACTGAACGGATGGCAAAGGGTGGGCAGGGTGGATGCAGCAGGTTGATGAGGGGACAGGTGTGGTTTGGAGATGGGGATGCAGGATTAATTGCTGAGCAGAGAACAGGCAGATGTTGAGGTGAGACCTCCTGCAGTGGGGGCCAAAATCACCTTACCCAGTGAATCTGGGAGAGTGAACACACACATGGGATCTCAAAAGACAGACCAAACACCACAGTATAGTCTGTTTTTTAAAAATCATGGTTTTTAGGCCCATCGTGATTTTGGGGCGGGGGTCGGTCATGACTTTTGTTGTCTTGAAATTGGCACTGCTGGAAACTGGGTGGGCAGAGGTGGAGGCAGGGATCCAGGGTGGGGGAATGGAAATGGAGAGGAAGAAAGTGGGCCCCATGGAGTGATGGAGCTGGAGGGGGAGGAAAGGAGGGCACACAGAGACCCTGCCATGAGGAAGAAGGTGGGAAGAGGGGGGGCACTCTGAGGCCGTGGCCTGGAAGGAGAGCTCATGCTGAAGGCTGGTTGCTGGGGGGGAATTGAAATGGTGGTGCACACACTGCCCATGGTTGCAGAGAGTCTCTGAAATACAGGGGATGGGAGGGTTCCATATGGGGAGCCTGTTGGTAGCCGCTGGAGAATGCAAGGAGTCCCTGGGGCATGCAACTCACTTGGCCTACTGGAGCTACACAGCAGATTTTACGTTGACTTGCACAGCTGTAAGTGAAGAGAGGCAATACGGCAAACCTGCTACAGCTGAAAGGTCTCTGCTTGCTCCTCCTCTTGGATTGGGTGGAAGGCTGTGGTTGAGTTACTTGTTCCTGCAGCTGACGGCTCTGGGAAGGGGGTGGGGCTGGGCTGCTGGTCCATAGCTGGGTGCCCCTTGCTCCCAGGATGCCTGGGGCTCTAGCTGCTCGTCCAGGGCATGGCATGAGGACTAGAGCACCACGTAGCAGGACCCCAGCCTTGGCTCCAAGCCTTGGGGTAAGCTGGGGGAACCAAGCTCTAAGCTACATCTCATTGGTCAGAGACCCCAGCCAAGTCAGAGACCTGGCGGCCTCCAACCACAGAGATAAAGCCTAGAGTGGCCCTAACCAGAGAAACACACCTAGAGCATCTCCTCAGCCACCCATCCCCAGGGCTAGGCAGGAGAGAGGAGCTGCGGGTGCCTTATGGCAGGCTCAAGTGAACTCCTGCACCGGTGGGCTCTGAGGAATAGCCGGCCAGGCTCCTGGCCCATGTGCCCCTCCACGGTCTGCAAGTGCCCGGCACAGTATCAGGTGATTGCATGGCTGATTCCGCCCCCATCAGGGACCTGCCCCCTCCCCGTCCAGCCCAGGGGGTGGGGCTTTAATTCCAGTGATTATGCAGAGGGTCTGGCCTAACCAGAACATTCCCATCCTCCATGTGGAGATCCTGGCAGGCTCCAGCCCTTCAGCTGGGTTTGCGCCCCATGGGCAAAGGTTCATCTCAGCTGGATCAGAACAAGGGCCCTCACTCACTTTAGCTTGGCTCTTTCTGCCACAAGCTCTGTCTTTGTCTCCTGAGTCTCTTGAACCAGTATATGCACTTCACCGGGAGTGGGGCCTTCTCTTGTCCCAGGGTCTGCAGTAATTACCCCTTCCCTGATTTTAGTTCCTGGATGGGGTTGAGCAACCCTCTCCAGCCAGCCAGCGTACAATCCCTGGCTCACAAACAAGCAGCACTCGAGTCCTGCAGCAACGCGCTGGGCCGCTGCTCCAGTATTCCTTTTTTAGGAAGGACCTGAGCACTGCTAGTGCTCCCAGCCCTGTGAGCCTGTGCTCGATGGTAGAGAAGTGTGACCACTTGCCTCCCCCCGCCCCCATCAGTGGTCAGTCTCTTCTGTGCTGTGAGAGCTGGGCTATGGCAAAGTGATGAGTGAGCAGCCACCCCTGCCCAGAGGCTTCAGGAAGTGGGGACTGGCCTGGTGTGGTGGCTAGGGTGACCAGATGTCCCGATTTTATAGGAACAGTCCTGATTTTGGGGGCTTTTTCTTATATAGGCTCCTATTACTCCCCACCCCGTCCTGATTTTTCACACTTGCTGTCTGGTCACCCTAGTGGTGGCTCACTCCCTGCTCAGTGGAGTCTGCTGCTGGGTTACAGCTGGCTGGGCCCAGCACGCTCAGGATGTGGCACTCTGGAAGCACTGGGCTCCAGCTCCTCTC
The DNA here is from genome assembly GCF_020497125.1 of Mauremys mutica. Classification (NCBI taxonomy): domain Eukaryota; kingdom Metazoa; phylum Chordata; order Testudines; family Geoemydidae; genus Mauremys; species Mauremys mutica. The sequence continues at coordinate 41,003,266 of NC_059081.1, read as the reverse complement.
CCGGGCAATCACGTACACAGCTGCCTAGTCGGCCAGACAGGACCTTATCCACTGGCAGAGTAGTGGGAGGGGGAGAACCAGCAGGCTGCATCCTAGCAGAGACTGGTGGGCTCCCATTTAGGCCATGCCAGGTGCAGAACAGGCTGCTGCACTCAGAGCTATTGCTGTGCCAGCTGCCCAAGACAGACAGTGTGGATCCTGGGATGCCCAAGGCCAGGACCTGCACCTACTGCTGCCTGCTGGGCACCTGCTGTTGCAAAAGAGCTTTCTGAGCACGTGTGTCCTGGTGGTGGTGTGGTTTGCCTAACTGAGCCTGGTGTGCCAGTACCAGTGGGACCTGCTGCTCTGGACTGAGAGCCTGGCCAGCCTGGCCAGGATGCTGCTCTTCACCATGAGTTTCATCATGGTCTCCTTCCCTTACGGCTCAGGCTACTGGTGTGCAATAAAAAGTATGCACCATTCCAGCACTTTTTTGGGAAGCCAGAACAGCTGTCCAATACTTTTATTTTTAGGCCTGGAGCACTGCAGATAACATTGCTAAAGTTAATACAAAAGGCTCAAAGATATGCCTGTGCCAATCTTATCTGTCACAGCACTCACTGCTGGATTTATACGGTGCTTCATGTGCCCTCTGCCATGTTCATACCCGGCTGCTCTAATGGCCCCTTAGCCCCTCTGCTGTTTTTCTAATGCACTGCTCTAACAGCTCCATACGCCCTCTGCTGGATGTATACTGTGCTACTCTAATGGTCCCATAGGCTCTCTCCCCTGTGTAAATGACCTAATACACACACTGCTGATATACCACATTGCTCTAACATCCCCAATTCTCAGGTCTTTGGTGCAATGCCCTCCCAGTGTTGTAGTCCTAAATCATCTTTAGGTCCATGATCTTTTTTTAAAAAATAATCTTTGCTGGCTTTTATGAGTTCTTGACTTGTTTGAACTGCTGCACCTGTAAATGTGTTATCTTAGATGCTTCCCTGCATTTGGATTGCTTTTCACCATGCTGCCTGTGCATAACACACTCAGAGCCAGCATAGATAGCCATGTGAGCATTGACCTTTTGTAGGGACATCCTCCAATGTGCTTGAGCTGGTATAGAGTCCCGTACAACCAATTCTCAGCAGCCAGCATAGTGTGGCCAGAGAAGAGGTCATCACAGGACTTCCCTGTGCGCTGGCAATCCTGTTGTAATGACACTTTGGGTATGTTGACACTACATATAAAGGTGCGACTGTAGCATGGATCAGTATACCCATGCGAGCTTTAATCTGGCCAACACAAGTAGTGTACATGGTACAGACTAGCATCTAAGACCCTGGTTCCACAACAGACTGTACTTGAGTGGCTAGCCTGTGCTGAAGCCCATGCCACTATGGCTACATCATTACTATCTTAACTCACATTAGCTAGACTAAAGCTAGCACACATATGCCTACCCATGCTACAATCACACTTTCATGGGCAGTGTAGATATATCCTTTGGCAGAGTAAGTTTTAATGGATTGTCCAAAGGCCACACAGTGAAAACTTTTGTTCCGAATTCCTGTCTGTGCAAAATCCATCTGTTCAAGGCATATTGCAGGAAGTGCATGATAAACAGGAGTAATTCGGATAATTTTATCAGCCTTTGTCTATCCATGCTTTCTCCAATATGAAGTACACCACTCATCCGGTCCAAGTGTGCTAACAGATTGATGCTGTTGACAGTAATGACTGTATGCCTCACTTTTCAGAACAGCCTTTAGAAGCACTGGCACATCTAGAGCAACATTGCCAGTTGCTCAGAAGAAAACTGGATTGGATCCAAACTGAGTTGGAGAAAACAAACCCAAAATATCAGACATTGATTGGACTCTCAGTAAGCAACAGCCAATGAGCAAGGGCGGGGTTCATGTAAGCTGCTATTGAACTTGCCCTGGGCACATTCCTGTTTGCTGCTGGTGCTGGAAATGCCATTCCTCCCTGGGATGATAGGAATTATCTAGCCTGGGAAGTGTTCAGTCTTTAGAAACTGATGAATATTGCCTCAAAAAGCCACGTGCAACTGTAAAATTAGCCCAATATACCACAATTTAAGGGCCCACAACCAACTTTAGAAAGGCACCCATAGTCATGGGCAACCTTGGGAAGACTGGCCCAGGAATGGAAAGAAGCTAAACTGCCATCAGCTTCTAAGAGGAGGGCGGGGTTCGGCTCTCTGCTTAATTTCCTTTGTATACACATCCCTCTTTAGAGCTAGATAATGAGTAATTAAGATTTTTCTCTGCAACTCCTATACATATGGACTTCTGGTTCATGTAATCTGTTTCTCTCCTGTAATAAGCACACGCTATTTTCCCTCGATCACAAAACGTGACTATAGATAGATGAAAATACACACCAAATATTGATAATAAAAACCTCTGAATGTGTTAAGCAACAAATAATCTCAGGGCTGTGGAGTCTGCTTAATTAAGACTGTCAGAATGTTTCTGATAAAGATGTACTTACCCAAACACTGGAGTGGAAAGCACATTCTGGAATGTACAGTCATCTACAGTAAAATATGTGAATTTATTCTATTTAATTTTACATGCTTCATCCATTAATGTGAAATGATTTTCCTCTTTTAAATAATAAAGCTAATTAAAGTCATTTCAGTAAGGTGATTATTTTTCATTAAGTTTTGTCACAATGTATTAAATGTACATTAGGTGGTTACTGACTTGCTTTTCAGTGCTTGAAATATACTTGTAGCATTTCATTTACAAAGCTGTACCTTACATTCACATGGTTGGGCCCTAATTTGCATTAGTAATAGGGAAAGGGGCTTTGAGGGACTAGCACAACTATTAAAATATTTGATTGACTTTTAATCCCTGGAGACCTGTTTGGATTTCAAACCCCGCAAGTAAAGTGATTGTCCACATCCCAAAACCACTACATTAAGGTGACATAATTCAGCATGACTGCCTGTGCCTGCCTAAGAGAAGTACAATCCTGGAAAAATGTATGGGACTGCAGGTCAGGTTTTAAAATCCATGGGCTTAATGAGGGATTGCTTAAAGATCTGAGTTTTAAAAAGAAGCCAGTTCTGGAGATGGGAAAGGAAAAACCAAGAAAGATTGCTCAGTCCAATTTGTGGGGAAAATATAAGAGAAAAGAAGCCGAATAAGTTCATTGTAACCAAAGGGGCATGTAGGAATAGTACTATGGGAAAATAAGTCCATTAATAGGGGCAGAGAAAGAGGATGAAATTAATGACTCAGAAATAGCTAAGGCACTGCATGACTTTTTAAAATTTGTCTCTAACAGGGAAAAATAAAGATAAAATAGAGAAGTTTAGGGAGGAATTGCTTAGGGGAAATTTTGGGTGCATAATTAGTAGTGATAGCATGAAATGAAAAAAAGGGAAATTTTAAGTTATCAGAAAAAACTTCTTGGCTGTGAGGTATAATAAACTGCAAAATAATCTCTCAAAGGAAATAGTGACAGCATCATTGCTTGAGCCATTTAGATCTAGACTGGTCCAAATACTAGAATATGTACAGAGAGCAATGTCAGGACTGGCCTTACCATGAGGCGAACTGAGGTGACCATCTCAGGTGCCAGAGTGGGACCCAGAGTGTAGAAAATTGTGTCTGCTGCTGATGTATATGTATTCTCTGTGCTCTAGATGCACAGAGATGGTGGAGTGCTGTGCTGGAGGAAGGAGGACACAAGAGACATAACAGTCAGGCAGGAGAAAAGGTGAGCGGGAATAACAGAAAGCAGCAGGAGCTGCAGGGAGAGAGAGGAGGAGGAGCCTCTTATATACCTCTCTAGCACCCTCAGGAGCCTGGACTGATTAACACCAGCTTCCTGTTTCCTGCTGCTTCCCAGAACCCTCTTGAGGAGAACAGGCAGCCAACTGAAGTAGTAGCAGCCAGTTAGGCCCTTAAGATGCTGCTATCTTCCCTCACTCAGGCCCTGCTACCGGCCTGCTTTTTTGTCCCTTTCAATTGAGTGTTGAGAGCCACTATAGCTGGCACAGAACAGCAGTCAATGCGGCAGCATTCAGAAAAAGAAAACAAGCAAAGGAAGCTTTTCTATCTAAGCAGGAAGGCGCTCTTCTGAGATACATAGACACAAATGTTCACGGTGAGCCTTCCGGCCCCAGTGAGGAGATGCCTGAACTTCCAGTTAGTCAGAGTGCAGGTGACCTGGCAGCTACTGCAGCATCCATATCTCCATCTCAAATGGATGTAACCAGGCACATTCCTGAAGAAAAGTGTAGATCAGAGAAGAGTGTGGAGAAGGCACAAGGAACAGCTGCTGCTGAGTTTAGTTCCTTAAGTCTAGATGATCCAGGACTGTGGACCCACTTGAGCAGTAGCCTGAGGGACTTCCTTGTACTGCATGGGCCACAGCAAGTGAAAAACTTCATGTTCCCCCAAAGACAATGAAAATAGAAGTTTCCATCCAACACATTACTGGCGTGAAATCCCCAATGGTGACAAAGTGGAGAGGCCATTTCTTATGCTGCATACTGTTTTTGTTGCAAACTCTTCCAGTCTAATGTTCTAGACACATTGGGTTCTACAGGAACAAAGGACTGGAAAAATCTGGCTAGAAATCTGGCATGCCATGAGAAGGCAGCAAATCACCAGAGAGCATTCCATAGATGGAAAGAGCTTGAGATGAGACTAAGGTTAAAGGCAACCTTAGATGTTCAGCATCAAGAGAAGATTGCATCGGAGTCTCTTTACTGGCAAAATGTTCTGAAAAGGCTCATTGCCATTGTGCAAATGCTTGCTACCCAAAACCTAGCACTGCGTGGCACTTCAGATCAGCTGTATGTGCCAAACAATGGAAACTTCCTTAAAATTGTGGAGCTGATGGCTGAGTTTGATGCTGTCCTCCCTCCAGGAGCATCTAAGAAGAGTCACCACCGTACATACACCCCTACCTTGGAAAAACAATTCAAAATGAGATCATACAGTTACTGGCAACAAAAGTCAAACAGAAGATTGTGGCAGATCTGAAGTCAGCAAGATATTACTCGGTTATTCTGGACTGCACGCCTGACATCAGCCATACGGAACAAATGACTTTAATGGTGCATTTTGTAACAACAACAGGACCTAGTGAAAATGTCCCTGCAATGGTGACTGTCAAAGAGCATTTTCTAGAATTTGTTGACATTGATGATACTACAGGAGCTGGTATGACAAATGTGCTTCTTAAAAAGTTAGCAGATACGGGAATTGTGATTGCTGACATGAGAGGTCAGGGCTACGATAATGGTGCCAACATGAGAGGAAAGACCAGAGGAGTGCAGACACGGATCCAAGAGTTAAACCCTCGAGCTTTTTTTGTCCCAAGCAGTTCTCATTCATTGAGCTTGGTGATCAGTGATACAGCATCAGCTTCTAGTGAGGCTGCTGAATTTTTTAATGTAATTCAAAGCATCTATATATTTTTCTCTGCATCAACTCATCGATGGCAAATTTTGAAGCAACATCTGGGAACATCCTCTCTGACACTGAAACCACTGAGTGCCACACGATGGGAAAGTTGAGTGAGGCGATAAAGCCTATCAAACACCAAATTGAGAAGATAGATAATGCCATAGTTGCCAATATGGAGGATAATGCTATGACAAGAACTGTTTGTGCGAGAACAGTGGCAGAGGGAAATGGAATCACCAGAAACATACATAACTTCAAATTTCTGTGTGGCTTAGTGTTGTGGCATGACATACTGTTTGAAATAAATGCTGTAAGCAAGAGATTCCAAGGTGTTCACCTTGATATATCTGGAGCAATGGAACAACTGTACAAAGCGAAGTCATACCTACAGTCTTACTGGTCAGATGAGGGATTTCAAAACGTTCTGAAGAGTGCACATAAGTTGGCAGAGGAACTTCACACTGAAGCTATTTTCCCACCCATTCAGGAATACAAGAGTCACTGAAGAAGACGACATTTTGATTACGAGGCACGGGATAATCCCATAAGAGAGCCCAAACAACAGTTCAAAGTTTAATTCTTTAACCAGGTGCTAGATTGTGCAATACAGTCAGTTGAAGAACGTTTCATGCAGCTCAAGGAACACAGTAGTATATTTGGGATGTTGTATGATATTCCAAAATTCCTCACTATACCTGAAGAAGACCTACACTAGTAATGCAGGGCACTAGAGACAGTGTTGACACATGATAGCATGTGTGATATTGATGCGAGTGATTTAGGTGATGAAATGAAAGCCCTTTCAAGATACTTTTCAGCAGGATCAACTCCAAAGGCTGTTCTGGAATATATGTGCACAAATAAGATGATCACCCTCTTTCCAAATGCTTTTGTTGCTCTGCGCATACTACTAACACTTCCTGTAATGGTTGCCTGTGGAGAACGTAGCTTCTCCAAGCTGAAGTTAATAAAGACACAACTACTCTCCACAATGACACAGGAGACGCTGGTCGGCCTTGCAACCATCTCAATAAAGCATGAGCTGGCCAGACTGTGGACCTTCAGGAAGCAGTTCAAATCTTTGCAACCAAGAAGGCACCGCTTTGATTATTCAAACAGATAAAAATGCCAGTGTTTATTGAGCAGGCAAGAAAAGTTACATTTGCTGTTCAGGCGTTCGAAAGTTAAGTGTTACTTAAAATTTTTGAACAAGGCATTTTAAGTTGTTAATTCTCCTTTATTGGGATAGGTAGCAGAGCAGTACCATGAGAGGAGTAGAAGAGGAAGAAGGCAGAATTGAGACCTTTCAAAGTTTTGGCCCAAGCAAGAGGGCATGGGGGTGTCATTTGAGCTCCCTGCTTCAGGTGCCAAAATGTTGTGGGCTGGCCCTGAGCAATGTGCCTGAATTTTCAGGCAGATAGCCTGGATGAGCTAATATTCTGTTCCATTTAGGTTCCTATAACACATGTATGTGAGTACCTTTCCTGTTTTATCATCTATGATCTTGTGACTCTGTATGTTGGCAGCATTAATGATATCAATGATACTAGTAAATATATATATTCTGGTATGAAGTTAGTACTGTTTAGTTCTGTAGATACTGATATGCCCCCATCACCAGCGTTTCTCAGTACAACCTATTTATCCTCACAACACCTCTGTGGTAAGGATATTATCTCCATTTTATAGATGGGGGAACTGAGGCACAAGAAAATTGTTACTTCCCAAGATCTAGTAGGAAACTTTTATGACAGAGCTGGGACGTCAACCTAGATCTCCTGTATCCTAATCCAGTGCCTTCACCGCCAAACAATCATTCCTCTATCAATTTATTTGAATGATGAGTATATCTGTTATCTGGGAAGGTGGAGACAGACTCTTCTAAAGCCACTGTAGTTCTTCTGGATCAGCTGTTAAATAGTGCTGGAGAGGAATGCAATCAAATTTTTGCACGCTGATGAACATTCTGAAATGTTTTTATTATAGATATATTGTAACAAGAAAAATCATCTAGTGAGCCTCGCAATATTTGGGTTTTTGTAAGTCATGCAAAATTACTGCTTAGCAACTGCACATCAGACCTGGAAAGCTTATGTAATTCAAGAGAATGAGGGTAGGAAATATGCTGCGGATTACGATTGCTAAGCAAACAGGTATAAGGAGGAGTTCATTATGCTTAGGTAACATGCTATAGTTGCAGGAATGTAACAACCACCACCACAAAAAGGAAAATTTGTGTATGACCAGGCTAGCAGTAAGCTTCTCACGGTACTTTCTGTTGTAATGAAAGCAAACTTCCAAGTGATCTCCATTGCACGCACACTGAATGCTCTAGGGTTTGTTTGTTTAATGTTTAATCAAACTCAAGTCTTTAACGTGTGCTTATTGTCAGAAAAGTGATAATGTAAAATTAGCGCCTTCATACTCACCTGATCTGCACCTTGTGGGGCAAATCCTGACTTGTCTTCCATGGCCACAACAGCCCCAGCCTGCAGCAGAATGAGGGCAGGATTTGGGAGGTTCATACCCAAGGAAGACTGTACCCCCTGTGCACCATGGATCCTATGTTGCATATTTAAGATCTCTAGTCCCTCTTCTGTAAATATTGGAGATCTTTGTAACAAGAGGAGCTGAGCTTGTTTTGCTATGTACCACTCTCACACATAGCATACCTGGATATATTTCTTTGCATTATGTAAGATTCTAATTACTAGATTCACTTTGGTTTTAACTGTTAAGCAGTTAACTCTGCTGCTCAATAAGCACAAACCAACTCTCAGTTTGCTTCCAATCATGGAAGAACTCAAATTAGACTGCTCTCCAGAGCTCTTATAAAGTCTGCTTTATTTCCTACCTGTGGCATCTCAAACCCTCCCTTGTTTTATATAGATAACATTGACAGAGACCCCATACTGTAACTCACTCTTCTTGATACCAGGAGATCCATTAATTGCTCAAATCAATATTACTGATTCTACTTTTACAGTACTGAATCTACTAATTTGTTTCTCTCAGGAGAGATACCAGTACACTGCTCAAGGAATTTGTTTAAGGACTCTGTTTAATTTCTCTATCCTTTTGTATTACTCACATGTCTGTGTATTTTGTCTCAAAGATAGATTCAACTCCCTCTCGTATTCTCTAGATCACTGTGTTAGTCAGATCTTTATTTTCGGAATATATCTACTTTGTCGCAGTGGATTGGAACAAGTGGTTTTCAGGCTCTGGGATTCTTTGATTAATGCTTTTCTTGAGGCAACTGGGGATTGTTTTTGAAAAATAGGCTTGGCAGCAAAGAATACTTTTTAAATATTAAGTGAACTCTATTTTTCCCTCCTTGTGGTTTCTGGGATTTTGATTTTGAGTGTTTGTTGTGTGTGTATCTGAGGTTTTATAATTTAGTAAATGTGCCAGTTACCCAAATAGGATTGTCCAAGGCCATTACAGTTATCCAGGTTGTGAGGGTATTCGTTACCATAATGCGCTATCATGAAGCTCACTTTAATGATCCCTTCGCTAAACCCGAAAGAATATAGCAAAGTATAGTTGTTGCGTTTCTGCTGTGTCTGTTGTGTAAAGAAGGGCATTCATCATTTTTGTGTACCTGCCCCCTTCCCTGTTTAACTACTTTGGCTACAGACTTATCTGCCACCATTATTATATGAGCTATACTGTGCAATATAACTCATGTAATGTAGATTCTTCTTCAAATGATGGTCCCTGTTTGGTATTCCACACGTGGATGCACATGTGCACTAGGTGCCTGAGTCTGGAAGTGTTGTGTTTCTTAGCAGTGTCCATTGACCCACATGTTCGTAGTGCATCCCTCATGCTCACAGACGAGAGTATAATAGGCAGTACGGATCGACACCTCTGCAGTTCCCTCTTACCGCTGCTTGGCCTGAGTCAGAACCCTTGTTCCTTCATGCTCTTAGCTTTTACTAAGTCTCCTACGTAGCCGATCCATGTCGATGGGAGAGAGCTCTCCCGTCAGCATACTTAAGCCAGCCCCAACAAGCAGCAGTAGCTATGTCAGCAGGAAAGCATCTCCCACTGACATAGTATGGTCTACCCTGGCACTTTTGTTGGTGAAACTTATGTCAGTCAGGGGGGTGTTGTTTTCACACCGACAAAAGTTTTACCAACGAAAGTTCTAGTGTAGACATAGCCTGAGAGTGACTACTGTTGCTCTAGATAGTTGTATGTAGTTATAGATAGTAGTTTTAGAGTAAATAGTTGAGTTAGCGAAGTTCTTTCCTCATTTGAGGACTTACCCCTCCCCCCCACGGGGACTATGCCCCAGATCCTGGATTTAAAAACTGTGCGTCTGGCCCGCGCTCGTTATCTGTGAGTGATAAGCTCCAGAGGTGCCTTTATTGCCCCAGTGAGGCTCACATCACAGCTGACTGCTCCATTTGCAAGTCCTTCCCGCCCCAAACCTGGGAAGCTTGGGAGCGCCACCTCCATAAGTTTTTAATGGAGGAAACTATGCGACTGTGTGCACACTTGGTTCCGGGACCATCGGACCCCCCTGTACAGCAGCCATCACTGACAGTCCCCTCAGTTGCTTCCTCTTTGCTGGATGAGGTGCTTATTTCCCTCTCGCGCTCTCCGCCAGACGACCACCGTCAATACCAGGACAAGCTCCAGTGGACTTGGGGATTCCCTTGGAGGAGGTTCAGGCCCAGCACCATAAGCTCCTAGACATTCTCCAAGCTTAAGGGCCCTCTAAGGTGGTGCTACCTATTAACAAGGCCATTCTCCAACCAGCGCGGGTAGTGTGGCACACCCGTGCCTCCTGTGCCCCCACACATAACCGGGCAGAGAGGAGGTATTTTGTACTTGACAAGGGGGTGGATTTTCTTATTTCTCCTCCACCCCCTTATCTAGCTCTCTTGTCATCCATGCAGCAGCAGAGCGGGCACACCAGCACCCAGAGAAGTCGACCCCTCCGGACTGGGCAGCAAAGCATATGGACCTGGTAGGGAGGACAGTATATTCTTCGGTGGCACTACAGTTCCATATCTCAGACTGTCAAGCTCTGCTAGCCAAGCCAGCAGTCAGAGCAGTCTGGGAGCCATGGACCCTCCAGCTGCCTGGGACGGGGGGCTGAGAGCAGCCCCCGGCCCGTATCCCTGCCCTGCACCCTCCACCTGGTTAGATCATTTCATTCAATAAGCAAGGGCTTAAAGAGAAGAGCTACCAGGTGTGAAGAAAAAGAGGGAGCTAGTTCTAACCCTAAATGCCATCTTGGATATTTTCAAAATATATTTAAAAAAAATCAAATAAACTAGTCTCTGTAAATGAATCCAGTAGTAAAAGAGCCAGTACTGTAGGGCTAGCTGTTCTGGGGATCGATCAGAGTTACAAAAGCATTTCCAAGGTTATGTAAGTTTATTTTGGCTATGCAGGTCTCTCTTATTCCAGATGTGATGCTCAATGATTAACAAGTCTGTCTCTTACTTTGATGAGAGAATTCCACTAGAGGCAGACCACATCCCTGTGTATGTTTGAGTTTTTAAATCCATAGCTCAGATTATTTGTGGAATATGTCATGTAGCACTTGATATGCCAGTGAGTTAAGACCTGTTATTAGTTTTGTGTTTGGTAGCTGTGATGCTGAAAAAGGGGTTGTCGTTAGGGCTGTTGATTAATTGCAGTTAACTCACATGATTAACTCAAAAAATTAACCACGGTTAAAAAAATTAATCGCAATTAAGTGCAGTTTTTATCCCACTGTTAAACAAGAGACTACCAATTGAAATTTATTAAATATTTTGGATCTTTTCCTACATTTTCATATATTTTCATATACATTTTCATGTATTCTGTGTTGCAATTCAAATCAGTGTATATTATTTTTTATTACAAATATTTGCACTGTAAAAATGATAAACAAAATAAATATTTTCAATTCACCTCATACAAGTACTGTAGCGCAATTTCTTTGTCCTGAAAGTGAAACTTACAAATGTAGACTGTTAAATAACTGCACTCAAAAACCAAACTATGTAAACTTCAGAGCCTACAAGTCCACTCAGTCCTACTTCTTGTTCAGCCAATCGCAAAGACAAACAAGTTTGTTTACATTTACAGGAGATAATGCTGCCTTCTTCTTATTTACAATGTCACAAGAAAGGGAGAACAGGCATTTTCATGGCAGTTTTGTAGCCGGCATTGCAAGGTATTTATGTGCCAGATATGCTAAAAATTTGTATGCCACTTCGTGCTTCAGCCACCATTCCAGGGGACATGCTTCCATGTTGATGGCACTCATTAAAAAAAGTGTTAATTAATTTGTGAATGAACTCCTTGGGGGAGAATTGAATGTCCCCTGCTCAGTTTTACCTGCATTCTGCCATATATTTCATGTTATAGCAGTCTTGGATGATGACCCAGCGCATGTTGTTTGTTTTAAGAACACTTTCACTGCAGATCTGACAAAACACAAAGAAGGTACCACTGTGAGATTTCTAAAGGTAGCTACAGCACTCGACCCAAGTGTAGTGCGGTAGTCACCCCACTCATGCCCTGAAGGGCTTAAAACAGCCTTGGGAGAGGGTTGGGGTGGGGGGAAAAGCTAGGCTGATTGGGGGAAAGCAGCCACAGGTGGGGCCACACCCCAATTAGGTCACAGCTGGCCGTATAAGAGGGCTGAGGGCCAGAGACTGGAACACACATGCTCTCTAGCTTCTTGAGGGAAAAGGACCTAGCTGCCCAGGAGCCGAGAAGGGTACCTGAGGTAGAGCAGTGCTGGGGAAGGGCAGAGGGAGCTGGGGAGATCCAGCCTAGAAAAACCCCAGGTTGCAGGCCTTAAATGGGGCCAAATAGGTACTTGGGCTGCAGAGGGGCAGCCCAGAGATAGGCAAAGGCAGCAGGTCCAAGCCCCCTTGCCGATGATGAGTGGTTTACAGACTGCAGTCTGCCCCAGTGAGCAGGGGCTAGATGATGAATGGCAGTAGCCACTGAGGCAAGGTGGGTTTAGAGCAGTGGTCCCCAATGCAGTGCCCATGGGCGCCATGGCACCTGCTGGGGCATCTATGTGTGCCCGCCTACTGACAAAGGAGCACCCCGCCACCAAGGAGCGCGGCCGCCAGACAAGCAGCCGCCGAGAAGCGGCAACGCCAAGAAGCATCGCCGCCAAAATGCCACTGCTTCTCGGCGGCGACACCTCTTGATGATGATGCTTCTCGGTGGCATTTCAGCGGCAACGCTTCTGGGCATTGCCACTTCTCGGTGGCATTTTGGCAGCTGCTTGTCCAGCAGCTGTGCTCCTCGGCAGGTGCCCGCCACACTGAAACGTTGGGGACCACTGGTTTAGAGGGTTGGGGTTCCCTAGGGAGTGGAGACCCAGATTGGGGGTTACTGCTAGGGCAGAACCCCAGAGCAAAGGACCCCAGGTCCAGGAGGGACACAGGACCAGTGGCAAGCAACACACCGGTCTGCAGAGGGCACTCCGGGCTGGAAAGAGCTAATTCCTGGGACAACCAGCAGGAGGTGCCGCACCGGTGAGTCGTCGCCCCGCCACACCAAGGTTTAAGACTTTGAAGTGCCTTCCAAAATCTGAAAGGGAGGAAGTAGGGAGCATGCTTTCAGAAGTCTTAAAAGAGCAAGACTCCAATGCAGAAACTACAGAACCTGAACCACCAAAAAAGAAAATCAACCTTCTGCTGGTGGCATCTGACTCAGATAATGAAAATGAACACGCATCGGTCTGCACTGCTTTGGCTTGTTATCAAGCAGAACCTGTCATCAGCATGGACGCATGTCCTTGGAATGGTGGTTGAAGCATGAAGGGACATATGAAACTTTAGCACATCTGGCACATAAATATCTTGCGACGCCAGCTACAGCTGTGCCAGGAGAATGCTTGTTCTCTGCAGCTGCTCTGCACCTTAGAAAATCAGTCCACTTTTTATTGAGACATGCAACTTTACAGTCAGATACACATATTGGACCAAATGCTGCCCATAAGTCTACTCGAGCCACTCGATGACTACAAGGTAGCAGAATTTGGCCATTGCAGGAAAAGGTATATTGGTAAGACACTGCACGTCACTGGCCAACATTTCCAAAAGTAAGGCAATGCCAAGTTCACAGGTGCAGTCACTCCGCCACGTTGCACATTTCTATGAAGGCAGATTTTAAGCAGTATATACAAATTGCAGTACGATACAATAATTCAAACTAATGCCATCCCCACGAGGCAGCTGTTTTTCTGAGGGCATTGAGGCATCAGAGAGGTTGAAATGACTTTTCCAAGTCCACTTAGTAAGGCTGTGGAACCTACATGGCCAGATTTCCAGCTTTAACCACTTAGCCCACGCTGTGTGGAAAATTTAATTTTCTATGGCCATACTTTTGTGCCTTGCAAATCTCATCCATCTAGGTAAAGAGGAACATATTGTCTGCCTGTTATATAAAAAGCTCAAAACAAGCTGCTCTAGCAATTCTACTGATGCTGAAAGGGCCTGGGCAGTGGATCTAGCCAAAACCAATGGAGAAATGTTTAGACACACGCTAGGCCTGGCACCAGGTCATCATAGTGCCAGAGCAGTTTGGATGCCTTTTACAGTGAATTAGCCAGGACTGTGTGATCCAGCATGGTGCACTTGTCTGTTAGAATGAGCATCTATTGGGCAGCCCTCCCATGAGTGCAGTGCTGAAGGCTTTCTGATTGCAAATCTGGAGCTTCATGAATGCCAGCTAGGATTGGATTTACCTTTCTCAGTCATAAATGCTCTGCCTGGTACACCTCTTACCACAGAAAAATCAGTAGCTGTCTGTGTCAAGCTGGCAGCTGAAACAATGAACTCAGTTTTCATGGACTGACCTGCTGAGAAAGTATTAAGTGTATTTTACTAACTCTCTGATGCAGGTGGCTCCTTAGTCCGTGCATATATAAGGGAGATGGACCTAGCTACCATGAGAGAGAAGACTGGATCCAATAGTACAGTGCAGGCTACCTGAGGAGTCCCTCAATGCAGGAGAATGTCCTAGAGGGAAAAGCACTGTTGTAGCTAGCTGTGATCCCGTTCCACTCTTCAAAGTGGGGCGCACGGCCGAGGAAACAGCTGGAGTACTGCCGTTCCAGAATTCTCCTTGGGAGACTGGAGGTAGGTGCAAGCTAGAGCAACCCTTACAAACTGGGGTTTTGCCAACTTTCCCCCCGAACCCAACCAGGGTCTAACCCTGGGTGCAACTCAGCTAGCACCAGATTTAAACCATAGCCCCGAAATAGGAGCCCTAGAAGCAGCCACGTCTAAGACAATGGCTAGCGATGAATTTGGCATCTTTGTTAATTTCTTTATTAATAAGCAAAACTTCAGAAAGGGGGCAGACTTTTGATTCTACATAGTTTTACACAAGAGGGCTGAGCCGGGTCTGATGTGAAAACTCCTAACTTTGAATTTCCTGATGTTGGCTAATTGAATTAGCCCATAATATTGCACTAAAATAGGTATTTGCATGAATTAATGCAGTCGTCCCCAAACATTTTTGTCTGCACCCCCCCTTGCCTGGTCCGTACTCCCCCAGGAACCATGCTCTGGAGCCAGGGCTGGGAGCGAGGCCATGGTCAGGAGTGCGGCCAGTGCTGCAGCTGGGGCCTCCGCTGGGAGCAGGGCTGGGAGCCGGGGGCCACGGCTAGAAGCTGGGCCAGAGCTGTGGCTGGTGCAGGAGGTGAGGCCCAAGTGGAGCTGGGGCAGAGATCCCTCCCTGCCCCCCATGGGGACAGGTCCAGGCCCTACTGGGCCCCCCTGAACATTCCTTCGCAGCCCCATAGGGGACCCGCCCCAAAGTTTGGGGACCACTGAATTAATGTTCAGTCCTTGTGCTGTTCTTAAAAATACATTGGAAGGAATGTGAAAAGTGCATTCCGATGGGATCTCAAGGCAGTTAATTCTTTGACTGCGAATCTTGTTGAAAATATTTATTTCCTCTGTTTTGCTTTTCCTCTTGATTGTTTGTGATAGTTATCTCTTAAATGCTGTTGATGTGCCCACTGCATCTTTTCTAACCATCTGTTGCCACCTGCTGGTGATAGTATTGAGTTGCCAGACTAGTGTGTGATGGTTTCCAGTAGAAAATGTATGCCATACTGTATATAACTAGGGGCAATCTGGTAACAAACACATGGCAAATGTACAAATTACTTTTCAAACAATCTGCCTTCTGTTATCAGATAGCACCATAATCTACTGTCACCAACAATGCCATTTATACATATTAGAATTAAACACTGTTAAGGTGTTCTTGGTTTACAATTATATATGAAGTAAACAAGCTTCTATTATTTATTTCTCAGCTCTTATCCCCCTTCATTTTCCTGACAGTATAGCCCGTTACACTGGCTTAATGCTTTTATACACAAACACACGCACTCAACCCCCCCACCTCTGAAATCAGGGATTGCACTGGCGATCCATGTGAATTAAATAGCCTGAGTTAAACCACGTAATGGAAGTGGTTTGGAGACAAAGAAACCTACCCACCCCTTTTCCCTGCCCTGTTTGAAATAATCTTTATTCCTTTTTTAATTTCATTTCTGGTTCTCATGTCAAACCATGACATAGATGAAGCTACTACCATTATAGCCTCGTCTTTCTGTACCATTTCTTCTCCTCCGTCTCCCACTATAGTTCAGGAAGTGACTAGATGCAAGTGTGTGTATATGAATTCTTAATGTTTTCTAAGTCAAAGTCCGTGTTGTCCAGCATTCCACCAGAAACATTTCATAATCAGGCTGAAACCAGTTAACTTGTAAACTGATTGATTACATTATGCTGGTGCCCGTATGCAGAGAAGATTTAACTTCAATACCATCAGTTCATTGTTGGGGTTTTGAACTCGGGCCTGGTATTATTAACAAATTCAGATAAAAATGTAAAATCCTAAATTCAGACAATGTTGAGTTAAAATTCTTCTTTATAGACTGCCTGGCTGGAACCCATCACTCCATTCTATTCACTTGCGTGGTTAAAGCATATGTTGCTATGGCACTTTCAGCACCCTAGGCCATGGCTCCATCTGAGATTGGGGAGGCAGTGCTGAGAGACCAATATCTCAATGACCAAAAGGCTGAGGTTAAGTAGGTGTTGGAATAAGTCAGGGCAGGATTTATCTATCTTCTATTAGCAAATGATTTTTGGAAAGGATCTTGAGGCTTTGAAGCTGAAAACAGTTTTCTTAGCAAAGTATGGAAACCTGGTGTTGTATTGTTCTCTCTGTGAATCCAGATAAATTCCCACTACCGCTCATTTCACTCCTGTCTCTTTAGTTTCATTGAGACAATAACTAGTCATACTACATTGTTAACAACTTTAATTTCTGTCGGTGCATATTTAAAATTCAGAGTTCAGCTGGCCTGAGCTTTAGGAGGGGAATTTTTTGAATCCAGACTCTCTGCCAGCTAAACTCCTTCCTCACCCCCTCATCCCCCTTCCATTCAGGCTGTGGATCCCTATAGGTCTTTTTTTGAGAAAACTACTTTTGCAACATCCTTCAAATGTGGACCTCTGACTTTCAGCCAGTACGTTGCAGCTAGCTACCCCACGTACAGCAGTTTGCTCCAGAAATAAGGACTCTGTTTTCAGGTCTACACAGCTGCATGAAAAGTAAGCCATGCTGAGTGCACACATTTTCTGGGCCACTTACAAATTCCATGTCTGGCTGATTCCAAACAGAACACAATAGTATAGCTAGGCTTGTTGGAATGATTGAACCTTATGTTATCCCAGACCTATAATAGGCATAAGACAATGGTAACTTTTTGACTGCCTCTGTTTGGGACTGAACCTGCCATTCCTAGCTTGGATATGCAAGGAATGCTTGGACAGACAAAATGTGCACATCTGAAGCTGCATGGTTAACATTCCAGTGATATCATCATGAATTTGTATCTTTGTGCAGTGTTACGCTGCGGGTTGGGTGGAACCTGGCTGAAGCTGGTGGGTATAACAGCCACCCTTCATTGGGAGAAGCAGTTAATAGTCATAGAGGCATAGAGTTTAAGACCAAAAGGGACCACAAGATCATCAGGTTTGACCTCCTGTATGTCACAGGCCACCAATATCACCCAGCACCCGTACATTAAATCCAGCAATGGAAATGAGACCAAAGGAAATGAGACCACTAGGAGACTAGATTACTATGTGCCACAGGCAGATAATAGGAGGGACTGGAGTATCTGAGGGTCTTGCAATGGCAGGGAAATGATTAAGTGAGATATACACAAATAATCCTGGCAAGTGACCCACATCCACACACTGCCAATCTGAGTTGGGGGGAAATTCCTTCCTGAACCAACTTATGGCCATGTGCATGTGAACATGTGAGCCACAGCAGCCAGCCAAGCACCTGAGAGCGAGAATGCTCGGTGCTACCTCAGAGCCCTAGCCTGCCCTGCCCAGTGTCGCATCTCAGGTCATGACCACCCCGATGCTTCAGAGGAGAGAGGTAAAAAAACCCTTCCATTGGAGAAAAAATCCCCAGTTAAGCTTCTTTTGGAGTAAGAGACCTAAAACAATAGGAGCCACCAGCCAAAACACAGGCCGAACACAAGGCCAGTCAGCACCTGAGCTATGTGGGCAGAGGGCTTTCACTGAGGCTGAATGCAAACACATAGAGTACTGTCTTGGTGGAGCTCTCTGTGTGTGAGATCAGATGCAGTGAGAAAGAAACAGGAAGGCAAAAGTAAGCGCCAGAGACAGCCAGAGATGCACTTGTAGCCTAACCCTGGGTGAAAGCCAAGTGAGAGAACGTTTTGGTAGAATGCCGGCTGGAAAAAGAGTCTTGAAATACTGAGCAAGGAAACTGTCTCCTGTTGTTTGATTCCTACTTTGTTCAAGGACACAGGATTTTGTACATTCTTTGTAAATAAACAGGATTGCATCAAAGAATATCTGACTGCATCACCAATTTCTTCTCCCAGCTGAAACTGACAAGACTCCAAATTCAGCTAACCACTCAGGTCAAAGAAGATTCTGTGCAGCTGAGGGTTTTTTTGGGTTGGGAGTATTACTTGGACGCTAAGTTACTCTACAAACAATCTTCCTTTTACCATGGAATGTGTTACGCTTAGAAAAAAATATCCCACTGTAAACCAGAGAAGATGTTTGACTGGGCAAATATAGCGTGTTACTGTTCCTGCACTGGTGCAGTGGCTCTCAGCTGTCATTCCCATAAGCAGGTGGTGTAAAACAATAGCTCAGCAGTCACATTTTCCAAGCTGTCTATCAGGAAGCTGCAGAACCCTCCTCAGTGAGAGACTGTGAAGACTTTGAAATCCCTGCTAGTCTGTGTGTCTAGCTGAGACAAAAGGCCACACAATGAAGTTCCACTACACACACCTCCTCTTCTTTTGCTCAGGTAAGATCATTTCAACAGCTGGTTCATTTTTGGTTTGGTTCATTGCTTAATATGTTGCCCGCTGCTCTTTGTATATAACGTGAATTGTGTTAATAAAGCTTTATGAACTTGCAAGGATGACATACAAAATGAATAAAATAGTGGCTTCTAAGTGCAATGAGACCAGCTTATTCACATTTGAAGACTAAACAATTGCAGAAATATTCAGATGATTTAATCCCAGTATGCACTGAGTTCAAAAGTCGAGCTGCTTTCTCCCCTCTACATTTGTTGCCTTTTTTCTGCCATGTGCCATGTTTTAGCACAGAACAAAAAAAGACTTTGAAATCTTTGGGGATTTTTAGCAAATATGGCTTGAAATGCAATATACTGTAACAAACATTTTCATTTATTTGTGGGGAATACTGATAAGGAAGCTGAATTGATTGGCAGCTGCATGTGTTGTGCTGGGACCTATTAATAATTCCAATTAAACTGTCCCCTAAGAGATTAAGTATGTTGTAATCTTAAATATTTTTCACCAAATTTAAAAAAATGGCTATATTCCTACCAAGCCCTATTAGAATAGAACTGTAGGAAGGATTTTGTTAATTGGATACTCTTGACCTAAATATGACTCTGGGATCATAACATACCGTCTGAAACATGACACCCAATACTGCCCTTCCTGTCAGTGGAAACAGGAGCTGTTTGTCTGCAGCAGAATGTGATGTAAACTTCCGTGTTTTGCCATCCAAGCATCTTAATAGCAAGAGTTGTGTCATTTCAGTAAATCTGATCCATTTGAAGAAAAGTATTTCATATAGTACAAAGCAGCTGAGACCCAGGAGCAGATTAAGGCTGGATCCTCAGATTCCCAGCTCAACTGTCTTCAAGTAAATCAATTAGAAACTAAGAGTGAAATCCTGGCCTCACTGAAGTCAATTGCAACACTCCAATGGACTTCAGTGGGCCAGGATTTTGCCCTAAGAACCTATCCAAAGGTCTGAGCTCAGAAAAAGGATTTTCAGAAGTGCTAACTTCTAACCTAAATCTGCTCCCACCAGCGTCCATTCCTGTGGCTGGACGAAAAGATCACTGGGAGCAAGACAGGCAGCTCTGTGATACTGAGTACAAGGAAACGTGTTGTGTCCTTCTAACACTGCATTAGCCAGGCTGCAGTTTGGTCCCTTGTAGGTAATGGAATTTAGTTTAATACTTTCTCAACCACATGACACACCCCACCTATTTTCACAAGTGGTTTTATTATGTGCTCTCTGCCAGTGTAAAGAGAATGAACTGACTCGTAAAAATACGCTGTTATTGAAAATGTCAAGTTGATAGCAGCTTCTAGAATATATGCAATATAGCAAAGGGCTTTAGCATTGTATGTTATCCCTTTCCCAGCCGGTGAGGGCTTGGGTTTCCATATTATGCAAAATGTACAAGGGCCATTTTTACATACCAACTGTTAGCTTTCTCTGTGACCTGAAGCAGATGTACACACCCACTTTCTGGAGAAAAGATGAAAGTATGTAGGAATAAGACTGCAAGATGACTGTTCCCTTGTGGCTCTCTCAAAATGAAATGGGAACTCATCATGAGGGTACGCGACTGATCAAACGAATTTCTATGGCAGATTTGTTTCTGTATGTGTCTGCTCACTGAAAGAGTGAGTGAGCAAGATATGGGAAGAGGAAATGGAATGAACATTAAATAAAGATAAAGTGTTAGGTCTGTCTTGTCTGAAGTCACACGAGTCTTTTAATTAAGAGGGAAAGCCTGTTTTCCTTTTCCATGTGGATTTGAAATGACTGACTTTCATGCTGTTGCACTTTAAATTCAGATATAAAATAAGACGAAGCTGGATCAGTCAACAGATGTACACAGTGAGCAGATTGCAGGAACATAGCGTTAATGTCTTCTTAACCACACAGCCATGCTGAGAATCACTCCCAACAACCCCCAGAATGCAAAGCTTAGGATAAGCTTACATAAATAAAATACAACAACAAGCCACAAGGTGGCACTTTTAGCTAAACATACTAATGTTATTTGTGCATGTTCTTTAAACCTCCAGTGTTATGGGCAAGGACAAGGATGTGGAGCCAAGAAAAAAGATGCAAGAAATGCCTGGCAATGAGTCTTCAGTTTGCCTAACTACCCAAAAATGCAGGGTGAAATAGGTTTTAGGAGTTCCATGAAGCCTGATTCCAACTTTTATGGTGGGAGTTCTTGATGTTTGTTGGTCTCCTGGATGGAATTGTATGTGTTTTGAATGATACTTACTCTTGCAAGCAAGTATTACTCAGAATCAGAATGGGTTATCATCCCTGATGACTATGAAGCAGCCTAAGACATGGTCTGCAAATAAAAAGAAGCAATGAAATAGTAAATGAGCTTTGTTATGGTTAGATTACCTCACTAAAATGGCACATGACCTTATATCAGTAATATTTGCAGGATATCCTTACCAAGATCGCAATAAATTCTATCATTGTCTTACTGATGACATATTTGCTGTTCTGTAGCTGGTCTGATCCTGTGCTCTGAACATGAAACTCGGCTTGTTGAAGATTTATTCAAGAACTACAACAAAGTAGTGCGCCCGGTGGAAGATCATCGTGAGGCTGTTGTAGTCACAGTCGGGCTGCAGCTTATTCAGCTTATTAATGTGGTACAGTATGAATGACGATGTTTAACTGTGTTTGTTTATATGAGCTCATCAAACATTTCTTCTGAATAAGCTTTTTCCCTAAACTTTCTGTTTGTTGTTTGAAGGATGAAGTAAATCAGATTGTAACAACCAATGTACGCCTGAAACAGGTAACCTCTGAATCTCATTACTCTTGCTATTCCAAATCAAACTATTGCCCTGCACCTAATCAGGAATGTGCTACTCTCCATATATAAATATTACACACACAGCATTTTCTGTTATGGTTTCCTGAAGCAGCTTAGGCAGATGGCAGCGCTGACTGATGATTTCTTTATACAGTCCTAGAACCTTGATGTTCCATTGAACAACGTGGAGCTCCTGACAAAAGACACTTTGCATTTGACAAGATGTCCTTCTCTGATATTGTTTCAAACAGCAGATTTGTGTTATGGTTATTTTAGATTATTGAGGTAATCATCATGTATTGTTTGAACATATATAAGAAGGCGGAATTGGTAGAAGGACACATTCAGTACTTTTGTGCCTATCTACGTGTATCAATGGCATGACCATCAGTAGATCTTGGGAATATTAGATTTAGTTCCAGCAATACTGATAACATGTTTCCACTGGCTAAAATTCTTTTTTAGCAATGGACAGATGTCAACCTAAAATGGAATCCAGAAGAATATGGTGGGTTGAAAAAAATTCGTATCCCATCTGAGATAATCTGGCGCCCCGATCTTGTTCTTTATAACAAGTAAGTAGTGCTAACAGTACAAAAACTCTGCACAGAGCCTCATATAACAAAAAATTACAGAGTCTGAAGTAGAGGAAGGGGACCAATGATCAGCCTGGTGTTTTTTCAATACCTATTTGAACACTTCATATGTGTCTGAATGACTGAGATGAGCATCATTTGGATTAGTAAATGGAAAAGATTGTGAGAGAGAGAACACCTAAAACAGGGTCTGAGACAGTTATAGCAAGTCCAGTGCAGGACAGAAAACCTGTCTATCCTTAGAAGATCAAGACCAAATTCTTGCCACTCACCCCTCCTTATAACCTAGTGACAGGGGAGTTACACCCTGGTACTTCAGGTCTGAATTTGATCCATAGGTTTTATATTCAATGAGCCAAATTCTCCACCCAGTTACCTCAGAGCAACCCCTTTACCGAGTATATCCCCTTTCCAAGTCTCCTTCAGATAGATACTGTATTATATGTATGTCAGTTACGCTGGCCATGTCACTGTTAATTTCCTCTTTCTTTTGCAGTGCAGATGGTGAATTTGCTATTGATCAATTCACCAAAGTTCTTTTAGAACATACAGGCAAGATCACGTGGACACCACCAGCAATTTTTAAAAGTTACTGTGAAATTATAGTCACACACTTTCCATTTGACCAGCAGAACTGCAGTATGAAGTTGGGCACTTGGACGTATGATGGTACAGTGGTTGTTATAAATCCGGTATGAAACAACTTTTTAAATGAGAGTACCAGTAGACACTGAATATTTTAACCTGAATTCTTTTTTCTCATGCCTTTTTTATTTATTTATTTATTTTAAGTCTCGGGTTTAAATGTCATTTGTAAACTGCTCTGATTGAAAAATAAACAGGTACTGAATTACTGAAATTATTAATGACTGATGTCAAAATATAGAGTGTACTACCAGCAGTATTCAGCACTACAGGTTTCCTACAGCTATTCTGCACACATTTAGTGCATAGACTTCATGGTTAACAGCATGGCTAAAACTTAGAGAGCCAGCTCCTCAAATTGGCTCAGCTCCATTGACTTCAGTACAGCTATGGCAACTCTTTGTTAGCTGGAGTAGTATTAGGGCTTAGTATTGGATACAGCCACTAGATTGCACATGTATCAGTAGAGGGTTGACATTCTCACTCCTGGAACAGAGTCCCTTAGTCATATACATTGTCTGTCTCTCTTTCTCCCACTCTATAACCTTTCTATAACCTTTACCACTGTGGCAGCCAAGTGCCATCTCTAGATCCACTTCATAACTACCCTCTATAACTACCCTCTTGGTTTTTTAAATTCTGTGCCAACTTGCTTCACTGACTTCCTAACTGCCTACTCTCCAGCCAATTAACTCCACTTCTTCTCTTTGATCCTCTTCAGTCTCCCTGCTTGTTTATTTCTAGGGGCTGATTTTTACCTGTGATTTCCTACCTGTCCCACTTAGAACCACTTCCTTTCTCTTTAGATATTTCACTGAAGACTCCCTTTTCTCTTTAACTTGATTGTAGTTGATTCTTTCTGTAAAGCATTTAGTTGAAATGTGTGTAAAAGGCACAATATTAAAATAAAAGTAACATAGAAAGGAATAGCTGGTTGGTTGGTTTGCTTACAAAGCCAGAAGCACAGGATTATGTTGAAGTTGGTTTCACTAGGAATCAATGCCAAGTTTTAATTTATTGGTCAGTAGCTCTAATATTGAGAGTTACTATTTATCCTGTCAGGAGAGTGATCGCCCAGATATGAGCAACTTTATGGAGAGCGGCGAGTGGGTGATGAAAGATTACCGGAGCTGGAAGCACTTCGTTTACTATGCCTGTTGCCCTGACACCCCATATCTGGATATTACCTACCACTTCCTCATGCAGCGCTTGCCTCTCTACTTCATTGTCAATGTCATCATTCCCTGTCTGCTCTTCTCGTTTTTAACTGGGTTAGTGTTTTATCTGCCCACCGATTCAGGTACGTGCATTTATTACGTTACTGTAATAAGCTCCTGATTCTCAAAGGAAAGAGCAATAGCTAACAATTAAGTCAATGGGACCTGTCAGGATCAGGCCCTAAAGTGATGGACACTATAAATCTAGCTGAGGAACAGTTTAAACTCTAAAACTGCTATTATGTAGTCCTGACTCCGCTCCCTTGGAAATCAGTGGTAAATCATCCATTCAGTTTCACTGGGAGCAAGGTTCAGCTGATTGGTTTTGTCTTTGAAATTAATATATTGAATATGTTAATAAACAGTCAAATGGTGACACTGGAACCCCTGATATAGCATGTTTGAGTTAGGGGAGTTAGTTAAAGTTAGTTTGTTTCGGCCATTAGCTTCTCTGATGGCATGAATAAATATATTAAGCAACCCTGATCTCTTTCTGGCCTGTTGTGTGCTCTCTAATCTGAGAAAAGCACCTGTTCACTGCAAACATTTCTGGTGCTTAATTTGTTTTTAATCCATGCTAGGATTTTGCCCCTTATCCTTGGCTGTTTTTTTCTTCAATTTCCTCTTATGATGGGTCTTAGGAGCTTTTTAAAAAAAAAAAAAAAGAAGAAGAAGCAGCAGCATGTCACTGGACTGAACAGAACAAAATGAATGTTCATTGTGTTTTGTGGTTCAGTTTTGTCACCCTTAGTGCTAAATACCATTGCCAACCCTCCAGGGTTGTCCTGGAGTCTCCAGGAATTAAAGATTAATCTTTAATTAAAGATTATGTCATGTGATGAAACCTCCAGGAATACATCCAACCAAATTGGCAACCTTAGTCCTAAAGGAAGTCTCAAATACTGCCTGAGCTCTAAGGCCGTGTGCTCTCTTGTGCATTCAATCAGCCCACGGTGAGGCTGCCATTTATCCAGAGCAAAAAACAAAGTCATCCAAAGGAGCAAGCCCTGATTAGAGGCTGGGTTTACTCACTTAACTCCTGCAGCACATACTCATGCTCATAACAAGTGAGTTGTCAGTGCCTTCAGCCTGTCCCCAGTCCCAGTTGTGTCCTGGAAAACTCCAGCTTGATGCTGGGGGGCGTTGATCCTAATTTGGTCCCTCCACAGTGGTACAAGAACATGAATGACCAGCCAGGTTTGCTGCTTCTTGTAATGCAGAGAGAGATAAAAGTAGTCCGGATGTATAGGTATATATTCAAATATCCAAAATGTACCAGGAACCAATCACTCATGAAATCACACTCTATTTCTCTCCCTGATTAGCACTCTCTGCACTGTATCACATTAATGGCAGTGTTGTTGTTTTGTTCTGCGTGGCAGGTGAGAAGATGACTTTGAGCATTTCTGTTTTGCTGTCTTTGACTGTGTTCCTTCTGGTCATTGTGGAGCTGATTCCTTCTACTTCAAGTGCAGTGCCCTTGATAGGCAAATACATGTTATTTACCATGGTGTTTGTCATAGCATCAATCATCATTACCGTCATTGTAATCAACACCCACCATCGCTCCCCAAGTACCCATATTATGCCACAATGGGTGAGGAAGGTGAGGAAGGTTATTTGTGAATTTCTCTGCTTGAGCAGGGCCTTGAATATTTCACTCTGAGGTTTATGTAATAAAAATCTCAAGGTGTTGGGGGGAATTTCCCAATCCAGATAAATCTCAGGGCTCCCTGGCTGGGCTGCAAAATCACTCCTTTAAGTAGCAAAATTGCCTGTTGTTGGGTAGACTACAAGAGGGAAAACCCAACCTGGGAGGCAGATGAGGCAAAACCAAGTGGCAGCTGTGCAGGGGCGGCTCTAGGCACCAGCAAACCAAGCTGTTGCCTAGGGCGGCCAAATCTAGGGGGCGGCAGGCTGGGCCGGTGGACCTGCCGCAGTCATGCCTGCGGGAGGTCCACCGGAGCCGCGGACGAGCGGACCTGCCGCAGGCATGACTGCGGAGGGGGCGCTCGTCCCGCGGCTCGGCTGGACCTCCCGCAGGCATGACTGCGGCAGCTCAAGCGGAGCCGCCGGACCCGCGAACCGTCCGCAGCCGTGCCCGCGGGAGGTCCGCTCGTCCCGGGGCTCCGGTGGACCTGCCGCGGGAGCTCAACCGGAGCCGCGGGAAGAGGGGACCCGCCGCGGGACCGAGGAAGGGCGGCGCAGCACACCGCGCTGCTTGGGGCAGCCTATTTTCTAGAGCCGCCCCTGCAGCTGTGGACACAGAGAAGGAATTGGGTAGGTTGCTTATATAGCTCTTTATGGGAACCGACAGATTATCAGGCTGCATGACTCCTGGCCCAGCCAGTGGCCAACTCCATCAGCCAGCTGCCTGCCCAGGTGTTCATTGTGGATCCACAGAGTGGAGCTCAACTGGATCTCCCATGACAACTCCTCAGCCCATTCCCTCCTCTCCTATGAAACAGCATTACTCCAAAGTTATTGGGAAGGGAGGGAAATCTCCCTCTCCAGCTTAAATGATGATCACCAGACCTTACCAAGCCTCATGGCAGAGTTGTGGGTATGTCTCCACCTGGGGAACCCAGACCATCCGTTGCCACTCCTGCTAGTCTTTCCATCACCCAGCTTGCATGAACTGGCATTAAACTATGTAGGCCAGACCTACCACATACAGACCTATACCTTTAAAATTGCTCCTGTCTTGCAGTGGAAATTCTTTTTTTTTTTTTAATGGAACTTTTACAAATATTCTATCGAATCCCTGCAAGGGTTAGGGAATTTTAAAAGGCCAAGTCTGTACATGCTGTGTGATCAGGAAGAAAAACCTCCACTGATTTAAAGAAGGTTGTGAAAATCTGTGTGTGTGTAAGTGAAACAACAGGATAGCCGACAAGAAGAAGGGACAGCAAAAGCAGGCCAAAGGGATTTCTCTGCAACACTTCTAGACACTGTGGGCCAGATCCTCATTTGGTGTGTCTCAGAATAGCTCTATTGAAGTCAGTCGGGTTACGCCAGTTGAGGTTCTGGTCCTGGGTGTTATACTCCAGTTATGTTTGGATCCTGTTAAATCAGTATACATTTTATATGGCAGCAAGAAATTGTTTCCTGAAAATGTGTGAGAGGCTTGTGTGATTCAGTAAGCCCCAGGGCATCAGATTTACACAAGACAAGTAAAGTGTGACTAAGGCTTGTGCTGTGACCTACTTTCAAACAGGGAATTTCTAGGAAATCCAGTACGGGAGATTATTTGGTAGTTACGAATGTTGGACCTGCTTTTGTTTGTTGTAATGTCACATCAGTAAGACAATCACCCTAAACTAATACAATTTCTTTTTTCAGATCTTTATTGACACAATCCCAAATGTTATGTTTTTTTCAACAATGAAACGACCATCCAGGGATAAACAAGAAAAAAGGATTTTTACAGAAGACATTGATATTTCGGAAATCTCTGGAAAACCATGTCCTGCTGCCGTTAACTTCCACTCCCCACTTACCAAAAACCCAGATGTGAAAAGTGCTATAGAAGGAATCAAATACATTGCTGAAACGATGAAATCAGACCAAGAATCCAGTAATGTAAGGCATTTTTTATGTGTGATTCATCCCTCGCTTTTAAAATAAGACACTTTATTTTCTGGGAATAATAAATCTTTCCATTTCTCACAAATACACCCCAAACATAGTTTCTGCTGTATCAAAGAGCCCTGTTCTTCCCTTGATGCAATCTGTAAAGAATGATAAATAAAAGTTACAGATGACAGTTGAGTCTTTGAAACAAGTTATGCGCTAAGATTTTCCAAGTATAGTACATGAACTCAGAGAGGAGTGAGCACGGGTAGTTAGAATAGTTTTAAGGAAAATAACAATATTCCAAAACAGATTCCTAATGCAGGACATTTTCCTAATATAATAGGCAGTTTGCAGTACACTCAAAGCTGGGAAATAAACCTTAACAAAACTCCATGCTAACAGAAACATTTTTATTTCATCCCTTCAGCTCTTAAATGTGATCTGCAAATGTTAATTCCAATTTTGATAAGCTTTGATTTTGTGGATTCAATGCTCCAAATAATTCCTATAGGAGGGGCACATAATAAGCATCTTTTTGAACACTGGCCTTTTCTACTGTACCACCCAAGTGAAGGTATTTCCCAGGAAAAGCTAGCTTTGCCCCTCTTCTGTGCTAAAACCCTTATTTATAACCCCTGGTTATATACTTCTGTCCTGAGTTGTTTCTAATATTTGGCGGTTAACTTTAATAAGTAATACAGCACTTATCGTTTTGAAGGCTCCCAGAGACTTCTCAATTATATACAAAGAGCACCATTGAGATGCAGATGTTTTTGGATGGGTGGCAGCAGCAGCTTGAGCTTGGGGCGTGTTGGTGAGAGAATTATTTTGGGCACCTCCAATTTAACTAATTCATTTTGGGGCCACAATATGAAAAAAAGTTCAAAATTCTCCCCTGAATGTTTGACTGCAACGGAAAAGCTGGCTCAGATGAGATAGTTAGAGGTTCAGTCAAATACTCCAGTTTGCATCCGAGTTCATTTTGTGGGTGAAAACTGCACCTGAAAAAAGGGAGGCCTGACCTCAGCTCTTTTGAAGATTTGCACCTCATTTGTAAAGGAGGCGCTTTGAGTCACTGGCAGCCTCTTGAAGTGGAGCTCAGCTGTCTGTGTGATCTGTGCATCATTTCTAACATTTACAAAAGATTTCTAAAGGCGAATTGCAAAACCAAGCTGGGGGTTGTAGCTATTCTGGCGAAACGTAGCACTTATGAAGTACTTGAAAATAGTAAGTGATTATCACAGCTCCAGTGGGAACTAGGTAAATCTAACAGTCAGTTTTACAGATGGGGAAATTCAGGCAGAAAGGCTGGAAAAGCCTTAGGTTACAGAGTATCAGAGGGGTAGCCGTGTTAGTCTGGTTCTGTAGAAGCAGCAAAGAATCCTGTGGCACCTTATAGACTAACAGACGTTTTGCAGCATGAGCTTTCGTGGGTGAATACCCACTTTGTTTGCATCCGAAGAAGTGGGTATTCACCCACGAAAGCTCATGCTGCAAAACGTCTGTTAGTCTATAAGGTGCCACAGGATTCTTTGCTGCTTCTTAGGTTACAGAGAGTCATTGTCACAGGCAGGATTAGACTAATTCCTATGTGCCCACTCCCATGCTTGGCACACTACTCTGTGCTCACTCACACTGCTTGTCTCCCCACAGACGTTGCTTAGCAAAAGAGCCAGTTCAGAGCAACTAGCTTGGAGGTCCTTGTACAGGCAAAGCCAGCTCAGGCACCATTGTCCCCCAAAACTCTGACCTGAGTTTGGCTCCCCACAAAAACCCAGGGATCTATAGAAAAGGGTGTTGTGTCCGGAAGGTTGCTGGGTGGACAAAATGGGGACCATAAATAACCTAAAACCTTTAGGGAAAATGGTGACTGGTTTTGAACACTCACGATTGGCATATACTTACTTTTAAGGCTCACTTTGCAGTCTAAAGGGTACTCAGATTGAGTTTCAAAAGAGCCTAAGGGATTTAGGAGCACACGTTCCATTAAAAGCCAATTGGAAGGCACTTTGAAAATCTTCTTTATTTAAATTAAAACCCAGGCTAGCGTTGATATTTATAAGTCCCCACAATGTGGCCAAATGTTTCTAGTGCTCTGAAATGCCCACTTTGGCAGCTGTCAGCACACTGCACAGTGGTGTGTGGGAAGGGGGTGGGTGTTCAAGAGTCTTGGCCGGAAACACCACAGCAAATCTCTGCTCTTACGAAACGAGCAATATGACCTTTTAACCACTGTAGAACACACACAGAATCTCTGTTCTTAAGACTGCCGTGAAAAAGAAGGTTGAATCATCCCTTAATTTGAACTTGTGGGTCCGGGTAGTGTAGGCATTGCAGACCACTTGTCACTTCAAAGAAAGTGAGTATTTTTCCATAATAATATTAGAAGCCAGAGAGACGCTTTCCTTTGCACAAATCAGTAACTGCCTACACTTCCATATGCTGCCTTGTGAGGAATATAGCTCTTGGGAGGTTCTAACTGTCTCCTCTTTCTTTCATTTCCAGGCTGCAGAAGAATGGAAGTTTGTTGCAATGGTAATTGATCACCTTCTCCTTGGTATCTTCATGCTTGTTTGCATTATTGGAACATTGGCCGTGTTTGCTGGTCGTCTTATTGAATTAAATCAAGAAGGATGAACATTAAATCTAAAACATGTACTACCCCTGGCCAGGGGTAGCACATCTTTATTTACTTCGTTGGCTTTTATTGAATACATTTCATTGTTCTACCTGTTGTGTTCTTCCCCGCTGTCTGAAGGTTGCACAGCTAAGAATCACTTCCCATGGGGAACAAATAAAGGAAAAATTAAAATGATGTTTTCCACACTTGGCATTTCTGAGCCACTTCCTAGTGATGTCTCTTTTGTCAAAAGAAAAGGATCTGTGCCACTGAAAATGTGAAAATGGCTGTAAACCAGGTTCTGACTCATTTTAATAATCTTAAAAAACATTAATGTATAAATAGAAGGTTTAACTTTGAAACATATTAAGGGCCAGATTGTGGGACCAGCTGCAGCCCATGTCAATAAGGTATAACTGATGATAGGATTCTTCACTTCATGCTTTATCTATGCTTTAGATCAGTATCTAAACTTAGCTTTCAAGCTCTCTTTAAATCTCTGATGTGTGGTTTCTGTATTGGCCATGTCACAAATGACCCATCCATTAGCAAGAGAGGTGCCACCAGCAGAGGGCTTTAAAATTCCATTGTGATTTTCAACTACAGGTGACTGTGAAAAGTGCGTCTGCCCATGGAAACTCTGCTTGGCTCAGCAAGAAGGAGGCAACTTTCCTTTCAGGTGTTGTAGGTGGAATCCAGCTCAGTACAAGCCCTCAAGGAGCCACGTGCAGGAAGTTTCACAGGTAGAGCAACTGTGCAGAGGGAATGTGCACCAAGTGTTCATAGAGCAGGTCTCTGTGCCTGTTCCAAATAGCCTGCACAAAGGGAAGCTGTTGGAAGCAGGCCAGGAGCCCGGTCAGTGTTTAAAGTGGTAATTCTAAACCCCTCATGGGGTGGCAGCAGGCTGTGGCCACTTTTGGCTGAAATAATGGGTGTGGTGAGACTGCTCATGGGCAGGTCTCATGGATTTGCCCCACCACAGAGTTTCCTGAGAGATTAGATGCAGTAAGACCTATTCCTTGGTCCCACATCTCCTGTCCCCCTGCATGCTCACTCCCCTCTTCCAACCTCAGCCTTCTTTCTAAGGGTGTATCTCTACTGCAAGCTGGGGGTGTGATTCCCAGCTCGAGGTGACATACCCGCACTACCACTGATTGACCGAATACATTAAAAATGCAGTGTAGCTGGGGCAGTGGGAGGGAAGTATGTACCTGTCCAAGGCCACGGGCACATACTCAAGGTGGGTAGCCCCTCCTACCATATGCACTGCTATGGCTATGTGCTGCTTTTAGCACACTATCTCGATCAGCGCTAGCATATATTTCCTCTAGCTGGGAATCACCCCCCCCTCCCCCCGCCCCAGCTCCACGTATCAACGTACTCCAAGATGTAGTCATGTTGAGGGGTAACTTATGTGAATTTAGCCTCTTTGTGTCTGTGATTTCTCCAATTAATTCTTGGCCTGTGGATTGTTCCCCATATTCAAAATGCCAGCTGTGTTGACAAACACACAGGTAACATGGAATTGTTTCTGTTCCTTTACTGAATGAGTGCCCTTCTTAGAAGCAGATTGTGGATACTCGTTTTTCTGAAATCAACATTTGCTCTCTATGAATATGCTCTAATGTTGGCCTAAAATGTTGTACCATTCCTGCCTTCAGTACGTTAACTAGGATATTATCTGAAAACTAACACAAAAGGAGTGTGCGCACAGGGGAAGGAAATCCAGTTTCTTTTTTGATCAAATAGTCACAGCACATGTTTTGATGTTTCCACCCAGCTGTGTTACTGAAATCAGAAGTCAGAACAATACTGCACCACAGAGAATGGGTGCAGGTTAGCCCAGGGCACTGGGCTTCAGAACCTCTCAGCTTTAGGTCACCGGTTGAAATCTAGACCAATTGAGTAGTAACTTATTCATTACCATATGGTGACTGTTGTTTGGCCTGTGTACAGGCCCAGCTTTGTAATTTGGGGGGTGAGCATGCTCCTGGGAGGGGAATCCAGCCATGATTTTGCTTCCCCTTGTCATCCTGATGCTAAAAAAGGAGATAGGGCCAGCCAGTGAATTGCAGAGCTGCAGCAGGATGTCAAATGCAGCCTCCTTTTTTAACTCGTGCTTAATGCCAGCATTGTATTTTTGTGAAATGTTAGTCTCCATTAAATATGTTTTCTAAGGTAAAAACACACAAGCCAGCAGTTTACAAAGTTCATGTTAAAGAAGCAAGACATGTGTGTGATGTACTACTAAAATCACCAATGCTGTCATTATTGGTTCATTTGTTCAAGACTTGTGCAGTGGGAAAAACCTTGGACTGAATTATCATTCTACTCCTGTTCCTACTAGGTCAGGAATAAGGCAAACTGGCATGGGAGCATGGGGACTTGCTTTGCCACTATACTGATTGTACTTGGTCTATGGATAGACAGAGGACTCAGTCTCCAGTGCTCTCAAGCTCTCCATTCAGTGAGGAGCATGTCACATTAGACTGCTCAATATCTCTGTTTCTTTGTAAAATATATCTCAGAGGAGACTTTAATATAACATTAAGTGACAAAATGGTGAAATAAAAATACACCATTTTGAATAACAATGATAAACCAGAGCAAATGTGCTATTACTTAGATAAGTTAGACAGCAGCTCCGCCCTGTGGTAAGATGGAGTACTGCTGCTTTTGTGAGAGTGAGCCGTTTCTGAAATATTTGCTGTTGTGGGGATTTTTTTAGTCAGCATTGAACTAATGTAGGTAACATGTTAATTAGTTTTCCAGTATTAGGCTTGAAATTCTCCCTTTGCAGCCTATTTTTCCTGAATCATGAATAGAAATGAAGGGGAAAGGATTGAAATTAATTACTACTCATTCAAGATAGCAGCCCAGGCAAGTAGTATTGCTGTCTTAATGGTGCTGAAGAATTTGCTGCAACTTTAACAAAACAACTTTGAATGTACTATTGTTCCTCAAGAATTATATTGTGTATTTGCATGGTATAGACATTTGCAATATACTATGGACTAAATTCATCCCTGCTTTTAATATGGCGGAAACTCAACTCGAATGGGGAGAGCGAGGTTTGGGGATGGGGATGGGGATGTGAGCGGAGGAGGCTGGTGTGCAGAGGGAGCTCGGGCTATGGCTGTGGTGGGGTGGGAGGTTAGAAAGGGGTAAGCACTCACCTTGACCTTGGAGGTGCACGGCAGGCTTGGAAGCAGCACACTCAGGGCACCTGCAGCAGAATGGTGTCCACAGGCCCTGCCCCAGGCACCCAGAGGGACCGCCCATTGAGCTCCCTGCTCCCCATGCTGGCTGCTGCTTTTATACAACTGGCAGAGGCTTCTGCCCTGGAGGGGAAACAGCCTTCCCCCATTTCCAAAATGACTCAGCTCACCCTAGCTGTCCCTTCCAAGCCCAGCCCAGCTGCACCCTCACCTCCAGGGACTACCTCTCCCTAGCAGTGCGCAGGCTGGGCCAGAGGAAGAGCAGGGCCCAGGCTACCCTGTCTTGTGCCCTCCCAAGTACAGAGGAAATATTGTGTGGGCAGAAACACAGATCACCCCCCACAATGTTT
The DNA here is from genome assembly GCF_020497125.1 of Mauremys mutica. Classification (NCBI taxonomy): domain Eukaryota; kingdom Metazoa; phylum Chordata; order Testudines; family Geoemydidae; genus Mauremys; species Mauremys mutica. Next base: position 40,969,418 of record NC_059081.1, on the reverse strand, counting down.
CCCTCACTAGCCCGCACTGTCCACTCGGTTCTGCTGCCCCAGTGCCAAACTATATGCTCAGCGTTTTCTGGTGAGCGGTTGTTTTGGTGAGCTACAGCCCCAAAACACAACTAAATAAGTTCGCTGTCTGGACTAGAGTCCTGCTATTTGCAATACTCCACCAAGAGTTTTCACTACCTGCTCCCCCCCTATTGAAATTATTTGAGAAGGAAGGGACCCTCCCAAGTCACATCTTGCCATTCTCCCATTCCCTGGTACCATTGAGTCTCTTAGGCCTATAAACCACCACTGAGAGTTAAGTGTCCAGGTGAGGTCTCTGGTGGGGGCTAATAGGGCTAGCTGTACTTCTGACCTCTCTGTGGTCTCTGACTATGTCTCCACAGGCCTCAGGCCTTGTGCCTTTACCTGGCCTCAGGTAAAGTACACAGGGTACTGTAGTCAAGCAGCCAGTCTATCTAGTCCAGTGCTTATCCAGCAGGTCTGACTAGATTGGGTACCTGCAGCGTTCTTCCCTTCGCGAGCTTGTGACCAGCAGTGAAAACAGTGACCCGACAACTTTCTTAAAACATTGTTGTTCTTAGCAGTACGAACAAAGAATTAAACCTAAAAAAAGGAGGATTTTAAAATAGCAAAAGGTCTATACATCTATCTGACCTTGAATCAAGCCATCCTCTTGATGGGAACCCGATATATCTGACTTCTCCCAGACTCTCCCACAGCAGGCTGTAGGTTCTCAGTCTAAAAAGGCTGGCTCTAGCTTTGAGGGAGTGTGTGTCTCTTTAAACCCTCCTGAGTCTTTTGACCCCTTCACAGAGACTGATTTATTCCTGGGGGAAACCTGTCTGGCAAACCAGCAGGAGGTTGCGCCAAAGCATCAAAACAAATGGCTTTTGCATTGTCTCTCAAATGTGTGCTGAGAAATGTACATCAGGGTCCACCTCCCACTTCCTGGGTGCATTTCCTGACAATCCTGTTACTGAATTACCACAATATGTGCATGCAGCAAACATCACAAGGACCCCACACAATATTCATAAATTATGACAAGCAGTGCCAAATCATCACAGCTAGTATTAGTGATTCCACATCCTCCCTTGGTGGCTTGTACCACTGCCCAAGGGTTTGCTTCTGTTGGCAGACGCAGGACACAGAGCTCAGATCATAGTGACAGACGAACCCAGGGTAGGGTGTGGCAATGCAAAGCTGCCACAGCCAACTAGACCTGTCTCAGAAGTGAGCAGTGCCAGCCATTGGATACACGCCTCTTGGGGGAATCTATTCTTTTTCCACTTTAGATTAAATACTTTCTCCTAACTCTAACCAAAGAAGGGGGCACCCCAATTCTCTTAAGATGTGCCTTGGTAGGAATGATTTATATTTTGTTCCCCCAAAAGTCTCTAGAGGATATTGAGGCTATAGGAAAGTGTCCAGTTTGTGCCACCCAAAGAGGCAGACTGGGCTGGAGACCCTCTAACAATGGGTTTCCTCTCTAAGGAAATTGGTTTGAAAATATTTGGTGCAATCTGGTCTACCCTAAAGGCATGAAATTTGCTCTTCTATTTTTAGATCATCCTTGGCAGGGATGAGTTCGCTGTATCTAGAGAAGGAGTGAACCCCATCAGAGGCAGGGAAATCAGCTAATCAGCCCTTCCTGGCTAGCAGAATTTTAACACTGAATTCAAATCGTGACAGACAGCTCAGTTCTTCAGGGTGGATTTTACCTGGGCCTTTTGGTTTGAATATTCATTGTCTTCTATAATCTCACCCTTCCTGATTTACCTTAAGTACTATTACATCAAGCCCTTTGTCATTAGTATCTGTAGACCAAAACAAAGTACTGTGCTATCTGTTCTATCTGTTACTTGTCCTCCCCACCCTCTTTGTTAAAGTCAGTTCTACTCTGAACAGTGTGCCTGTAAAAACAGCTTTGGGGAGGTTGAATATATTGTCTCAGTCACTTCCAGATCTAACCTGCTCTGTTTACATGTAATGAGGAGTCTACAGATTATTTCTAATGCCCATCCCTGCAAGCTCTACCTGGAATCTTAACACTTACACTAGTTAGCAGGAAGAGAGTTATCATCTGCAGTAAGAGATGCTGCCCTGGGTTCCACCTGTACAACCCCATTTTCTTCAGATTCTGCCATCAAATGAATTGTGCAACTTTATGGCCTTCAGTAGGCAGAATTTGGCCCTGAACTTTAACAAAACAACTTTGAATGTAATATTGTGCTATTGTTCTGCAAGAATTATATTGTGTGTTTGCATTTTATAGACATTTGCAATATACTATGGACTAAATTCATCCCTGCACTCATCGCTGTTTCCTCTGCATTAACATCAAGAGTAAAAAGTTGTGAAAGCCTAATGTTGGTGCTAAAGTGAACAGTGGTTTGAATGATTGCACATGTCCCGCCACTGTAGGTGTGTGCATGCCTCAGCAGTATCCATCGGGGCAGTGTGAGCACCCGCTGGTGCCTTGTACCACTGCAGGTAGCCATAAAGGGCTGCACTGCCGCCGCCCCCCCTCAGTTCCTTCCTACTGCTAGTGAGGGTTGTTGGAGCCCCGATCTTTGTATCTGCAAGTCTTCCCCCTTTTAGTGTATATAGTACCCGTGGGATTCATTTTTAGTCTAGTTTGTTTGTACATATTTAAATATAAGAATAAGTTTAGGACAGTTATTTTCTAGAGTAGGGTTCCCGGTTCCCAGTTGGGTACCAGGCTCAGTACCAGACCAATGCCTTCAAGGCCTGTCACTCATGTAAAAGTCTCTGCCAATAAGCAATCCACCTCCCCAGCTGCCATAAGTGTCTGGGAGAGGCCAAAGTGAGTTGGCAAACATCACATTTACTGAGCGTTCAAACCCTGATCAGAAAAGGGACAGGGCTGCCAAATGCAAGCACCTGCTTCTGGAATCTGTGCTTTGCTAACTATTGGCACCTTCCCGCTTGGAATGGGTACCAAGCACGTCCGAGTCAGTGAGGAGTGCTCCCCCTGATCTGACTGAGTACAGAGGCAGATCTTCACCACCAGGACCTACCGAGAGACAACATAAGTCTCCCACGGACTCGGTACCAGGGCCTTTGAAGACTACAATAAAGGTACCAAGCAGAGGCAAAGACTTGGAGGTGGCCCAAACAAGAGGCACCACCAGACACACTCTGTGAGCCAGCAAGGATTGCTGACTCTGGAGCCCAGGATGTACAGGTGGGCTCCGTTCCAAAGGGTTCCATCTAGAGGGAAGCCAGTGATGATCTTGCTTGTACCCCATATCCAGGCTCTGAGCCAGTCTCCCTGGTACAAAGGGGCCATCTCCACCGTGGTCTGAGGAAGCAGACTCCTCATCAAACTCTGAGGCTGGATGATATGTATCCTGACCTGCATGCCCAGCAGGGTGCCTGCCCATTGCCTCTCACTGCTAAAAGGTGGAGAGAAGATATTATGTCCCTTCACAGGGATTTGAGCACTTCTATAACCACACTCTTCCAGGCTCCCTGGTAGTCGCTGATGCTAATGAAAAAAAGAGACAGGGGTACCAGGTCTCTAACCCCAAAAGAAAAAGAAGCAAAAAAAAAAGCAGACTTGTTTGGCAGGGAGGTTTATTCCACAGGAAGTTTACAGCTTGGGATCATGAACCTGAGGATTTATACACCAGTGGCAAAAGGAAAACCGTTCTACAAATAGCAGTCCCCGCTATTTCAGCTGTTTCAGTCATTCTTGCTGCATACTCTGGACTTGTCCGAAAACAGGAGTAGAAGTTACAAGAGTGTCATCCTCCTCTCCTGCAGCTGTCAGTTTTTCTAGGCAAACTGGGTCCTTCAAACTTGACCTGTTGGTTGAGAGCAGTTTACCAGTCACCAAAGTACCATCTTACCCCACTTCAATTTTTGCCAACTGCCTATCCTGCTTCCTGTGCTTGGACCTCCATCAGCGTGGATCTGTGGGTCTTAAGCAGTGGAGCTGGGACATACCCTTCAATTCACTTCTATCCCCCCATTTCACCATCCTTCTACAGAGACCCCTGTCTTGGGAGCTGCTGCTTCAGGAGCTCCAGTCTCTTCTCCCCATGGGGGCCATACTGAAAGTTCCCATGTCATTCAGAGGGAAGGGATTTTATTCCCATTACTTCCTAATCCTAATCCTGAATACAAAGGGAGAGTAGTGGTGTGAGGCACCCGAAGGTGCTTATTCTGCCCCAGCGGGTACTGCTGAGGGGAAACTCTCCAACAACTGTGCACAAGGTGCACACCCCTACAACGCAACACATCTCAAACAGGTAAAGAAAAGTCGGTAACTATTTTATCTGACTCTTCAGACTAACAGTGTGCTGATCTGCTGCGTGAGAAGGTGCCATTTGCACAGTAAGGAGTACGGTAAGTAACTGACATGCACTTTTCATTGTCATCCTCTTGCTTATTAAACTCTTATTGTTCCCTTTAATCCTTTGCTTGTAGTACCCCTTCATGTGCTTTTGACGTTACTCTTCCGTGTCCTTAATTCAGCAGCCCTCTGTCACTTTTCTAGTCTAACTTATTTTTGGTATGATTCTTTTTCTACTTTCAAAGGCTCTTTTAACCATATTGGCCACTAACTCTTTTCCCTATGCACTTAGATTGTTTTCTAATGGGGCTTGGATATTTCGCCCTCAGAAATGTCCAGCCATCCTGAATCTATCTTCTTCTTCAGCAATTACTCTGTCCAAGGGACCTGACCCACTAACTTGAGGGGTTTTTTAAAGTCTGCATTTTAAAAAGGCCATTAAGGAGTTCCAGAGGACCGTTTCCACTGCTGCATGTGCCTGGAAGCAACAATCAGAATGGGCTGCTGCTCTTAATATTCGCAGTGCAGATAAGCTACATTTGACGGCCTTATTTAACTTCTTCAGCCAGTTGTACCTCAGCCATGTGACATGCAGCTGAGATGAAGTGGATATGGCAGAATGAGCAGAGAAACGACAGCAGCCTACTCTAAAAGCCTGATCATGAGCTCAGATATGCCAAAGGTTGGAAATATTTCCTTCTGATCACTCACCCGGCACCAGTGATTGGAAAAGCTTACTGGTCCTGAAAGCATTTGTCCAGGTCCTGCCAAAGTGGTTCTGACTCTGTCAGGTCATGAGTTATTAAACATTAGACATTAAAAGACAGGTGTCACTTGATAATCTGAACACATTGCAATATGTTGGTTTTGAATATTAGTATCATAAACATTCTCAGCATTCCCCCAAAGCTTAAGATTTTATTTGTCCCTTTGCTGTGGTTGCCTGAGAGGCAATCTGAGTCTCATGATGCTGCTGACTAAGCAGTTCCTGTTTCCACATTTAAGAGGAGCCACAGAGGCATACTGAAATTAAATGGAGAAAATACTGGGTTTAAGGATGGGGGTGGGGAGTGGAGGGAGATAATTGGACTTTAAGAGGGACGTATGTGGTGCATAAGCATTGTGCTGGTTCTCTGCCGGGGGACGGAAATTTCACCACTAAAGAAATTGTTTTCAGATGTGGTTATCTTTACAATATCAGACTTCACAGCTGTCACTGGTCTCTCGCATTATCACTGCTTTTGATATTGGTCCAGAATTTAAGATAGCAAGGCCCAGGCCAGAGTAATTTTTGATCACCAGATAGCCACATCCATATCATCAACACATAGAGTTGTGTAGGAATCTGAGCAGTGCTCGGTAACTCACTGGGATCCTGACACCCTAAATATATGCTTTGAGACAGCTAGGCACCCTCCACATTTGTGCCTGGTGTTACAACCCTGGAGGAGCTCCCCATGGTGGACACTCACCAGGTTGCTGTATTTGGATTCAGTCACTGGACCCATGTGCTGTTAGGCAGGTTGGAGCTGGATAGAGTCTAGGAACAGTTTCTGGCTCTGGGCCTCTAGATACCTTATTGGGAGGCAGATATTCTGGCTAGCACTCCTTCTGAGAGATAAGGGCTCCACAATCCAACTATCCAGACTCCATAACTAGAGCCAGCTCTTCCAAGCCTTCCCACCAAAGCTGTGGCCCCTCTGGGTTACTGTTTCTCCCGTTGGGACTATGTGACAGTGAAAGCAAGGAACACGTAGATTCTGCAAAGGAATTTCTAAACCACTCACACTAGACAAAGCACAGGAGATATACTGATCTATGGCAAAATAACACACACCTGCACACAAAGCCCTCTAATGTCTTCACTACTTCTAGAGCCCTTTGGGTTTTGGTCAGTACATTCAAGATTCCAGGACCCTCTGCTGCCGCTGCTTCTTCTCGCCTCACCTTGCCTTGCAGTTCCAGTCTCCTTTCAAAACAGCCAGGGAGAGAGCCTTCTTTTTATACATTTTCAGTCCCCCCCACACCACCACTCCAGATGACTCTCCTCAGTGGCTTCAAATCCCTCATTAGCTGCTCCAGTGCTTGCTTACAAGTCTAACTGGGAGAACTGGTTCCTTTGGGCAGCAGCTAGCTTATTGTCTTAGAGTGCCTTAATTTGAATGGGAGATTAATGACGCTTGATTGTTCTGCATTGTTAGTCACCTGCTAACTCCTTTTGGAATTCTAGTCTAAAATGGAGGCAAAAAGGCAACATTGAGGGCACAGAGCAGTGTACACTCAAAAGGGCATTCACAAAACAAAATGGAGTTTGTAGTTTGATATAAAATGAACAGACATAATCTGTCACATCATGTGACTAAATAGAGAAGATCTTAGGCTTACACCCATTATTCATGTAGCCTCCTTTCCTGCCCCACTTTCATAGGTATGGAGGGTGCTGCATGCATCAGAATCAGTACAGATCTGCTGATGGTAGGGGGAGGATTTGTGAAGCCCACTTAGAGCACAGGGCTGGCTTTAAGAAGTGCGGGGCCCAATTCGAACAGTTTTGACGGGGTCCCGGCAGGGATGACTAAAAAAAAAAAAAAAATGTAAAAAACCACATGCGGCTTGTACTCACCTTCACTTGCTCCAGGTCTTCGACGACACTGAAGGACCTGCCGCCGAAGTGCTGCCGAAGACCCAGAGCAAGCGAAGGACCCGCCACCGAAGTGCCACTGACGACCCGAAGTGCCGCCAAGTGAATAAAAATTAAAAAGGTGCCTCTAGCCAGGGAAGGGATTCTCACTGGGCGCAGGGCCCTCTTAGGCGCAGGGCCCGATTTGGGGGAATTGGTGGAATAGGCCTAAAGCCGGCCCTGTAGAGCAGGCACACCATAGAGCCCAGCTTTGTGGGTGAGGTTATCTTCAGAGGTACACGCAGTGTGTCTGAGGGGTGGGCATACAGTGAAATGGGATCAGACCAATGAAATTTGCTGCTCTTTGGATTGACCAGATACTGACCATGCAGGGAAGTGCACAAGGGATGTCTATGTTGACTACTCAAGCCTTGTGAAACTGGGATAGTGGCTGCAGAGCTGCATAAGAGGGAGAATTCTTCCCCATTCCCTCTCCCTGTGGAGATTCACATTTCCTCCAGCTCAAGTGCTCAGGCTGGGTGCTGGGAACAAGATTTTCACCAGAGTCTCAAATGAGTTGATCTGAAAAAAAGTATCTTGATGTAATTTACTCCATACACATTGTGGAATAAACATCTCATGAGTTTCCTCCCATGGACAGTCCATAGGGAACAATTAACCTACATCAGTTTTAAACTGCTTTTAGCTAACTCAGTGACCCAAATGCAAAATCTGGTGCTCAGGAGCTTCATGTGGATTTGTGACCCTCTTTAGAGATCCTTGTGTCTGTGAACCCAGAATGCCTGTAAACACATATCTGCTTTTTGTACTTGTGAGCTTTGTAATATGGATAATATTCTTCATGTGTGAACAAATCCAACTATAAATGGGGAAAATAGTCTTTTCTTTGTTTAAACGTTGCAGGGCACTATGTGTGTAATGATACAATAGCATAGAAATGGCTTATAAACATGTTTGAGGGCTTTGCAACATTATATAGTGATAGCATGCTACTCAGTGAGGTGATACTGCTTTGGTTTGATAGGAATGCAGCACGCTGGGGGCGGTGGGGGATTGATTGATAGCGCTTAGCGCGGCTCTGAGCACCACCAAGCCCCGGACCCTGCTCCCCAGGGCCGCTTCACACAAACCCCAGCCACATGATAGTGCAGCCTTCAGTGCTGTCTTGGGGTAATTACTAATCTCTTGGTGAAAGCATGAGAGTAAGACATAACTGGTTTGTTCAGCAAACAGAATACACAATCTTTGGCCTCATAGTGCTGTGAACTTTTGGGCATACATAGCCCTGAGGAATCTAGAATGTATTCAGATTTCTGATTTCCCTGTATGTCTTTTGGCAGAAGCCATGGCTATGCCTTTGTGATGAGGTGTCCACTCCACACAAGGCCTAAAGGGGTTCAGGTGGCTAGAGGGGACAGTTAACTGCCCAGGCTGCACCTGGAGGAGGATCCAGGGAGTAGGGATTAATTAGAGAGGAGGCTCAGCTGGTCAGGAACAGGAGTGGCCTGTATGAAGCCCAGGAGCTGAGAGTAGAAAGGGGACCACAGGGAATTCGTCTACATCTACAATTACTTCTTGGGAGGAGAGAATTTGGGCTGACAAACCCAGGGCGGGGAAAGGGCAGTTCCCCAAACAGCCACTGGGGAAGCAGCACAGACCAGGCAGTGGAGAGCAGACTGCCTGGGACAGTTTGCCCTGAAAGACTTTGATAGCCTGAAAGGAGAGGACCTGGCCAGAGGGCTAAGTCATGAAGAGGAAGCTTTAGCTCTTGGAGAAAGAGGGGCTGCAGGATGAGAGAGGATGATGGGTAGAGAGACTGCCAGAGAAGGGCATAGCACCTGGAAGGAGCTAACCTGCAGACCGGCTGGGAGGAGGTGTCACTAGCGGTGAGTGGACCTGTGACAGCCTCACATAATATCATTTGCAGTTGCTGAGATGGTCAGGGTTTGTACAGGGAGCAAATGAGACAGGTCAGTTAGAAGCAAGGAAGGGATATGGCTTGTTATACATGGAATGTGCATAAATGGGAAATCATTCTAGGAGCAAAGGTGTGTGGGAACAATCATAGAATCATAGAAGATTAGGGTTTGAAGAGACCTCAGGAGGTCATCTAGTCCAACTCCTGGCTCAAAGGAGGACCAATCCCCAACTAAAACATCCCAGCCAGAGCTTTGTCAAGCCAGGCCTTAAAAACCACTAAGGATGGAGATTCCACCACCTCCCTAGGTAACCCATTCCAGTGCTTCACCACCATCCTAGCGAAATAGTTTTTCCTAATATCCAACCTAGACCTCCCCCACTGCAACTTGAGACCATTACTCCTTGTTCTGTCATCTGCCACCACTGAGAACAGCCGAGCTCCATCCTCTTTGGAACTCCCCTTCAGGTAGTTGAAGGCTGCTATCAACTCCCCCACCACACACAGTCTTCTTTTCTGCAGACTGTGACTGTTGACTGTTTAAGCTCGCTGAAGATTTCACTGTTAAATCATGCTGGTCGCCTGCCATATTTGCTATTCTTTCTGCATATCAGTATGGTTTGTTCCTGAGCCCTCAATAAGACTTCTTTGAAATACAGCCAGCTCTGTATTGGGCTCTGATGGTCAGTAGTGCACAATGGAGAGTCCCTTCCATCCTTCTACCCACAGCAGATAAAAAGCAATGCCCAGGATATCCCCTGCTAAGCTACTATGTCACCAGCACTTGTATTTAGAGCACTATTTCATTCAGGTGCTCAGCACTGGGCTATGGGGCATTAACAGAAGTTTTCTTTGTAGAAAACTGGGTGAAGCCAAGGTTAAAGGAAGAAGAATCTGTAGCTTGCCTGTCAAAGCAATTTCTATATGAACAAGTTAATTGAGGTAAGACAACAAATCCTGCTCAGAGGCCTCATGTGGAGAGGGGTAATTGACCTCCCCACATATCTCCTTCCCACTGTTTAATTATGTTTGTTTTCTGCTGCCTGCCTCTCTGCCTGCAGCATCATGTCTCTAGAGCTGCACTACTCTCCCCCTGCTGCCTGGTCTCAAAGCTATCAGAGGCAGGCAAGGAAAATACCTGTTTCAGGAGCAATGTGGACACAAAGAATATCTGGACTGGGGTTGAAAGACAGTTCCAGCCCTCCAGACAGAACTGTCTTTCAACCCTGATCCAGATATGCCATTATTCTACCTGCAATGCTAAACTGGCTGAGATAGTATGTAGCACTTTCACTTAGCCAGTGGAACTAATTGCCACATAGTAGCATTGAGGCCAAGAACCCGTCAGGATTCACAAATGATCATCCGTTTGTTTGGATAAGAAGTACTTCCTGAGTTTGAGGGGGGGAATCTAAAAAATAGCAGAGGTTTGGAAGGGATATAAGCCCTCATGCTTCAGGCTATAACCCTCCTCTAACAATTCGGGGTTAGGAATAAACTTTCTCTGGGAGCAGGCTACCCTGTAACCACTTACTGGGAAGATTTTTGTACCTGCCTCTGAAGTATCTGGTGCGGGCCACTCCTGGAGACAACTGGTCTGATCCAGTCTGGCAATTCCTATGCATTTATGATGGCAGGAAATAAGTTGGAAGTACTTGTGGCACCTTAGAGACTAACAAATTTATTTGAGCATAAGCTTTCGTGGGCTACAGCCCACTTCATTGGATGCACAGAACGGAACATATAAGAAGAGTGAGTGTGTGCATGTGTGTGTGTGTGTGTGTATATATATATATATATATATATATATATGTGCACTCTTCTTATATGTTCCATTCTATATATATATGCACACAGAGAAGATGCCATACCAGCTCTAAGAGGCTAATTAATTAAGATGACCTGTTATCAGCAGGAAAAAAAACTTTAGTAGTGATAATCAAGATGGTCAATTACAGACAGTTGACAAGAGGTGTAAGGATAGTTATCATAAGGAAATAGCTTCAAGTAGTGTAATGACTCAGCCAGTCCCAATCTCTATTCAAGCCAGAGTTAATGGTATCTAATTTGCAAATCAATTCGAGCTCAGTAGTTTCTCCTTGGAGTCTGTTTTTGAAGTTTTTCTGTTGCAAAATTGCCACCTTCAGGTCTGTTTACTGAGTGGCCAGAGAGGTTGAAGTGTTCTCCTACTGGTTTTTGAGTTTTATGATTCCTGATGTCAGATTTGTGTCCATTTATTCTTTTGCATAGAGACTGTCCGGTTTGGCCAATGTACATGGCAGAGGGGGCATTGCTGGCACATGATGGCATATATCACATTAGTAGATGTGCAGGTGAAAAAGCCCCTGGCTTGTTGGATTGTTCTTGTGACCTGGTTATAGCTGGCTTTCTCCTCTTGATTCTCATGCTCTATTTGACTCCCATGCATGGTGTCACTGGGGGTGGAGTCATGAGTGTTGCTGGGAAAGTGTGCTGAATGCTACTCTTCACCTGATAAGCTTTTTCATTTTTTTTATCTGCCCGCCCACTCTCTAATTACTTCTAAGATATACCAGCTTTTCCCAAACTTTTCTCCCCCTATCGCTACCCAAATCTCCTATTTACCCATGAAAGGACACTTTATAAATAAAGAGGATATAAGATTATGTAGGTTGCCTCAAAATGGGCCTGCTATCCCTCTTAACTTCTGATAATTAAATATATGGCTGCAGATTTTTATATGCTTCAGAAAATGCCTTATATACAATGTGTGGCTGTAAATTCTATGGAATTTTAATATAACCCCTGGAGTTTGTGGATGCTGACCCCTGTCATAGGACAAGAGTAATCACTTTTGAACACTGGCCGGATCATGTGATGGGGGTCAGGAAGAAAGTTCACTTTTATATTGGCATCTCTGTGGCACCTTTATTTAACAAGATCATTTAGAAAATGCCTACTCTCCTGTTTGCATCCCTGGAATATATGAGTGCACACTCTGAGATATATGCTGTGCATGTAATGCCTTTCCTTCAAACTTCTGTCCCTGATCCATTGCAGGGCACAAGAGCTGCAGGTGCAGTACAGCCTTCAGCAGGTGCCCGACCACCTAAGCTCATACAGGCTCTATCAGAGAACTCGAGAGAGAGAGAGAGAGAGATGCCCCAGCCCTGTGCAGACAGCTAGCACGGCACATCTCAAGCTAACCACCCATGTCTTAGGCTCCCTTGATACTACATTCCCCCCTTTTTGTCTTTTTATGGAGAGGATGTTTACCCTTCTTCCCAGAAAGGTAGAATGTATCGATTGAAGATGGATACTCTTCCAAAAAAATTAACTACCCGCTTTTTCCCTTGGTCTATAGCAAGGGCACCCTCTTTCATCTAATTTCTTCTTTGTCCAGTTTGTAGACAGTCTTTGGAATGAGACCAGCCACTTATCTGCAAGCAGATTAAGAGTGACGGGCAGGAAGAGTGAACTGCATCTATTTATTATCAATGGGGGATATCTTGTGACGGTGCATGGGTGGCCCGGGGGCTGAGAGTCACCTGGGGATAGCCCCTGCCTCCAGTGAGAGAGAGTTGCTTGCGTTTAACTGGGTGTCAGCTCCTGGACACCACCAGCCTGTTAGAGCCCAGAGGAGAGAGATTGGGTAACTACCAGCCCCTCTAGGCTGCCAGTTTTGTAAAAAATAAATAGCAATAAAGCATTGTGTGTTTAACTGAAACCTCTAGAAAGTGTGGGAAGGCAAACTGAAGTTCAGCATTTCATTTTAGTTGTGGGGAAATGTGGGTTTTGATGGGGTTTTTGTAGGAGAAGTTTGTTTTTAATCACAGAAAACTAGCGTCCCTTGCTGACGATACTAAAGGCTGGAGGGAAGGACATACAGCTCACGCTGTTTAAAATGCAAAACATAGAACTCTCCCTTTTTAGAAAGAGAAGGGGCAGCTGTGTTAAGACAATAACATTTCTTCAGCGGAGCTGAGGCTCGAACGCTACTGCTCGCTCCCTTAGATCTGGTCCCCAGCTCCTGCCCTTGCACCAGCGGGGCTGGGCTTCCCGGGCAACGGCGCTTGCAAGGAGCCGCTCGGTGCCAAGGGCAGGAGATGGGCATCGGCCCCGCTGGAGCGTCACTTGCCTAATGGGCATGTGCAGACACGTCGCACATGCTCATTCGGACCAGCTCCGGAGTCGGGACATGTGCAGAAGCAAAGAGGGCTCATTGGGCAGGTTCTGCTCTGGCTGCTCCGGGAGCTTTTCCTGCCGCTGCTCAGCCGCTCCCGGGCTCTAGAAATAGTTTCCCATCCCAAAATGCTGCGGTCGCTCCAGCGGCGGGCTGAGAGGCGAGCGCTGCCTCCCTCGCCCGCGGCGTAGGGAGCCCCGAGGGACCCAGGCGGAGAGCGGTAAGGGGGAGGGGGTCCCCGCTCCTGGGGCTGACCCCAGCTGGTGCGGGTGGGGGAGGGGGACGGGGAGTGTTGTCACGGGGTGGGGCTGGCAGCGCGGGGCGGTAGGTGCATGGCAGCGGCGGAGGGCGCTGGGGTTTGTGTGAGGCGGCCCTGGGGAGCGGGGTCCGCGGCGTGGGGGTGCTCAGAGCCGCGCTAAGCGCTGTCAATCAATCCCCCGCCGCCCCCAGCGCGGGCGTGGTGGGCAGAGCCTCGCGCCGCTTGCCCCGGCTCCCTTCCCCGGGCCGGGAGCTGCCTCCCCGCCCCGCCCCGCCCCGGGGACCCGGAGCGCCCCTCGCTCCCGGGCCGGCCAGGGCGGGCAGCCTGCGCAGCTCGTCCAAAGTTTGCGAGTGGGGGAAAGGTCCCCGCCTGCCTGTCACCGCACCACGCCGCCGAGCCGTGTCTGGCGGAGCAGCGGGCCGGGCTGGGCTGGCCTGGCCAGGCTGCGAGTCGGGGACTTCCTCGTGAAGGAAGGAAGGGAGCGAGCGAGCGAGAGGCACCGCGCCTGTGTTTGTGCCGTGACACTGAAGCTGAATTCTTGCCTCTTTCTGTTTTCCAGACCTGTCTGTCTAACCCTTGGATAAGCTCCCTGCCTTCTGAAGCGGCTCCCGCTCTTCCCAGCCGTCTCCATAGACTGTGCGCCCTCTCGTTACCCCCCTTTTCTGATTTTCCTTTCCTTGTGCTCTGCCTTCTGGACTTCTGTCGTTGGGGTAGTTTTTGGAGGGGCGGCTGGATGGAGAATGGTGGTTGGATTGTCCATTCCATTAGTAAGATGTGGGGCCAAATGCTGCCCTTCCTTAAACGCCATAATTCTGCCCTACCCTGAGCAGATGTGTCCCAGCTAACATCAGAATGCCTGTTTCTGCCCCTGGAAATCCCATGCAGCCAGATCAGACTGGAGGAATGGGGTCAGGCCAGGACAAATTAAGCTCCTTCCACTTGTGACACCAAACTAAGATGCTGCCTCTGTAGATTTCGCAGATTGTAAGAAAAAAGAGGGATGCCCATTTTATGAAATGCTTTGATCAGCAGTTAAATGGTATAGGCTGATATTTTAAATTGTGTAATTAGGCTTCAGAGTTAACACCCCATGGAGATGAATGGAGCAGTTCACATCTCTCAGAGCTATTGTTTCAGGCTTGCTTGCTTTATTTATTTGTTTTTGTAGACTCAAGCAGAAATCACTAAATCCGTCTACATTCACTTCAGAATCTGAAGTGTTTTTTGTCTTTTGTTTCTGCAACCCATTTGTGTACAACCAATTGAGCCAAGATTGGAGCAGAATTTGGCCCTGTGACTTTAGGTGAGACACACTTGTGCAGAATTCCAAAACATGGAACTTCTTGTTATCACTTTTTTATTTTTAAACGTTGCTTGACAAGGGGAAATACACCTGGCTAGAGCCAGACATACAGAAGTGATGTGCAAGATTCTCCCATGATGCTCTGCCAACGTGCCTCCCTCCTGCCCTCCACTTCCTTTCCATACCTCTCCTCGGCAGAGTCTGAAGGTTTTGGAGATAATACATTCACCAGGGAGCCAAGGTGACCATCAGACTCCTTTCAGGTGTTGCCTAGATAGGTTTTTTTGATTCATCTTCTCTAAAAATGGAAGGTTATCGCTGAGCTGAGGCAAACGACAGCCTGCAGGTCTGCCCCAGCCCACAGCCTTGTTAAGCATAGCATATACCATGGCTTATAGTAGAAAAAACACAAGCGGATTCTCTGTGCTCTTAACACACATAGGGAAGGAGTATGAAAAGTGGGAGAAACATGGCTGTTCTTATGTACTCCCACCTGTCTGGCCAGTGGGAACACATGAGAAGAGAACAAGAACAGAAAGACTGAGAGGGTCAGAGGAAAGCTACATAGGAAAAATAACCTTTTTTTTACAGAAAACACTCCAGCAGAAGCATGGTAGGATGGTAGCATAGTACCCTTATAGGATGGTTGGCTATTTTTGACAGTCTCTGTGGTGGTTATTCTTCCATTCTTTCTGTCTTCAGCTGCTGTTTTTTATCCTGCCAGTACTTTAGGTATATCTACACTACAAGCGCTACAGTAGCACCGTTGCAGCTATGCTGCTATAGTCCTGTAGTGTAGACACTTGCAAGGGAAGGGGTTGGTCTGTCGTGTAGTAAATCCACCCCCTGGAGAGGCAGTAGCTGGGTTGACAGGAGAATTATTCCGTCGACCTAGAAGTGCCTATACTGGGACTTAGGTTAGCTTAACTACATCTCTCAGGGGTGTGAATTTTTCACACCCCTCAGCATGTGGACAGATCAGGCTACATTTTAGATGTAAACCAGGCTTTTGTCTATTCCCCACTGCTCTCTTCTGCTGCTTTTCTGCTCCATGTTATCTTCTTCCCATGGAGTTGATTGGGATGTTGGCCCTTAATGTGTGTCTGTCACTTGCATAGGCCCTTGAGTTACCACTTAAATCACTATGTTGTCCAATCTCTCTTCCACAATCAGTGAAAACAGATGTACTAGGAATATTATGTGACACACGTTAAAGAAACCCATTTGGCTGTCTTCTTTTCAGAATGGAAGCTCTCTGGGGCAGGGACTGCGGTCTCTATTCTATGTTTCATACAATGTCTAGCAGAGGAGGGCCTCACTCTTGGATTCAGTTGGCAACTAGCCACTACCATAATAAATTGTCATACCTCAGTTATTCCTTTTCAGATGCACACACTCTGTATAGCTAACTTGAAACTAAAGGTGGCAAGAAGCAACCGTTCTGCAGATTTTTGTTGTTTGTGTGTGTGTTTTGCAAATCTTTTCCTAATGCTCTGGATACAGCTTAACATTTTTGTTCAATGTTTACCATCCCATCTGCCTTGAAATGGGAATTACAAGCACTTATATTGGAGTGCAACAAGATAACTTTTCTCTAACAACTTCAGTGTCCTCTTCTGAAATGTAACTTGTAACTTTCTACAGTAACACACAACTCATTGAATGGCAGCAGATCTCCTTATGTCTCCTATAGGAATAAAACTCCAAGGGACTATTCTCCCCTTTTCACCCCCGAAGTACGCACACCATGGTCCCATAACTGCATCTGGACTCTAGCCCTCTTACTTACACAATTGCTTCTGTGCTTAGTGGAGACCCAAAGAAAATCTGAACTGTATTGGAAGCAAGCCTTTACCTGTTGCAGATGTGTGCTCTTCCCTTCCCCACAGCCTCACGTAAGACAAGAATAAGACCCCAGATGTAAGATACTAGAGGGGCCAATGACAGGTGGGTGCTATCCTAGCCTCTTTGTGAAGGAGACACTAAGACTGCAACATCCCTCCTTTATTGTCCCTTGCCAATATCTCACTGAAGTTCTTACAGATACCACATTGTCACCAGCAACTGCACACCGCACCATAGTAACTCTAGCTCAGGAACCAATCCATGCAACAAACCTCGATGCCAACTCTGCCCACATATCTACACCAGCAACACCATCACAGGACCAAACCAGATCAGCCACAACATCACCGGTTCATTCACCTGCACTTCCACCAATGTAATATATGCCATCATATGCCAACAATGCCCCTCTGCTATGTACATCGGCCAAACTGGACAGTCTCTAAGGAAAAGGATAAATGGACACAAATCAGACATTAGGAATGGCAATATACAAAAACCTGTAGGAGAACACTTCAACCTCCCTGGCCACACAATAGCAGATCTTAAGGTGGCCATCCTACAGCAAAAAAACTTTAGGACCAGACTTCAAAGAGAAACTGCTGAGCTCCAGTTCATCTGCAAATTTGACACCATCAGCTCAGGACTAAACAAAGACTGTGAATGGCTTGCCAATTACAGAACCAGTTTCTCCTCCCTTGGTTTTCACACCTCAACTGCTAGAACAGGGCCTCATCCACCCTGATTGATCTAACCTCGTTATCTCTAGCTTGCTTCTTGCTTGCTTATATATATACCTGCCCCAGGAAATTTCCACCACTTGCATCCGAAGAAGTGGGTATTCACCCACGAAAGCTCATGCTACAAAACGTCTGTTAGTCTATAAGGTGCCACAGGATTCTTTGCTGCTTCCACATTGTTACTCCGCTTGAAAAAATTGCCATGCTTTTTTGGAAGCAGAAAAGACTGTACCTTTTGGCTGGTGGTATAGTAGCAGCCCAGAAACAATAATCCAGACATCTCCCCAAGGAACAGAGCTCTTCCTTAGAGGAGCATACACTATCTCCAAATATATCATAGTGGTGCCATTGCATGGCAACTAAAAATTCACTTCAGTCGTGACTAACTTGCATATCTGGACCTTGGAGTTATTGTTTGGAAACAAAGAAAAGATATTGCAAAAAAAAAAAAAAGGGCAGGGGGTTGGAAACCTGTCTAAAGTGCTTGTGAAATGGTAACACACGTATCCAAAGCCTAACAATGAGCTGCTGTGAAATGGTGTAAAACTTCCATTTTGATTAAAAGTGGGTGTTCTCCCCACTGATTTCTCTTATTCTTCTTGATAATGTGACACCTCAGGATTAATTTAGACACTTTCTACT
The DNA here is from genome assembly GCF_020497125.1 of Mauremys mutica. Taxonomy (NCBI): domain Eukaryota; kingdom Metazoa; phylum Chordata; order Testudines; family Geoemydidae; genus Mauremys; species Mauremys mutica. The sequence goes on along the minus strand of NC_059081.1, from coordinate 40,951,587 downwards.
TTGTGACTTCATTCCTGCATGTGGTGTAGTTTTAATTTTTTAAGCACTGGATCTGGTGTAATATGTATTGTAAAGGGGGAGTGTGATTGTGTCTTGGTTCACAACTGCTCAGTAAGTCTCCATGCATTTGAGAGAAATTTCAAATAAGCATTGCTGTTATACGTTGCAAACAAGTCACCTATTTTGGGCAGGATAGCTTTTATACTTGGCAATATTAAAGGGAAAATTCTAAATTGGCTTTAAATAATAAATCTTGAAGATATACAGTGAATTACATCAAGTGCATAGCAAAGTGTTCACAGTCTTCTATATGATGTTTCTTCTTTCAAAAATGATCATGAATCATTTGTCAGTTAATCAACCATGCAAGTCACTAACTTGTACCAGTTACCAAATAGCCCAGGGAAATGCATTATAAAAAAATCTAAATTAACGAAGTTGTCTAGAATGCTGCTTTGTACTGCACATATTGTTGAACAAAAATAATGAAATATTGATGGATTTTTCCAGCCGCCATTCCTCTTACAATATCAGTTTGATGCTCTGAGCTGTAACACTGACACTATAGATAAAGGCTGAACATGAGATACAGTTTGGCCACTAGCATGCAGCATGTGAAATTTGCAGAGCTATTACAAGAAAGCAGCAATAAATATATTTTTGTGTGTGTGGAATTATTAGGAAAGTGCTGAGTAATTCTTGCATGTTTTATACATCTAGATACTTTTTTCCAAGAAAACATACAATGAAATCAGTGTCCGGACCACAGTACTCCAGTGTTAGGAGTTGGATAATTAAATAATAGAGATGGTCTCAGCAGCATTTAAAGCTAAGAGAATAAAAAATGACTGCTGTTGAGTCTTAAGATTTGAAGCTTAAAGGATGCTATAGAGCATTCGACATGGGGGTTTTGCAAGATGAGGAGACTAAAGGCCTGTGGCTATAACGGAATGACACACAAAGGCTTGAAAGCTGCTCTCTCAGGGTCCAATCCAACTCCCACTGCAGGCTGCCTGCCACTGACTTGGAGTGTGTCACAGATTGTATCTGGTAAGAGAGGAGGTTGATACTGTGGGAGCAGGTTAAACCAAATCTGAGAGAGTAATGAAGTTGAGAGTGGAAAGTTTGCCCAGCCCTAGTAGGAGATAAATTGGAAACACATCAGATAGCTTGACCTGCCTGTTTTGTAAAGTGGATTATTAACACTGTCAAGTTATGGTTCCTGTCTAGGATGTATTTCAGCATTTGGTTCTAATTACAGATAACTAAAATTTGGATTTAAAACTCCTAATTTTGTAGCTAATTTACCCTTCTGATATAAAAACACAGATTCCTTTGGTTTATTTAAGCTGTTTATACAATACTTGCCTTCTTGAATCTTTCCGTAGCGTGTATACACGATCCTCCTCCTCTTAGGGTTTGTATCCTTTGAAGACTGCCCACACCCCACGCACTTATTACATCTTTTTATTTTCATTTAGTGCCAACTTTAACATACATCTAGCCATAGAGAAAGTACAGGATATTCTCTGTACAGTGGAAAAGAAAAGAGGCTAAATAAATCGCCAGTTGCATACTAGACATAGGTGCCTTTCTTAAAAATTTTTCTTCTGGCTTCAAATGTCTTGTTGCACAGGCAACTTTGCTTATGCTTTCTGGAAGGGTTGGGGGTCTCTCTCCTTTCAAATATTTGTGGTGAACTTCATGGTGATTAAAAGTGTGAGATTGAGATCACCCTGGAGTGCGAAGTACTCTGGCAGCAGTACAGATACAAGGTGGGAGCAGCAGAGCAGACTTCTCCACTAATATACTTCAGCCTTGACCTGGAGGGGAGCACTTCTAGTCTTGAGAGGGGAGTAAAACTTATGTGCCCATTCAGTCTTTGGCCTCTGTTTGCTGAGACTGCCAATAAGGGACCCCGCTGCCATGTGGAAAGATGGCCACTAGGAACTGGACTGATGGTAGACATTATACAGACTCATAGAAAGACAATCCCTACCTCCAAATAGTTTAGACTGCTAAATAGAGAAGACTTCCAAAGAGATTTTTTTTGGGTGGGGGGAGAGGATACAGAAGCACAGAGAGGTGAGGTGATTTTTCCTAAGGCAACACAGCAGGTTTTGTGGCAAAGCTGGGAATGCAACCTAGATCTCTAGACTCCCAGGCTAGTGTATTATTCACTAAACTACACTGCTTCTCAACATAAGGCTATCGCCTCCCACTGCTCATCTATTATAAATCAGTGAACAACAGGGGTTATCGGGGGAGAGGAGGATAGCCTCTCATTCCACTTTATTGAACTTATTTTGGTTAATTGTCTTTTGTGCTCTTTTTTTAATGTTTTTAAAAGTCATCCACAGAATCAGAGTTTAAAACTTGCATTTTAAAAAAACTCAAATCTTTTTTTAATGTAAAAATTGTTTAGAAGTAAACAGAGCAGCATATTCAAGGGAACCATTTGGGAATTAAGCCTGCAGAGTTAACTGTGTCTGTTTCGAATTCCAAATGCTGTGAACAAGGGTCCATTCAGCTCTTGGTTATGTTATGCTGAATTGTATCAAGAAGAGAAAAAGTGAATCAGAGAGGGAAGCTTCAACTTAATTTTTATATCTGTTGCTTTTGTTTCAGTAGCTCTTTGTGAGTGATGAGGCAGGATTCTACTTTCTTTCCTGTTTTATTGGCAAAATTATTTGCCTAGAACGTAACTTGTGCAGGTCATCTGCTAATTGCTAGCATCTGTGAAACTCTACTAGGTTATATAAGCATAGCTAAAAAGTCAGTAAAACCTTGCCTCGTTCAGATTTGTCCATTTTATACTCCATAATAAGAGCTTGGCTTTGTGACTAACTTGCAATGGACAGCAAAATCTTAAGAGGGCAGAAGTATGAACTGAAAGCTGTGAAATCCTTTAAGTCACAGAAATAGATATAATAATGTGTCATTTCATTGTCAATACAAGTGTTACAAAGATCAGACAATGTATTCTGGTGCTACATGGTAAACAGAGTTGTGTGTCAAGAGTTACTCTGTAGCAGCTGAGTCTGCCAAATAAATAAAGCTGATTTGCCCATAAACCAGACTGCAATGGTAGTGATAAACTGAAGGGCTTGTGCTCTGAAATGTATCACAAATTAGACACACTCAGTGATAGAGCAAGCTGAACTATTCAGTCTTTTAGAAAATGAGTCCTCAAATGGGACACGTGTACAGTAGAAATAGTTGACTAGAGAAATATCCCTCCATGTGAGAGATCGTCCAGGGCTCACTGATCCAAGTTAACTTAAAGTCCCAATGTTTATATTGTTCAATATGTCTGAGACTTCTGTTTACCAACATCAGCCACTAATTACTGATACCTAAGGGAACAGTCAACTTGAAATCTAAAGAGACAAAATTTAGTTGTAGATCATATCCTCTCAGTCTCCCTGCTGACTTGTCATGCAATCACATTTTCCAGATTTGGGGTGGTTTTCCCTTTTGCTGGCTAACCCCACACAGACAGAGGAGACCATGGAAATGGCTGCATACAAAGTGCAGTCAAATGTACAAAACAACCTGAAAAATATTTTGTTTTTTGTAACAGTCCTCTTAGGTGTTAATTGTAACAATTGAAGGGGAAAGGTTTTCAAAGAAATATGGCTTCAGTTGGGTGTCCCTTTTCAAACCAGAGGTCCTGCCCCAATAGCTTAGAACTGTGCTCTGGCTTCACACTCAGATCACTAAATCTTTAGCCCTGTTAAGCCCTATAAAGCCAGCAGATCCAGCCACCTGAGATTTTCCCTGCCTAGGGGAATCCCCTGGGTAGCATAGAGCCTTTCTAGCGGCTCCTACACTGCTGCCCTCTATTCACTGATGAAGGGTGTGCTGCAAGGGGCCATGGCTGGGATAGACCCTAGGCTGGGAGAGGTGGGAAAAGAAAATGACCCTGGCAATCCCCAGCTCCTAGAATGGCCTTTTAGAGCCGTGGAAGCTGAATTTAAATTATAACAGCTTTTTGCCTCCTTCTGGTCTTGTACCAAGTGAAATGTGTGTGAGCTAAAGATCTGAGCCAGGGCCTTGGCATCTATAACCTGGTATCAGCTGAATTCAAGATGATACTTTTTCAGCTCCCATTAGAGCAGAGAACAGTTCATTCAAAGCCATAAATGTGTGGCTTCTAATGAGAACTTCCCATGCATGCCGGAAGATCCTTCCTTTTTGTGGGTAACCCAACCTGAAATCTAGCAGGTTTCATATCTGGTATCTGCTTTATTTAATACACCTCTACCCCGCTATAATACAATTGTGGGGAGCCAAAAATCCCTACCGCATTATAGCTGAAACCCTATTACATCGGGGTAGTGGCTGCAGGGCTCCAGCAGTGATTTAAAGGGCCCGGGCTCCCCACAGTGGCTGGAGCCCGGAGCTCTTTAAATCACCACTGGAGCCCTGCTGCCACTACCCCGGGGCTGCGGCAGCGGGGCTCAGGCGGCGTTTTAAAGGGTCCGGGGCTCCGGCTGCTACGGGGAGCCCTGGACCCTTTAAATCACCGCTGGAGCCCTCTTGCCGCTACCCTGGGGCTGCGGCAGTGGGGCTCACCAGAGCCCCAGACCCTTTAAAGCGCCACCTAAACCCAGCTGCTACCGCGCTATACGCAAACCCGTGTTATATCGGGTCGCGTTATAGCAGGGTGGAGGTGTACTTGAGAGAGGTGGGAAAAGAAAATGACCCTCTCTTCTTCCTCCTTTTGCTAAAAAAGACTTAACCCCCCCACTGCTTAGAAAAGCTAGTAGAAGTCTGTTGTGAAAATGTATTTTCTGACCAAATTTACTGGACTGACCAGTATTTGACTCTATGGACAAGGTCAACAATTAAATATTTAGCTCTTGTAATTTTCAAATCACTTTACAAACATTTACTAATCCTCCCAACTTGAGCATTGTGATCACTATCATTTTGGCATCCTGACACCACATTGCACAAGCAACATTAATGCTGGTATTTCCTTACTTTTCTGAGTGCTTGACTTTGTGACCTGAATGTTCTTCTAATATAGTTGTTTGGATCTAATTTCCTGCGGTGTTTGCCTTAAAAAAAAAACAACTGGAAAAAGGTTGTGTGGAACATATTGATTCTCACATGCTTCACCTTTAGATCCACCAACTTCTGCCACTTGAGTTAATGGAGTAATTGATTTAGTAGGTTATCATCCTCATTGTGAGTAGCCACTAGAGGGAGATGATACAGGCTACTTTTTTTTCTCAGTGGGTTTCACAGATAGTTGCTGACAGCAGATGAATGATGGGACTCAAGAATCCTGGGTTCTATTCATGCTTCCAAGAGGGAAGTGTATCTAGTGGTTACTGACCCTATTGTCCCCCCTAGCCCTCCCCGACTCCGGTCCATGTCCCCCTTTCTCCCAGTCCACCTTCTCACCCTTCTGTATTCCAGCTGCCTCCTCCTGTTCCACACTGCTTGGGCACCAGCAGGGGGAGCTTTGAGGCATGGGAAAGACAGTCTTCCTGCTCTCAGTCCCTGTGCCTGGCACCATAGTGACCCCTGGCAATTGCAATGGAAAGTGTCTCTCAGGCCATGGCTACACTTGCAGATGTGCAGCGCTGGGAGTTACAGCTGTGTTCGTACAGCTGTGTAGGGAAAGCGCTGGTGTGTGGCCACACTCACAGCTACCAGCGCTGCAGTGTGGCCACATTTGCAGCATTTGCAGCGCTGTTGGGAGTGGTGCATTATGGGCAGCTATCCCAGCGTTCAAGTGGCAGCAACGTGCTTTTCAAAAGAAGGGGGTGGGGTGGAGTCTGACAGGGAGCGGGGGAGAGAGAGAGAGTGGATTTTTGGAGCCGACACTGTGTGTCAGCTCCCTGCCTTGCAAAATTTGACCATTTCCTAGACCCCTCATTCACTCTTAACTGCAAATAGCCTGCAGACCAGATAATCAGCTGCTCCAACGGACTCCCTTTCTCCACCCCTCCCCCGCTGTTTCTCTCCTCAAGCAAACACTAGCTGTCGACATTCATCCCCCTGCCTGCCTCATTCACAGCAAACAAGAGCTGTGTTTGTTTTTTAGATAAGCAGCTTCCGGAGCCCCCCGTTCACAACAAAACAAAGAGAGGCATCATAACAAAACAAAGAGAGTAATTTAGTTAAAAGCATTCTGGGATATCTTCTAATACCCTGGAGGCCAATAACAGTGCTGGTGTGTGGCCACACTTGACGAGCAGCGCTGCAGCACCAGCGCTGCACTCGTTATACCCCAAGCAGACCAGGTGTACAGCCAGTGCTGCAGCCAGGGAGTTGCAGCGCTGCATGTGCCTTGCAGGTGTGGACAGTTACTAAGTTACAGCCCTGTAAAGCCTCCACCAGCACTGCAACTCTCCAGTGTAGCCAAGCCCTCAGTCCCTGCAGTCCTGGACTGGAGCATGTTCAGTGCAGACTGAATCTTCAGCTACCAAACTCTGTCAAGTCTCTCCTGAGCATAATTTGGCCAAATTTGGGCTGATTTGCACAGGAATAGCAAAAGCACATCCCTGACATTAGGGTGGCTTCTCCCTGTCAAATTTCAAGCCGTTGTTCCAAAGCATGGAAGTGCTAGAATCTTTCAGTGAAATGAGGGTAAGAGTATTTTAACATGGGCTAAACAATGTCTTTTTCTCAGAACTAGGTCAAGAAAATGGCTGAACCACTTTGGATGAACTATTTCTGTAAAAAATATCGTCCTGAGGCACTCACCCAGCATGGAAAATTTCAACCCAAATAATAGTTTGGCCAAGGTATAAGCAACTGAAAACAGGGTCTTACAATGGGAAGTGTCAGGCAACCTTAACCATGGGTATCAACTACCTATTGCAAAACATTTTAAATGACCCGGAACCATAGATCCAGGCAAATAGCTAGTCTATAACTCCATGTTCTTATTGCTGTTATGCTCCCTCTCTGTTTCTTACACTCACTTGTTACAATCTAATTTAAGACAAGATACAACGTCTGTGGGACAGGGGCTGTGTTTGTACAATAGGTCTCTGATCAAGAAGCTCCCTAAAAGCAGGGGGGCCCACCACTGCCTGGACTGTGGCCCTGCACCCCGCTCTGCCCCTTCCCTCCGAGGTGCCACCTGCACTCGTCACCGCCCTGTTCCACCTGTTCCCCCGAGGCCCTGCTCGCTTCTCTCTGCCCCACTCCCCCCCCCGGTTGCACACCCTTAAGGCAAGGGAAAAGTGGGCCCCCTGGTCGTCACGCCCCTGCTCTGATCCTAATTGGGAGCTATGGTAATTCAAATAGTACTACCCTCGTGAGGTAGGTATAAAAGTATTCCTCTTCTGATCTTACAGATAGTGAAATCAAGGGAGAGAGGTGAGGTGACGCACTCAAAGGCCTCAGAGAGAGTGCCCATCAGAACCTGGTCTAGAACTCTGTAGCTCCTAGCTTCTAGTACTGTGCTCAGAATACCTGAGACCCTTATTGTTTGGCCTCAGAGTGTTAATATATTTGCTAAAACAAACATGCAGCTGTGCCAAACGTTGAAATTGTACATAACACCATAAAGCTTCAAAAGAAAACAAACCACTCCCAGCATTTTGCTTCTCTAAGAAGAAGCAACGAATCACATTGCAATGGCCCTCCCAAGGACCCTGCTTCTGTGTTCTCAAATCAGAGCTCTGTGTTTGTTCTAAACAGGTGACTCTGGGTGGAAAATAGAGGAGTTATTTTTGTTTCATAGCAAAACTTATTTTAGAAGTTCTTTTGGATGGGCTGGGCTGGCATTCTAGTGGCATCACAACATGTCCTCTTGTGGAGAGCGAAGTTCTGAGTCACTTTCATTTGGGGGAGCATGTGTCAGGTCTCCAGGAGCAGCGTGGATGGGCTCTGAAGAGAGCTGATTCAGTCCTTCTTTGCTAAAAGTGGGACTGATGTGATGGAAGTAACTCAAGGGAAGAAAATGAAGGGGGTCTTTGAGGTTTCAAGAAGGGTTTGGAGGAACCCCTAAAAGAGGTAAATTGGTTGATTGAAACAGGGAGTGTAAGTGTTTTAATGTCTCTCTTTCAAATTCCCCACCATGGTGCATTTCAAAGTAAAGAATATAAGACCACATGCTTCTTTGTACCCCCTGAGACACCTAAAGTAGATAAAATGGGGTCAGAGCAATAACTAGAAGTGTCCTGGTTAATAGGTAGAGCCCACCCACCACTCCCAATCAGAACCCTGCATAATCAGGCCCTCTGAGATTTGACATTGCCTCTCTTTCGTTAGCGTGTCCTGGATGTGAGTGCCTGTGTATTCTGACTAAAGTGAAGAGGAAGACAAACTACCCCACAGTTATGGGGAACTAGAATGTGAAGTGTTCCATGACTGACAAACAGCACAAGATGACTGGAAAAGTTCCTTTTTTATTAATCTAAAATGAGAAATTGCATTGAATGTGAGAACGCAGATGTTCTACCAAGTGCATTGCAGGGTAAAAAGCTGCTGTTGCGTGTCAATGTGAAGCCCAGACTAGAATATTGAAGGCCAATTCACAATATCTTGATAACAAATTCTTCTCTGGGGAGAGGCAGTAGTGATTTGAATTGCTTACAGTAGGAGTGGTGCAAGACAACTCCATTCTTAGCCAAAAACCAAGTTGTTTCAGTTTAAGAACTCCCTTCAGTGTCAAGAGCGTGGCCATTAGAGACCACAAATTATGGTAATGATACTCTATACTTCTATAATGTAGCACCTTGCAACTTCAGAGTGCTACACAAACACTAACTTATTGGTTTTACATCCATTTCAGACCCTCCACCGTGAGGCAAATACAAGTAAAATGGGGGGGGGAAACACCCCCCTGGTGTGTTTCCACCACCACCACCACGACACAGACACGCATACAATTTGTGGATGCCCCCAAATGCCAGTTGGCTCTCTGGCTTGGCAGGGCCAAGGAGAAGCCATTCACTGCAGCATAATCCCCTCTGATGCACTTACGGCAACACCGGCTGGACTGAACACTGGTAGGTGTGGCACTAACTCCTGTTCCACTCTGTCCCCTACCCATGGAGAGGCAGTATGGAAAAGGTGCTGCAGGGAGACAACGGCAGCAGGGTAGGCCCAAGCAAGGCTGTCCCTGCCCCTGCAGATGCTTTGGGTTTGGAGACTCTTTCCTTTGGGCTGTTCTACAACATACACATCCTCCCATGGGGGATCTGGGGCACCTGCCTACTACTACACTCCTTCAGTGGAAAGAGCATATTACTCCCTGTGTGCTTGGCCAACTGCTGACTGATGTATTGGGGGACCATGGCCCTACCCACTTCGGGGAACCTGGTAGTGCAGGGACAGGGACTGTATGCAGCTGCTGCACAGCATGAAAGGGGAAGAGGCTTTGTGCTTTACCCTGACCATCTTCATGTATGGGGCAAGCACAGTAAATCCTGTCCTGTATGCCTTGCCATTAGCGGTTCTGATCTGGTCCCATCTGCCTGTAGAAAATTCTTAAGGAATAAAAGAGCTAACTTTCTACTGTTTATTTTTTCATCTTTGAATAATCAGATGCTTACTGCCTTTTACACTTGGCTTCATTCTTCCACAGAACTCCTGCTGACTTGACACTGGTGCCAGATTGCTTGAAGCCAGAACACCAGATGGCTGCCTTATCTTTCACTTTTAGGCTGCATTTTCAAGGGCTCCTCCTGCTTGCCAAATTCAGTATGGAGTCCAGTCTATCCAACCCACCACAGCCCCTGTCTATTGTGGGTAACAGTTTCCTTCCAAGGAACTGTTTCCTTCTATTCATATAATGGATACAATTCCACACACTTTTCTGTTAAGGTAGAGAGGTGGTTCCCTAAAACTTTTCAGGTTTAATTCACTAAACATTGGTTGAAAGGGGGGATTTGGAGCCAGGCACTGATAATAGGCAATGAGCCTTTCACATCTAGATTAGCAGTTTGAATCTCAGCCGGTTTGGTCTAACTGAACATCATTGCCATATAATGGCTTTTGGATGGTCTACATGAAATGAGACACAAAGTGGGTGAGCTCATATCTCTTGTTGGACCAGCTTCTGTTTGGTGAGAGAATGAGTGAGTTGTCTCACATCTATTTCTAGTGGGACAGGTGTCTGCGTCAGAAGAGATGCTAGCTAGCTAGCTTTCATGTTGAAAGGCATGAGGTGGTCAAGGACTGAATCAGCATAAGCCTAAACTGCTCCCTCAGCCCAAGCAAGCATCCATTTCAGGACAGGGTACGTGCACACTGGGCATGGTGATCTGAGGAAACTTGCATGCAGGCTGCCTGTGCTCCCTGCCTAGGGCTGAAGTGGGATTTCAGTGATGCATAGGCCTTGAGCCTGCCCTCTGTATGTGCCCTCTCTGAATAAAATGGAGTTCATCAGTCTCCAAGGCTAATTAATAGGAATATTTTTTTAAAAGCTAGTGGAAACAGACTGTGATCTTGCATTCCTCACTCAGTTAAAGCTCCTATTTGTGTGAAATTGCTGGCAATTTTACCTAAGAAAGGAGCAGAGGATGCTATCCATAATTCCTCAGAGGTGCAAGTCACTATTTTATTAGCAGACTGTCACACTGAGACATACACACTGCAATCTGAGGTGTGATTTGCAGCTCAGGTAGACATATACACAGCTGCAGATATTAGGAGAGATAGGTGGTGTGGGTTTTAGCTCAGGCTGTACAAGTATGCCAGGGACCCTGGGTACCTACTCACATTTTGTTGAAGCCTGCACTGCTGCATCTACACTACAGTTTTTAGCCATGCTAGTGTAGGTGTGTCTACAGTGTAAATGTCCTCTCTTGTTCCCACTGTGCATGTAGAATTTTTGTGCATGTGAGAGAGGGTCCAAATTCAGGCAGGGTTCAGATGGAAGCAAATTCATAGGCCAGTGTCCTTCTCTTCCTCAACCACTGTTGCCACCTCCTCACTTCTCTTGAGGGGCACTGTGACCCATGAACTAGGTTGCAACACCCATAGTGGGCAGCTAGGCCCATCCCAGTGGCAGAGAAGCTGCTGCCGTGGGGTAAGCTTGCTCTCCACTGCTTCCTTCACGCCAGGCCTGAGACCCACCTAGAACCTTCCTGTGCCCCACTAGTGGGTCACAATCCTTTTCTTGGGAAACACTGTGCTAGATGATCAGTAATATCCCTTCTGCCCTTAAAAGCTCTGCCTCTGTGAAAGTTACAGTAGCTTACAAATTCTAAGGGCATGTATGGGGGAGAATGTATACAACTTTGTTAATACATATTTTTAAAGTAAAAAACTGGCCTAAAGTGAATATAAAATATTTTGTCATTCAAGAATTTGGAAAAGAGAACTATGTTAATCTGTTCTAGCTGAATGGTGGGTCTCATCTCACGTCAATGGGAGTTCTGATTTTTGTAAGGAATGCTGCATCCAAGTATGTAAGCTACAGAAACTCTTGAGATCACATCATATCATTTCTGGTATGAACAATCTTTAGAACTCATAATGGCTGCTAATAAGGAATTGCTGCTGCTGCACTAAACTTCTTCCTTTTACCGCCACCATCACCACAATCTAAAGGCAATGTAGTCAAAAGGATAAGTAGCTAGCAGACATGTCACTATCAACCCAATATTCTAGAAAAATGTTGGAGGGATTCCACTCTAATGCTTCCCAGAAGGTGAGTATGGGACAAATTCTGATTTCACTTCCAGGGGTTTTATACTAGTAACTACAATGAAGTCAATGTAGTTAGACCCCTGATTTGCATTGGAATAAATGAGAGAAGTGTGAGGCCCTATATTTCTCTGTAGTAAACGTGGCCAATTTTTCGGGGGAGGGACGGGGGAGAAAATGGATCATATCTTACGCTCTACTCAAGTGGAGAGTACTGTATTTAGAAATGCTGCAGACTTAGAAATCAAATACTATGTGGATATGAACAGCCACCAATTCCGTTCATCATAACAGAAGTCCTTTGTTTGATTCTTGAGATTAGACTAAAATTCTGAGTCCTCTAATCCAACATAGGATTTCCACAGCTATCTAGATCTTTTGGCAGCAGTAGTTAATGCAATTACTGGATCATAATACCAAAAAAATTTACAGAACTTCTTCAGGAGTTTACTAATATTCATGATATTTCCTTTTTTTTCCGAGCCAAACAAGTAGCATTTCCAGAGCACTATTTGTCAGTTTGGCAACTATTACTCACTTAAAGTGTGTGGGAAAGCTTATAAGTTTCTCGATCTCTTCATGGTACCAAGCAAAAATTTAGGTATATGACTGAGCATCCTGTAGCTAAAACAGTGGGCGGAAACTAGAAAATGTCATCACCCTTTTGCATACGCCTCTTAGTTGTTATAACTTTAGGTGCAAACCTCTAAAGAGCTTGAAGTTTACATTGGAAAAGCATTTAAAATTTGCTTATCTGAACCTTTTATGAGCTCTCCACATTAGGTTTTGATGCAAGACTCCTGGTTTCACACAAGTCAGAAATGGCATGAGAACCATGTGTTTTGTTTTTGTAGTGTTTCAGTTCTTCCAAATGATATCAGCAGAGATGAGTGAAAACTTTTCTTTCTAAAGGAAGTGACCTGAAAATTTTTGGCCCTCAAAGGTTCAGTTCAAGTCCTTTTTGACTCAGTTCGCTCATCATCCTACCATGTAAGGAAAATGTGCTTATATTTGATATTTGTGAAGGAGCCTCTTGGGCATCCATTAAATATTCAGATCTCACTACGAACCAGTGATGCCAACAGGACACCTAGCCCTATATCACACATGCTCTAGTTCACCCCAATACCAGACTCCCACTGTTTACTAATCTACAGCCCCCATCTGTGCTGATAATGAACAAGAGGAAATGGAAACAGCAGGGATTATAAACTATTGAGTAGTCCCAATTTCCATGCCTGAACATAACTCTCAGAATATATTACCTACCATACGCCTGCTTTGAAGTTTGAACACCACTCTATTAGTGTCCCAGTTCTTGTGATATTGGAAGATTATTGGTTTTGTTTTTTAATATTCAACATTAAGAGAACCTGTCCTTAAAATATCTGTGTATATGTTGGCCTTTGAGTGTTAAAGTAAAGCAGTATGTTAAGTAGTGACGGTTGCTATTTAATTAAGAATGGAAGTAGGAGGTTATTTAGCCCCTAATATGAAAATGTTGTCCTTTTAAGAAACTCATCGCAGGTCATTGTAAATATTTTTATATGGAAAAATGCTTTCTTTTAAAAATGAAATAGCTTTTAAGATATATATGGCTTTGCAAGCATTTAAACAACATTCTGTCAGTGATTCAGATGTCAATCCCAAATTGCTTCAGACAAGAGGATGAAATGAAGCATGTGGAAATAAGATATAACACTACTTACTATATTTTGAAGTTCCTCAGAAATATCCATTCACGTATCTCTATATGGTTCTTTACTTAATTGTTAGCAGTTCCACATTCTGTAGTGTGCATTCATGTACGTCTTGCTTGTTCAGGACCAGTTATGGCTGTGATGGGAACATTAGAAATAGAAAATATTTCTCATAATATTTTATTAATCAGTGTGTATGCAGACTGTCATATTAGTTAAGTATATGTGAATTTCCACACAACAGATATGCATGGTCCAGCTCTCTGAGGCAGGCACTAGATCTGGCGTATTTACCACAAGTAAACTCTGGGACTAAGTATTCCCCATTTGTGTATATTGCATTATCCGGTATACCCACAAGTATTTTCATGAACTTATTGTGCACTTGTTTTCAAGTCAGAAATCTCAAACATCCTATGATTTTCATTCTACACTCTCAACCCATCTGGGACAACAAACACTGGTATAAATGTCACGGGTACTAGCATCTTACAATAGCATATCTGCTTGTGTTAATAATGGATGGTACACAGTACTGGTACACATGCTAATAAGCTGCACAGTGACCTTTGGCCCAAAGGTTCAATCAGCCTGTTAAGTGTGCTGGTGTGGCAAAGTATCATAATATGACATTGCAACCACAGTTCTCAGTGGTGTGTATTGCCATCCTCTTTGCTACATCCACGATTCACTCCTAATATGGGTGGTCTCGTTTTCAATTGTAAGTTACTGTTGCATCTTGTAGTATCAATGAGGGGATTATCAGGACCAATTGTAAAATCTGTCCTTTCCTGTAATTTACTGTCTTGTTACTGCATATGCCACCCCTTCATTGGTTATATGGGTGCACATCAGGAGAAACTTAAGTATGTCCTGCCCTCAAAAGAGGAAGGGATGACTTTGTTTCACAGTGTATAGGACACACCGCATTAGTTACAAATGATTGGCTCACCTCATAATGTGTTGGGTTACCATAGGGAATCCCCTGCAAGGGACAGAAGTACTCCCAGATCTGCTGGAGTAGAGCTCCCACATTGCTGATGTGGATGATCAATATGATGAGAGAGGAGAAACAAATAGCTTGTCTGTGGGAGATGGGCATAATGGCCTTCAGATTCATGTTTCCCTCCATATTTTGAAGATGTGAGGGCAGACCTGACAGACAACAGGCTGGATCCTTAGGCTATAGTGGTGGCTCAAAGCACCCAGAAACCAGCAGATCCAGCTATGTGGGAGGAGGTGTAGTAAATTCCCCTGATGGCACAGGAGTGGTATAGCTAGAGCTCCACCCCAGAACAGGGAGAGTAATGTGGAGTGCTGCTGCATTCTGATCTCTGGCTGTGGCATGGCTCCTTGGGAACAACTGTGGTCAGGCATAATTTTAAAGCTGCTCTGAGGTTGCTCTACGTTATGCTGAGGACAACCTGTTTCCCAGGAGATGGGGGTACAGAGCTATGTATGCCCTTCCCCCCACCCCCCAGCTGCACCAAGCCAAGTTCTGGCACAACTGAGGATCTAGCTTTCTATCTATAACTAGCAGTTCCCATGTTAAATGTGCCATTATAAATGTAGCCCTTTTTCATGTAATAAAAAAAAATCACCACGTGTCAGCAGTGACTGTTACTCTTGAAAAACTTCTAAAGGATCAGTTTCAGCTGAAGATGAGTACAATGGAGCAGTGTGTTGTGAACAAACATACAGCAAGTTCATGAACTCTTCAATTTCCCCTTACTCCTCTGGTGCTGAGGCATACAGAGCAGAATGTCTCAGCATGCTCACAGAGAAAGATTATTCTAACTGAAGGCATTTCACAGTGCTCTAAATCATCTTCCAATATAAGTAATACTAGGCCCTTTATTTAGTCATTTGGGCCCAGATTTTCAATGGTGGGTGCAGCAAGGGTATTTGCAAACAGGGTTGCGGATGCATGCACACAGTGCAACCACAGGAACTTGCAGGTGCATGCACAAACAGGCACTTGTGGACCCAAAATGGGAATTTCATGCACAAGTACCCATTTTGCAGGCAGGTGCCTATTTTCCAGCCACACGTGTACACACGTTTTTGTGGGTGTAGTTGTGCCCTTCTCCTGGAAAAATATTATTCTCTGTGCTTTCATGGAGGATTGTTTACATAACATCCAGGAGCCAAATTTTCTTAAGTTTTGAATTGGGGTTGCTTTTCTGGTTGGAATGGATCTGTTTCTTTCTGAACTCCTCCTTTTACTCCACAACAATTTATACCAGTTTGGGGCAATTTTCCTAGTGATAAGAGCACAGGGCTAGGAGGCAGATCTGTTTGCCAGTCACTCACTTTACGACATGAGGCAGGTTTTCTGTACCTCATTTTTTCCCATTTGTAAAATGGGTTTAGTACTTCACCATTTGAGGTAAAATGTTTTGAAGTCTTCAGATGAAAGGCTTATTATGTAAGTATGTGGACACAGCACCCACTTCATGAGGACAGATAATACAAACAGGAAGTAAAAATGGCTTTTCCAGGAAGTGAGGAGGGATCTATCATCTATTTTAGATGAATGATTCCTTCCACATTTCAGAGAACTTTGGGCAGACAGAATATATCTATTAAGAGATCACTCTACACTGTTGTCTCTTCTGGCCTGAGCAGTTAGCCAATATTTGGGACCTTGTCAGATTGTTTCTGTTAGGAGGAGAAATTGATACAATGATTCAGCTATTTCCTTGATGCATTCTTGTTAATTTACCCCCTAATTTTTTTTTTGCAAAAGTCTGGTTTTCCTGAACATGGTAGAAACAAACAGGAAGCGGTTTCCTCATCCAGAAATCCAAGTCTGCCTTCTCGGCAAGTACTGTGCCCAAAGCTCACTCTCTGGGCTTCCTCCCAGGCCACGCTCCCATTGCTTCTCTCTCTGTTTGTACACTTTTTCTCCTTGCTTTCTGTTTTTTTTTCACATACATAGATACATGCAATGCCCTGGCCCCTGCATTTGCAGTGAGGCTCTAGGGAAACCCCTCAGTCTATATGGCTTAGCTTCTACTCAGGCTTTGCCATGCTGGCACTTGCCTTCAGTGGTGGCTTCTATTGTTTCAGTTATCACAAAACAAAGAGGCATTTAATTATTCCTTCGGTTAGCCTAAATGAAGGATACCCTTCTGTTCTTACCAGGTCTGTGATTGATGGCCACCCTTAACACCTTCCAACATAACAATATTTTGTTTCTCCTCTTTCCATTACTTCTCTGCTCCATTTACAATGGCAGCTTTTGATACTCGTTCTCTCAAAAACATCTGTGTCTCCTTACATGGTGCCACTTAGGACTGAAATGCTCTTCCAAAATCTACTTCTCAGGTCTCCATTCTTGACTTCAAATCACTGATGAAAATACACTTCAAAAACACTAACTACTGAGTAACCATGTAATTATATCCAGGACTTACACCAGGGGTAGGCAACCTATGGCACGGGTGCCGAAGGCGGCACGTGAGCGGATTTTCAGTGGCACTCACACTGGCAGGGTCCTGGCCATCAGTCCAGGGGGCTCTGCATTTCAATTTAATTTTAAATGAAGCTTCTTAAACATTTTAAAAACCTTATTTACTTTATATACAACAATAGTTTAGTTATAGAAAGAGACCTTCTAAAAATGTTGAAATGTATTACCAGCACACGAAACCTTAAATGAGAGTGAATAAATGAAGACTTGGCACAGCACTTCTGAAAGGTTGCCGACCCCTGACTTACACCATCCCTCTCCTACCCACTGTATGTTCGTTCTAGGGTGACCAGACAGCAAGTGTGAAAAATCTACTACCTACTGCCTCTTTGCAAAATGAATACTTCAAGCCTAAATACTACCACTCTGAAAACCTATGAGCAAATATATTCAGATGGAAATTTCCCATACCCATGCAAATCTACCTAATTACTGCCTGATGAGGCCATTCATGCTTCCTTTAAGGAAAAAAGCCAGCTAATGATATTGTAACAGCACCATAATATTGAAGTGCAGCATTAATGTAAATGAGCAGCATACAGTGATCCATTCAGTCCCTTGGGAGCAGCTCCCAAAAGAAATGTACTGGGTGTCTTTCTGGCTATGCAGAAATGTATGAATTGTTCATCTTGACACTGCGGTTAAGTATGTTTGTAGTTCTTCATATGCTTCTGCCCAGTAAGTGAGGCAAGTTTAACAAGGTGCGGTGAGGAAGTGTGATGTCACATGCAGCTCTTACAGGAAACAAGCTAGAAGATATTTAGGGGAACTTCAGAATTTGGTGATTTCCAACGGATTAAACAACACAGGTTAGTCTTTCTGAAATGGCTATTTCTACCCTCTCTAAAGATGTTACATGCATTTTTAAAGGTCCCTTTTAACAGTTGACTAGGAGGGCTTTAGCAGAACACTTATGTTGGTAGCTGTTTGTAAGCGTGAGCTGTTACAGAATAAACATGGAGGCATTATTCTGAGCATGAAAAAGTAGCATTTAGCATGGCTTGCTGCATTGGGATGGTGTAGACTTGAATTGTTTAAAAAATATGAATTTATTAAATCAGATTTACACCGTGGAAACACTGCTACTGTCTGGGTTTTTTTGTTGTTGTTGTGGAGGGGTCTTTTTAGATTCTTTATATTGAACAAAGGAATCTGTTTTATAAAACTAAAGTTCAGGTGCTAATAAATACAGTAAAGTGCTTTTTAAAAGGTAGGTAGAAGTTGTCAGCTAGTGTAAGAAATTTTGATATTACGTGAAGAACATCTACAAGTCCTTTTCTTTTAACATACATAAATTCTTGTTTATTCACTTAGTACAGGATTCTTACTTTCCCTTCTCTCCATTCTGTTTTTTTCCCACACCAACCCTAGATTCCCTATGGAGATTCTGTCTTAATCTTTCCTCTACTTTGAGTTTCCCGTGCTTGGAAATTTGTAAGTGTCTGAAATGCAACTGAACCAATATCTTTCATGTTCCACCTGGAATACACAGGGAAATAAGTAGACAGAATGAGATCTTCATTTTAAATTTCCAGACTAAATTTTTCTTTTAAGGGGTCAAAAGACGTGTAAAATTTTAAACGTTACTGGAGTGTTGTAGTTTAAAAAACTAAAAAGTTTGGAAGTCAGAAAACTCAGCACGGAAGTTACAAATAAAATAAACCTCTAAAAGGCAGGAAATAGAATGTTCTAAAAATCTAAGCAGAGATCCTGGAAATCAAGATAGTGACATATCCTTAATTGAGTAACTGCATTCTTACCCTCATTTATCCTCCACTTAGTAATGGGACAATTCTGGTAATGAGCCATGAAAGAAATGTGTCGTCTTCTTCGTGTCTGAATTTCAAAAGTGTGGTCTCTTCTGATGTACAATGAAACTAGCTCTGTCTCCAGGCCTTTGTGGAGCAGTTGTAGCCCATTCCCTGTTCAGGAAAGCTAATGGAAGGTCTGTCTTCCATCCTTGCACTGGCGGGTGCGATAATGGGAGTTTGTATTCGATGTGGGATATGATGGTTGGGGGCTGAAGGGGAAGTGTGAGAGTAAAGGCTGGAACTTTAACTGAGTGTTTCTAAGTTTCTTCCCAGCACCTTTCAGTAGTGATTTTATTGAAAAAACTATTTTTGTTCATTCCTTTAAAAAAAAATTGTCTTTCCATATGAGCTGCGTGCCCTCTCCCTTGCCTCAGTCCTAAGGTAGGTGTTAAAATCATTGAGCAGCATGTCAAGGACCACACTGTCCCTTGTCTGGCCACGCAAGGCTGTTCCTCCCACTTGCCCCTGGATAGCAACACAAGGTCCTCCCACGATGGCTGTTCCTGTGCTGCTCCTCCTCTCCTCATCCCCACAGCACATGGAAGCTCCTTGCATAGGTCCCACATGGAGCTTTGAAACTCTGCAAGGCAGAAGCTCCTGCAGACATCCAGCTTCTGTCAATCCTTACTTGGGTAACGCTCAAGTTCTGCAGAGTTTATAAACTCAGGAGGCTGCAAGCAAAAGCTGTTTGATTCAGGTCTGAGGAGTTTTAAAGCTTTGTTAAAAAGGCACTTAGCCCTAGCTGAGTTTCCCTGATCCTGCAGAACTCAAGTTTTGCAAGCTCCCAAACTCATTGAGAATCTCTGCTCCAGTGAAGTATGTAGTCTTTACCAGGACTCTGTAGACTCTCTAAAACCCAGGTACTTCTCAGAGGTTCACCGATAAAATTAAAATAAGCACCCCATCTCTTGCAAAAATAAATAAAGGCACCACTCCTCACTGAGGACAGCAGAATAATCTGAATTATGACATTTCTTTGAATTATAACATACCCCAAAAAGATAGGAAACCTCTCTTTTAAAAAATACAAATTTTTGGTTATTTTTCAAGTGCCTTGTCATGTTACTGACTAGACTTTCAAAAATCACCACTTCCAACATGGGACAAAACAAGAGACATTTATGGCAGATTGGTGTTGCAAGCGGATAGGTAAAAATTGGACATATAATGGAAACTTAGTCACAGTATAAACTATAAAGAAGTTACCATCTCTCCTTGATAGCTAATGAGTGAGTTTCATGGGACTGCCCTATTCTTAATTGTTCTGATATTACATTGTGAAGGGAAATAGTAAACAAAAGTAAAGCATAAGAACGGCCATACTGGGTCAGACCATAGGTCCATCTAGCCCAGTATTCTGACAGTGGCCAGTGCCAGGTGCCCCAGAGGGAATGAACAGAACAGGTAATTATCAAGTGATCCATCCCCTGTCGCCCATTCCCAGCTTCTAGCAAACAGAGGCTAGGGACACCATCCAATTTTCCATCTTCAGACTGTTGTTTTAGTTAAAACCCCAGCTTCTGGAATCATAATATATACTGAGAATTTCAGCTTTCAGTGGAAGGAGGGGGAAAAAAAGTAAGGTTCTACCCATCATTGTCACAGAGAATAGATAGAAGCCTAAAGGCTCAAAATCAAGAGGCAAATAAGACCCAGAAAGCTGGTGTGTAAGTCAGTCTCTTGATTTTTGAATGGATGGACTTGGCAGTACTAGAAAATGTTAAAATAAAACTGTCAGTCCATAGGAACAGTGACATTTGCATGGTGTGTGTTCTGTTAGTCAGAGATCGTAGACTTGACTCCATCATTTCTGTGCAGTTCTTGGTAGTGGGCACATCAGTGGCTGGCAGCTTTTTTGTTAAATATGATATGAGTGTGGTTAAATCATGAGTTCTTCCCAACACAATGTCCTCCCCCACACTCCCCCTATCGCCTGCTCCTTTTGGGCTCAGTGTGAGGTTTAGATTTTGTCTACATGGAGTGCTGCACCAGTTTAACTAAAGGTGTGACTCTAAAATGATTTAGTTAAAACAGTGCAAACCCCTGGGTGGATGTTATTTCAGTTTAATAGTGGTTTAGCATAAATCAATAGGAATTAATGTAAACTAAATCAAAATATGCTACTCTTAAATCAAAATAAGTGTGTCCACACTGGCATTTGCAACAGATTTTTAAACTGATTTAAATACAAATTTTGTTAAGAGGCTGCAACTCTCTCATATAGTCAAGGCCTAAGTTTCATTCTGCCACCAAGAGTGAAGGCAAATGACCAGAACAATTGGAAGAAGTACAAAAGAAGTACAAATTTAGAAATGTGCTTAATTCCCCCCACAAAATGGAGTAACAGGAGTGTTCAGCACAACATTTATTCACTTACCAGCTCCTGCTGTGTGTGAATCCAGCTTGCATTGTGCTGGTGACTTCACACCTGTCACAGAATAAACTGCTATCCCATCCTACAGGGTCAGATGAGTGAACAGAAATGCATAGCACTGTAACTAATACGTATCTGAACCCAATAGACTAGAGTCAGCGATTAGAGCAAGCTTCCATGGTGCATTTCACTTGATTGGTATAGTTTACCCAGGGGCATCATATGGAGCAGGAGTCAGTCTGGATGTTTGACCTAAAAAATATAGGTAAATTTTTTGTAAGTTAACTTGCTGAATGATCCCCTTATCCTACCCAGAAGGGCATTCACTACACTATTCCAGAAGCACTGATTTAAAAAAAGACTATTTTCATTTCATTGCCCATAGTAATGTGCCCCATCTGCTGAGTTGGCCAACGGTATCTTTTGCCTGTTGTGGTATTTGCAGTACTTCCCTCACATGCCTTGGCCCCCTCCCCCCATTTGAATTCAAGTTCTGCAAATCATTTCTGTTTAAGCGGCTCTTCAGTGCGGCTGGAGGGTGTGGGGGTTGGTTTCAGCTTTCTCAGGCATTTTTCTATAGTATTAAACTTAAAAAAAAAGCCTATTTATTATGAAGCTATTCAGAGTCTTGGTTCCTTCAGGGGGGCAACTGCAGATGCACCATTCAGTCTCCTCAGAACATACCCACCCGCACATGCTTGTTGGGTCTGATTCTGCTTTCACTTATGTTGGTTTTTACACTGGTGTAAGTCCACAGACTTGCATTCCCGTGGGACTAAACTCAAGCTCTTTCTCTATTAGTCAAGTATTGCCTCTGGGTACTGAGCGCACACATGGCATCTTTGTGCCTTCACCAGTTTGCCCAAAGAAAAGGGGCAGCACCTCCTTGGCACAACTGCCAGATTTTTCTGTACAAATTCTCACTCCCACGAGCAAATGGCATTCCCCCCCCCCCCGTGGCACAAATAGATGTGTGTACAAGTTCAGGGGCTTCTGATAATTTGACTCTCTGTTGATTCCCAATTCCATGCTTTTGTCCTGTTAGAGCACTGAACTTTGGAAATGTCAACATTCTATTTAACTTCAGTAAATGTATTTTTAGCTGAGCTTGGGAGGGCTTACGCTCAACTGGATGGCATTTTTCTGTTTGTTTGAATGTTGAGGGAAGGGGGGGGCATATAGAGCCCTTGGTGGGGGGAGGGAGAGTTGGAGGCCCTTGATATAGGGAGAAGGGGTGAATGGGGATGCATATACCTCTGGCATGGGGGGGGATGGGAGACCCTGATATGGGGGGAAAGGGTGAATGGTGGTGCATACAGAGCCCCTGGTAAGTGTGGGAGGGCTAGGGAACTGTGACATGGGGGTACATAGAGCCTGAGGCAGTGTGGGGAGTTGGAGCGAGTCCTTGGAAAAATAGAGGGATATGGTAGGGTGGCATAAAGGGAGCTTGTTGGGGAGAGTAGAGGGGTGCAAGGGGACCCTGGTGTATACACTAAGTTCAGATACAGAAACAACAAAGTGTGTGTGACTTACTAGTAATTAATTTTTAGAAGGTTCCTTATTGTGCCTCCCCCCAAAAAATTGGAAGGATTTTCCTGGGGAAGAATTAATGATGATGTTGGTGGGTTGTGTGAAATCCTTCTGATGTGGCAGTTTTTTTTTCCTGGTGCCACAGGAATGATTTAAATTCTGTCTGTTCCTAAGTTAAGTGTATCAGAGCCTGAGCCAGACCCACAAGCAAATTGGCATGCACAGTATGTTTTTCCAAAGTTAACTGCATCTTAGAGCTGTAAGATTGTATCAGCAGATCAGGAGCTCACAGAATGGTTTGCTTTGACCAAGCATCATGAATTTCTACTTGTCCTAACTCCTGGATTTGTATAAAGAATTATTTTGCAAGTTTGCGTATTTGGATCCATAACTATAGCTGTACTGTGAAGCTAAATCTTAAGACTGGACTGGACTTTTTTTTAACAAAGAAAAACCACCTTCTCCAGTTTAGTGCTTCCATGGTAGAAGGCTTGATGGAGGGGAAGTTTAATGGACTGTGATATGCAGGAGGTCAGACGACTTGATGAACTAATTGTGCCTTGTGTCTATAAACTCTATACAGATTCACAGCTGGTGGGCTAGCTTAGCTTGGTGTAAAGGTGATGCATTCTTTCCATGGGTCTGTACCAATAAATAGAAGAATCAGTAAGTGTCTGTTTTCAACTTCATTTTGAGGATGTGTTAGTGGGAGCTTGGCATTAGGGTGACCAGATGAGAGGAAGAAAATATCAGAACACATGGTGGGTGGGGGGGTTAAAAAAAAAAAAGAGGAGTGCTGCCGGCAGAGAAAAGGGGGGGGAAAAAGGAGTACCGCAAAATATCAGGACTAATTGGCTAAATATCGGGACATCTTGTCACCCTACTTGGAATTATTCCAGGGATCCACAAATACATGCAAATGTGAAATTTTATGTATTTCCTCCTTTTGTGTCAGTGGCAGAATTCACCCGTTTGCTGAAAAAGTGGCAGGGATTTAGTATGATTCCCTGTTGAGCCAAGCTGCTATCAAAAGGGTGCAATGCCCCACTCTAGTGCTGCATCTTTTCCTTGATTTGGGATGCCTTCATAGTTTCCAAGGCCAGAAGGGACCACTGTGATCACCAAGTCTGACCTCCTGTGTAGCATAGGCCAGAGAACATCCCCAAAATAATTCCTAGAGCAGATCTTTTAGAAAAACATCCAATGGTAAAGACTTATGGTTTTGTCAGTGATTGGGATTTTTATTCTCTGTGGTCATGTTGCATGCCTGTGTTTATAAGACCCACCAAACACAGGCCTTTAGCAGACTTTTTGCTTTACCTTGGCAGGAAAGTCACTGTCTCAAGGGCAGAGATGATGAACAAGTTCTTGGAAAGAGCTAGAAAAGAGAGCACATCTGTAAATTTGTATGGCTGCAGCTGTTTATTGTGAAATACCAGCTTAATACTGTCAGTGTGTCCAAACTCATGCATTCAGGAAACTGAATGTTTTTAAAACACTTGCATTTCTCCCGAATTAGTGGCAGTGTGTTGTAACAGAAAGTTAATGCAATATTGAGGGAGGAATAACACTGATCCTATTCCAACTTCACAGTATATAGCTAATCTCAGAGTCTCTGTATTGACAGCTTACTTTGACATTTCTCCAGCTACTAATGAAAGCTGATGGATTTATTTTTAAAGTGTGGGGAAACAGCAAAGTTTATATTACTAGAAAGGCAATGAGAACTTTCCAATGTATGGTACAATAGTATATTCAATGGTAAAATATTTCAGGAAGTGTAACTGACATGTTATTGCTAGGTTCCTCCTGAAGATTTGACTCTCCTAGTTTGAAGTCATCACATGCATTGGGTTTGTTGTGTTATGCACTGTGACAGAGTATGGAGGTACTATCCAGCACCCAAAGGGTTAACTGTAGGTCTCTGCAATACACAGATGTTCATAGGAAGGTAACAAGGCAGGCCTAGAAATTGCAAGCCACTCTGTTTCCACAGAAGGAAAGCAAGCAATTTCACAGGTGTAGATATTAGGGAGCCAGAGGCAGCAGTTAATTCTATGCTCTGAGCCAGGACCCAGATGCTAAGAACTAAGATCTACACTGAATTTCTGGCTGTCTAAAAACAGTTTGTTTTGTTGTAAATAGAGCTTCCTGAAGAATAACAAGTTAATGAGGAACACAGGTGGCATGAAGTGCTGTGGTGTAAGTGGATGGGATTTTTTTCATCTTCCACTGGCTATGTCCATAGTAGTCCTTTTCCCTCTATAATTTCTCACCATTGCTACTATTGCTGCTCTAAACAGGATTAGATGAACAGCACCTTGCCTGCATTACACTAATGAAGCTACACTAGTGGTAGCAATAGCAGGAAATCTGAAGGAGAAAGAAAAGCTAATGTAGTCGCAGCTTCAGGTTAATTAAAAGCACCTTGACGTTCAATAATCGTGAAGTCCAAATCTTGCAAGGTCTTGCTGTCTCTTGCAAGATCTCCATCCTGGGCTGCAGTGTTAGGGTAACATTTGCTCTCATGAGAATAATGCTTTCTTGGGTCATGACTGAACAAAGGACCACAAAACAAGCCCCCTTCTAGCTATGGAGTTGACCCAGACACAAAGCTAGAGATGGGTTTGGGTGTCTGGGGGTCCTCCATCCCTCTTGAAGACTTTGGGGTTTAGATTTGATGTGGTTCTTCTTTTCTATACCTGTATCTAATTCAGAGATTTGAAGAACCGGGCTTCAGTCCACATATTCTAAACTCCATGTCCAAACCCATTTAAATTACCGTATGTACTCATTCATAAGCCAAATATTTTTGGTAAAAAAGTGATGCATCAAAGAGCAAGGGTCAGCTTATAAACGGGTCTAGACCAAAACTTGATGATTTTAAACTCTATGGAATCATTGAATATCTAATACATTGCCATTTTGTTTACCTGGAGCATCTGCAGGCACAGAGCCCCTCAGCTCCCTGTGGCCATGGTTTGCCGTTCCCAGCCAATGGGAGCTGCGGGAAGTGGTGCGCCCGTTGGCTGGGAATGGCAAACTGCGGCCACAGGGAGCTGAGGGGCTCTGTGCCTGCAGACGCTCCAGGTAAACAAAACGTCCAGGCCCCCTCGCGGCTTACCCTAACGGGCCAGGAGCCAAAGTTTGCTAACCCCTGAAATATAGGGTCGGCTTATGAAAGGGTCATACAGTTTTTGCTGTTTTTAACCTAACTTTTTTTGAGGGTTGGCTTATAAACGAACGGGCTAATTAACAAGTATATACGGTAAACCCAATTTATCTTTGTCTATGCTGTCCAGCCAAACAGGGTTTAACCAGAGTTAATCTGCACAGGCTTTAAACTATATATTTTAAATGTGCTGAGCAAATCTGGGACCCAACACCTCGCTGCTGCTTGCCATTCCCTTTATAAAGAGGAAATTGAAGGGGAAACTAGCTGCCATTCCTTGGGTTCCTGCAGTTTAGGGCCTACAACAGAAAGCATGCCACAGTCAATCTGTAATTCACTTTCTTTTGTTGCGAGGGGATATTTCTTTATGCTGTTGAATTTCAATATGTTAGTGATGATTGAGATGTTAAACACTGGTCAGGAAATGCAATTGTTTCCCTCACTGTTTGTAACACCTCTTCCTTGAACATAGTAAGTGTGACGGGTTAGATCACAGAAACCCCCTTAGGAACTGCCAACTGATGTGCCAAGTCTACTTCTGCCCTTGTTTTCCTTGCCAGCTCAGGACCCCAGCACCCTATCCTGCTGAGCCAGACATGCCAGTCTGCTCCAACACAGACCCAGGGTCTGAACCACATGCCCTAAAACTGCAGACTTAACCTGAAAGCAGCTTACAGAAATGTTCCTGTCTTTAACGCTCAGATGCCCAAATCCCAATGGGATCTAAACCCCAAATAAATCCGTCTTACCCCATATAAAGCTTATACAGGGTAAACTCATAAATTGTTCACCCTCTATAACACTGACAGAGGTATGGACGGTTGTTTGCAACCCCAGGTATTAATACGTACTCTGAGTTAATTAACAATTAAAAAGTGATTTTATTAAATACAGAAAGTAGGATTTAAGTGGTTCCAAGTAGTAGCAGACAGAGCAAAGTGAATTACCAAGTGAAATAAAATAAAACATGCAAAACTAAGCCTAATACAGTAATGCAACTGAGTACAGATAAAATCTCGCCCTGAGAGATGTTTCTTTCACAGACTGGATGCCTTCCTAGTCTGGGAACAATCCTTTCCCCTAATACAGCCCTTGTTCCAGCTCAGGTGATAGCTAGGGCATTCCTCATGATGGCGCTCCTTTTGTTCTGTTCCACCCATTTTTATATCTTTTGCATAAGGCGGGAATCCTTTGTCCCTCTCTTGGTTCCCACCCCCTCCTCAATGGAAAAGCACCAGGTAAAAGATGGATTCCAGTTCATGTGACATGATCACATGTCACTGTAAGACTTCATTGCCCCCTTGTCAGCACACAGGGAGACTTACAAGTAAAACAGAGCCATCTGCAGACAATTGTCCTGGTTAATGGGAGTCATCAAGATTCCAAACCACCATGAATGGCCCACACTTTGCATAATTACAATAGGCCCTCAGAGTTATATTTCATATTTCTAGTTTCAGATACAAGAGTGGTACATTTATACAAATAGGATGACCACACTCAGTAGATTATAAGCTTTGTAATGATACCTTACAAGAGACCTTTTGAATGAAGCATATTCCAGTTACATTATATTTAAACTCATTAGCATAATTTCATAAAATCATATAGAGTGCAACGTCACAGTTATAAATTGGATGGTTGGAAGCGGCCCCATGAGACGGGCTTAGTGTGCCTGGTGGCCGGAAATGCCACCGAAAGTGTCAGAGACCCTAAATGAATTTGGAAGAGAACTGTACTGAAGCTCCCTCCGTGAAGACAAACCTTTGAAAGTGGTGACTTTCAGCTGTCTGTTTCAAATTTCACAATCTCTTTACATGGACAGTGCCTTCTAGGCCCCGGAGTGCACACAAATTGAGGTTGCCTCTTCCAAAAAAGCAAATAAGTGGGGAAATATGATGGGGTGACTATCCCACACTCACCCTGCAGGGTTTAATGCAGGCCATATGAGCCAATTAACCCATTAGGCAGCTGATTAAGGAGGCTCAGCTGGGCAGGAATAGGTGGGGCTGGTAAAGTCCAGGAACTGAAAGCAGAAGGGGCTGCTGGGAGAAGGCAGACCCTTCCAGGAGAAAGGGAGGAGTGAGTGGAGACTGCAGAGTGCAGTCACTCTGAAGGAGGAGGCTTTGGGAACAGGCAGGCCCAGGAACAGAAAAGGGGAACTAGTGGTAGAAAGAAGCCCAGTGATAGAGCAGTGAGGCCAGAGAAAGAAGGCCCAGACTGCTGAGCTGAGGGTTCCTGGGCTGGAACCCGGAGAAGAGGACTGCCTAGGACTATTGAGGAGCTAAACTCCCTCAGAAGGGGGGGAACACAGACCATGGCTTGGTCCTCCAGCTGTGTCACTAAGAGGATGCTGTGGTTCCTGGAGCTGCAGATGGCCAGAGTGACGGTGTGCAAACCATGGACCAGGGAATGGGGGCATTGGCCTTGAGCTAATCTCCAGAGTACCAGGAGGAGGCGGCAGTCCGGGCGTGAGTGGTGCACCCCATGACAGGAAATAAAAGGAGAAGTCCAGCCACATGCAAGAATCAAGTTAATATCAACCTTTAACTGGCTTGCTGTCTGGAGTAGAGTGTATTGTACTTATGTGTAGTAGATGGAACTCCCTCTCCATTGTACAACCACTGCCTATGAATTTCACTGATGTTTAGCAATTATTTTTAAACACAATTTCTCAGCTGGAAGTTTTACTGAGTTTCTCTTTGGGCTCTGAGAACAAGCATGAGATACTTTAGCTCAAAGGAGGACTTCCTTCAGCTATTCTGAATGCCTGAGAACATGTGAATTCATGTGTGCTGCGGATCTGTGTCCTTCAGAGTGTGCAAAATTACAGAGTGAATCTGTAATGAAAGTGAATCTCCTCAACCATGCAAAAATGAGTGGTGCTACAGGAGCATTATAATTAATTTTTCACATGTTCCTTGATGCTGGATCTTGTTTCCTCCTTTGGTCTGGCAGAACCTGTGTGTTGAGCATCCCCTCCCAGGGATTGTTGTAGGGCTACCAATTCATGGAGGTATATAATTCATCATTCTCTGCAGCTTCCAAAAATCTTCATTCACTAGTCAAATACTTTGTTTTCTGCAGCTGCATAAAACATTTCTGAAATGAACTGTGATATGAACTGGAGCCATAAGTGTGCACTTCTGTAACCTCAGCATGGGAAAGTCTCTCTTGACATTCTTGCTGTGCCTTAAGTAGTACATTTGATGCCCCGACATGTGGGCCCCCTGCTTGCCTATGTATATGTCAATGGCACCCAACTCATCTAATTAAAAACTGGCCGACCACCTTATATCCACTATCAAAAGGTTCAGATAGTCAGCCTGGCTAATGTTGCAAGTGTTCTGGGTTCTGTAATAAATCCCTATACTGTGCCAGCAATGCTGTATTATGTGACAGAAGAGAACTGCACTGAAGCTCCCTCTGTAATGACAAACCTTTGAAAGTGGTGCCTTAAAACTATGAGTTTGGGGGGAGTTAAATTTAGGTGCCCAAGTTTAAAAAAAAAAAAACTTGGTGTGGATCTATAGGTGAATGCGCTAAATGTTTCTGGAAGAAAATGATGGAATTCTATAGATTTCAGACAGACACAGCAGGAATAGAATACGATTCCTCGCCATACATAGAATGGGGCTTTAATCTGGCAAATCGAGTTGACAGTGTGACTTAACTTCCATCTAATGTTAGCACTGCTATGAACTGAAGAGGAATTACTTGTTTAATGAAAATTTAAAAATTAACGCATAAAACTGATGGAAAACAGTTATCTGCTGCAGCAATAAGGGGAGGAACATATTTCTGGTGTGTCTTTTTATTTTAGAAATGGAGTGTTTAGAAACCTACTTCAATTATGGGACTTTTAACAGGACAGTAAAATTGTTAGATTAAATGCAGGCGACTTAATAGGATGTCCAAATTTTGGGTGTTGATGCATGTGCAGTAATTGTCAACTTAAAGTTTTTCCACTGCTTGCATCCGAAGAAGTGGGTATTCACCCACGAAAGCTCATGCTGCAAAACGTCTGTTAGTCTATAAGGTGCCACAGGATTCTTTGCAACTTAAAGTGAGCGTTTCTGTAGCTATATGCGAATTTCATTGTCCAAATGCCAAGTTCAGCCATCCCATTAAGGTGCCCACATTTAAAAACTGGGCTCTGTATTTTAATCTTTTCTCATCTCTCTTGGGTCCAGATTTAGTAAATACAGTGCTCCGCCCACTTAAATGTTTGAGCAAGACCCAGAAAATACATAATTATGGGCTTGCCCAGCCTTGCCAAGTTGAAGTTTTGTTGAATCTGAACTTCCATGAGTGAAATAAAATATATTTTGATCATATTTACACCATTAAAAGCTAAGTGGAAATTAGGCCAGTGAAGAACAAAGTATATTTGCATTAATGAGACTTTACTGTAGGAATCAATTTATAAAACATTTATGAAAAATGTGTTTTAAAAGTTGACCTCTCTTTTCCAAATGCCTTATGATGTGATATTTCTTTTTTTCCAAAGAGCAGCACTGGAAATACTACATAGAAAACATTCAGTCTTGTATTACTCAGGGTTTTTTGTTTTTTTTTTCCAGAATGGCCTGAAAGGAAATATTGGGTGATAGGAACAGCAAATGAGCATTGATGGCTGAACTGCCTGCATGAGGATAAAATATCAAATGCAAGTGCTGAAGGCTAAAGCAGTGGTTCTCAACCAGGGGTTCAGGATCCCCTGGGGGGCCGCAAACAGGTCTCGGGGGGCCGCCAAGCAAGGCCAGCATTGGACTCGCTGGGGCCCAGGGCTGAAGTCCCAGCACATGGGGCTGAAGTCCAGGGCTGAAGCCAAAGCCTAAGTAATGTAGCTTTATGGAGGGCCCTGTGACATGGGGTCCTAGGCAGTTGGCCTATTTGCTACCCCTTAACGGCAGCCCTGGCTGTATATGCAGAAAGCCAGTTTTTATGGCACAGCTGGGCAGTAGAGTTTTTATAGCATGTTGGGGGAGGGGCTCAGAAAATGGTTGAGAACCCCTGGGCTATAGTGTCCTCTATTCAGTGCACTAGAGGTGAATCCATGGGTTTCCACTTACCCTTCTGAGCCTCCTGTGTAGGAGTTTCTGGATAGAGCCACTGGATCTATGTAATCACAAATCCAGTGGTCCCATCCCTAATCTGTTCCATTGGCTTGTGGCTGGTGTGGCACAACCTTCGCAGTGCACAGGGTCTGGGGGAACCCCCATTCAGCCATTCCACCTGCACTACTGCATGCTTTTACAGGGCTACCACTGGGGCTTCTGCAGGCCCTCCACAAAGCTGTTCATTTTACCTGAAGTGCATTGCCCACAGAACACAATGTAGACATGGAGGGCACACCCATGCTGCCCGGGCTTATGGACTGGGCCTAGATCCACAAAGGGTCTTAGCCATTGTGATGCTGAGCATTATAGAGCCTAACTTTCAGGTGCCTAGAAAATCATGGAGCAACACTGTGATTGACAAAGCTGGAGTTAGGCGCTTAGGCTCCTATACAATGAATAGGGGGAGAGAGGCACTTTAGACTGCGAGCCACAAAGCCAGCATGCTAGGTGGGGAGCCACCTAAGCTAATCAATGGGAGAGGTGGCATGAGCTGAGTCCTGCTCCCAGTCAGAGAGAGATGCCTAAATGGGGGCTGCAGGAAGGTGCCTATCTCTGCTTGCAATCCATGAACTGTGGAAAGCTAGGTGTTCATGCACTAGGCTACAGAGTCATTCTAACTCTCTCTGTCCCAAATAATATTTAATTACCTAAATGAAGGAGAGACTGGGGGATACACACATTAGAATAGCCCAGTGGTCAGGGCACTCACCTGAGACATGGCAGAGCCTTGTTCAAATCTCTTCTGCCCCTCAGATGGGGGAGTTGAACCAATGGTCTCCCACGTCCTAGCTGACCACCTTATCCTCTAGGTTAAAGCAGCTTATCTGCCTCCTCTGGCCATCTTTGTGTGAATTTACCTGAGGGGGCCCAATACCGTAGGTAGCCTCTGAGCACACATGCCAGATTGGACCCTGTGACAGAGTGCAGGCTCACTGGTTCACTCCCTGCACTCTGATCACTTAGACGTTAATCAGTTCCCCTTGAGAAAACTGATATGGGTAATTAGACAATCAGGATGGATGCTCTAAGGAGCCAATTACTTCATCAGCCCCAGGCTGAAAAAGAGGCAGGAGGGAAGTGCCAAGAGAGGAGTGAGAGGGGAACAGGGCTAGTTGAGCTCAGTAACATGGAGGCCTCAAGGGAGGGAGAACTCTGTTTCCCTCAGGTCCTGGGGAGAGGGCTAAAAAGTGCCGTTGGCGCTGTAAATAGACTATTGCACAGGGATTGTTGTGGAAATGGTGGAGGGAACTTAAAATAAAAAAGATAGGGTGAAGCCACAACTCCTGGAGTCCATACAGTTTCTGCGGGGAAGAAGGCGGGAGAGGAGCTGTACCCCATGACTCCCCCACATGCAACCACAGTGGCCAAACACTTATCTTCCCTGGTTTGTGAATCGTTGTGGGGCTTAGGAAGGAGACAGGCATTCAGTTATAGAGGGACACAGGGTGCACATGCTCGGGGCAGAAACATAGGCACCAAAGAGGTGTAAATGTAGGCACCAAGCACCTTTAGGCACCTACGGGGTTAGACAGGAATTTTGTGGATCACAGCGGTGCCTAAAAACAGGACTTGGGCACCTAAGTATGTTTGTGGATTGCACCCGATATAATTACTCCTTATAAAATATTGCCACTCTGGAATAGTCTTTCTCCTCCAGAACCCTACCTCTGACCAAGGCAAGTGCCAGATATTCAGAACAAGGCATAAAAACCTATAAGGCATTCAGCTGTTCAGTGTTATACCATTGAGCGAGAATTTCTCCTGACCTCAGCTAATAATCTACTTGTTCCCTGAAGCTTAAACTGATAGTCCTTGTAATTTTATTGTAGCTTCTGTAACTGCAGACTTTGGACCAGATCCTCAGGTAGCGTAAATCTGTGTAAGTCCATTGACTTCGATGGAGCTATGCCAAGTCAAATCAGCTGAGGCTCCGGTCTTCTATTTTTATTCTTATAGACATCAAAACCTTTTTTAAATTAAGCTATTTGCCAGATGTTTATTAAGACTATGAGATAATACAGGTAATGAAATACATGGGATAAAAGCTACATTTTAACAGTGAAAAGCTATTTGGACCTTTTTAAATTAAATCAGATGTATGTAATACGTATTTTTGACCAATATTTAAAAAACACCAACTGTTACTCTAGACCTATTTAAATTGGAGTTAGCTGAGCCATTTGTTTTGCTTGAGCCACCTACAGATATTGCTGATATTGCTAGGGAATTAGGTGATGAAGTGAACTCATTTTTAGTAAAGTTCAGAGTCCAGTTTTTAAAACCAACTCCTTCCAAACAAAAAATCTAGATCAAGATATTTAGAGTTGAGATTAAACCCTTGCACTTGAGTCACCCTGTGGGGGCTGGTTTTTTTTGTTTGTTTGTTTGTTTTTTGGTTGAGTATTGTAGTTCACACTGTATGTGCGATGACTCTCCAACCACAGTAACTAAGAACTGCAGGGTCAGCAGTGGATAGTTTGAGCCTTAATTCTGCTTTAGTAGATTAAAGCAGATCCTCAATTTTATTTTAGATGCCTTTTGTGTGGGAACTTCCTCTTCTCCCTCCCCTCTTTAATTTTAGGTTTAAAACCACTTCTGGAAATTTGTTGAAATTGTTGGACGTTCTAAAATATTTACGGAAACTATAGCAGCATCTTCAAATTTTAAAATGTGCTATAAAATTAAATGTAAAATCCAGAAGAGGCTAAACTTTAAAGGGCAGAAACTTAGTTCATGTAGGCAAATATGTGTAAGCACAGTTACTTTAACTGCTCATGCCCAGGGATATAGTGTCTCCCGTCTCTGTGCATATACAGTTCTTCAGTCTACATGCACATTTGCACAAGCATCTGTGGCATACAGACCTCTGACTCCTATAAAAATAAATGTGGGCCAAAGAATTACCCAAGGGCATACTTTATTTTTAGAGGCTCTCTTGGGAGGAGGGTACTTGATAAAATGCTATTTCAAAAAAAACCCCCAAAAACAAAGTTTTCAGCATGCAAACATTAATGGTGTAATTTGGAGTAATTTGCACTTCAATAGGTAAAGCTTTATTTTTAACTGAAATTTTGCTTTGTTTATAAACTTGTATTTGGTTTCTATCAGTTATCTATATTTAGTAGCCACAGACTTCAAAAGGCAAAATCTATCTGGGAGCATGAGAGATGCAGGTGTATGCCCAACACGTGTCTTCACTTAGTATGAGATCAGTTCACAAGCCCAAATCATCACTGCTGGTGTGCAGGAGCACAGAGGGAAAGTCACAGGGAGTTCTTCACCTGACCCCAACCCTTCCACGCAACTGGTAGCACATGTTGCAGGTTGCTCTCCCCAACCCCAAGCGGCGGGGTGCCAGCTGTGCTGAATGCCATTGAGGTTATATTTGAGCTAGGGTGACCAGACAGCAAGTGTGAAAAATCGGGACTGGCGGTGGGGTGTAATAGGAGCCTATATAAGAAAAAGACCCAAAAATCAGGATGGTCCCTATAAAATCAGGACATCTGGTCACCCTAATTTGAGCAGATTGTGGGTGTGGCCTCCTGCCATCACCTTTCCTCACCAGCAAGACAATCTGCACTGAGGGAGCACAAGACATACCTTTACTAATAAGGAGTAGCAGTGGCTGCTGGTTAGTACATTCCCTTAGGTTAGTGTGGTGTTTGTGCATGCAGATGTATAACTCAATGCCTTATCAATCTATGTGCACAATCACAACTGAGTGACACAACACACTTATCTTTGCGCACCTGATCCCAAACGTTTTGAGCCCCAGCTTCAAGATCCTAAACATGCCATGAGCCTGAGCAAACTGCCACTACAGTGAATGGGAGTCTATCCATTGCCTCTGAGAGTTGGATTAGGCCCTACATCACTGATTTCAGGGAGTTATGGTTGCTAACTACTTTGCAGGATCAGGCCCTATGTATATCTCTGTAATTTAGAACATGAAATGTAATTTTAGCTATCTACATATCAATGTATTGTCTCCTCATACTCCAGAAAATTGACTGATATGGACTTCCACATCACAGACTTGTAAAGTACCGGTACTTGGATTATAATATTCTGCACCATGCCAATCTTACTTAGCTGGAATTTTCCACATACACAATTCTGCTGGATTTACACAATGGAATTCTTGGTTGCCTCAGGCAAGTGGGGAACAACTGTTATGGACCAATAAAATTTTACTGTGCTGGTGACAGCTATCACTCTTTGCACATATCCACTTTCATGCTGGTTCTTTGCATGCAGTTTTGTTTAGCCTTTACTTTCTTCTGAACTAATGTACTTTGTTTCATTGGATCTGTTCTGGGGTCCTGTGGGTGACTTGTTACTAAGTAGATTGAAATTTTTGAGTGATTTGGAGAGAGTAAGGAATTTTTCAGCAGGATAATTAGGGTTAGTGTTACCAGGAAGAGTTCACTGGGTTCTGCTGGCTCAACAGTTATAAAGGAAATGGGTCTGATTCTCTAGGAGAAGATCTGAGAGGAGCTGGGGGCCAGTATGAGCTGAACTTTATCTTATTGTGGGGGCTTTTAGAACAGGGATCGGCAACCTTTGGCATGCAGCTCGCCAAGGTAAGCACCCTGGTGGGCCGGGCGGTTTGTTTACCTGCCGTGTCCGCAGATTCGGCATATCATTGCTCCCACTGGCCGCGGTTTGCCGTCCCAGGCCAATGGGAGCGGCAGGAAGTGGCGCGGGCCGAGGAATGTGATGGCTGCCACTTCCCGCCACCCCCATTGGGAGCACCAGTGGGAGCTGCGATCGGCCGAACCTGCACACATGGCAAGTAAACAAACTGGCCCAGCCTGCCAGAGGGCTTACCCTGGCGAGTCACGTGTCAAAGGTTGCCGATCCCTGAATTGAAGGATAAACATCCAGGAAGGGTGAGTTTGGACTCCATAGCATGCCTAGATTATTTGAACGGATATCTAATCTACCTTGCTCTTACATAAGAATGTAGACACATCCTACCCCTTCTTGCATTTTTTTTCAAGAACAAAAGTTTTGAGTTTTATTTCCTATTGTGTTTTTTTTATGCTTGTCCATGAACCATCAAATACCTGTGGTTTCTGTGTGTCTCAGTTCATGTTGCTGTTTGCAAGAGGAAAAGGATTAAAACATAGATTAAAATGTCATGTTGTTCAAAATTTAAGCTGTGACTCTGAAAGAAATGAAACGTGTCTCTCTGCAGTCTGACTGGGTCTGGAAAAACACTTACCCTGACATCAGAAATATGCAAATGCAAAACCAAAGACTTCCCCGCACACTGCTGTTAAAGATCTCTAGTAGCCTGCTTTCCTACTCCCTTCTTTTGGACGGCTGTAAAAGCTCCAGTGTTGTGTGAAACAGTCTACCCTGGTCAGTACTGAATTGTTCTGTTTTGTAAGGGTGAAATTCACTCCCATGCAAAAGGGCTACACAAGACCCCTGGGCCATTTAAATCGCATTAAGCCCTGTTTTGTGTATAGGCCTTGTTTGATTCTCTGCACAGGGGTGAGAAGGGGAGCTCTGAGCTGGGTCCCAGAAATGGAAGCAGATGCTCAGTATGAGTGTCAATCCCTCTCTTAATTTGTTGTCTCAGGCTGCTTCCTTAGCCTTTCAGTGATACTGGGCTTTTACACAGGCGGTGGCGTGTTTGGGATCAGGTCTCCAGCCAGCCAATACCACCCCTCTTTGGGAACTGCCTCTGCTTTCAAATAAAGCCCAAAAGTCCCAGAATAAATGAACTTCCCCATTTGGAATTGTCTTCTCCCCAGAATTTCCCTGTGTCTCTTGTGTCCATGGTAATTTCCCTTTCTGTAGCTATCCAGTTCTTTACAAGGCCTTTTTAAAGGCAAAATGTCTACATCTCCTGTTCCTTCCCCAGCATTCCCCGTAGTGCAGGATAGTAGTATTTTTTAACTCTGCTCTCTTTTCCAGCATATTTTGCTGTGACAGCCTTTAATGCTCCAGTGTTCTTCTGGACTACGAGTCCGGTATGCCTTGCAGCAGGAGTGGGACAGAGTAATGCTAGACCACAGGCTTCCTTTTAAAGACATATAAACATTGTTAATAGGCACAAAGTTATTGAGGGTAAACTATCACTTTCCCTTTACTGAGCTACATGATTTCCATGGAAGATTATTTTATATTTTGCCCCCAAACCAATTGTTTTTGCCTGAAGACGGAAATATTTCAATTTGGATATGCTGCCCTTGTGCCTCATGGGAGCTGTGTCCCCATTCTCCTCTATGTGCCAGGCTCCCTGGCCAGATTGCATCTTCTAGGATGCACTTTTAGGATGCAGCTCTCACTATGAAGGACCACTGATGCATTTGTGGGAGATGTAGATTGACCAGAGTCTCTGGTCGACAGAGGAGAATGGGGACATGAAGCACCTGAACTACAGCATTCACTAGGCACCGTGGCAACTTATCTGTATTTGAATTTTTGCTGAAAAAAATCAAAATTTTCCATGGAAATTTGAGATGAAAATGATTTTTTTTCTATGTACATTGACATTGTCCATGGGTGAGGAAAGCCCATTTTCAGATCAATTCTAGTTCTGAGTTGTTTTTTAACTGTGATGTTGTAACTCTTAGGCTTGCTCTGCCTGACGGTAGCTACGTTACCAAAGTTGTGGCTCATCTTACCCAGTTTCCTCTAATGCAGCACTTTTTGTTTTCCTTTCTCTGTCATTTGCAAAAGCAGTTGGGGATTTTAACAGTCCCAAATCAGTGCTACTTTGGAAGTTAGGCTCCTTTTCACAGAATAAGGAAAGTCTTGAGAGGGACAATCAACGGTTTTGACTGGCGACTTCAGTTTTTTTCCCCCTTAAGTGCCATATTATTTTCAACAGTTTGTTGTTTGTTCCTTCCTCTTTCTTGGTTTGGAAATTAATCATGCAGGAAATGATTAACCGCAACTAGCTCTCTGTCTGCCTGTCTCTGACTTAATGTGTCATGTTAAGAGAGAGGCCTGAAAGTGAGTTAAAATGGTTGGCTAGATGCACACAACCTGCTTTTGTACAGACTTACAATCCAGTTGTTCACTTTGGCCATCCCACACAGCTAGTCATCCGTTTACTTTTAGCAGAATAAGATGTTTGTTAAAAATAACTTAGAACTATAAAGTTAGAATCTGAAATTGCCAAAGTTTGGGGATCCAGGGTCTCTGCAGGCCCATTACAAAGGAAAGCTGCAAGTAGAAGAGTGTGATGTCCAAGAGAGGTCTTATGTCTACATTTAGATTTTTAAATGAGATTTTTTTTTTAATGACATGCTGCATATCATGACTGTTTTTCATTCTGTTATTGCAAATGGTATGATGGCTGTCTAACCAATAGCTGGTGGACTTAATTAGCACAACAGTCATGCACATTTAACTACTCCTGGGGGAATTCTGCAACTCGGCACATGTGCAGAATTTGTGTCCCTCTGCAAATTTTTTTGCTTCTCTGTCAGAAAGTCATTTTTTTTGCAAAGGGAAGCCACAAGGGCGGTCACGTGACTCTTCCCAGCAGTATGTTTCAGGTGCCCTGGGCAGCCGGCAGAGAGGTAAATCACTGTGGGGCAAGGGGCGGGACTGGGGAAGAGAAAACCTGGCTGGTGACTCCTACCCTCTGCATGGCTCTGCTGCTATTCACAGCTGGGCTGGAAAGGATGGGACTTCCTCTTCCCCCGCATGGCATCTGGGGCCTGTTCAGATCCACGCCAAGATTTCTCCCCCAGCTGCAGGAAGCTCTGCAAACTCTCCCCCACCCCCTTCCTGCACCCATCACTCTTCAGCTGCAGGGGGCGGGATTGCTGTACAGGGAGCTGCTCCCACATCCACCCAAACCCCATGCATCCAGACCTCCTCATTCTCAGACCCTCCTGCCCAGCCTCACCCCCCCATACACATGCAGAACCCTCCTCCCATGAGCCCCACTTCCCCTGCACCCTCGACTACCCCACCGAGCCCCAACCAGTTGCACCTAGATCTCCACCCCATGCCCACAGCATCTAGACGACCCCCCTCCTGCTGAGCCCCAACCACCATCATCTGGACTCCCCTGAAGAGTCCCATTACTTTTGCACCCAGAACCTCCAACAAGCCCCTGTGCATCCAGATCCCCCTGCACCCGGACACACACTGAGCTGCCCGTACCCAGATTGCCCCATACAGAACCCTCTCAACCCACACCTGGATCCCCCCATGTTAAACTCCTCCACGCTTGGATCCTGCCTGTGACAGGTTCAGTCACAGAGACCCCCTTGGGACTGTTACCTGACGTGCTGGAATTACCTCTGAGCCTGTTTTCCACTGCCAGCTTGGGACTCCAGAACCTGCCTTGTTGAGCCAATCATGCTAGCCTGCTGCAACACAGACCCAGGTCTGGTCCACGCCCCCAAAACTGCAGACTTTAACCAAAAACTACTCAGCAAGTCACCTATCTCCAGCACTCAGCTCCCAATGGGATTCAAACCCCAAATAAATCCGTTTTACTCTGTATAAAGCTTATACAGGGTAAACTCATAAATTGTCCGGCTTCTATAACAGATAGAGATATATGCACAGCTGTTTGCTCCCCCAGGTATGAATCACTCAGTCTGGTTTAATTAATAAACAAAAGTGATTTTATTAAGTATAAAAAGTAGGATTTAAGTGGTTTTAAGTAATAACAGACAGAACAAAGTAAGTTACCAAGCAAAATAAAACAAAACACACAAGTCTAAGCCTAATACATTTCAGAAACTGAGTAGAAGTAAATCTCACCCTCAGAGATGTTCCAATAAGCTTCTTTCACAGACTAGACTCCTTCCTAGTCTGGACCCAATCCTTTCCTCTGGTACAGTTCTTGTTAGTTCCATCTCAGGTGGTAACTAGGGGATTTCTCATGACTGGCAGCCCCCTTTGTTCTGTTCCACCCCGTTTTATATCTTTGGCACAAGGCGGGAATCTTTTGTCTCTCTCTGGGTTCCCACCCTTCCTTCTAAATGGAAAAACACCAGGTTTAAGATGGATTCCAGTACCAGGTGATATGGTCACATGTCCTGTGAGACCCCAAGCCTCCATTCTTTCTGGCCTGACTCACAGGAAGGCTTACAAGTAAACAGAGCCGTTTACAACCAATTGTTCTAGTTAATGGGAGCCATCAAGATCCTAAGCCACCATTAATGGCCCACACTTTGCATAATTACAATAGGACCCCAGAGTAATACTTCATATTTCTAGTTTTAGATGCAAGAATGATACATTCATACAAATAGGATGAACACACTCAGTAGATTATAAGCTTTGTAGTGATACCTTACAGGAGACCTTTTGCATAAAGCATATTCCAGTTACATTATAGTCACACTCATTAGCACATTTCCATAAAACCATATATGGAGTACAGCGTCACACTGCCTTGCTGTCCACACCTGCCCACACAGAGGAGCAGGGCCCTGGGGTGTTCCTGGAACAGGCAAGGTCCTTGCGCTGTGTTGAGGTTGGGTGCCGCCTTGTTGCTGAGTCTGTGTCAGGAGCAGGGGGGAAGGGGACTGCACAGTGATCTTCCACCTCTGTGCAGTCAGTGGCATGTGCTCCCCATTGCCATGCTAGAGCCTCCACATTTATTTGACAAACAAAATTTGTAGAAATTTTTTAAGACTTTGGCTCAAAATTTAAAATTTTTGGGTGCAGAATGCCCTTGGGAGTAACATTTAGTAATTTGCAAAATAACTTAAATTAAGACCACAACCTCCCTGCACTGGTCCTTATTGTTTAACATATGTGAGTTTTAGTGCAGTTTTTAGTTGTATCACCTCCTAGTGACTGGAGTAGATGCCTTGAAAGAGGATGAAAACATATACTGCTGCATTCTAATCCTCCTCTAGATGACTTTGTAGCGTGGATGCTTTTGGATTTGAGAGTTTTTAGTTCTAGTCTCAGCAGGGGCAAATTCCTCAAACCAATCTGTGATGGAGCCCCTGGGATGGTCTCTCTGCTATTAGTAACACTAACCTGATGGATTATAAACCTCAACAGGTTTGGAGGGGGGTTTTTTTGTTTGTTTTTCTTTGATTTAAGAAAGGGAAGGGTTGGAGAAGCCCAAAGAAAATGGAGAAAGTCTATCAATATTCTAAGGTATATTTAAAAAGCAAAGTTATATTGTGGTAGCTTCTTATCATTCCAAACCTTGATGAAAGGTGCCAGCAACATTTTGAGCAATACTAGAGACAGCACTGGGTATTTCTG
Organism: Mauremys mutica; assembly: GCF_020497125.1. Classification (NCBI taxonomy): domain Eukaryota; kingdom Metazoa; phylum Chordata; order Testudines; family Geoemydidae; genus Mauremys; species Mauremys mutica. The sequence continues at coordinate 40,910,565 of NC_059081.1, read as the reverse complement.
TTATTACTTTGCACATGGCCCATGATATTGATTGCGGAGTCGTCATAATGTACTGGATTTGTATGTGAGGTTGCCTTACAGCTGTTGCCCCTGCTAACTGTGGAAAATTCTTCTTTTAGCACAGATACAGACCTTTATTTTTGGAGCTTAAGGACTGGGTTTCTAGTCTTGGATAAGGTGTGTATTAGGTTCCTATTATTGTATCTCTTGCTGACAGCACAAGGATTCATTACAGTGAGTGTTCAAATATTGGCCCTTTTAATTTTTATATATAAATAGTGTTAATATACAGTACTTTCCAGAAATAAAATGCAAACAAATTAACATTGGATTGCAAAGATCTATGGTTCTAACATGTCAGAGCCAGAGACCCTCATCCTTTTGATTTGTAAAGTGGTGCTTTGTGTCACTGCTCATTAGTCTTACAAGCACCTTCGTTGTTTGCAACTACACAGGGCCACCCAGAGGATTCAGGGCCCCTGCTGCTGAATTGCCACCGAAGACCCGGCACTTCGGCGGCAGGTCCCGGAGCGGAAGGACCCCCTGCCGCCGAATTGCCGCTGAAGAACTGGAGCAGAAGAAGCTCCGGGGGCCCCCGGAGCGAGTGAAGGACCCCGCTCCAGGGGCTCTGAAAAACTCTAGTGGGGGCCCCTGCGGCAAATTGTCCCACTCGCCCCCCACAGGCGGCCCTGCAACTACAGTAGGTACATTTATTGCACCAACAGAAGTTAACATAAGAAGGGCCATGCTGGGTCAGACCAATGGTCCGTCTAGTCCAGTATCTTGCCTTCTGCAGAGGCCGTTGCGAGATGCTTCAGAGAGAATGAACAAAACAGAGTCGTTTATCAAGTGATCCATCCTCTATCATCTAGTCCCAGCTTCTGGCAATCAGAGGTTTAGGGCAGGGGTCTCAAACTCAAATGACCCCGAGGGCCACATGAGGACTAGTGCATTGGCCCGAGGGCCGCATCACTGACACGCCCCCTTGCTGCCCCTGGCCCCACCCCCAATCCACCCCTTCCATGAGGCCCCGCCCCTGCCCTGTCTCTTCTCCACCTCCTCCCCTAAGCGCGTGGCTCCCCGCTCCTCCCCCCTCCCTCCTGGAAAGTGCTAAGCGCCACCAACAGCTGTTTGGCGGCTTGGCGGCGGGAAGCGCCTGGAGGTAGGCAGAAAAAAAAATGAAGAGTAATATAGTAGTATAGTATTAAAATATAGTATGCTATTAAAAGTCAATTTCTTAACTTTTTTATTAACTTCTTTAACTGTAATGTGAAACGTCAGTGCTAATTTTGACAGTCATTTCATTTTTGGCCACTTAGCTGGCAGCGTTTTGCATCAACCAGAGCATCAATATTAGGTTTGATATCCTGAGATGAAACCAATCTCAGTGTTGCTTGCAAATGTTCATCAGTGAGCCTTGACCTTAACACAGATTTGTTAATCTTCATGGAAGAGAAAAACTGTTCACATATATATGTACTTCCAAACATTGCCATTATCCTTGCAGAAGCAGAGAATAACATGGGAAATCTTTCTTGTGAAAGAAACCTGTAGAATTCTGGAATTCCAACATCTGTATACTTCTGCTTCAAAATCGTTTCACACTGAAGCTCCACTAACTCCATCTGCATTTCCTCTGCAACATTGTCAATTTCAACAGCAAATGGCGTGGAAAAAAGTTGAAAATGTGGTTCAAGTGCCTTGAAATCTTTAAACCGCACATCAAACTGTTTGTGTAAGTTAGAAATGATCTCTGCATATTCTTTCAAGGATTTGGGTTCAACTTTTCCTAAGGAATTCAGAGTTGAGAAATGGACCAAATTGCCAGCAGTCAGCTGTTTCCCCCATAAAGTAAGCTTGACTTTGAATGACTTAATACTGTCATACATCTGTGTTATCACCTGTTTTCTACCCTGAAGTTTCAAGTTCAGTGCATTCAGGTGATCAGTTACATCTGTTAGAAAAGCAAGGTTGCAGATAAAAGTGGAATCAGCAAGCTGTGGAACTTCCTTGTTTTTCATTTTCATGAAGGAATCAATCTCCTCTTTAAGTGCAAAAAAACACTTCAAAACATTTCCACGACTCAGCCATCTAACTTGAGTGTGATACAGAAGTTCCCCATATTCACTGTCCATACTTGCTAGAAAAGAAGTGAACTGTCTGTGATTCAGCCCTCGTGCACGTATAAAATTAACAGTTTTAACAACTACATCCATAACTTCTTTCATTTGTAGACTTTTACTACACAGGGCTTCTTGGTGCAAAATACAATGTATACTGGTGAAGCTAATTCCTGGTATATTGAGGCTGTTCAGTTTGGTCTTCAATAATCCAACCACACCAATGTTTTCAGAGCACATTGATGGCGCACCGTCCGTAGCCAAAGATACGAGTTTGTTCCATGGCAGCGCAGCTTTTTCAATGCACTCTTCCAATCCTTGAAATATGTCACGTCCCGTTGTGGTACCCTTCAGTGGCATTAAGTCTAGCGATTCTTCAGTTATATTCAAATTGCAGTCCACACCTCTAATGAACACTGCACACTGTGCGGTATCTGATACATCTGTACTCTCATCAAGAGCAATTGAAAATACTTCAAAGTCTTTTGCCATTTGAATCAATTGTTTTTGCACATTATCAGCTAAATCCGTTATCCTGCAGGCAACTGTATTTGCAGACAAGCTTATGCCTTCAAAAACTTTCTTCCTATCAGGACATAAAATTTCACTGGCCTTCATAAGACATTCTTTTATGAATAAGCCTTCTGTAAAAGGTCGCGATGATTTAGCTATCATTTCGCTTATCACAAAACTTGCTCTTACTGAATCTTCGCTAGACTTGTTAATCCCTGAAAATAAATTTATTTGCTTGGCAAATGCTGCTTTAAGTTGCTGAACTTTTTCCTCTCGGATTTTTCCGGTGAATGCATCATATTTTTCACGGTGCATCGTGTCATAGTGCCGACGCACGTTATACTCCTTGGGAACAGCAATCGTTTGCTGACAAATAAGGCATTGAATTTTATCTTTTACCTCTGTGAAAAAATATAAATTCTCCCATTTGTCTTGGAAAACTCTCTTTTCTTCCATGAGTGTTCTTTTTTTTGACGAAGTCATTTCCAAGCAGTTTTAATAAATATATACACTCAGTAATGCACCTCACTCAAAGGACAAAACACGCACTTAGATTTACTGCCTAAGGCTCTGGGAGGGAGTTTGGGTGGGGGAGGGGGTCTGGAGTGCAGGCTCTGTGCTCGGTGCAGGCTCCAGGCTGCGGCAGGGGGTGGGGGTGCAGGCTTTGGGACGGAGTTTGGGGATAGGAGGGGGTGCAGGGGTGAGGGCTGTGGGGCTGAGGGTGAGGGGTTTGAGGCATTGGAGAGGCTCGGGGCATTGGAGAGTCTCAGGACTAGGGCAGAAAGGCAGGGGAAGGGCAGCCTGCCCTGGCCCTAGTGCAGGGGGGCGCTAGGACCCTGCGGCAGCAGGTGATGCCGGAAGCCGGCATAGCGGAGGAGTGGAGTCAGCGTGAGCTCCCGGGCAGGCTCCCAGGCGGTGAGGGGGCAGCAAGTGGGGGCCGGGAGACACTGGGGGGAGGCGCGTGGGGGCGGCAGGTGGGGCCAGGGGAGAGACCCGGCCCCAAACATTGGGGAGCAGCGCGCGGGGAGCTTAGGCACAGAAAATAACTCGGGGAGGGGGGCGGGGGTGAGGGGAGTTTGGTGGCGATAGGAAGTAACTGGGGGAGCTCCGCGGGCCGCAGGGAAGAGCTCCGAGGGCCGCATGCGGCCCGCGGGCCGCATGTTTGAGACCTCTGGTTTAGGGATACCCAGAACATAGGATTGCATTCCTGACCATCTTGGCTAATAGCCATTGATGGACCTATCTTGCATGAATTTACCTCATTCTTTTTTGAACCCACTTATGCTTTTGGCCTTCACAACATTTCCTGGCAGTCCACAGGTTGATAGTACATCTTCACAATGCACATTCTTTTGTTTGTTTTAAACCTGTGGCCTATTAATTTAATTGGTGTTCATGGGTTCTTGTGTTAAATGAAGGGGTACATAACACTTCCTTATTCACTTTCTCCACACCTTTCATGATTTTATAGACCTCTATCATATCCCCCTTAGTCATCTCTTTTCTAAGCTGAACCGCCTTGATATTTTTAGTCTTTCCTCATTTGGAAGCCATTCCATACCCTTGATCATCTTTTTGTTACCTTTCTCAGAACTTTCTCCAGTTCCAGTATATCCTGGACAAAGTACTCAACATGTAGGCGCACCATGGTTCCTGGCGTTGTTGTTTGTTTTTTGACAGCTGCTGCACATTGAGAACTATCCACAATGATGCCAATATCTCTTTTTTAAGTGGTACAGCCCAGTAAGTCTAACTTCAATACCAGTCAAACTGGTTGAAACCATAGGAAACAAAGGGTAGGACTAAATGGTCAGTTTTCAGAATGGAGAGAGGTAAATAGTGGTGTCCCCCAGGTGTCTGTACTGGGACCAGTCCTATTTAACATAATCATAAATGATCTGGAAAAAGGGGTAAACATTGAGGTGGCAAAATTTGCAGATGATACAAAACTACTCAAGATAGTTAAGTCCCAGGCAGACTGTGAAGATCTACAAAAGGATCTCTCAAAACTGGGTGATTGGGCAACAAAATGGCAGATGAAACTCAATGCTGGTAAATGCAAAGTAATGCACATTGGAAAACATAATCCCAACTATACATATAAAATGATGGGGTCTAAATTATCTGTTACCACTCAAGAAAGAGAACTTGGAGTCATTGTGGATAGTTCTCTGAAAACATCCACTCAATATGCAGTGGCAGTCAAAAAAGCGAACAGAATGTTGGGAATCATTAAGAAAAGGATAGATAAGACAGAAAATATCATATTGCCTCTATATACATCCATGGTACGTCCACATCTTGAATACTGCATGCAGATGTGGTTGCCCCATCTCAAAAAAGATGTATTGGAACTGGAAAAGGGTTCAGAAAAGGGCAACAAAAATGATTAGAGGTATGGAATAGCTGCTGTATGAGGAGAGATTAATAAGACTGGGAGTTTTCAGTTTGGAAAAGAGACGACTAAGGGGGGGATATGAGAGAGGTCTATAAAATCATGACTGGTGTGGAGAAAGTAAATAAGGAAGTGTTATTTACTTCTCCTCATAACACAAGAACTAGGGGCCACCAAATGAAATTAATAGGCAGCAGGTTTAAAACAAACAAAAGGAAGTATTTTTTCACAGAACGCACAGTCATCCTGTGGTACTCCTTGCCAAAAGATGTTGTGAAGGCCAAGACTATAACAGGGTTCAAAAAAGAACTAGATAAATTCATGGAGTATAGGTCCATCAATGGCTATTAGCCAGGATAAGCAGCGATGGTGTCCCTAGCCTCTGTTTGCCAGAAGATGGGAATGGGATACAGGGGGTGGATCACTTGATGATTACCTGCTCTGTTCATTCCCTCTGGGGCACCTGGCATTGGCCACTGCCGGAAGAAAGGATACTGGGCTAGATGGACCTTTGCTCTGACCCTGTATGGCTGTTCTTATGTTCTCAGTAGGATTTTACTTCTGATTTTTAAAAGATGTCTTTTTGTCTCTAACCATACCTTTTCCTCTATTATTTATCCACGGTGACATTTTATTGGTCCTCTTGCTGTTTTTGTTTTGTTTGGGATATGCATATAGTTTGAACCTCTTTTATGCTGGTTTAAACTAGTTTCCATGCAGCTTGCAGGCATTTCCCTCTTGAGACTGTTCCTTTTAATTTCCATTTAATTAGCCTCTTCCTTTTTGTGTAGTTCACCTTTTTGAAGTTAAATGCTAGTGTGGCGGCTTTCTTTGGTATTTTTTGGTATTCCCCCCCACCCACCCTACCCCCCTCCAGGATGTTAAATTTAATTAATTACGGTCATCACTTTTACCGAGTGGTTCAGGTATATTCATCTCTCAGACCAAACCCTGTGTTGCCACTTAGGACTAAATTAAGAATTGCCTCTCCGTGTGTGGGTCCCAGGACTAGCTTCTCCAAGCAGTCATTAGTGATGTCTCTAAAGTTTATCTCTGCATCGCATCCTGAGGTGACGTGCCCAGTCAATATGGGGATAGTTGAAATCCCCCATTATTATTGGGTTTTCTGTCTTTGTGACCCCTCTAATCTCCCTGAGCATTTCACAATCACTATCACCATCATGATCTGGTGATGGGTAGTATATTTCTACTGCTATACTCTTATTATTCAAGCATGGAATTTCTATCCACAGAGATTCTATGGTACAGTTTGATTCATTTAAGATTTTTATTACATTTGACTCTAAGCTTTCTTTCACATACAGTGTGCTCCCCCACCAGTATGACCTACTGTCATTCCTATGTATTTTGTACCATCATATTACCGTGTCCCATTGATCACCATCGTGCCACAAAATTTCTATGATGCCTATCATATCAATATCCTCATTTAATACCAGGCACTCAAGTTCCCCCTTTTTAGTATTTAAACTTCTTGCATTTGCGTACAATCACTTGTAAAATGTATCAGTATTTAGTTGTTTGCCTTTGTTATATGATTGAATGAAACTCTTGTTTGTTTGTTTTCTCTTCAGCTCCTACCTTTACTTTATAACTTCTGTCCTCTTCACTTTACTAGGATATAGAGTTTCCCTTTTAATAAATTGTCCCCTATTGGATGTGTCTGTCCAAACTATGCACCTGTTGGCTTCCCCCAGCCCTTCATTTAAAACTCCTATATGACCTTTTCAATTTTACATGCCACCAATCTGGTTCCATTTTGGTTAAGATAGAACCCATCTTTCCAATATAGGCTCCTCCTTTCCCAAAATGTTCCCTGTTCCTAATAAACCTAAATCCTTCTTTTGAACATCGTCTCATCCACGCATTGAGACCCAGCAGTTCTGCCTGTGTAACTGGCCCTGCACGTGGAACTGGAAGCCTGTTGGAGAATGCTACAATGGAGGTCCTGGACTTCAATCTCTTATCTAACAGCCTAAATTTGGTCTCTAGCACATCTTTCCCTGTGTCATTGATACACACATATACCACGACCACCGGCTTTCCCCCAGTTCTGCACATCCATCTGTCTAGATTTCTTGAGAGGTTTGAAACCTTCACACCTGCAGACAATTCACCGTGCAGTTCTCCTGGTCATCACAAACCCAACTATCTGCATTTCTAATAATCGAATCCCCCATTACTGTTACCTGTGTCTTCCTGCTAACTTGGTTTCCTTCCACCGCCACAGAGGTACCCTTGGTTCAAGAGGATACCATGACATCATCTGGAAGGAGGGTCCCAACTATGGGATCATTCCCCCTCTGTTCCAGCTTGATGTTCTCCTTTCCCAAGGCTTTCATCCTCCTCAACAGCACAGAGGCCATCACATGGGGGTGGGATCGCTCTGTTGTGTCCCGGAAAGTCTTGGCTGTGTACCTTTCTGTCTCCCTTCGCTCCCCTCTGGTCTCCACAGCCCATACTCAAACTCTGAGAACAGTGCGCTGCTTACATCAAATGTGCACACACATGCCACCTGCCCACAAGGCAGGTAAATCATACCTGTTGCATCCAGTGGAATGAACTGGATAGCCCCCACGCTGCTGCTGGACTTCTGCCTGCATTATTTTCACTCCTGCAGATGTGGGTGGGGTGGTTGGTTGGTTTTTGTTGTTGTTGTTGTGGATGAATTAATTTTTTTTTCTGGTGTTCGTTGGCCTGTGTTTAGAGAATGTTTGTTAGGTGTATCTGGCTCTCTTACTCCCTCCCAGAACTCCCGTTTTTGCTGCTCCTGTTCGCTGGCTCCTCTGGTCGCTTACAAGCTGGCTTTTTAAACCCTTGTTCTCCCTGCGTTAGCCCCACTCCCTGGTGGAGGGCTCCTAAAGGGATTACGAATCAAAGGATGGCAGGATAGAGCCTCATTAGGAAGTGCTCAGCCTTGCCTAGGAGGTCACTGGGTTCAGCATGCAGCCCCCCATACACCCCTCACTATAATCGTCAATCCAGCAGGCACACGGTAAGCAAGCACACAGCAACAAACAACCAGACAACACACTCGCCCAAGGGACACGTGGTCACATCTCTTTCACCTGGAAAGCTCCCTCACAAAACTCCCCCGTATGCAGGTCCTGTTCGCTAGCTCCGCTGGACCAATACATTGGTCCAATAAAAGCTGGTCCAAAGTTAGTTCAATAAAAGCTATTCCCTCACCCACCTTTTCTCTCTACTATCCTGGGACCAACACAGATACAATAACACTGCATGGGTCAGTTACAAATCCAGACTATTTAAATGTTAATTGTCAGCCATGGAGTAGACTTCCTATTTGTTCAAAGTGGAATCTTTCCCCCTGATCATGCACAAATCATACACTGCCCATCTTTAATCTGTTGCATGTTGAGAAAGAGTCTGTGTTTGCCAAACATAACACAATTATTGAAGCTTTCATTGGAAGACTACAGTTAACATCTTAGAGCTATTATTCATTTTCAGTACATTGCTCTTCCTACAGGCTCATAGCGATAGAACATTATAGATCAAGCATGTTGGTATTTGCTCACAAAAAGGAAGGAAAGAAAATGGACTATACTGTACAACATTTAATGTACACAGGCCAGTGCTGAATCAGGGTTGAAAGGATGGAGAGTTGTTTTTGGTACAAAATTTCAGTTTGAGTTGCAGATAGCAGATAGAAAAAGAATTTAGGAGTGTTTCAACTTTACTTTTGTAACTAGTTGAATTAACATCATAACTCCCTCTGTTTTGAATCTTGAACAGATGTGTTACACAGGTCACTGTATACACGTACATCACATTCGGTCCCCCCCCCCCCCCCCGCACGATATCTGACTGAAGCCATGTGCACCATTTCTAACAGCTGCTAAGTGAAATAAAAGCACCTGGATAAAGCACAGAAAAAGAACCGTGATTCGTAGTTCATACCAGAGTATGGGAAAGTCGTCCTTTCAGCATCAAGCTTCCAACCCACTCTGCCTAAGCCTGGGCGCATTGTTGACTCTCAGCCCAAGCTCACAAAGCTTCATGAGCCTTTGGGGGCTCTCTAGCAACGGTGCACTAGGCAGAATATGGGGCTTGCTCAGCTCTAGCTCACTTCCCACCATGCTGTTGGGAGCAGGAGTGCACTTCCTGGTTCCACTCCCACCTGCCCCAGAAGACTCGCCTCACCCAGTCCTTAGAAACAGCTTCTAGCCTTCTACCTGTGGGTCACTGAAGATACGTGGGGGAGAGAGAGCCGAGGGGACCATTTGCCACTGGAGAAGCAGGATAGAAAGACAGGCCATTGCCTAGTGCCTGTTTTCCCCCACCTCTTTTCTAAGGAGTGGGGGATTAAGAAGATGAGAGAGGCCTGTTTTAGGCTAAGAGGTTTCCTTAGAGATTTGAGTTTGTTAAACTTCCAGGCCTATCTGCAGCCTTAGTTCACTTCCACCCCACTGAACTTCTTAAGGAGCCAATTTCTGCTGGTCTAAAATGCCCCATTAAAAAGGAAGGGTAACTAAAATAGTATAGTTATGCAAAACTTGATAGTTGAAATAAGTAACTGGTAAATCAGTCTTCAACATGAAACAGGAATAGATTAGTCCAATTACTCACTGATTTATCTTTGAGCTGCCTACATGCATGCATTTTTATATATGAAGTGTACATTTCAGACCAGATGTTTTTCTCCTTCCGCTAAAGATGCTTTTTTCTGGGCGTTTGCAATGGTGTCATTAATTTGCAATAACTTAAGCAAACTGCCTTTGTTAGCTTTTTGCCATAGCATTTAAATAAAGAAAACAAATTATTTTCCATTTCACTCAGCTGAAGGAGTTAAGATTTTATTATAAGTGAAAAGCATGACTATTTCCCTCCCGCCACTCCCCCCCCACCCAGTATGATGGCATAGTAATTGTGCAGGCAACTGCAGCTATGAAAAGACTGTATTAAGAAACAGGATGGTGGTGGTTTGCTGTAAGAACTAATTTTCCTGTTGACTTTTTTGTTTTTAAACAGGAAGTTGAAGAACAAAGCTGCATATGTCTTAATTAGTTCTTCTGTTAATATTTCAAATCTGAAATCTGAATTTTAGTATAAGAAGATTGGGAATGGATAATATTTTGTTCACGTTTTTATTTGATGATCATAAGAGTTGGAAATATGCAAAACTCTGAAAAGAAATGTTCAGAACTTACTGGAATACTGTCAATTAACACCTATTTCTGTCTGAAAATATTTCACCTACTAATATTAGAGGTAACTTCTACCATTACAAAGATCAAAGAGAATTTCTATCAGTTTGGTTTTGTGTATTTGACAGCGCTGTGTGTAGACTCAATAAGTTAGTCAGCTTCTCCTTTCATTTGCATTGGTGTCTCACAGAGCAACAGGAGAAAACCTTTTTTTAAAGGAGACTATAAACCTACAAACATTGGCAGAGACACTCCAAGGCAGAAGTAGTGCCTGAAACCATTTTGAACTCCATTTTCTCCCCCAGTTAGTTAGATTTCAAGCTGGTGGTGTGTTTTCCTACTTTCTTCCCCTATTGAAGACTTCAGGCAGTATTCATTGAGGTCCCAATTCAGGAAAGCACTTAAGCACATGGATGGAACTAAAGCACATATTTAAAGTTCAGCACATTCTGAAGTGCTTTCTTAAACTGCAGCCTATGTAAATTCCTTCTCTCCTCTCCTCTATGTAGCATGGATTTTGTTTTAAGTGTATTTGCAATGCTATTTATGACTTTACAAATAACTAGGAAAATACGTTTTTTCCTCTTTGAAACATGCCAGCATCTTAAGATATAAATCTCTATTTCTAAGCAAGATTTTTTTTCTAACAGACCTAAACCTTCTTGTCATTTCTGTGATATAACAGAAGTGCAAAGTGGTGACTCGAATCCAGATGGTTACTAACAGCTCAGATAATTGAACTTCCCTTTTCTAGCATTAATCAGATTTTAATCAGTGTATTCTATCTAGCATGAAGTAGATCTGAAGTAGAATTTGTTTGATGCAAATCTTGTTTTGAGACTTCAAAAATAAGTGTGGAAAAAATAAGATTTGTGTATTCCTCTGAATAACTACTGTGGATAATATTACTGTCAGCATGGACGCCTGGAGGATAACTTTTATTCCCACTCCCATTACTTTTTTACCTATTCTGCATAGGTATGATTTGAGTGACTGATAGTGGCACCTTTTACTAACGCCTGTTTATTTGAACTGGCAAAAGAAAAACCTATGGGAAAAGGAGGCATCTTAAATAACAAACTAGCTTCCTATTCCAGAAACCACTTCCTTTTAAATGTGTGCTTGTTACCTCCACTTACCTATGGCAATGAGGCAGGCAAGTGTATAATGCTCCCATCTGTGATGATCTCTTCCTTCCTGCTGCTGCGGCTTGTGGCCCAGGAATTTGATCTTTCCTTCATTCAGCAGCAGTCAGCTTGCTGACCCATCCTGCTTCTTCCTCCTTGTCTGGCCACCCCTCAAACACTTTGTGTCAACTACTCCTGAGCTTCTCTACCCAATAAAGCTGCTGGATTGGCTCCTTGTGGAGGCAGTAATACTCAATGGCTAGGCTTCTCCAGAAGGGAGCAGCTGATTATAGAGGCAGCACTTTCTTTGCATTACCAATTCCCTTCATCTTCCCATTCCACCCTCTGCACCAGAGGACTTGCTGGCAGTTTGTGGGACTTTCAACCATAGTTGGAGAATTATTGATCTTAAGGATACCTCTAAGCTAATACTTCTGAATGCAGCTGTGAAAAAACAAATAGAAAAGTTCTAGAGCTCGTGTTCCAAAATGTCATCTGTAAACATTGGACTTGCACACAACCATTTTTTTTTCAAGTCTGACCTATACTTTAGCCTTAATGAGAGCTACAAAAAACCCAAGGTTGAACATTTTACTTTCATCTCTTTGAATTATCCAAGCATGAGATTTCAGATCAGGGGATGATGGGAAATCTGTAGTGGTTTTTTTTTTCCAACAAACTCAAAAACAACATGGCTGACTTAGGGCAAACTGTTTTTTGGGGTTTTTCGTTTGTTTTTGTTAGGAGATCTTTGGGCTGAGATGAAGTTTTAGAAACATTTAATCCAAAAGGAGCTTGTTAGAGAGAGATTTTTAAAAAGTAGCTGAATATGAGGTTTAGAATGAAGTTAGAAACATTAACTTTACCTAGAACTAGTTCTGCTTATATCTGTTGTTGTTGTTGTTGCTACAGCCAGCACTAGGGATGTGCAAGCACTGTGATTGCACATAGCGCTGCTTGCCAATGGAGCCTCCTCAGCAGCCGAAACACGAGGGGTATAGCTACACTTATGGTGACGTGTCGAATACAGACATTGCACATCCACGGGTACAAATATCCGTGTCGATGGCAAGGCTTAGCTAAGGTGAATAGAGTAGAGGGCCCTGCATACCAGAGCCCTCAGGGTATGTACCCTGCACAGGCTCTCTACACACCCAAGCAGTGCCACCCACCATTACACTGCCCGCTGCCTGCCTGCTGCTAGAGCCTTTCTTCGCTGCAGTGAAAGGCTCTGGCAGGAGGGAGGAAGCTGCTGGAGCCTTCACTGCAGCATGTAGCTACACATGTAATGTCTATACTCCGCACGCCACCGTAAGTGTAGACATAGCCTAGGGTAGGCTGCAGAGGAGTAGTCTATTCTCTCTCAGTTGGGCAATTTTGTGCAATTCCCCCACCCCCAGTGTTTATTCATGAAAGTGGCATTTGTGCCTGTCGCTGATAACTTGCTGTCACAATATTTGGTAGGAAATCCTTCTCCCTTCCACACCCCATCAGTCTGTTCCTATACCAAGCTGAGATTTTTCTTTTTATAGTACATTGTACTGTGAGGCCTGGGTTTCTGCTACAATAATAATTTGCATTTATATAGTGCTGTTCATCCTTGGAGATCCCCAAACGCTTTGGGCTAGATTGCCCCTTACCCGGCCATGTGCGGAAGTAAGGCCAGCCCAGACTGCGGCTCCAGTTGAGTGGGGGAGAGAGTGGGCTGCTTGCCTGATACTCCCTCGGTGAGGAAGCAGGTGGGCAGTGAGAGGAGCCGTGGCTGGGCATACTACTGGCCTGCCAGAGTAGCTAGCCAGGCACACCGCAGGGAGTAAGGGGTGCTCCCAAAGAGAAAGGAAGTAACATACTTCCTGTTCCCCTCACCACCACCACCACACACAAGTTTAAATCGCTCTTAGGGGACTGCATCCTTTTTAAGTACCAATTTAAAAGTTCTAATCACCAAGGGTGTTTTTTCAAAGTGATGCTTGGAGATTTAGCTATGTGACAATCACTGAGACTTCTCCTGCAGTCCTTGCTCAGGAGAAAATCTCGTGGGGTTCAATGGGAATTTTGCCTGAGCATTATTTATTATTGAACATTCTCAGGTGCCTGCCACCAGAGCGAGTTATGCAGAATAAGGCCCATCAACAGGAGGTGCACAACTGAATCCTCACACACTGCGTGTAGATTGTGGTGGTATTGCCTGGTAACAAGACATCTTTACCTGATCTCACCTGGAATTATCATAGTTGCAAGCCACTGAAATCTTGTGTGGACCCCCAGTTTATGTATGTCACTACTGCTAATACTTGTGGCTGTTTCTTGTCAAAGTTTAAAATACAAAATATTCTCCTAACACTGATTTATGCTCAGGCCTGGTCTACACTTGGGGAGGGCAGGGATCGATCTAAGTTATGCAACTTCAGCTATGTGAATAACGTAGCTGAAGTCGACATACTTAGATCTACTTACCGCGGTCTCTTCACTACGGTGAGTCAACTGCTGCCACTCCCCCGTTGACTCTGCTGGCGCCTCTCACCGAACTGGAGTACAGGAGTTGATGGGAGAGCACTTGGGGATCGATTAACGCGATAAATCGATCCCCGCTGGATCAATCACTGCCCACTGATTCGACCGGTAGCGAAGACATACCCTCAGAAAATGTATCTGCTAAATCTGTTAGCTACGCATATGGTTCAGCAGTCAGGATAAAGTGTGAATACGACGTTTATAGATTTATTACTTTACTGTATCTTATTGTTGTTGACAGATTTCATAGCAATATCGGGAAAAGTTCCACTGTAGACCATGCCTGTCCCTCCCCCTCCAGCTCCTCCGCCTCCCCCAACTCTTGCAGTGGTAAGTTTGAACTTAGAAGTAGTCACATGAAATATAAATGTAAAATATTTGTTGTTACAATGTACCATGTGGGTCATATTTAAAGGGGCAAATTCTGTACCTTTGTGCACAATCATGTATTTGGGACTCGGGTAAGGGATACCGCCGTGGTTGGAGAATGTACTCCTTGCAGGAATACAAGCAGTGCTGCTACTCCTTCCCACTGACTGACTGCACTACTGTCCTCACCTGCTCTGCATCCCTTTGCTCCCTCCATACAGGTGGGTTAGTCTAATGTATGGTTTCTCAGTCTGGGGGTCATGGCCATTTTTCAGAAGGTAGTGACCACCTTCTCTGTCATTAGAGCAACATTACATGGGAGGGGGTTCATGAAACTTTTTCTCCATTGTAACATGAGGCCATCCTGTGGAGAAGGTTGAGAACCATTAGGCTAATGGATCTTCCTATTGGATGAACCAGTGGCTTTGATCCATCCCTGCCCCACTTTCCCTTTATGCTGCCACTGAAAGCTATGCCACACAAGGGTTCAGGGATGTTCTGCATGGTCTCTGTCCCCACTTTCTGGGAAACGTCCATATTACTGAGCTGGCAAATCAGGAAACCCTTTCAGTGGTCATTAAATGATCTCAAAACAAATTAGGTTTTGGAATCTTTTCTCAGCTGCAGTTTTGCAAGGAAAGAAGGGGAGAAATCTACTGCAACAAATTCAGTCTGAATGAGTAACGTTTTCCTTCAGTCATGAGAGGCTTTAGAAGCGTCTGGAAAGATTAGAACTCGTATTTTGTATAACAATACGAAACATTTCCTCTCTTTTTCTAAACTTGTTGTTACCCTTTCTGAATGCGGAGGTAATGCAAAAATTACACTCTGAAAAGACAAAGCAGATGCAACTGAGATTGGGCATCTTAAAACCTTGACTGGAAATCAGAAAGGCCTGTGATGTTTGAAGTGGAGGATCAACATTTTCCAGATAAATTTAATGAAGAGAAAACAGTAGCCAAATGCTTGGTTTCCTTCCAAGGCATCCAGTGTTTGGATATTATGTACTTTGCTGTGAATCCTCCCCCGACACGCCCAAGAACTTCAATCTTTCTGTGCAAATCATCACTGTTTGCACTCGTTCATTCTCCAAAATAGCAACCTTTTTTTTTTCAGTTCCATCTTTTCAATTATATTTTTTAATTGAGATTTCTAAAAAAGACACATCCATCTTGGATTCACATGTATCAGATATGGACTCTGAATGCTGGGTGAAAGAGAGAACTGTTTCAAATTAGGGTATGACTACACTTGAGAGTTGCAGCGCTGGGAGTTACAGCGCTGGTCGTACAGCTGTGTAGGGAAAGTGCTGGTGTGTGGCCACACTCACAGCTACCAGCGCTGCAGTGTGGCCACATTTGCAGCATTTGCAGCGCTGTTGGGAGTGATGCATTATGGGCAGCTATCCCAGCGTTCAAGTGGCAGCAACGTGCTTTTCAAAAGAGGGGGGTGGGGTGGAGTGTGACAGGGAGCGGGGGAGAGAGAGAGAGAGTGGATTTTTGGAGCCGACACTGTGTATCAGCTCCCTGCCTTGCAAAATCAGAAAATTTTCCCGACCCCTTACTCTTAACTGCAAACAGCCTGCAGACCAGATAAGCAGCTGCTCCAACGGACTCCCTTTCTCCCCTCTGCCCCCGCTGTTTCTATCCTCAAGCAAACACTCATCCCCCTGCCTGCCTCATTCACAGCAAGGTAGTGGGTTATCTCAATTGATTGTTCACAGTTACAGATTGATCACAGCAAACAGGAGCTGTGTTTGTTTTTTAGATAAGCAGCTCCCGGAGCCCCGAGTTCACAACAAAACAAAGAGAGGCAGCATAACAAAACAAAGAGAGTAATTTAGTTAAAAGCATTCTGGGATATCTCCTAATACCCTGGAGGCCAATAACAGCACTGGTGTGTGGCCACACTTTACGAGCAGCGCTGCAGCACCAGCGCTGCAATCGTTATACCCCAAGCAGACCCAGGTGTACAGCCAGCGCTGCAGCCAGGGAGTTGCAGCGCTGGATGTGCCCTGCAGGTGTGGACAGTTACTAATTGCAGCGCTGGAAAGCCTCCACCAGTGCTGCAACTCTCAAGTGTAGCCATACCCTTAGACCCTTGGTGTGACAATGGATCCTGAGTATTGAAACAGAAGTAGATTTTTGGGGACCAGAATCTTTGTTTGCAAGGCTAACTGCTTTTAGTGACACATTTGCAATAGGGAGACTGTGACACGAAACTTTTTTTGTGTTAAAAATGGAGGTATTCATTACACCCCTTACTTAAGCAGGATGCTGCAGTTTTCTTTTATATCTTTATTTGTTGTTTCATTTTGCAGGCAAATACCGAAAAGCCTTCCTTAAACAGGTCTGAACAAGCGGGGCGAAATGCTCTCTTATCTGATATTAGCAAAGGAAAAAGGCTAAAAAAGGCTGTTACTAATGATAGAAGTGCCCCTGTTCTAGACAGTAAGTACAATTCTGTTTATTTTAATGTAGTTAATGAATGGTGAGTTAATATGCAAAATTAGAGTAGTTTTTATAATCAGCAGGTGAAGAGATGCTGGATGGTCAGGCAAAAAAATTATTAAATGGTCCAATAATTTGCTATATTAATGCATGTTTTATATCACTTGAGATCTCCATTACTGTTTATAAAATGTGTATAGTAATTTGTGTGCTAACTCTGGTAAGTCTATAGCAAAATGTAATTGGCACAACTAAATGTAATGGTGGGGAATAGGGAAAAAAGTGTATTGCTTTCGAGTTTTGCAGTACATGCTTATTTTAAAGGCAGACTGCAGTGATTTTTTTTAAGTACTTCTTTAGACGGCTATAGAAAAATATTCTTAATTTCAAAGGAGTATATAAAAATATATGCATCTACCACTGATATGAAATGGTCAGCTGTTTTAATAATTACAAAAGGAACTGCATCTTGATGTCAGGACAGGAGGATGAGAGCTGCTAGTATACACCCAGGATGAGTGGTAGAAGCAACCTTCATTCCACAGGTACCACTGGCCCTTTGGCTCTGACTAGGTGTCCATATTATATGGATGGAAACACTAAATGAAAGAGAAGATCCAGAAAAATATCTGGTAAAAGCATATACTGTTCCCTGAATCTCTGATCTTCCTGTTACAATGCTTGAAAATCTAATCAGTCTGATAACATTTAATATGAAACAATTACGTATTTATGTACAAGTTATTTTTAAAATATCTCCTGAATTATTTAGTAATGTTCTACTTTTGATCAAGTGCATGGAAACACTCTTTAAATCCCATTACAGTTTTTCTGCAATGTACTAAAAGTCTCTGCACAACAAGACAAAAGTATGTGCAGTGCTGAGATAGTGCCTGGGTTGAGTCCTTATTTATGAATTGACCCCAGTATATCTAAGCAAAATCTTAGCCAAAGCTCTGAACCTCTGCTACACCTGGGAGGTGTCACTCGGATGTGTGCAGTCGCACCATGCTGGGGTGACTCCTCTAGAGTTACCTAGCTAGACATTTATTTTCTATGCATGCAGAGGTGCTAACAGGCCACTTCACCTTGAATGAATATATGCTAACAATATGTGTTAGCATCTGTTCCACCTTCTGTTTAGGTGTGATGCTCTGAGTATCTGTCCCAGATCTGAAGAAAAGCTCTGTGTAGCTTGAAAGCTTCTCTCTCTCACCAACAGAAGTTGGTCCAATAAAAGTTTCTTCGAATTACTTCTTTCCAGTCTGGGGGAAAGAAATGGTGTGTGGCTCAACCTGCCAGATAGTGTTCTGTAGCAACTCAGTTGCATGACAGTCTACCTGTACTGGAGGAGGCTCTCCATTCAGTTCAGCTGCTACAGTGCATCAGAACTCCACTTGGCAGATGCAGAGGAGACTGGAAAAGCAGCATTCCTAAGAACTCTGGGAAGGTAGGAGAGAAACAGGAAAGAGGATCAAGAAAATAAAAGCCCATCCCTTTAGTGGGTCATGGGGCTGCTGTCTGGTGACAGTAGGCATTCATAGCCAGATTAGCTGATGGGAAGCACAATGACAGGCACTCAAACCAGACTTCCACAGTGGGGGTGTAGAGAAATACAGCCTGGTAGCCCAGCATGTTTTAACCCTGGATTTTGATGGGAAGATGACTGAAGAACACCAAAGCACTGAAAGGAATGAGATTCTTAGAAGTGAACCAGAAAAAAACAAGCAAAGTAAGATTTAGGGCTGCATTCAGCGAGGTGCCTAATTTGAGGCATGTAGATATTCCCACTGAAAGCTAGGCACGTGTTTCACTACTCTGCTGAATTGGAGCTATCATGGCAAGGCAATCAATGGGGATTAAAGGTAGATTGAATAGTAACATTAAAGATGATGGGGTCTATTTTCTTGTTTGCATGAGTTAGGAAACAATGAAAGACTAAAGTCTCATAGCAGGAACTCTCCAGAGGTTTACACCCTAAGCAAGTCAGAGCTGAATTTGGCCCAGTGAGCCTAACAAAGGGGAAGGGTGCAATTGAGCACTTCCCCATAAATACATCTTTTCTCTTTAAGGGAGAGATTACTGAATAGTGCGGCTCATCCACAGACCTGAAAACCCTTTACAAAGGATGGAAAATACCATTCTCCCCTTTTTAAAAAAATGTGGAAACTGAGGTGCAGAGAAATGTCTTGCTCAGGTTCACATGGTATCTGTGACAGAGCAGGGAATAGAACCTAGGTCTCCTGATTCCCCATCCTGTGCCCTGCTCATTGCACCGTGCTGCTCTAAAGTAGTCCCTGGCCTTTAGAACCAGGAAAATACTTTCACATGCCATTTCAGTTACCGTGTCAATATTTGTCATGGTCAGAGTAGAAAGAAGCATTTTTCTATTATGACCATTTCTACTGATTGGAAAAACAAGCTAAAATCCATTCCTAGGCCCTCCCAAAACTATCTTAAAAACAACTCCTTGATCTCTTGGGGGGCTTTGTTCAATGTGTATTTGTGGCAGCAACCCCACTGGTGACTGAGATTTGTGCACATTCCAAGCCTCCGAATTGGTCAGACCACCACCAGAAGGACAGCTCTTCCATCTATAACCAAGCCTATAAATCTGGGGAAGGTGGAGAAGGATTAGGGACCAACAGCATGGGGAAAAAATGGAAGCCCAGCATGAAAGTGTGGCTGAATACCACATGGAATTATCATTGCCCCAACCTATTCTAGTCCCAACTTCTGCTCTGTGCCTGCTTCATAATCCTGTAGTCCAAGACAGCGACAAGAAGAAGGAGAGGACATGAAAAATACTGGCTATGTTTTAAAATTCCTGATTTTTGTTTCAACAGAACCCAAAGGATCTGGTGGTGGTGGCGGCGGCGGAAGTGGCGGAGGAGGAGGAGGAGGTGGTGGTGGTGGCGGCGGCGGCGGCGGCGGCGGCTATGGCGGAGGAGGACCACCTGGCTTAGGAGGCCTGTTTCAGTCAGGAATGCCAAAGCTCAGATCTGCAGCAAATCGAGATACAGGTAAGGAGGATTTCCCAGATCTGTGAATTCAGTCAAGATATTAAAAGCTTTCTGAATGATAAATTTACAAAAACATTCATACAAGAGTAATAAAATAATGCAAGAGTTCTTTGGCTCAGGGAATGCTTCCAAACATATGTAAACAAAATACAACTAAAATATCATTAAGGGGTTAACTTTAAACTCTGAAGAAAACCAGCATTCACTCTTGTGCCTCAGTATTTCAATCTCTATAGCAGGTACAGTCATCCCTTGAGTAACTAGGTACAAGGAAGGGAGTTAAAAAGAAATGCAGTTTCAGACTTAAATTTGGCTTTGTGTGTTTCATTCTTAGTGCTATGTTATATAGGGATATTTGGGGGAGAGAAGTTAATTCCTTCATTCTTTTCCCCCCCCATTCCTGAAGGTATTACTGAGAAATAAAGATCTCAGGGATTGAGACCTCACCTGTAGTGTACAGTAATAAGGGCCAGATCCAGTCCATTGCTCTGTGTGTGCGCACCCTCAAAGTGTAGCATCAAGAGGATCCCAAGCTAGAACTCCCTTAAGCCTAAGGGAAACTGGCCTCCTCTTAAACTGGAGAGCCCATTTCAACCCCAAGGGGGCATAATTTACCTATTAAGGTATGTGGCAAACATCCCATCCGGCTGCTATGTAAGCTATCATCAGCGGCATGCATTAGCTGGGCATACACACTTTTTTGCATTTCACAGGTTTACAAAGGAGCTACCCCATGGAACAAAGCAGATTCTGTGGCGGGCAAGACTTATAAAATTGGGGATTTGCCACTTGTCAAGGAAGGTTGGGCCCTAGTGATTATTGACATGGGAGGATGTAATGGCTCCATCTAAATGTGTACTTAGGATGCTATTAATGGCCTATGCTCATTACAGATCTAACTTAATCTTTCAGCACATGTTGACACAAAACAGACTTCCAGAGATGGTTTTATCTATGTTAGCCTGTGCTGGGAACTCTTCTTAATCCAAAGGTTCCCAGCATAATAGACCAGTGTTTCTTCAGTTGCAAAACTGCCTCCTCCAGAGAAACACAAGCAAATCTATAAAAAATGGATATTGGAAGAGGGGAGAAATGGGAGAGGTTTTTTTCTGGATTACTTTCAAGTCCTCTTCCTTTTGCTGAATTCTAGTGATCAAATATTGATTGAAAGTTAAGACGCTTCTGCTCACATGTTGAAAACCCTAAATCATTGTTCTTCACAGTTTTTTCCAAGGGGAGTTTCTTCCCTCCATGCTGCTCATGTTTGCATCAGGGAAGCCTGAAAATAAATCATATTATATCATTATTAGCAATGGTCCTTAATCGCTCTAGTCCAGTGGTTCTCAACCAAGGGTATGTGTACCC
This sequence comes from Mauremys mutica, assembly GCF_020497125.1. NCBI lineage: Eukaryota > Metazoa > Chordata > Testudines > Geoemydidae > Mauremys > Mauremys mutica. The sequence continues at coordinate 40,889,500 of NC_059081.1, read as the reverse complement.
GTGGGGGTACACAGAGGTCTTCCAGGGGGGTACGTCAACTAATCTAGATTTTGCCTAGTTTTACAACAGGCTACATAAAAAGCACTAGTGAAGTCAATACAAACTAAAATTTAATACAGATAATGTCTTGTTTATACTGCTCTATGTACTTACATTTCAGTATATAGTATAATATTTATATTCCAGTTGATTTATTTTATAATTATATGGTAACATATGAGAAAGTAAGCCATTTTTCAGTAATAGTGTGCTGTGACACTTTTTTGTATTTTTGTCTGATTTTGTAAACAAATAGTTTTTTAAGTGAGGTGCAACTTAGGGGTACGCAAGACAAATCAGACTCCTGAAAGGGGTACAATACACCTCTACCTCGACATAACGCTGTCCTTGGGAGCCAAAAAATCTTACCATGTTATAGGTGAAACCGTGTTATACTGAACTTGCTTTGATCCATCGGAGTGTACCCCCTCCCCCCCAGGAGCGCTGCTTTACCACATTATATCCAAATTCATATTATATCGGGTGGCATTATATCGAGGTAGCGGTGTAGTTTGGAAAGGATGAGAGCCAGTATCCTTTGTATGCCATCCTGCTGTGATAGAACATAATGGCTACTTAGAAGCTGTTGCTACAAATGCATTTAAATTACCTATTGAGTAGTCTTATGGGGACAAATTCTGAAGACTTCAGTCAGTCCTTACAGCCAGTGCAAAACTCCCAGTGCATTCAAGTAAAGACTTGAAAATTTGGCCCATTCTCACAGTGTGTTTTACCTTCTCTTGGCTATTGCCCAGCCCTTTACCTTGATATGAGTAGTATTTACTTCTCTGTTTCCAGATTCTGGAGGAAACAGACCTCCCATGCTACCACCAGGAGGAAGAACAACATCTGCCAAGCCTTTTTCACCTCCAGGTGCCGTAGGGAGATTTCCAGGGCCTTCTTTGGGGCAAAGAAGTACTGCTCCTGAACCACAGAGAAACCGAATGCCACCTCCGAGACCTGATTTTGGTTCCAAAGCAGATACAGGACCTCCTCCAGTGCCAAATACTCCAAGACCCATTCCATCAGGTTTACACAACAGAGTGTCCCCTCCTGTGCCAGGAGTAAACAGGCAAACCAGTGCAGGGCCTATCCCTCCATCTTTCCCAGGAAACAGAAATACAGGATTCGGAGGATCTATTCGCCAGTCGACTCCAAGTTCCTCACCTTCTTTCTCTAACAGACCTCCCCTTCCTCCTGCGCCTGGCAAGTCAACAGATGACAAGCTGCCGCCACCACCACCTCCAACAGGAAACAGGGCATCCGTCAACCGGGAACCTTCCTTTCCACCTCCACCACCTCAAAACAGTAAACCTCCCGTTCCTTCCACACCTCGGCCATCCGCTGTCTCACAGGCTCCACCCCTGCCTCCAGGCAGACCAGGCTTACCTCCAGTTCCACCCATTTCCAGTGGAAATGATGACATGCCGCGTCTTCCACAAAGGAATCTCTCTCTAGGTTCTCTTGCTCCTCCCAGCTTGCCTGGGGCAGGTCGATCTGGCCCTCTTCCTCCCCCTCCAAACGAGCGGCCTCCTCCTCCAGTAAGAGATCCACCTAGCAGATCAGGTATGGCAGTGTGCTTTTTTCAGCTCTCCAGACTACCCTTGTAATGACTAAACTAATTGTTATCCACATGGTTTCAGTGAAGTAGCTGAATTTACCTCCAACACCAATTTCCTTCATGCTTTTCAGAATGCAATATGAGCTGTAGCTTTAAATCGATTGACATACTTTGCTGTTTATTTGCCATATAAATTGAAGCTATAGACCAAAATGGCAATCAGTTTTAAAAATTGAAGTCCTCCTTTCACTGAAAAAGTGTGACTGACTGGTTTAATCAGTTGCATCTTTAAAAATCACTATTCAGACTTGAATTAACTACCATGACCTGAGTTTGATTTGCAAGTTATTTTTGCAGGCACATGGGTCATGTAGTTGCCACTTCATGTAATACTACCTTTCTTCAGTTGGGCTGATTACAAGCACCATTCCACTCAAGTCATTTTTAGTAGTAGTAATTATGCTGTAGTATTTACACATTGATTATTACTATCATAGTTAATAGCAATGACAAACAGTATGTTTGATAATTATATTTTTTGGTGCAACAAAGTTATTTTATCTGTGGGTCTAATCAGATGAGTAATCTTTACCCCCGGGAGTAGTACAGTTTGTCAGTGGCAATGTTCACAAGTAAAGGTTTGCAGAAACAGGCTCTGTGCGTGTTAAACATCATGTACACTTACGGTGGTATTTAAGTTATTTTAATGTATACAACAGTAGTTATCATAACAAGTGTCATTATATTTGAGTCAACTTTGTCACTTATCATATGCAGATTTCTAACAGAAAGAATATTGTTTCCATGATGATATTTCATAATATACTTTGCCCTGTGCCTTTTATTACTAATGTTCAAGAACATAGATTATACCCTTATTGTTAATAACAATCTTCTTGATGATATAGTAAATAGAAGGAGACCTTGTGTTTGCTTCTTAATCCATATCCTTCTAATATTTACATTGTTTTTAGTTGGAATAATTTCTCTCGTTATCTTAAAGCAGGGGTAGGCAACCTATGGCACGCGTGCCAAAGGCGGCACGTGAGCTGATTTTCAGTGGCATTCACACTGCCAGGTCCTGGCCACTGGTTCGGGAGGCTCTGCATTTTAATTTAATTTTAAATGAAGCTTCTTAAACATTTTAAAAACCTTATTTACTTTACATACAATAACAGTTTAGTTATATATTATAGACTTATAGAAAGAGACCTTCTAAAAACTTTAAAATGTATTACTGGCACGCGAAACCTTAAATTAGAGTGAATAAATGAAGACTCGGCACATCACTTCTGAAAGGTTGCCGACCCCGGTCTTAAAGTTACTAAAATGAATTAACCCTCTCTAATGGAGCACCATTCCAGGATTGCAAGCTGTAGTTGCATGTAAATGTAGACCACAAAGTACATAGGAATTCTTATGACACATTTTTGCTTTTGGATAGTGGAACAATATCTGCTGATTTATTTTTAATAGATGTATCTGTAATACATCTTTAATAGATGTAACTAGATTTCTTTGAGCCGAGGGAATACTTGTTATAAAAAAATGACTTAGGAGAATTTAATTGTGTTGATTAATTGCCCCACATTATGTGCGATATCGTTCATGCTGGCTTTAGGCATGTTACCGCTACAGTAGTTCAAATATACTGACATTGGAAATGTTAAAATCTGTGTGTGAGGTCTGTTTCTAATTCAGAGACAGATTCGTGTACTGCAGCCACAGCAGAGCCTGGCATGCAGCAAATATTTGTGTAAGAGAGAGAACTGATCCCACACTGCGTAACACTGCCATTATTGAGCTGAATTCTTCTTTACACTATGCCACTGGCAGAATCTGGTCCTAACACCCAGCGTGGTATGGGAAAGGGAGTGAAGAGTAAAGTGCCAAAGTTTGCTGACAATACAAAATTGTTCAGGATAGTTCAGTCCAAAGCTGGCTGTGTAGAGTTACAAAGGGATCTCACAAAACTGGATGACTGAGCAACAAAGGGGCAGATGAAACCCAACATTGATAAGTGCAAAGTAATGCACATTGGAAAAAATCATCTCAGCTATACATATATAATGATGCATTCTAAATTAGCTGTTCCCACCCAAGAAAGAGATTTTGGAGTGCCCATAGATTGTTCTATGGAAACTTCTGCTCAGCAGTCAAAAAGGCTAACAGAATGGTAGGAACTGTTAGGAAGGAGATAGCATTATGATATTTTTCTATCATATTTTCTACTATATAAATCCATGGTGCGCTCACACCTTCAATACAGTGTCCTGTTCTGGTTGCCCTATCTCAAAAAGGATATAGTAGAACTAGAAAAAGGTTCAGGGAAAAGCAACAAAAATGATAAGGGGTATGGAACGGCTTCCATATGAGGAGAGACTAAAAAGATTATGGCTGTTCAGCTTAAAAAAGAAATGACTAAGGGAAGATATGATAGAGGTTTATAAAATCATGAATGATATGGAAAAAAGTGAATAGAGAAGTGTGTTTTACCCTTTCCCACAATACAAATATCAGGCATCACCCGACTGAAATTAATAGTCCATTGGTTTAACAGAAATAAGAGGAAGTACTTTTTCACATAATGCATAATTAACCCGTGAAACTCATTGCCATGGGATGTTGTGATGGCCAAACGTATAACTAGATTCGAAAAAGAACTAGATAAATTTATGGAGGATAAGTCCATCAATGGCTATTAAGCAAGATGATCAGGGTGACCCTAAACCTCTGACTGTCAGAAGCCAGAAGTGGAAGCCAGGAGTGGTTCACTCCAAAATTGCCCTGTTCTGTACACTCTCCCTGAAGCTGTGGTACTGGCCACAGTTGGAGGCAGGATCCTGGGCTAGATGGACCATTGGTCTGACTCAGTATGGCCGCTCTTATGTTCTCTTGGTTCAGAGAGCTCTTACACCACTTCCCATCCCGTTACCTTAAAAGAGGGTGTGGCTGAAGGAAATGGGATATGGCCAGGACCCTCTGTGCTGCCCTGATGCTCCATTGTAGTTTCAGCCTTTTGTGACCATTTGCAGCCAGCATAAGTTAGAGCAGCTTTAGGGCTGCATTAACGTGGAACGAAGAGACCAGCCCTGCACAGAGGCTATATGAGGCAAGGGGAGTGGAAAGATGACATTTAAGCCTCCTTTCTGTGTAAACATGCCCCTTGAACCTGCACTCTGTACAGATCAGCCACACCTAGGGGAGAGTGGATCAGGAAAGAGATGTCAATCACTGCATTACTGTATTCCCTCCCTCTGGCTGAAGGAGGCAGACAACCCTCCCCATTGCTTTTGGAGCCCATCAAAGCTAGTGTCCTATCTGACACCCTTCAGAGCGATGCAAGACAACAATGCTTAGAGCTGATAGAATAACGGTAGGTTTTATGGCACAATAGATTATTGATTTGATTCTCTGTCTTGATTCAGGACCCCTTCCGCCTCCTCCCCCTGTAAACAGAAATGGCAGCATTTCACGGGCATTGCCTGCTACTCCACAGCTGCCTTCCAGGGCAGGATTAGAAAACCAGAGAGGTGGACCAAGGCCTCCACTTCCTCCTGACAGACCTGGTTCCGGAGCTCCTCCACCACCACCTCCTGCACCATCAGCAATCAGAAATGGCTTCCCGGACTCGTCATGTGAAGGTGAGCTGCGTTCTCAGACATACGCAACATATGTCTGTCTAAGTAAAGCTATCAGCATTTGGCCCCCCCCCAAACGTTAAATGAGATACTTCACTGATGCTTAGAGTCTGATTCTGAGCTCTCACCAGTTTTACACTGGAGTTGTTCCTGACTGACCCCGGTGTAACTTGGGTCTAAAAAGGCCTGCCGTATGGAGTTATCTAAAATATTTTAATGTGGAAAAAAGAAGTGCAAAGTTAACAGTACTACTGACATGAACATACTAGCATGCCAGTGGGACTTCAGCAAGCACTGGACCTCAGAAATAGCCATTCAAAGGTAACCTAAAAAAGAGGAAACGTGTGTGCCATTCTTTGCTTCTTTATGCTGTATAAAGAAAGCCTGAAGGATTTTTTTTTTCCATGTTAAAAATTCAGGTGGTCTCTGCCCTGAAACCCTTTGGATGACTGAAGTAGTGGGATTATGACATCACAGGAGACAAAGTAAAAGCTGAGCAGTAGTGAAGGAAAGGGATCTTTAGTCAAACTGTTTAAAACGTTTGCGGGTTTTCCATTTTGGCTACTAAACAGTGGGGATAAAGAATATGTGCATTAAAGATTAATCAGTCCTTTCCTTTCAATTAAGGCATAAGTTCGCAATATACATTTGCATCTCCCAACAAAATCAGGAAAGACTAGACTTGACATTCCTGATATTTCTAAGATAAAAAGAAAACAGAAAAAAAGACTATAAAATAATCCTTCTGAGTTTTCTCGATGCAGCATAAGAGGCAAAACTGGATGCAACCACTTTTTTCTGTGCAAATCACCGTTAGGGGTCAGAACCTACATAGTTCCTTCACAAGCAGAACTCTAATTGAAATCAAGGTGAGTCTTGTTTGCCTCAGGAATGCAAATCTGGGCCCCAAAATAATCAATCCTGTGGTCAATTGTTGGTAAAGTTCACTCAGGTCATAGCTGGATGACATCATATAAAAACCTACATTACAAGCGTGTTACGGTTGCAAAGTGCTGGAAATGACAAAAAACAAAGTTGCCTATGTGCCCTTATTCTGCCCCTTGAGCACCTGCATTCAGATACAGGCAGTGTAATATGAGCACAGGCTATTTTTTCCAGGATCTTGATTTACTACGAATATGTCATTGGAATCCGACTCCTCTTTTATTGTACAGGGAAATGTGGGTCTCTAGCGATTGAAGAAATATTGAAACCTTTAGCTTTATTTTCACACTTTTTACAAAAGATGCACATTTCTCCTTGATTATGCATTTTCTCACAGTGCTGCTAATTTTTCTTTTTTCTTTGAACATTGAATTTTATTGGATGCTGTAGTGGTTCTAGCTGTTTGGATACTTTGTACATCGATGAGGTCTCAATAGCCATAATGCAAATTCAGCACCCTGAATCCTACTACACATTTCTATAGTAGGTGATAAGATTAATTTAATATAGATTATGTAGGGCCAAATTTATTATATGCATAAGTGGGTGCAATATTGAGAAACAGCCTAGAGTGAGATCCTCCCACCAACTCCAAGCTCTTTACGCTGCATTCAAGAGCCGGAGTAATGTAAAGAGACTCTCTGAAAGCTTCATAGCTGACTATGGGAGGATCCCCCCAGCACGGGCACTGTGAAAAGACAGTCATAAGGCTGCCCTCCAAGGACTACCCCGTACAAGCCATAGCACAGGGGCCATGCCCGGGTGGGGCAAAGGGCAGAAGGGGCCCCAGCACACAGCACTGCAGAGATGCAAGGCAGTGCTGTGGGGCCTGTAGGGCAGCCCAGGGAAACTACCATAACTTAGCTTAGGCAGCCCTATCTATGCCAAGGCTTGAAGCCACCATCCCCTTGGGCAGCGAATCTCAACCCTGAAGGCTAAGTTCTTCTGCACAGACGGTAAGGTGGGTGGAAGACACAGAGTCTTCATATAACATTCTGAGTCACACTATTAGGACTCTTGCGGATTTCAGTGGACTCCTGTTTGGATTATTTGTCTTAGTTTGTTTTTAATGGAGCATTGTAAACAATAAGACAAGGCAGGTGCAATGATGTAAATGATCAATGAATGATGAAGTGAATTCAGGCTAATTTGGGCCATCTTTTTGTTCTGTATTTGTACAGCATTTAGCACAGTGGGGTTCTGGTCTATGACTTGGGCTTCTAGGAGGTACTGCAATACAGAATGTGTAATAATATCAATACAACACAACTCTTCTGTTAAGAATTGTTACTTTTAACATTTTCTTGTAACTGTTTTTCTCCCCAGATGAGTGGGAAAGCAGATTTTCCTTCCATCCGATATCTGACCTGCCACCTCCAGAGCCATATGTTCCAATGAACAAAAGTTACCCCAGTAAACTAGCAAGGAATGAAAGCAGAGGTATGTTGTTTTGTTTTTGTTTTGCCAAATATTATTAATTTTGAACGATAGTAGTCAGGCCTTCAGATGACCTAGTGATGGATGTAGTGAAAAAACCTATACAGAGTAGTGCGGGGATAAAAATATTTAGAACTGGGAACAATTTGCAGACTGAGTTTACTAATTTCTCTGCTAATTACCATTACCCCTTTTCTATTAGCTATTGGCTGCACACACCATGCAACCTAAAAACTCATAATTCTCACTTCAGACATACAAACACAACTCCCATTGGGATTGTAAAGGTGTTGGAGGGCAGAATAGGGCCTAATAGATCTCTCAATATTTTTGTTGTTGGTGGCTTGAAGAAATTTAATGGTTGAGTTCTCATGTATACAAATACTGTAGATGTTCCCTGTGCAAGTCCCTCTTCTGTTGTTGAGAACAGACTCTATAAACACGAAAATATGTAAAATCTCTTTGGGTAAAAATGGGAGAAACCAACATCCTCTTAATAAGTTAAGATTTATAAGTCTAAGGGCCTGATCTCACACCCTATTCAGTCAGGAAACACTGAAAGATTGATTGCAGGATCAAGTCCTATGAAACTTGATACTTTTTTTTTAAGTGGGGGGAGGGCCTGGGAATTGTATACCCTTCTCAAATTTAATTTGCCTAGTTTTTGGATGGAAATTTTCTTGTGGAGAAATGGTGCTTTGAGATTTTATCACACCTAAACTGTAGAACTTCAGTGTTTTTATTACAATTTGCATTTGTTTTAAAGTCACAGTAAGACTTAATGCCCTTGTAGAACTGATAACTCTTATTAATGCTAATAAGAGTTGTAGATGTGTCCTCAAGAGGCGGAAAAAGCCAAAAGGCAGAAAAACCTCATGCTTTTTGGTATTTGGGGCATTAAATAGTTACTTAATAGGAACTATTCAGTACATCATTTATATTTCTTAACTTGGTAAATAAATCATCCAATAAACTACACAAAACTGCTCATAAAATGGATAATACGGGTACTTAAAATGTGTAGTTCTTCACAAATCGTTTCATGAGGAGCTTGGGAATGCTCTTCTGTGTGAAAGAAATATATCATGATGAACACAGCCATCTCTTTCTTTCATTTCTAGATGGCTCTGGCCGAAGGGAAAGAGGTGTCCCACCGCTCCCACCTATACCGAGGTGAAGTGGATTTCCAGCCCTTCTCAGGGTGACTGCTGGTTTTAGATTTCTCTTGAATTACTTCTCACGCCCATGTCATTGGAAAGTTGCCTCTTCTGCTTTATTTCCACTTTTGGCTTGTGATTAGGGGTAATTTGAGTATCTATTAGAGAAGTAAGGTACAGTTTATGAACCATAGTTGCTTAAAACTATAGATTTTACTTGCTTATATAGCAGGCTGTCATGAAAGGCATTTTGGGGACCATATATAACAATATACATATTCTTACTGGGTCCCGTCCTCTTCCCAGTGACCTTGGTAGGAGTTTTGCCATTGAATTCAACAAGAGCAGGTGCAAGCCCACTAACTAGTTTGTGGGACAAAGTCCAGTAATTTACTGCTGTCTGCCTGGAAATTAATCACATGGGGACGGCACACATATGAGATTCCCTTGGATCTTTTTTTGCATGCTTCGACACTCTATCCTGCTTCTGCATGCTACTGCTCAACTTTATGTGAGTCTGCAAGTTAATAGTTCAACCCAAATTCTTTTGACCATAGTTTAGCCCAGGGGTCGGCAACCTTTCAGAAGTGGTGTGCCGAGTCTTCATTTATTCACTCTAAATTAAGGTTTCGCGTGCCAGTCATACATTTTAACGTTTTTAGAAGGTCTCTTTCTATAAGTCTATCATATATAACTAAACTATTGCTGTATGTAAAGTAAATAAGGTTTTTAAAATGTTTAAGAAGCTTCATTTAAAATTAAATTAAAATGCAGAGCCCCCTTGACCGGTGGCCAGGACCCGGCAGTGTGAGTGCCACTGAAAATCAGCTCGCATGTCGCCTTCGGCACACATGCCATAGGTTGCCTGCCCCTGGTTTAGCCTGTCAAAAGTGTGTGTCTATGCTACAGATTGCACACCCTTCCCCTGAGGGTGACAACTAAATAGCATCGTTTTCTGACACCCCATCAGCACTGGGCTCCAGCAGAGGCTATCTCCAGCCTTCATTTTTGAGGGAAAACGTTACCATGACATGAAGGAGAATTCTCAAAGAAAAGAGAAAATTGAGAATTCACCAGTGTAATAGTGTCCTGTATGGCCCTGATGCCTTGTTTTGTAATAGTCTTATGCTGTTAATCTCTACTGATCCTTTCCATTTGGATGTGGATCATGCCCTCAAAATTAGATTACTGTAATGCTCTTTATGTCGGGCTACACCTGAAGACTGCTCCAATTACGGCTAGTACAAAATGCACTAGCCCCCTTAATTATATGCTCCTTCTGTGAAGCCTGCTAACACCTGTGCTCCACAGGTTGCATTGGCTTCCCATTTGTTTCTGGGTATAATTCAAGATGTTTTTGACTAATGAAGCTCTGTGTGGTTTGGCTGCTCGAGTGCTTCTCCCTTGTGTTGCATGGCAATTGAGATCAAGTGAGTGCTTGAATGAACGGCCCTCACATTTAAACAGGAGGGATCTGGTGGAAGGGCATTTTCTAGTGAAAGCCATAAACTCTAGAACTTGCTGTCCATGCTGGTTCAACAGGGGTGGAGTGTATTGACCTTCTGAGCTTGCTCCATGGCCTGCCTGGGTCCAAACTTTTGTTTCAGAGGGTATCAGGAGGGATCTGAAGGAAATTCCCTTCTTAGGAGAAAGCAAACGTTTTTTAGGCATTGTGGTGATTGGTGAAATTGCAGAACTGCCTCTAAATATTGTACATGAGCAAAGAATGTTTGTTTAGTGCATTTTATAAACTGATGTAAACAAATGGAAAAAGACATTGGAAATCATAGGAGGACTTTGATTCTGGATTTGAACGTGTCTGATGAATGTATCTCTGTCAGCTGGACTTCTGAAAGTTAGCTTTGAAGAATGACTTTCTTTCCGTCACCTCCCCACCAATCTCTGACTCTCTCAACGTGCTCACTGGAGTCCCCAGGAAGTCCTCACTGGTGGACATGTTTCATACTGTGTTGCTCATTAAATCAAAGGAAGAAGCCATGCAAGTTAGAAATATATTGAGCAAAATGCCGACACCTCCTCCACGCCACTCCCCCAGCAGTAGAAAACATGATTCCTCATTCAGCTCTGCGAGTTTTGTTACAGTATGATACTTTTGAGACCAACACTTGAACATCTCGGGGGGTTGGCAGAAGAGACTCTTCAAAATGAACATTGAACCCTAGGGAAATGTGTGCAGTGGGACCTTCTCCATTATGTGACTATGTAGTGGCAGATCCCACCCTGCCTTACAATCTGTGTAATCCCATTGATGACAGGGTAGGATTTGAACATGATGAATACAGCTTTGCCTTTCCAGTATGTTTACAAAGTCACGTTTGGATTTTTTTACCTATGATAGTATTTGATAAAATACATATTTTTATATTTTGATATCTCTGGGCCTGATTCTGAGATGCGTTCCATGCACTTGATCCTACATCAAAATACACACACACACACACACACACACACACACACACACACACACGATCAGAGCCATGTGAGCTTCTTGCACAGATTTCAGAAGAAGCTCCACCTGTGACATGTATCTTTGGATCAAGCCCGTGTGATCTGTAAATGTACTAACATCACTTGTAAGCATGGCACTTAAAAAAAAAAACAAAAAAACATACGGGCTATGAATATTAAAAGTCTGTATGTGGCCCACTATTGTGTGAGTCTAAAGTCCAAAGAAGATTTAAAACACCTAGTGATATTTATAGGATAAATTATTGTATTGATGCTGTTAAACCAAAGCACTTATGGCTTTCTGAGGAATGACATCATGGACTTGAGAATACAATATTTTAATGCATCACCCTGCCAAGTCTTAATGAAATATGAATAGTTATGCAGTGTAACAACTGTTGGGTTTGGTCCTGCTTTGAGCAGGGAGTTGGACTAGATGACCTCCTGAGGTCCCTTCCAACCCTGAGATTCTATGATTCTATGAACTGAGAGCAACTCCAGAAGTTATACATTTTTGTAACTTATCTGCATATAGCAAGACAGTTTTACTTTGGCTGTGTCAATGAAAATGCTGTATTTCATTCCTGTAGCTGACTGCACCATCCAAAATACTCTCTAATTCACTTCATGAGCAGAATTTCTCTATAATCATAACCAAAGCCATAACAAATTAGTGCAAGTCTAATTTTAAACTGTGGTGTGGGCTTCAGTGAGGGAAGCAAAGGAATCTAATCGGTTTGGAACTGTTTGATTCTTAGCACTTTCTTTACTAGTAGAAATTTTTTCAATATGTATACGCTAAGCAGCCATAAACACCTTTGAGAAATGAAAGTAATCATTTTTCCCTCAGATAGTAATAAATGTATGTCTTTTGATTGTAAAATTCACCAAATATATTAAAAAAGTGCATCATTTTAACATTCAGTATATCATTTTGTATACAAGTAGATATTTACAATAAGATCAGTATTACAATATTTATTTCACTATGCATAGTGTTTAAAAAAGATAAGCATGAAACAAAACTGATTAATCCAATGGTGCCTTACTATATTTTAACAAACTTTTGATGTCAAAATAGCAATTACTGCCTTTTTATAAAAATGTTAGATGTTCTGCTTTGATATCTAATGTAAAATACAAAACAGTGCTTATAGTGTGATCATACAATGTCTGAGCTAAGTGTTTGCATTTGTAACGTGCTTGATCCACTACTTTCAAAGGGAGTAGTATGTTTGAAAAGACTGCAGGGTCAGGCCTATATAATTGGGGTATGAATGGAAGTTTGCTTAATTCCAAATCAATTTCTGGTGTTAATGCATTTGAAAATAATAGAACAGTTACCCCACATGTTTACAGTCATTGGACCAATGTATCTCTTCTATTATACCTGTACGATCCAATTAACTTCAGTGGGGCTGCGCAAGTGTATTAGAAGACCACTGACTAACTGTGTTTAGGATTTAGTATGTTTATTTTGATGGCATGGTGTTTTAAACATGCACTCCTTAAACTATCTGTATGTCATCGCCTGGGACTCAAATTGTGACAGATGACCATTGAAACTCATTTCTGTGCAAATCAACCAGATAAATAAAATCAGGGCTTTCTGTGTGAGATGGCCATTTTTATTTATATTTTCTATTCCTATTTTTGAATGAAGAGCACATACTATATATCTGTTGGAGTGACTTTCTTGATGCTTTATGACTTTATTCTAGCCACTCTGCTTAGGTATAAGAATTGTTACAGAAAACTAAATATATGATGCAGGAATCAGGAATTTTTGATGAACTAAATAGCCTTGCATTAACTTTCTTTGGAAACCATGATTCCCAGCACTAAAAGGTTCAGAAGAACAGCATCTTCTGGGATGGAACTACAAGATGCATTTCTTATGGTTAAAAAAATTAGACAGTAGCTTCTACTCACAAAAATAACTGTTTTACATGTCTGTGGTGCATTTTGCATTCTATTTATGAGGAAGGTGTGGGGAACTAATTTCCACTTGGGTTTGGGTGTCTTAGTACTATAATAATTTTGCTATGCAAAAAAAATGCAATTAGAAACTACACGTTCCTCCTTTTAGAGTCAAGAATTCTGAGTCTTATGAGCAAACTTCTAATTTTAATTCAAACAAAATATTATGTAATGAGAAACCTTGACATAGTCATTATGGCAACAGAATCTTAAGAAGAAGGAAGAATTTGTGTGCATTAGATTACATAAAAAATGAAGTGAATATTGATATAACAGTTCAAAACAAGACCTATATGTGCTTTCTCAATGTCATATTGTAGTATTGTGAATGTTGATGTCTGTCCAGTAAGAACAAAATCTGCTCTGGCATTACATTGGGTGTATAGTTTTCCAAACTGTACTCAACCAGGAAATAATGAGAATACCTTGCATGAAATAAATATTCATTAAAAGAAAAACTGCTAAAAGAAACTGCTGCAAGGAAAATGTCTCTTAAAATGAAAAGAGAGGAGGTGAGGAAGCCCTTTAGGCTCCCAAGCATCTAAAATGAAATCTTCTGGGCTGTTTAATTAGTGTCTGGACCTGCACCATTGATGACAAAGGGGAGGTTTTGCAGGTGTTCAGTGAGACTAGCTCAGGCTTATATACATTTTTTGTTCCCAAGTGTGTGCAATGGCTATGCAAGTCAAAGAGGAGGAAATGAAGACTGTGTGTCCAGAGAAAAGGAATAATGAACCTAATCAAGTATGTTTGAAATACAGTTTACTTGGTGCAGTGATGACAGGCCTGTAATCTAAGGTAATATAAAATGTGCTAATGGCAACACATCTGGACTTGCGAAGCCACACAAGACTGTAAAGAGGAAGAAATAGAGCTCAAAATGGTTCCTGAAGAACAAATAAAGCATTTCTCTGAAAGAAATGTGTCAAGTCCAGCTGACAGCCTGCTGTGCTGAGAGGAGATTCTGGTAACTTATGGGAAGCCTTTGGGAAGCTTAACCAAAACTATCCAGAGCTGAGCTGGGAGCTAAGCGCTCTGGGCTTTTCATAAAATGTTAGTCATCAAGCAGAACAAAAATAACATTTATTTTGTTTGTGATTCTTTTTCTCTATTTTCTGCCCTATGTTAAATAAATTTTTGCTTTTATTTGCGATAATGAATTGATTGTGGAGACTTGCATTAATTTAGGAACAAACCCTATCAAGTCCTTCAGGAGAGAGGAAACTGACTACTGGCTTTAAAGGGAATCAGAAGTGTAATAATGAACCTGGGCACTTGCTCAAGACTTGCAACATTTTTTCCCAACTTGGTATATACCACTTCTTTGCAGCACAGTGTGGGACTGAAAGGATGTCAAGCATGGTTAGTGTATATAAAAATCACTGTAATTTAATACTTAAATTAGCCTGTTAATTTTGGTTAATGAATGTTACAGATTTACATTGTATCTTATGATACTATACCTATAGGTAGGTATTATTTTAGGGCCAGATCCTACAGTCATAGCTGAATAAAGACTTCAGGATTTGGTTCTAAGCAAGATAAACAAAAAATTTAAGGTGAGGTGTAATGCCAAACAAAAACGTATATGCGAGGAAAGTCTTACGCACCAAATGTCTCCACTAAACAGGGAGAAGCAAATATTTTGCCTTTTGGAATGCAAAATATCAGGTACTTCCCATTTCCCCAACGAAGTGTCCATTCACTCATCACAATTCTGTTCTCACTCCTAGTCTTTAGACTTTTCCTATACTTTAGTCCATTTGGAGCCAGAATATAGGGTTAGAACCCCCTAGTCAATGTCTGAAAATACAAGCGGGGCTTAGTCATGTTTTCCCTTCAACCTCTCCTCAGAAGTAGAAGGATTATTTAACTCTTGTTAGGATAGTTCACAGTAATAACCCTAAAGCAGCCAATAAGTAGAACCACAAAAATTGGCAAGCGTCTGAATGCTTGAAACTAATTTTAACCCTGTTCTTAAAGTGACTGGATTTCAAGTTAATGGTGTCCCCTTATCACAGTTTATTATTTGTATTCCAGTATTCCTAGAGCTCCCACCTGAAAATGGAGCCTTATTGTGCTAAGCAGCGAACACCTAGTGCGAGAGAGCCCTGACCCCAAGAGCTTGCACTATAGGAAGGGAGAAGGAGAGGAAATAACATTGACAATGATGAGGTCTGTGACAAATCTTCTTCTCTGGATGATCAGATCCTTTTGTGAAAGAAGTCCATATAGTACTACATCTCAATTTACCATCATAAAAATGCAATGGGCTCACCTATTATTCTTTCACAGCTGGTGAAATTGATGTAATCAGTATAATGGTGCATTCTGAGATGGCTAAACTGTTAAACTCAGGGGGGGTACATGCAGGGAATTATAATTAGAATATAGTCTTTAAAAACACCCATGTTGGTGATGGGCAGTTCTCTGGGTTTTTTATTCGCAATTAGTTAAGAGTTGTGTAAGTTAAGCTTCAATAGAAAATCAGGCATAGAATAGTCTTGGAAAGGAAGCCACAAAAGATAACTTTGTAAATGTTTAAAATACAGAGGGTAAATTTCATTGCATTCCCATAGGAAGCTGCTGCTAATGCTCTCCTTGACTCGTGTACCTTATCCGTATGCTAGATCAAAATCTTTGCACCTATTTACCAAGGAACTGATATGAAACAAAATTGCAGTTCTTGTTTATATAAGGAAATAGTTCCAGACTAAAGGACAAGCTGTTAAGCCCCTCCTTGGAAACTTGGAATACTTGAAGGGATTATGATTTCAAAACGGAAATCAAGTGAATATTAAAAAGGAAGATTGGCTAGAAGCAGAGGAGCTGGGGCCTTGTGTTCCTTAAACTACACTGTCATTGAAAGGAGCTAATTAAGATCAGATGAGTTCATGTTAACATTACAGCTCACATTCATGATGCTCACAGCTTGGTTGACTCTCATACTTTTCAACTGTAAAGTCCTTGGGTAAGAGTTTTAAATGAGAGGCCAGAAAACTAGGTCAGCAACCGTTTTCTTTATTCAGCTGCAACCAAGCATCTGCCTGCCAGCTCCTAAACTTCTTAGTCAGTGAGATGGGGCTAAAACTAACACAGTCACTCCTACTAATGCTCTTCTCCCAGTACATGATCATTTACCTTCTGCCAGACCACATAGATAGTCGGGACATTTGCACCATGTCTCTGACAGCAAGGAAGTCAAGTCTTCAACTTCTAATGCAGTTTATTCAGTGAATTTGGAGCCTAGAAGAAGCTTCCTCACAAATTTAGAGAAGCAAGCCTTCAGGAATGAGGTGTGGCTGTAACCTGACTGGCTGTGAGCATAAAAAGGACAAGAACAGGAAGCCTTAATGTGAGAACCAGCGTAAGGCTCTAATAATGGTAACCATTATTATTTGTATTCCAGTAGCACCTAGAGGCCCCAGCTGAGAGATGGGGTCCATTGTGCGATGCAATGAACTAAAACAGCCTCTTTCCAAAGGAGGATAATGTAAAGAGAGAGTGATTTTTTTAAGTGCTTCTGCAGAAGTCAACTTAACAATAAAGAATAGTAAATATTGCCTGTAATCACAGTAGGTGGTGGATTGTCTAAATGATGTATAGGGTGTAAGATAACCTGCGTGAGTTCTACAGAACTCAGCCTGCTGGGCCTTTATATTGTTTTGGTTTTGTCGTTGCCCTTTTTTTTTTTTAACCACTTAATTTCCTTTAAATGCCCCTCTCTATCTTTACATCATTCATTTTTTTTCTTCCGCAGCTGAAAGAAGTAACATTTTTATTTGAGAAGTGATGATACTAGTTCCTGTGAGTGCCTTCCTCATTTTGAATCTTAAACTATTTCTCATTATTTTCCCCTATATTCGTTATTTCTATTAGCACTCGTAATGTGCTCTGCGAAAAGAAGGCATCATCCCTGCCCAAGTAGCTTGTAATCTAAAGAAAGACAAATAAACAGACACAGGGTCTGAGGAAAGGGGCCCAACATGCACGCAACTGAATTATATTTTAAGTAGGGCATCGCTTTTCAGGGCTAATCTGTGCTCAAAAATAGGAATGTCTGGTGTTTGATGGCAGTAGTTTTTACAAAAGGAAGTTTTAAGCTTTTGGGCCTCAGTTTTCAAAAACAACCGCTAATAAAACAAGCGCAACTCGGTCAATCTATGTTTTGTGTGTGAAATTAGTCAAATCAAGTGTGTGTGCACAGAAACATTCAAATTTGTGTGCAAACCATACCAGCACATACACACACATCAGGTAATTCGCTATCCATCAAGCTGATTTTCTTATGGAAATCTAAGCTTTGTATGCATATAAATTTGGACATGAATGGAGGGTCTTAACTCATTCTGATTTTAAAATGTGAGACTTTATACATACATAGCACTGTGCAAATGATAAGTCCTCCCCCGCCTGTTTGCACCAATATTTTGCCATTTATTGCAGAGGGCAGATTTTGATAAACACAAAAACAGTTACCATTAATCTGGCCAACATGATGCATTCCTTGTACTTTCTAATGTGTTGCAGTTTTTCTCTTTGGACGGTAGAGGGCTAAAGGCATCACATGCAATTAATGTATGTAAGTCATTTCCTAAGAAGGGAAGAGTGTGTGTGGATGAGGAAGAGGTAGATGAAGTGTTCAGACCATGACAAGAGCTCTGTAAAAGGAAGTGGCTCTGCACGTAAAATACAGCAGCTGTGAAAGCAGTGCACACGCTGTCTAGCGTGCAGTCTCATTTCCACTGGGGCAGTTGTCAAAGGGTTGTGGAGAGTGTTGTTTTGTTGTACCATCTATAAACCAGCCCTTTATTGCTGGAGTCTTGTGAAATCTTTCTGAAACCTTACTGAAAATAGAGCTTTCACTTCTGCTATCGTGCAAGTTACTTGCATTCCTATGAAAGCAGTGAGAGAAGGAAGATGTTTTATTTGAGAATACACAAGTGCGCCTATAAAATTCTAGTGGCCCTGTTTTTCTTTCTGGCTGGTTTCATGGATAACCTTCCCTGAGTTTGCATGCCTGGCCCCTCCCCTTTCTTCATTCAAATTCCTCCTTCAAACTCATTTTTGCTATACTACCTCCCAGATGTGAATTATTACTTATTTAAAAATAAAATAATGCCCAGGTGCCCAAATAATCACATCATTTTATGGCTGGGACCCTCATCCTGCCCATGCAAGACTAAATTCTTCCAGGTAGGGACCATATCTTTTTATTTTTTCTGCAAAGTGTCCCACAAACTTGGGGAAAGGGAGCTGTAAAAATAATTGTATTAATAAAAACATTCAAAATTATTTAAAATGTCTGTAGTTGATGGAACAGGTGTGGACACACATGTACATATAACATAACGCGAGGGGCCTGCGTATGTATAGCTCAGGGCTGGGCCAATGTTTTGGCCCAAGGGCCACAGCTGGGTATAGAAATTGTACAGCAGGCAATGAATGCTCACGAAATTGGGGTTGGGTGTGGGAGGGGGTGAGGGCTGTGGGCTGTTGCTGGGAGTGTGGCCTCTGGGGTGGGGCCAGAAATGAGGAGTTCAGGGTGCAGGATGGGGCTCCAGCCTGTGGCAGG
Organism: Mauremys mutica; assembly: GCF_020497125.1. Lineage (NCBI taxonomy): Eukaryota > Metazoa > Chordata > Testudines > Geoemydidae > Mauremys > Mauremys mutica. Next base: position 40,870,696 of record NC_059081.1, on the reverse strand, counting down.
GGTTTGGGGCATGGGAGGGGGTGCAGGCTCTGAGGTGGGTCTGAGGATGAGGGGTTTAGGGTGCAGGAGGGTGTTCTGGGCTGGGACCAAGGGGTGGGGGCACAGGAGCGTGGCTCAGGGGTGCAGGGTCTGGATGGTGCTCACCTCAAGCAGCTCCCGGAAGCAGCAGCATGTCCCCGCTCCGGCTTCTACGCAGAGGTGCACCCAGGCAGCTCTGCGCGCTGCCACGTCCATGGGCACCACCCCTGTAGCTTCCATTTGGCATGGTTCCCGGCCAGTGGGAGCTGCAGGGGCAGCATTTGGGGCGGAGGCAGCATGCAGAACGGAGCCTCCTTGCTGCCCCTATGCGTAGGAGCTGATGGTGGGGCATGCTGCTGCTTCTGGGAGCCGTGCGGAGTGGCCCCCCCCAACCCTGCTCCCCGGCTGGAGCAGGGCAAGCCCCAGACCCCATTCCCCAGTGGGAGCTTGAGGGCTGGTTTAAAATAGCTGGTGGGCCAGATGCAGGCTGTGGTTTGCGCACCCGTGGTATAGCTTCATGTTTACTAAGCAGGAGCCATATCTACCTAGGCTTTGGATACTCGCTGCCAGGAAGGTGGTAGAGCGTGCTGTGTACATGCTGCATATGAATTTCCAGTTGCTGGAAATCACAAGTAGTGATCATAAGTAGTGTGCATCTGGTAATGCCCTTGGAGAGACAATTCACCAAACAGCTAAATTCAGTGTTTTAAGCAATGAAAGAGGTTTGCACAGTATATTGTGCAAGTGGCATAACATAGCATGGCATATTATAGCAGTAGGTCACTAAAAAGGACATTCAAAAAATAGTGGCCCAACTTTTGCATTAATTTATTCTGCAGTATCTCCATAATGGTACTATAGATTTAGCACAGAAATTGGCCCATTTAAAAAAAATCTATTCCCTCAGTCTGGTTTCTCTAATAGCTTATGTCTCACTGTAATTTTAACCTAAATATATATATTTGAGACCTTTCTCTTTCTCCATCTTTTTTATTTTTGGTAGGCGGATTCATATTTTCCCTCCAGTGGAATTAAGTTACCCTTTAAGAACCCCTTAAGTTTTAAAAACCAAAAGAGAGTTTCTAAGCCCTCCAATCCTGCAATGTACTGAGCCCTAGTGAAATAAATTGGTGAGATCCTGGCTACACTGAAGCCCTTGGCAAAATGCCCATGGAGCTCAGTGGGGCAATGCTTCATGTGGCTCAAGGGTCTGCATGCCCAGCGTCACTAATAGGATTGTGGGGTTTTGTTTTTAGGTACATTTCAGAATATTTCCTCTTGGTTTACAATTTGATTTGTAATTATGTTGGCTCCATACCAATTTGGATTCCAATTTGCAAAGAAAAAAGTGTCTACTAGCTTGTTGTCAATAGACAACACCTTGACTTACTGAATTTTGGCATTAAATCTCAGCTAACTGCAAAAACATTATTTTTTCCCCAGAATGTTCTTTACTTAGAAAGCAAAGATGGTGTTTTCCAAAAGAGCACTAGGTGGCACTTGTGATTTGTTCACATAAGCCTTTGCATTGCAATCACAAAGGACTACATCTAGAAGGTCACAGTCAACATATGAAATTATATCATTTATAAATTAGTTTTGATCAATAATTTACCTTGTGTGAGAACAAAATGTATTTTTTACATTTTGAGATATATTCCCAACTCACAAAATATTTTGTTTTTAACCTCTTTGAGCAGAACTATATCTATGAAAACTTAAAGTTAGTGACAACAGCACCTGTCTATCTTTTGCCTGCTGGTACAGCAACTTGTAAAATGACTCTCAAGTATGATCTACACAGGGCCTGATTCTCCACTCAGTCACATAAGTTTTAGGTCAGTGTAACTCCATCAACCAACCTAAAACTGGTGTAACAAAGTGGAGAATCAGCTCCATAATTTTGTTACAAGAACGGATTCATCAGGCAGGCAGGATGCTATTAGCATTTTAAAATATAAATAAAAAAACCCTGCATCCATTATTATAGCTAAACTGATAGAAGCAGAACAGAAGGTGAGAATTTAAACCAAGAGCAGGTGTTTATTGATACTGTTCAGAAAGAATAAAGGGAGACAGGAGGACTGCCATCACTGAAAATATTCAGATCTAGAAACAGAAACCCATCTCTTAAGGACCCTTAAGAATAATTTAATCAGTTCTGTGATCCAAAGGGCTGGCATGCGTGATCCATTTGAGGTCTCTTGCAACCCAAATGTGAGGGTGTGTACCTATCGCGCGCTGGTTCAGCAGGGATAAACCACACTGTGTGGGTGAAGAGGCCATGCCCCCTCGCCCCTGCTGGGCATGCTCCAGCTGGAACCTAGCTATAAAAGAGAGTAGCTCAGCTCAGTCTAGACTGGCTGCTGAAGGGAGTACATGTGTTTACAGTCTCTCTTTGTGAAGAGTCTACTAGAGCACCAAGACACAGGAGCCAGCTGAGGCTCCAACCGACCCCCAGCTGCCTACCACCAACAGAGGAGAGACAGCGGAAGCCTCAAAACTACCAGTCTCGGAAGGAAGGGTAGGAAGTAGCCCAGAGGAACTAGACAATGATCTGGTTATGGAACCAGGGCTAAACTCTGTGTATTTTGGAAGGACCCTTGCTGAGCTATGGTGGATTCCCACCCCCGATTCCCTTGCAGACCAGGCCCTAAGTTGGGACCTGGTGGAGTAGGGAGGGCCTGACTGCCACCCACCCCAGGTGGCAGCCCACTCTACTCTGGCCATGGGCCCTGCAGTCCCACAGAGGAGGGCAGTTTTACTGACTCTGGCCACTGGGCTGTGCTGTCCTGGGAGTCAGGGCCACTACTGTGATGCGGGCAATTAAGTCACTTGGGCTGCCAAACCCCTACTTTAATTCCCCCACAAACCGGCACTCCTCTGACGAGTGTACCTACCCCACAACGCCAAATGATTCTAAAAACTTGAAGGGTTAAAATAAAATGCAAAATCACTAAATATGAGAAGTGGGGGGGGGGGAGAGGCAGGAAGAGGACCTGTGAAACATGAGTAGAGCAGTAGAGGAGATGAAGCATGAAGATATGTGCAAGAGCACAGGAGAAGGATGTACCAGTAGTATGTACGGAGGAGTGCAGGAAGAGCAAGAGACATGATAGCATGTGCATGGAACAGAGGAACAAAAGAGTTGGAATTAAGAGGGGGAGATGAAATGAACAACAAAAAGAACTGTTCTGATGGGGTTTTCTACCCAAAACAGACAACACAAAAAAGGTATAGTAATTGCCATGTAATGTTTAACCACACATGTACAAATTCATTAAATGAGAGACGTGCTTTCCTAAACGTTGTAAGCTGCTGTTGTTTCCATAGGGATATACTGTGCTCACAAATAGAATCATGATAAGCGGGGGAGATCGATTAAAGTCTGGTCAACAGTGAAAAGGTTTCAACATTCACCATTCAAAAACTCATGATATGTAGGTGTCAAAAGTGGCTTTGGTTTTCGAAATGAATCAGTTTGTGACCAGCTGGCATGCTAGTCACGTCATGCAGATTTCTTATAAAAAAGACAGTTTATTTTATGCAACTTACCTGAATGCAAGTTTCCTTAGCAAAGTCAGAGAGGGCCTGCAAGCAGTGTTTGTCAACTGGAGTTACTACTGCTAATCTCATTCCATTTCTTTCTTTTGATAGAATCAAAATGAATTTAATTTTCTCACAATAACTATGGATAACAACTCTTAAATGAGTGCAGACGTGATGGAAAGATACAACAGTCACAATACCAGTAACTGTCTGTACAGTAAAATGAATGAATGTGGCTTTACATGGAAACTAGCCACAACTCACATTTCATTCCATCATATGGTGGGTCCTCAGCTAATTCAAAATAAACATATACAATGTATAATAACTACAATGTCTATATGCTGTACACTGTATAAACTAATGCTACTCAAATGTGCAGCTATATCTAAATCATAACATAAAACTGGAAGACAAAAGCTTTTTAATTTTAAATAATAAATCCCCTAGATTAAGCACTCATAAAGAAGTATGTTAGACCAGTGTAGTTTAAAATACTACTTGACAGGGCCACTATTTCTTTTGGCATTTTTTAACCCTGCAGTTTGACACGTTCACACAGTGTTGAGGAGCAGTCTAGGGTTTGTACTTTGACTTGTCAAACTGATTTGTTTGCTGTGATAGCTTTCCAGAAGCTGTCATCTCTGTGCCAATGATCAAGCTGCTTTTTTCACAATATCTTTGCATTGCTTTTTCTGTCTCCCTCATAAACTTTTAGGCCAAATTCTGGTCCTACTGAAATCATTGGGAGTTTTGCTACTGACTTCACTGAGACCTCTCTGTGATCCTTATACATTATACTCTGCAAGGGGGGTGAATTTCCCCCTGTATAACATTTTCTTTTGGTGCCTAGTGCCTTACAAGAAGAAGATGTTTCCATTTCAGTAAAGCTGTCCTTGCAGAAGCATTGCTGCCATTCTGGTTTGCAGAATTTCATGAAGATTTGTCTCTTGTCATTTGACACGGAAGGTTGAAGATTATAATGATTATATTTACCGGCTCTTTGATACGCCAGTGCTGATGAACAGCCACCTCAAAGTACCCCCTGGCGGCCTCAGAGCAGTCCTGCACATAGCCTCTCATTCAGAAACTCCACAGAGTTTTACCAGCCATCTTTAGGGTCTGATTTATTACCTTAAAGTTCAAAAGTAAACAAAAATCCCCCCCCCCCATTCCCCTCCCAGTACAGACCAAACTTCCCATGTTCAGTCAGAGACCTTCCTGCCTTAGTAGGCTTCTCTCACCCCTTCCTAGCTGGAGCAATTCCCCTGCTCTCAGAGTATTCCTTCAAGAAGCCTCTCCCACTCTGTGTAGTCTCACTACACCTTACTGTAGAAGCAGCAAAGAATCCTGTGGCACCTTATAGACTAACAGACGTTTTGCAGCATGAGCTTTCGTGGGTGAATACCCACTTCTTCGGATGCAAGGATTCTTTGCTGCTTCTACAGAACCAGACTAACACGGCTACCCCTCTGATACTTTACACCTTACTGGGGGCTCCTTCTGCTCATCACAGGAAATTGCTTCATTCCTCTCAGGTGCGGCTCATTCTGCAATCAGGGTTGGCTTGGCCTCAGACTCTCCAGGGCAAACAACCCTGTTACATCCAGCAACATAGGTCCATGTTTCAGATATAAAATAAGGTGGAAGTCATCATAAGCTGTAAACATGGACTTCAAGCTTTTGTATGATACTGTGATGGTTCCAGATTTGATGTTCAATCTGCCCGACAGAAAATATCAATTTGATTCTGGTACCCAATTTAGACACCACAATGACTAGTACTATTGTAAAACGCTAGACAAGCAGACGGGTAACTTGGTCAATGAGGACAATATTTGACAAAGGTAAGAGAGGATAATCAAAGTAAATCTGCATCTTCATTGTGTTTGAGGTCATTGGTGTGACGCTAGGTCTTAAAAGCTTATGAGTTTTGTTGTTCCAGTTTGTCTGTTATGTTTTGTTTTTTTTCAGCTGGGTAGTAAGTCTATAGTTTTATAGCTGTCTTGGCAAAACTATAGGTGATAAACTGGATGTCATATGGCGTATGTGCAATAAGAGCACTGTCATCCACACAGAGAAGTTCCTATACAATATCTTCATTTACTTTTGGTAAGTGTGTTCCATTTTTACCACATTTCCCCCCTACAATTGGTAGTGTTTTGAAGAGAAATTTCAGGCAGTCTTTCAATCTGTTAATTTTAAAGCGCTTGCCAGATGTTCAATGTTTAATACAAATGCCTGGTATGACATTTCAGTTGGCATCATCAATCTATTGCTGTGCAGAAGAAACCGAAGACACTTAATATCAAAACATATCCCTGCTAGAGTCCGTTTGCTATTACAAAATAGATCCAAGAGAATTTTTTTTACAATTACTCCAGCTTATTCTATCATGCAGTTGGCGAGTGACATGCATTAATATTTCTGCACAGGAATTTCCAGTCAGCTTTGTAAAGTTAGCAATGGCAGCATACAGGTCCCAGTCTTGTTCACTATATTTTTCTTGTAAGCAACAAGCAACATGATAGTAGTGCTTCTTTTTGCTTTAAAGTTACAAGACCCAACTCTCTGCTGGCATAAACCCATTGCCTTCAACAAGTTTGCACAGAACTTTGGGGTTCTGTCAATAACAAAGTAGCACTTGAGTAAGTATCTTTCTTGAGTAAGTAACTGAGGGAAAGGAGATTACATAAAAGGTGCTATTCTCTTCTTTCCATTGTGTCTACAGTTGCTAACAACAGCTGAATCCATAGGTCTCTAGATGTTCCATGTTGTTCTAAAATAAATGAACAGCTGGCTGGAAATTACACCGCTACTATATTGGTAGTGCTCCAGGTGTATTTCATCCAGATTCGTTTGTGTGTACCATAATTCCCACTGCCTGCTCATCTCCTTCCAAAAGTAGTGATACCCCTGTCTTCCTGCAAAGGTCAATCGTTGTAATACTCTACTAGGAGCTTATTTTGTGATGTTCAGTGATGTTATAGGCACGGGTAGCAGCACTGCCCATTATTAAGATTGCCTGACACTTACTATTATCAGCATTGGCAGCAGGTAGCTAGGGCTAGAGGTGGCTCCAGTCACCCTAAATCCAGCTCCACTGGTGAAACATTGATGTGCACCATTTGATGCTGTGATGGCTCCTCAAGCCTCCTCCTAGCAAGCCAATGGGCCAGAGCAAGGAGCCAGGCCTAAGCTAGCACCAGGGGACAGGAGCAGAGCCGCCACTGCCCAGGGTGAGTGCTGGATGGTCCCATACCCCAGGCCTCCCCTCTGCACCAGGCTGGGATAGATCTGGGCACAGACCCCCACAAACAATATTTTCATCCTCTATCTGTGATTAGAGATCCCTGCTTTCAGCTGCTTAGAACTTCACCGAACTTTAGTGGTTTGCCTGAAGTTTTCCATACTGGGTGTCTGCCTCAGGCTACAATTTTATTTTTATTTTTTAAAATCTCAGCCAAAACTGTTGAGCAAGTTCTGAGAATGAGGCTTGGGGAAAATACATTGTTTTGCCCATATTAAAATGTTTTTGAAACTTTCTTTGAAAAGTTTTAGGGCCTTTGACCTCTCCAGCACAGCTCCAAACTTTTACAGGGTGCAGGTAAATATAACCCTGATGTTTTCTTACAAATGCTACATCCTCATCACAGACTGATTCAATATCTTCCAGCTCTGAGCTACCAGGACTCAAAAGGGACTTCAAAAGGGACCAGGACTCAAAAGGGGTACCCTGTAATGGCAGCTCCAGGCTGGGGTGGGACCAGGCACTGGAACTGATAACAAAGAGCTTGTCTCTCCTTTGCTCTTGATGACACTCTTGTCCCTACCCCCAGGCTCAGGCACTGTGGAGGAAGCTGTCTGATTGGGATGCAGAGGGGACAAAAGCCAGACGTGGGGTGAGGAAAGGAAAAGGAGAAGATTGGGATAAGGCTTCTGGTGAGAATGGGGTGGTAGGAGGGTGCAGAGAAGAAGTGTGCCTGGGAGGTTGACATTGGTTGGACAAGGAGACTGGGATGGGGAGTTAAGGTGCAGAGCCTAGGGACTAGCAGGTCAGGGAGACTGGGAGCTGTGGGGGAGACTGGAGCTTGGAGCCACTGAGAGAAGTTGGGTAGGGGGATGGCTGGGAGACAGTTGGCTGTGGGAGGAATACTGAGATTAGATGAGGCCCTGGGGTGAGAGGACTAGACTGGGACTGGCTGGGCAAAGAGACTGAGACCAAACTCTGGGGTCAGGGGAGACTGAAGTTGGGGAGGGAGACTATGGCAAGATGAAGGTGAGAAACAGATCAGACAAGGAGCCAGGAGGGAGGAACTCCTGACTTACAGCTGGGCAAAGAGACTGGGGACAAGGATTTGGGGCAGGAGGGAGAGACTAGGAGTGGTTATGCAAGGAGACTGGAAGTGGGATGAGAAGCCTGAGTAGTGGAGACTGGGTCTGAGTGGGCCAAGAGAAGGGGACTGAGACAAGGAGCCAGGAGGAGAGGGGGGGAAAGAGCAGGATTTGGAAAGGACAGATTGGAGGAGACAGGATAGAGGGGGTCAAGTTTGGAGTCCTGGGCAGAATAGTCTGTGACCATTACAGCACACTCCCCTCCAGAGCCTATCAGGTATTCCATTGGCTCAAGCGGCAGAGGTCTTTACAGTGGATCTAAAGGTTTTAAATCTGCTGATAGAATTTTGAGGAGGAGAGGGGAGTTCACTTTGCTTTTTTAAAAACTTAGGATATTACAATTTTGTGTATGTGAATGGGTGGCTAAGTGAAAGAACTAAGGCTGTCGATTAATCTCAGTTAACTCACACGATTAACTCAAAAAAAATTAACTGTGATTAAAAACGTTAATCATGATTTATCACACTGTTAAACAATAGAATACCAATTGAAATGTATTAAATATTTTTGGATGTTTGTCTACATTTTCAAATATATTTATTTCTATTAAAACACAGAATACAAAGTGTACAGTGCTTAGTTTATATTATTTTTATTACAAATATTTGCATTGTAAAAATGATAAAAGAATTAGTATTTTTCAATTCACCTCATACAAGTGCTGTAGTACAATCTCTTTATAATGAAAGTTGAACGTACAAATGTAGAATTATGTACAAAAAATAACTGCATTCAAATAAAACAATGTAAAACTTTAGAACCTACAAGTCCACTCAGAGTAGTGAAATACCAGTGGGCCTGTGTCACACAGTGACTATAGGATTAGATAGGTAAATAAATGGATTTTAGCAGCCAGGAGAAGGCCTTGGAAATAATGTGCTTAAAAGTTAGAAAAGAATGTAACTGAAGAGAAGTTGTAAAAATGCTGAGCTCAGAATGTGGCTGATAAGAAAAGAGGCACCTCTAATTATCACAGATGGTTCCAACTAGTTTGAACAATAAAGAAGGGTTGTGCATTTTGAGTCAGTAATAACTTTAACATACCAACGTTACCTTGAAGCTGTAACTCGTTATACACAAGCTTCAGCTGAAGGAATATTGGTCAGCAGCTAGGAAGAAGTATGGTAAAGATTTAAAAAGAAGAAGAAAAAAAGAAGACTTGGAAAAAGGGAACCCAGTCAGAAATCTTATCGACTTCAGGCCTAAGAACAGAGTCTAGCCCTAACCTGCTAAAGTTGGCAATGACATCACTTTTTTTGTTAAAGGGTAGAAAAGGGTGAGCTCTTAGATGGCTCATCACTAGTACCTGGCTGACCAAACTGGAGCCAGTCAGCATAGGTTGTTTAGCTGTAGTAACTGCTTATCTTTTAGGCTTTTAAACATGTTTAGAGCAATTACATAAATATTTGGATTTAATGACAGAATTTATGGTTGAATTAGTGTCTGGCAGTACCCTATATTAGTATCGGCAACAGTTCCAGTAGTGACCTGTCCTCTTCATTATTTACCACTCACCCAATTTTTATATCATCCAAAAACTTTATTAGTGGCTTTTTATTTTTTATTCTTCCAGGTAATTGATGACATTGCCTAGTGTAGGCTGTGGGACCCCACACCCATTCAATGATGATTACATTTTGAGACCTATCAGTTAGCCAGATTTTAAACCATTTAATGTGTCCCATGTTAATTTTATATCATTCTAGTTTTTTAATCAAATTGTTGTTACCAAGTCAAATGCTTTACAGAAGTCTATTACATCAACACTACTAACTAAACTTGTAATCTCATCTAAAAAAATATATTGTTAGTTTGACAGCATCTAGTTTCCATAAACTCATGCTGACTGGCATAAATTATATTACCCTCTCTTAATTCTTTATTATCAAGCCCTGTATCAGCTACTCCATTATCTTGCCTGAGATCAATGTCTTACTGACAAACCTATAGTTACCCAGGTCATCTCATTTATCCTTTTTAAATATTGGCACATTACCTTTCTTCCAGTCTTCTGGAACTTCCCAAGTGTTCCAAGACATATTGAAAATCAACATTAATGGTCCAACTCTTCTAAAGCTCTTCGATGAAAGGTATCTGGACCTACTGATTTTAAACATGTTTAAGTGTTGTAGCTGTTTTTTAATATTGTCTCAATGTAGTGGACAGAGAGTGCTATCACATCATATGATATGACTACACCTATTTCAACCCCCAAATACAAAACAGAAATATTTATTGAATACTTCTGCTTCTTCTGCATTATTATTGATAATTCTACCATTTTCATCCAGTAATGGACCAAAACAATTGTTAGGAATATTTTTTCCCTAATATAGTTAAAAAAACCTCTTATTGTCCTTCTCTCTGTTGGCCATAAATTTCTCCTTGCTTTCCTTAGCTATCAATTTTCTACAATTCCTAGCTTGTTTTATATTCATTACTATCAAATTCCCTTGTCTTCAATTGCTATGTTTATTTTTTATAGAGGTGTTCACTTCCCCACTAAACCAGGTTCATTTTTAAACCAATATAGCCGCATTCCTCGATTGTGGATTTTTGGGCATCTAGTAAAGTGTTCTTAAACAATTCCCAATTATTCACATTTCTCTGATTAACAATTGTTTTCACCTTTGTGAAATATGGTACTCTTAAATTTCTCTGTGTGTATGTGTGTGTGTGTATATATATATATATATATATATATACTGGTCTGGACTTTATTCTTTTTGCACATCATAAATGTGATCAAGTCATGATGAATATGATAAATATGATCAAGTCTTATTATTGCAAGATCACTTTCACTGAAGGTGTCTTCCACCTTCAAATTCTCAACTAGTTCCTTCCTATTTGTCAATCAAATCTAGAATAGCCTCTCCCCCTTTCTTCACCTTCTCTAATAAAAAGTTGTCTGATGGGGGCTCCCCTGAGGCCTATATAGCAAACACATGAGCTTGGGCATCCCTTGATGGAGTTGCGTGTATGGGGGGGAAGAGACTGACAGAGAAGCAACGGAAAGCCAAGAACAGCCAGAACAAGCACTAGGAACCTGAGAAAAGCCTAGAGAGATTTTGGACTAAATGCTAAATGGAAAAGCACCTAGAACTGTGAGCAAAGAAATTGTTTGTCTGCTGAGTTCAAGGAAGCAGGACTTTGTAAATAAGGAGGAATGCATCAGAGAAATAGCTGACTCCAAATCAACTTTTCCATCTAATTGAAGCAACCCACTAGACCCCCGAATTTTGGCTAACAGCTCAAGTAAAAAAAGGATAACAATACTGTATTCTCTGTCCTGTAGTACTTTCTGCTACATTATTGACATCAGTGATGCAATGGTCATCTGTACAGTATTTAATTAGTATTGTACTGAGGACTATGTGGTTATTTTTCTCACTGTATAGTCTATAATTAGTTGAGTTAAAGAACTAGTTTAATATGTTAAAGGCATGCTGCCTTGTCTACATGAGGTTGTTAACATGTGCTTAGCTAACATCTTCCAAGTCCTAGTCTAGACAAGGGCTTCCTAGGCTAGGGAGCATGGGTTTGAGTATGGTCCTTAAACAATGTTCCCACTAGTGAAGCTAACTCACCTCCCTCCCCCCCCCCCGGTATTTTTTTTTTGTTATTCTCTTCCCACTTTTTTCCATTTGTGAGCATCTCTTCTGAGTTTGTTGTTCTCTCATTAGCTTCTCCTTTTTTTGTTGTCCTGCCTCTTCATTTTTTTTATCCTCCTTCCATTTCTGTTTCTCCCCTTTTCTGTTTTGTTTTTTCTCCCCCAGGCTGATCATACACATAGCACATTATTGCAAAAGGAACAGAATGAAATTGACGTGATCTGACTCTGTTTCACTCTGCTGCTTCTGTTGGAGATGCTCTGTGTGTGGGAGCATCAATAACACAGGCCAATACAATTATCTGCTGCTGGGAACAGAGGAAAGATAGACAAGCAGTGTCTGCAAAATCAGTACTGAACCAGTCACCTCGCATGGTGCAACAGAGCACTATGTTGCTGAAGGTGCTGTTTTGAGACAACTTGTACTTAATGGAAGATTTCACAGCACTTTACACAAGAGTAAGGGTCCTAACACTGGTGTTCTGTCCACTGGTATTTATGTTCTACCTAAATTCCCCTATAGTTTCAAATTGAGAAACTACTTTTCTCTTTCTGTTGTGTGGTGTTACTGACCCAGAATATCTACCATGTTTCATCCTAGAAGTGGTGCATTTGTCCCTACATCATTTAGTCTGTAAAGGGTTTTCAGTCCAGTCAGGAAGAAAGGTGTTTTATAAGTGCAAATTATTATTTCTTGTATGTCCTTATTGTTTGTTTTTCTGTAGTTGATATTCAAGGGGTATCAATCATAAAATACTTGTTTTCATAAGTCTGTATTCTAAGTAGAAATTTGATTTCCCCCCCCATTTCATTTATTCTTTTTTCCTCTCTTGATTATCTTTTTTTTTTCTTCTTTCAGTGGTGCTTAAGACTGGCACATCCCAGATGAATTGCGTTCAACCTTTTTACCAACTTGTGATCTCTTACTGAACTTTAAAATATGGAAGTTGAAGTTATATTACTGTCAATGTTTTCTTTTACCTCCATTCCTCCCTTAATGGTGTTCCCCACAATACCTCAAAAACAGAAGTGTAAGACTCAGGATAGGAGCACTTTCCTGGATTTAGGGATGTGCATCTGACTACCATGCTCAGGATAGCAGGAACACCCCCACCACTATGACAATCCCTTATGGTAGCTACTGGTGAGGTGGGAAAGATTACACAGTGCCACTTTAAAGTCTCCTGCAATTCCTTTTCCAAACATTTTTGTTCCTTCAATGCCCCCTTTGGTTTTGGTTAAGGGCTTTTATATCTCTTTTTTTACATAGACCTTTTCATTATCCTTGCCCTAAATATTCTGTTCATGTTATTTCTCCCCTCCCGCCTTCTTAAAATATAACATCCTATTTGTTCCCTTCAGCTTCCCATATGGATTTGATAGATTCAGGGATATAAGAGCCAAGACTGACCCATTTGGGGGAGAGAATGTTTGACAAAAAATAAAGTTTCTTCTTAAGTTGTCCGTCATGTGTCCATCCTTTTTCTTCTGCAATTGCTGGTGCTCAGTCTCTTTTTTTGTTTTCCCTCTCTGGTTTAGCTACATGCCAGAAGCTTGTATTAAGTCTTTTTCTTGTGTGTGAGATTCTTGTTTATTTAGTTTAAGTCCCCAGGTTTGGTTTGGTTTGGTTTTTTTAATTGACTCCCTGAAAAAACTATGAAAACTCCCCTGCCTGTAAGTTCCACTGTCCCAGTTAGGAGGGCTATTGGCACAGATATGTGTGTCTCAAGTGTTCAGAACACAGAAAACAAGCTGTTTTGGGCTTTGAGCTTTTGGAGGTCCTATATACAGAGACTGCCTTCTTTGTATACCTTCTCTTTCATTTTAAAGTTGTTGTTCCCCTTCAGACAGATGGCAGTGAGATCAGAGCAGAAGCAACACATGATTTAGTTCCTTCCTGCTCACCCACCAGCAAGATGCGTGGAAAATGGGTAAGTCATGACCTGATTTCTCCTTCCTCTAATAGTGGGTTAAGAAGAGGCAACTTAAAGTCTGATTCCCCTTTCCAGCAGCAAGAGAATCACGACTATTGATTCTAAATACACAACTTAAGTTATCATGTAGGGCATAATTAATTATAAGGCCAGCCCCTGCAGGTTATATATTAACAAAGTTTGGAAAATCAGACTCTAGCTAAATTACTAGAACATTCATAGGATGTGCTAAACAAGTTACAACAAATATAGAAAACTATCACCTCCTGATTGATCTCTCTTAGTTCTATAATTGTCTCTTTCTGTTATTGTGGAACATTACATGGGTAATGTTTAATTTCTAGTTTTGTTTCTTTTCTAAGTAAACTAGAACTAAAGTAGCAAATTCACTTTAAAAGCTTCCACCTCTATGCCCTGCTGTTAGTGTTTGAAGATTTAGAGGTGGGGCTCCTAGCATCTAAATTTTATATATGCACTGGCCCTATCCATGACTGTATATACATAGATTCCATAGGCATATAGCCCCTGGAGCCTTTGTCCCAAGAATCTGTGAGCTTACAGAGCCAAAGCTTTGTGAGCCTGAGATCTGGTTCACGATGTGAAACATGTCACTTGCTCATACAGAACTGTGACAATATTAAGGGAATGATTACAGCAAGTTTCTCAGAGAAAGGCCCACTCCCTACTCCTTCAGGCTCCCAATAAGAGATTCCAAAAGCTGTTGAGAACTAACACCCAAAGATGGAGTCTCTCTCAGCCTTAGGAGAATAGGGGCCAGAATCTACAACCCCTTCTTTCCTCCCAAGGAGTGAGGCTGTGAGCAGCTCTGTTCCTATGAATAATGAAAAGCGACTCTGGCTCATTTGGGGGAGGTCATCGCTCTGCTCTGTGAGGTCACAGGGAATGAGGTGGGGAGGCTGAGGGCAGGGCCTTTGACCACCTTTCCCCCCCTTGAGAGAGGATTTTGGAAGGGGTGGGTCAGGGACAAGACTTGGGATCAGATCTATAGTTCCCATCCCCCCTGTGTAATGAAATGCAGGGATAAGGTCTGAGGCCTCCCTTTCCCTCTCTAAGAGAGGTTGGGGTGCATGATAAACCTACAAACCCCCCCCCCCCCCCCAGACTGAGGAAACTTGGGCAGGGCCGCCCAGAGGATTCTAGGGGCCCGGGGTCTTCGGCGGCGGGGGGGCCCTTCCGTTCCGGGACCCGCCGCCGAAGTGCCCCGAAGACCCGCGGCGGGACCCCCGCCGCCAAATTACCGCCGAAGCGGGACCCGCCGCTGAAGTGCAGCCCGGTCTTCGGCGGTAATTCGGTGGGGGGAGGTCCCCGCCGCGGGTCTTCGGGGCACTTCGGCGGCGGGTCCCGGAACGGAAGGGGCCCCCCGCCGCCGAAGACCGGGCTGCGCTTCGGCGGCGGGTCCCGCTTCCCCCCGTCCCGGCCCCAGCCTCTTACCCCCGGCTCCCTCCTTACCCGGAGTCTCAGCGCCTCGCCGGAACAGCCGCAGCGTGCGGCCGGCGGGGCCTGAGCTCCGTCCCGCTCAGAGCCGCATGATGAGGGGGCGGGGCTGTGAGCTCCACGCCTAGCGGAGGGAGCTGAGCTCAGCCCGGTGCTCCCAGCCCCGCCCCCTCACCACGCGGCTCTGAGCGGGGCGGGGCTCAGGAGCCCCGGCGGAGACTCGGCGCTTGATGCGCTGAGGCTCCAAGAGAGGGGTGGAGGCGGGAGCCTCCGCTGCTCTCTTGGGGGCCCCTGCGGAGCCCGGGGCAAATTGCCCCCTTTGCCCCCCCCTCTGGGCGGCCCTGAACTTGGGGACACATCCCTAGCCCCCCATTAGTAAGGACAGGAGGGGACGGGGATAAGTCTGTAACCCCTCCCTCCAGCAGGCGTACTGGGGAGATAGACCCACACCCCCAAGGAGCTGGGGGTGGGTCTGTGACACCCCCCATCTGAGAGAGGCGCTGGAGGCAGCTCTGTGCCCCTCCCTCCCAGGAGCCGCTCCCTGAGGCAGAGGGGGCGGGTCCAGCGGCTGCATCCAGCATGGGGCTTGGGTCCCGTGGGCACTAACCCACCGAGCGCCGCCATCTTGAAGGCCGGCGGCTCCCGGCTCAGCAGCGGCGCGGACGGGCGGCGATGCGCGCCCTGCTCCCCCTCCCGCGGCTGGGGCTAGCGCCTGGCTGCACCCGACGCAGGGCGGGCACCTAGACTCGGGCGCCTCCTCTGTGGGGCCGGGCCCTGGCGCGCGTGGGAGCTGCCGAGGGACCGGGGGCGGCAGCGCCGCGCCTCGCGCTCCATGGGGCTGAGCTGGAGACCGGCCCTCGCCTGCGGCGGCCAAGTCCTGCGCCCGGCAGAGGCAGCGAAGGGCACCTCGCCGAGCAGAGTGGCCGGGCACTGAGGGGGCTCCGGAGCCGGCATGTGCGGCCCCGCGCTGGGGCTGTGACCGTCGCGGGGAGATCTCCCGAAATCAGTATGTCCTTGGGGGCGGTAAGGCGCGTGTGCTGGGGGGTCCCTGCGCCACTGTGCTCTGCCTTACGTAAGGCTGCGCTGGACGCGGTGTGGGTGTTTCAGCTCATTGCTGGGCACAGCGAGATCGTCTGTGCGGATGCCCGGGCTGTCTGCTCCTCAGAGGCGCTCAGCCTGCCCACGGGAAGGAGAAATTGTGCTTCTATTTAGCTGCCTAACTTCTGCAACACCGAACAACTGTGGCTGCAGTAGGCGCTTTGCAGGTGTGTGTGTGTGTGTGAGAGAGAGAGAGAGATTATACCTGTGTAATTTACCCTTTAATAATCACTCAAAGCTATCCAACAACACATCCTATTTACTGGTAAACATCATCTCCGTGCAAAACGAGTGTTGGTTACAGGGTGTTTTCAGTGTGATTCTAAACATCTCTGGTACAGTTTGCCACTGGCTGATTGTGTAGGTGCTGAATCGGTGTTTCATCGGTCTTAGCGTTGACTTGTTTGGTTTTTTTGCATCAGTTATTTTTATACTTCGCTTTGTCTATTTTGACATATATCTGCTGTGTATATCTGTTATAATATGTTCAAGTAGTTTTAGTTTAAAGTAACACACCACCAAAGTAAACAATTAGGAAACCCATCTAGCCAGCCTTTTCATCTTCCAGCTTTTTCCTCAAGTCTGTTGTCATGCAGCACAGTGCAATTAGTTTTGTACTTCTCAAACACAGACATTTCCCAATCATGAATATGCTTACTCACAGAAGGAGCATAGTAGGCACTCAGAGAAAATAAATATGAAGTACCAATAATAAGGCTTTGCTTTTCACTGTATGTTTAAAATAATTTAATAAAAGTGAGTGATCATGTCTTAGATGATCTTAAAAGTGGGAAAACTGAGGCACTGAAGGTTTTTTGTTCCTTTTAAAGGGATGCTGAATCTAAAAATCACACTTCTGTGTGCAAAATGTTTTACTGACTGTTGTGGCATCAAAGATCACATCTACAAATAAAACATCAAATTACTATAACTAAAAGAGAGTAGGGGGAATATTTTTCTTTTCTTGTTTACTTTGTGCAATTGGCAACACTTCTACATATTGTTAGGGCTTTTTTACACACAGAATTTACACCCATTTAACTTACTTAGTTGGAAGCCACATCTTTTAGTTATATCAGTGCTATTTTGTATGTAGGCCAGGGCCTTTCTTTTCATTGCTTCTTTTGTGTAGTCAGTTTTCTTAGTTGTTGTTGTTTCTGTGGCATCTAGGCACTTTCACACAGCAACAGTGTGGGGAAAAAATTAAAAATAGGAAATATTTTAAAACCTAAACAATGTGGAGGGGGACAAAGAAGAAGGTTTGGTACCTGAAACTACTTTTGGAATTGACTAGATTTCAAACTAATGGTGTCCCTTTTCAGTGATTTGCCCAAGATTACACTATTGCTCTTCATTTATTCTCCCCAGGCTAGAAGACAGAATGGCAATGTACAGGAGTGGGATCTGTACCAATCATTTCTCACCACTACAGTATCTTTTAAAGCACTACGATGATGCAATTAACTTCCTCTTTTTGGTGATTTTATTACTCTAGCTAATTTTAAAAGTGGACAAACCTATTCAGTATGTTCTTCCAATGTGAGCACCTGAGATGAGAACTCTTTCATGATAGATGTTGCCCCTTCTTTCAAGGTTTCCACTTAAATGAGTTTGTCCAACAGAACTATAATTTGTTCATCACCATCAGGACATCGTTATATTGCATCATGTTGTAAATGAGGTGATCTGCTTTGTGAGAGTGATCTCAGGATCCATTAACAATTTACAGAATCTCTCCAACAAAATCAGCATTTTTCTGGTAGAGAGTCTCTCTGGGAATTTTGGGGAGGGTCAGTAAAAAGAATTTTGGGGCATTTCTTTTAAAAGTGGAGGGAAGAGTGAAGGGGATCTTCATGCACAAGAGGTGGAACCCAGCTGCTTGTGCTAGGGTTTAGGCATAGTTGCCAGTATTTAGAAGAGTGTTGTAGGGTACCCGGATTGGCGGGTAGCGATCGATCTATCGGGGATCGATTTATCGCGTGTAGTGTAGACGTGATAAATCGATCCCCAATCACTCTCCCATCGACTGCTGAACTCCAGCTCGGCGAGAGGCAGAAGCAAAGTTGACGGGGGAGCCGCAGCAATCGACCCCGCGATGTGAGGACACAAGGTAAGTCGAACTAAGATACATTGACTTCAGCTACGCTATTCTCATAGCTGAAGTTGCATATCTTGGATCGATTTCCCCACCAGCCCACCCCGCCACCCAGTGTAGACCAGGCCCAAGAAACAGTACTGTGATCAAAGCAGGGATCTGGGAGTTGCTCTAATTCCTAGCAACTGGAGAGTTGGGTTTGTGTTTTGGTAAATTTTAGTGCTTTACAAATACTTATCAATACACCCACCGCTCATGTGAAATAGGTAGCTAAGTAAGTATTATTGTCTCCGTTTTGCAGATAGGGTACTAAGTTAGTGTTAGAGCTGGGGTTATAGAATGCAGTAGGTCCTTATGCTCTGCTGCTTTTTAGTCCACTACTAGACCAGACTTCCTCTTGTTGTTGAGCCATCCCTCCTTGTAACCAGTGGCTGCAATGCAGCTGTCCTTAGCACAAATGGCAGCCTAGGCAGCGCTGTCTCAAAGAGTCATGAATTAGTCAGCAGTTCCTCAAAAATAGGTGCATCTGTGACTAACTTCTCCTTCACCCTTCTCTGGAATAAGGGAAAAAAGTGGGAGGCCAGGCCTACACTACAAACGTCAGATGGTGTAGCTGTGCCAGTCGGGCTTCATTTGTGACTGACAGCTGTGCTAGGACAAGCTCAAAGGGTAGCTGCACTTATATTGGTAAAACTGCTTTTGCACGGATAGCTTATTTCATTTGAGTGGGTATAGTGGGGGAGGGAGGTGCTAGACTAAGCTACATGAGCAAAAACACAGTTTTGCTGGTATAACCTGGGTCCATGGTAGGAGTGCTTTGCCTACCATATATAGCTATACCAGCAAGTCTTTACAAGTGTAGACCTGGCCTCAGTTCCTGATCTGTAAAATGGGGATAATAGTATTTCCCTACCTCACGAGGGTGTTGTGAGGATAAATATATTCAAGATTGTGAGGCGGTCAGCTCTATGTCACTAGAAGGCCATATAAGTATATTAGGTCAGGTCTACACTAGAAAAGGTTTGCTGGTATAACTATACTGGCACCCCTCTACCACCATCCTCCACCCCAGCTGTAGACAGTATAGTTTATACCAATTCCCTGCGCAAAATAAGCTACACCAGCGGGAGCACTTTTATGCTGGTATAACTACATCTACATTAGGGCTTTTGCTGGCATAGAAGTATGGTTTTTGCGGGGGATATCACATCCCTAAACAATTAGTTTACCGTTGAAAGCTTTCTAATGTAGATGTGGTCTTATAAAGGAAGGCATGGGACACAGGCTGCTGCTGTGGATCAGAGCAAAGCCTTTGGGTGAAGGAGCCAGACACTGAGGTTATTGCTAGGAAGGCCCGAGGATAGGCCAGGAAGCAGGCCAAGTTTTGAGTGCTGCTGAGAGCCTGGCCTCTGTAACTCTGCCTCATGTTCATTTAGAGTTTACTATCTGCGGAGGCCAAAATATACATCTTTCTCAGGTGTGGTTGTGCAATTGTATCCTGCTTGGGGCTGTTTGAGTGCAGAGGGAAGGACTGAGAGTTTATCACTGTGCTAAAAAACTAGCTTGGAAAAGTGCTCTCCACTAATAAATTAGTGGGAAATAGTCAAATAGAGATGTTCATTGGAAGGGAAAACCTGGAAAGCAGCGATGCTGAAAGAGCCTTATGGGTGAGAATGAGCAGTAAATTAGACCTGAGTTTGCAATGTGATATGGCAGTGAAAAAGCCAATGTAACTGTGGGCTGCAACTAGCTGTGCTATGGATCAGGGCGGTAGTAATTTCTGTGTGGGTCTGGTGCAACCATACCTGAGATATTGTGTTCAGTTCTGGATGTCTTATCAGAAGGATATTGGAAGCTTTGAGTGAGCAAGAAAAATTAACCTGTGGGCTGGATGAAAGTTCAAGAGCTAAATGTGTCTGGCTGAGCTAAACATCAGTTAAACTGAGGAGTAGACTCATAGACTTAAGGTCAGAAGGGACCATTATGATCATCTAGTCTAACCTCCTGCACAATGCAGGCCACAGAATCTCACTCATCCACTCCTGTAACAAACCCCTAACCTATGTCCGAGTTATTGAAGTCCTCAAATTGTGGTTTAAAGACCTCAAGGTGCAGAGAATCCTCCAGCAAGTGACCCATGCCCCACGCTGCAGAGGAAGGCGAAAAACCTCCAGGGCCTCTGCCAATCTTCCTTGGAGGGAAATTCTTTCCCGACCCCAAATATGGTGATCAGTTAAACCCTGAGCATGTGGGCAAGACTCACCAGCCAGCACCCAGGAAAGAATTCTCTGTAGTAACTCAGATCCCACCCCATCTAACATCCCATCATGGACCATTGGGCATATTTACCTGCTAATAAAGATCAATTAATTTCCAAAATTAGGCTATCCCATCATACCATTCCCTCCATAAACTTATCAAGCTTAGTCTTGAAGCCAGTATTCCCTGATGGAAATGAAGATATTGATCCAGATCCCTAGCTACAAATGCAGAGGGCACATAACAAACATATCCTCCATCCAAATACTTGAAAGGAGAATACACCAGGGAGAAAGAGGAATTCAAAAAGTTGGTACATGGAAGCCTGTGTGGTCTTTCAAGGGGCCCCAGTTTTTCCTGTTGACTCTCCTTAGCTAGTCTTCAGTCAGGTGAGTTCCTGGACCTTCACCTCTAATTAAGGCTATCAGTGCTTCAGTTTTAGGGCTTCCAGTCTGCTTCACTCTCTTGATTACTTTCCTGAAAGCAGCCTGGTGTCTGCCCTTTGCTGTCCCATGCCTTTTTGCCTCCTCTTCCATCTGTCTACTCTACTCTCAGGCCTTGTTTCCTCTCTTAGTTGCAGCTGTGGGCATCTGTCTCCATGATTGGCAGCTCTGGCAGCTGTGGGAGTGTGATCAAGATGAAGAGGTTCTTCCCCCCTCCCCCCCCATGCCCAGTATGGGGTTTTTTAGCCTGCAATACACGGGAATAACTTGGAGTAATGGGGTGAAATTTAGTTAGATCATCCGGAAAAACTAACTGATAGTGAAGTGTGTTGCATTCGCTCCAGAGAAGTACTGAATCCATGTTGCTTGGGAGATTTACAGTGTAGAGTGGACACAACATTGGAAATGTACTGTATGGGATAAGGATGGACTGGTTGCCTTGAAAATAGGCCATTTTCATCCCAGTTGATCAAGTGTGGTGAGTGTGCACAATGCTGCAAGGTGGGTAAGGATGTCAAATACTGAGTCTGTGTCCCAAAGAACTTGCATTCTAAATGCATGTACAATATAAAATATAACAACTGTGGGCAGGGAAGGAGCTCACTCTAAGAACACTAGTATACATTGGTACTCTGGATTAACGTGTAATGTTTTATAATTCAATTGAGTTAGGAAAACTTTCTTTAAAAATCAGCCTATTAAATGATCCAAACAAAACTTTGACGTTTTTAATGTGCCATTAAGAACATAAGAACGGCCATACTGGGTCAGACCAAAGGTCCATCAAGCCCAATATCCTGTCCTCTGACAGTGGCCAATGGCAGGTGCCCCAAAGGGAATGAATAGACAGGTTATCATCAAGTGATCCTGTCACCCAGTCCCAGCTTCTGGCAAACGGAGGCTAGGGACACCATTCTGCCCATCCTGGCTAATAGGTTCATAAATGGCTATCTTCCATGAATCTGTCTAGCTCCCTTTTGAACCCTGTTATAGTATTGGCCTTCACAACACTCTCTGGCAAGGAATTCTAGAGGTTGACAGTGCATTGCGTGAAAAAATACTTTCTTGTGTTTGTTTTAAACCTGTTACCTATTAATTTAATTTGGTGGCCCCTTGTTCTTGTGTTATGAGAAGGAGTAAATAACACGTTCTTATTTACTTTCTCTATGCCACTCATGATTTTATAGACCTCTATCATATCCCCCCTTAGTCGCCTCTTTTCCAAGCTGAAAAGTCCCAGTCTTATTAATCTCTCCTCATACGGAAGCAGTTCTATACTCCTAATGATTTTTGTTGCCCTTTTTGGAACCTTTTCCAATTCCAATATATCTTTTTTGAGATGGGGCGACCACATCTGCACGCAGTAGTCAAGGTGTAGCCATATCATGGATTTATATAGAGGCAATATGATATTTTCTGTCTTATTATATATCCCTTTCTTGATGATTCCCAACATTCTGTTCACTTTTTGGACTGCTGCTGCACATTAAGTTGCCAGAGTTTATGCTCTTTTCTATTTTCCTCATTAGGATTTATCTTCCACTTCTTAAAGGATGCCTTTTTGCCTCTCACTGCTTCTTTTACTTTGTTGTTTAACCACGGTGGCTCTTTTTTGGTTGTCTTACTATGTTTTTTAAATTGGGGTATACATTTAAGTTGAGCCTCTATTACAGTGTCTTTAAAAAGAAGTTGGAGAAGAGTTCCTACCACTGTTGATACTAGTGCATATGTCACACTTGCAACAAAGTAATCAAGGCGTGAAGGTTGTCTTTATAATCAGAGGAGAAACAAACTGTTAATTGTTTTTTGTTTTAAAAAGTACATAACAAATTTGTGACTTTCCATTGGCCATGCTTCCATAACAACTGAAGAAATTAGAAAGGTCATCTCCATCTCAGTCTGAAATGGGGCACAGGAAAAAAGCAGAATCTCTATGTCCTTGTCTACATTAGCTTTTTTCTTAAATTTTCCAACTCTTAATCCAGCATCAGTGCAGCATCACCACTGCTTGTAACGGGGAATGCTAGTGTAGACCAGCAGTTGGTATCTTTACCACTGTGTTGTCTACCTAAGGTAAAGAATGCCTGTGCTGTGTCAATTCTAGTGCTTCTGCCGTGGTTATTCTGGGTGGGAGGGGGAGGAATGTTACCCTCTTTTACCTGCACCCTTAGACGAAATTCAGAGTCCCATGGGTGATTTCAGTTGGAAGGAGAAATTGATGATGGAGCCAGGCATGTCTTTCATGCAAACCTGTTTGCTTCTCAAGAATGTACAAAGTCCTGTTTCCTTGAACACAGGAGGAATCAGACAAGAGAGAGTTTCTTTGCTCATAGTTCCAAGCCCCTTTTGGCCACCACTCAGCCCAAATGTTCCCTCTCTAAGTTTTTTCCCCCGGGCCATGGTCGCAGGGTTTGCTCAGCCTATGTTCTTGGCTACTTTGGTCTCTGCTCTGGTGCTTCCCTTCTGTCTCTCTCTCTCGCACACAGCTGCCCTGCCCCACTTCCTGGCCAGCCTCTGTGATTATTACTCTTCAGGGAAACCCCTGGGCCAGCGTGGCCCTGGCTTACCATGCTGGTCTATCCCCTGAGTGGTTGTTTCCATTGTTTATTAGTACTAAACAAAGTTCCCTTTTTTTAATGGTTCCTTCATAGGTACTTACCAGATCTGTGATCCCTGCAGCCACCATCACTTCTCAGCATAAAAATAACACTTTGTCTTGAGTTCTTAACCAGATGAATGATGCAGAAAGTCTGGTTGGTTAGAAAGGATAATTGGCTTAGAATGATGATCTGATCCTTTTTTGCTTGGTGTGGTAGCAGTGGACATGATTTCTTCTGTGGCCACTGGAATTTATTCTTGATTAGAATAGGAATTCTCCTCTATTGTGGCATCTTACTGAGTATCATTAGGCAGTGGTGGTGAAATACAGAGAGCTTTCTTTCTGTATTTTTAAATTAGCAAGTTGGTAAGATGCCCCGTCCACCCCAAAATGTCCCAGAGGTCAGGCAGAGAATAGAGCCAGTGGGAAAAGGGAGGAAGCTAGTTCCTTATTTTCTAGTCTGCTTGGTGCTGCTCTTACATTTTAATACCATAAATGTCCGAGAGAAAGCAGCTCACTCCAAAATATGTATTAATATATTAAACTGAACTGTGCTTTCCCTGCTCTTGGGCAGGAGGCCCAGCACTTGCTAGCATTAAAAGCCACATTACCATTAGCCAGTTTTTAAAGATTGTAGAAAACATTTTAACTATCTGAATAACTGAAAGAATATTTTCCCTCTTTTACATTCAGAACATGCATTCTTATCGAATGATATCATTTGTTCTTTCAAATGAACAGAACACCAAGGGTATGTGATGGGTACATACACCCACATGTTTTTCTGGTCATGTAGTCAGCAATCAGATGGTTCACAGAGGGGGCATTTGACATCTCATGAAAGAAGCACATCAACTTAAAAATCACAATTTTTTCTGAAAATATTACTACCCCCCATTCAGAAGCAACGGTGTAACCAAATAAGATTAGACTGAATCAGATTGTTCACTCTGCATTTGACAGCACTCTGTGTTGAGTCAGTTAAACTGTTTCCTCATCAGAGTCAGTCATTTGCCCATTTGGATTGGTGTCTTATGCATCATCAGAGATGAGTGGAGGGGAATCTTTTATATAAGTATGGTTGTACAGGTCTCTCGCAACTTACGCGCATTTAACATGCGCAATTTCAACTATATGTGTAGGGCCGAAGTGGGGGGGGGCGTGACCTCAAGATTTAAAGGTCCTGGGGCACCAGCTGTGGCTGGGAGTCCCAGGGCCTTTAAATCACCCAGGGGGCTCCCAGCTGCAGAGGTGGCTGGTAGCCCCTGTGGTGAACTAAAGGGCCCGAGGCTCCAGCCACCGTGGAGCTCCGGGCCCCTTAAATGCCAGCCCCAGCCCGGCTGCCAAAGCTGCGGGCGGGATTTAAAGGGCTCCACCGGGCTCCCTGCTGTGGTGGGAAGCCCGGCGGAGCCCTTTAAATCCCGCCCGCAGCTCCGGCGGCGGGGCCGGGGCCAGCATTTAAAGGGCGGCGGGGAGCCCAGTAGAGCCCTTTAAATGCCCCCCCCCCCGGCCCGGCTGCAGGAGCTGAGGGTGGAGTTTAAAGGGTTTGGGGATATAATTTTGGCTATACGTGGTTTTCGCTTTACGCGATAACTGCGGAACCGAACCTCCGCCTAAGATGAGACTTGCCTGTATAACAATAAAAATTGACTGAGGAACTTGGGAGCAGGTGTGGGATCTGAAACTGCTTGTAACTCCTCATTCAAAATAGTTTAGATTTCAGATTTGACAGGAGGGTATCATGCATGGGCAAAGCTCACTGTTTTTTTGTTTTTTGTTTTTTTAAGCAGACTCCTTCCCCCATCTACATTACAACTATAATTTAGTAATGAGACCCTGTGTCAGGGTCTCATTATCAGTCTTTCTCTGTTCGTTGTTGGAGGCATTGAACAGGGGATGTCAGGGCTCCAATGACCAGACTAGGTTACTAACAAGACACAGTCCTCCAGAGGCCTAGAATGGTTAGGAGGAGACTTTGACCAATCAGGAGCCAGCAGACCAGTTAAAAAGACTTGCCCCTTTTTTCTCAGGGCAGCGCTTCTGGATGAGACTGGGACAGATGAGGAGCTCTGCTAGCCCAGAACCTCAGGGTCTTGCTTTCAAGCATTGCAACTAAGTGCTTGTCTTTGAGGTTCATTTATTTAAAGGTGCAGGCAGCCAAATTCTGAGTTTATTTTTATTTAACTGTTTAGATACTGAAGTCAAGCTTATGGCACAGACTACCCTCCTGCAAGCAGGCAGCCAAAACTTGTGGACTAAGCCAGGAGGCGTCTGCAGTACCACGCTTGGCCCTAAACTGGGTTGCTACGGAACAGTTCCACCTGTGACAGACCCAAATACGGTACCTTTAGGTAACATATATAAGACCTAACTGCATGTATTGTTACAGTGAGCTTCTTTTTACTCTACAGCTTCTAATGGTGTTGTAACAGGCTCTCCTGACTTGATTAGAGTTTTAGTATATATCAGGGGTAGGCAACCTATAGCACACGTGCCAAAGGCGGCACACAAGCTGATTTTTCAGTGGCACGCACACTGCCAGGGTCCTGGCCACCGGTCCAAGGGACTCTGCATTTTAATTTAACTTTAAATGAAGCTTCTTAAACATTTTAAAAACCTTATTTACATACAACAGTAGTTTAGTTATATATTATAGACTTATAGAAAGAGACCTTCTAAAAACGTTCAAATGTATTACTGGCACGCAAAACCTGAAATCAGAGTGAATAAATGAAGACTCGGCACACCACTTCTGAAGGGTTGCCAACCCCTGGTATATATGGAACTTCCATCTTTCTGGCCCTGCTCATATTCAATGTTCACGATGATGTTAGGAAACAGTTTCTTAAAGAAAGCTCTTAAATATCATTTCAGCTAAAATGATGCTGCCAGTTGGTGTACATGAAACATAATTTATTTAAAAGTTTGTTTTTAAAAAAATGTGTTGTACGCTGGCTGATATGGCCGTGTTAGGTGAAACTAGTTTTCAGACCTGGCCCAACAAGACAAATGCCTTAGCTTTACTTTGTGATTGCTTAGTGATTTATTTTTCTTTAAACCAGAAGAGCTTAAAGTGCCTTTATTTATTTTAAATAAATTTTAGATACCAGAGACTACAGCAGAAAATCCTCAAGTCACATCCCTTTCCATGCCAACAGATTTTCATTGTTTCAGCTCATGAGTTACATTTAGCTTTAATGTTTCACTTGACATATATACTAGAATTGAAGTTGAAACCCAAGTGGATTTTAGTATTTTTACTAATTGTACAGCTGTGCTATTGGTGAGTTGTGTGTACTTGCCACTACCAGCAGAAGAGAGAACTAGCTAAGGAGGGAAGAATGTGTATTTGGGATCCACCCAAATGATTTTACAGTTTTCTATTTTATCAGGTTTGTTTCTTTCTCTCTCTCTCTCTCAGTAGCTGCTATTATCTGGCCGGGTGACTGACAGAAGTACTT
The DNA here is from genome assembly GCF_020497125.1 of Mauremys mutica. Taxonomy (NCBI): domain Eukaryota; kingdom Metazoa; phylum Chordata; order Testudines; family Geoemydidae; genus Mauremys; species Mauremys mutica. The sequence continues at coordinate 40,843,777 of NC_059081.1, read as the reverse complement.
GTGGGAGGGATTTGGAAGTGCATTTTAAAATAATCAGTGAAACACACGCCCACTCAGAAGTTGAATAACACTGTTTCGTTCTCTTTTATTTTTACAGGTCAGAACATCGCATACTCCACTTCTAAAACGAGCAGTGAGAGAAGATGGATACTTTCTCAGACTTCACCGCAAAGAACCTCTCCTCTTCAGCCAATATGTCACAGTCCCTGCCCAGCCATTTGGACTACCAATTCAATGTTACCAGCCGTTCTCCTTCCATGTCAATAAGCAGGCTTTTCCCAGCCCTGCTACAATGCTTCGGCATCATCCTCTGTGGATATATAGCCGGAAGAGCCAACATCATCACATCAAGTCAGGCCAAAGGACTGGGAAATTTTGTCTCCTGTTTTGCACTTCCAGCTTTACTATTCAAAAACATGGTGGTACTTAATTTTTCCAATGTGAACTGGTCCTTCCTTTGCAGCATCCTGGTTGCCAAAGCTTCTGTATTTTTCTTAGTCTGTATTTTAACATTATTGGTAGCCAGTCCTGAAAGTCGATTTAGCAAAGCAGGACTGTTCCCTATTTTTGCTACACAAAGCAATGACTTTGCACTGGGATATCCTATAGGTAAGAAACCACTTATGCTTTCTTGTTTTTGTTAACTTTTGTGTTAAATATTATTTTTCCTTGTGCTAGGCATTTACTATATGCTGTGATTATACAGTCTTGTGCTTCTAAATTTGAGTTGTTTTACATTCTGCTGAACTGAAATCTTAGGCTGTATAAAACAGTTGTCAACGAACAAACATACATTTACTTGTACAAAGACATTCTTATGACTTCAAATGTGTTGACTGGATGGCTCTGGGATTTGATGTAAATCAAATTGATTTAAATCACTAGTCAGGAAGACTCAATTTAATCATGGATTTCTACATAGTGCATTCTTGTTGGTTCTTATAACCTTAATACATATTCTTCACAACTCAGAGATAGATGTAGGTTTCATATTTAGAAGGTACACACTATACATTTTTAAGTGATTTATTTTGAAAACTTTTCAGATTAGTTTTACAGCTATATCAGAAAATGAATGATTGGTTATTTCATTTACCAAAGGTAATTGAAGCAGATATTTATGAAGTCATTGAGAGGTGAACTATCTCTAATTCAACAGGTTAATCATTAATATTGGGAGGATTTTCTTGCCATGCTGTATTCGAAGGAGAACATCACCAGACAGGCATTTAAATTATTTTATTTAAAACATCAACGTTATGTATTCTGGATTTTTTTTTCAACAGCAAGCATATGATATTTTAACAAAACAAGCATATGGATTTTTGAATTTAGTTAAACATTCAAGTTTTTTAAAATCAGGTTTGTTTTAGTTTTTTTAACTAAAATAGTTAAGTGAAATATTTTTTATAAAAAAACAAAAATTAAATCAACTATGTCAGCCAGGTCAACATGAGAAACTTAAAATATTGGCTTCTGCAGCTAACTCAGTCGTCTTCATCTTCATTTTCCTGTTTGTTCATAATCTGGAAAAGAAAAACAAGCTTTCCTGCTTTTTCAGTTCCCAAACGATTTCTCAATTTGGAATGAATTAGTCCAAAGAAAGAAAATATTCTTTCTACACCAGCAGAAGAAGCTACTGCTGTTAAAAGTGAGATTATCAATTCAACAGTCTCTGAATCCAAGTGCTTAAGTGACTTTCTTTAAAATATCATCAGCAAACTTATATTTCTTGAATGGTTCACCCTTAGCTCTGAAGTTTTATTATAGTTGGCATTATGGAGGGATGATTGCTGGATGTCCATGTCATAGCCAACTCCTCCTCTTTAGCATTTAAGGTTTGACCCTGGTACCAAGTATTGAGAATATTTGCAAGAAAATGAGCTGGAGATAGTGCTTGTCCCATTTGTTTTTTTAATGCTTGTAATTTAACTCCATCATTGCATATTTCTCTTTTTAAGATCTCACTCAGTTCCTTCCATATTTCAACAGCATCAGCAATAAAACAGCTATTTCCCTGCATTTTGTTCAAGGCTACAGAAATAGGCTTCAGGGTACTCAGCATGTGTTCAACATTTCTCTTAAGCCCAATGTTGAGAACTTTGGCTGTGACAGTGCCATCTATTTTTTCATGATTTTGTTCACAAACAGTCATCGGATTAGTCCAGGTCTTGATATAGTGCTCAAAACAGTCCGTACTGAGTTCCATCGCATGTCTTGTGGGAGAGTTAGCTTGGTTCCTCCCACTTTTTTCAGAGCAGCTGCTGCAAAGTGGTTGTTACAGAAGTATTTTGCAGTTTCAACAACATTAGCCTTTATTTCTGGAACACTGAAGTTTTGGCTAGGATGTGCATCAAATGAGCACTGCAACCGTACGGTATTAGCTTGGGACTCTCTTCTAAATTTATTCTCATCTTGGATACATTTGCAGCATTGTCTGTGACCAAGCTGCATACTAGACATTTAAATTTTTTTCCCCACAGTTTGTTATAGCTTTTACTGCTACTACTTTTAAGTATTCTGCTGTGTGTGCATTTCCCGATGTACCAATTGTTTCTGAAGACATTCCCTTCTTCTGTTGTCACACAAGCACATACAGCAGGATCATTGTGGACATTGCTCCACCCATCAAGACTCAGGTTAACAGTCTGACCTTCTAGACCTTTTGCACACTGCTCAATTTCTCTTTCATACATTTTTATCCAGCAATTTGCCTACGACATCTGCTCTGTTGGGTGGACTGTATCCTGGTCTTGACTGAACCATGTTAATGAAGTGTTGGTTCTCAATCATACGGAAAGGAGAGTTTGTTTCATAAACAAACGGGGCAATTTTTTCATCAATTACCTCTTTTTGTAATCTGCTGGTTCTTATTACAAGCTTATCTATGGTTGTTTCTGGATGATGGAGATTTTTTTTTTCTTTTTGCTACAGGTGATATACTGTGGCTATGTGACATACATGATGTGACTAAAACACTGTCATTGGCAGATAACTGTGAAACTGTAGAAAATGATGGTGATCTTGAAGGTGGATAGTCTTCAGAATCCTGTACGCTGAGGATGGGTTCTCCTAAACAAAATAAGTCAGTGCAGTTATTTAATTATTATCACCATACTGCTCATTTAGTATTTCTCATTGCATTCACTGACACTCAGTACTACTTTAAAGATGAAATTATAAAAGGAAAATCTGCCTATTTCAGCTATTTATTTTTTATCACACCTACATCTAAAATGATAGTACCATAGAGTAACAACTATATTTTTTGCTCAAACATGAGAATTCAAGAATAGTCCAGCAGGAAGACAGGCAGTCCTTAAGAAAGAAGTATGAAATAAAAAAGTTTACCAACCTGAAGATCCTGCATGTTCAGATATGTTCCTTTCATCATCTTCAGCGCAGCTTCCTCCTGAGAAGGAACACTTCTCATGATGTTGTTTCATTCGGGCAACCAGGCCTTGCATTTCTTTGTTGCACTGTTTGCATTTTGCACGCATGCCTGCCTTACCCACAGGTAGAGGAACTTCATTAAAATATTCCCAAACTGGGTCTCTTTTACAGCCTGCTGCCATTATAAATTTTCCCTTCTAGTGAGAGAATGATGTGGTAGATCTCAAATCAATGAAGGCTACACTCAGACCTCAAGCCTTCTGGAATATGCTGCTCAAACAGTTTCACTTTTGTTTTTACTGCCTGTCCCTCCCTTCTCACGTTTATCTCCAGACTTCTTCTCCTTGTCCAGATCTATTCCGCCTCCAACAATCTTCTATTCATTGAACTTTTTGAAACTTTGCACTTTAGAGAGAGGTAAGGGATTGACTTTGTTTACACAAATTTGCAGAGGGACAATAGGGTTAAGGTCTGTTATTTCTCTTCTTTCTTTCTTGAGACCTGCAAAACTAAGCATCTCTGATGGTATCTTCTAGGCTGAGCACTGAGTCCCCTTGGGTAGATTAGAAAGATTAACCTAAATAATCTATAGAGAAGCCCCTGGAACCCCATAAGATTGAGTCCCTAATCCATGAACTATTAGAAGTCATTTACAAAACTTTTCTTAAACATTACATGAATATGTTGTCTCATACTCTAGAATTTATAATCCCTATTCCATGATCAGATATCTTTGAGCTATAATGTATCTTAATTAAAACTATCTTTAGATAGGGTTTTTTTCCCCTCAAAAAGTATGTTATGAAAAAAATCCGATTTTTTTTTTTAATTTAAACCATTGATTTTTATCCACTGTGCTGGGAGCAGAGAATAGGATACAGAGTCTTTCAGCTGCAATTTGTCACTTTGCATCTACCCCAGGTCTATGGGGACAAGAAGTTGCTACTATCTGTTAGCTATTCTGTGGTCTACATATAATGAGCTGGTGATCTTAGTTTGGTTTTCAGTGGACTGATGTCCACATCCATGGTGGCACTGTCTGCAGAGAAACCAAGAAATAAATAGACTGGACTAACATGTCGTGCACATGAGTGAGCCCTCTAAATCTGTGTGGTGGCACATTAGCAGGGAAGTCTGAGGAATTCTGTGGTGGTGCTGCTGCTTGTGCTGTATTCCTTCTTTACATAAAGAGAGTACTTAATTCTCCCGAGGTATCAATCTTATGACAGTTGTGAGCAATAAATGCCCCTTAAATTCTTTTAAATAATCAAAATTGTTAGCTCTGTGTGAAAACTTGCAAAAGAGTCCTAAAACTAGAAATATTTACTGAGTGTGTAAGAGATGTAAAGCAGTATACATTGCAGTACAAAACTCCCACAAAGATCTGACATCCCACCAACCTTCACGCACAATTCTAGAAGACTTGACTGAAATAAGATGTCGCTGTCCTGTAGTTGTGGTGTTTGGTGCACTGTTGTCACAAAGTTATAGGTGGCTTTAAAGACTCATCATTTATAACATTAGTTTTCTTTTTGTTTTGTAGTGTTTCCAGAAATTGCAATACAGAATAAAATTCTTCTTATGAGTGGCTAATTAAGGGTTTACCACTTCCCTGGCAAAAATGCTGATTTCCAATCCAGGCTACTCGAGTCTCCCCAAACTTTAAAACCCTGATGTTACAGCTTAATTGTACATTTATATAACATTTCAGGAGCTGCAATAGATGAGTTGCCTTGTACCTTCTTGGCTCTAGCTAATGACCTAACATAAGGAAACCATCTAATGTGCATGTTTCCATCTATTGTGGAGTTTGTTCAAGAAGATTTAAATCTGCTCAAATCAGAATTTAACTATCCACTTGCTTGCATGCTGGCATCTTGATTTCTGTAGGTGATGGAGGAAAGTTGCATCTTTTGGACTCAGTTCTAATATGTGATCATCAAGCATGCATTGTCATATGTTCTGTGTGGGAAATGTCACTTTGTACGTACATCAGATTTTGCATGGCTCATGGTAGTGAGTGACAATGTATTTCAAATCTGAGCTTCTTGGGACTTTTTCTGTGCCTTCAGCATCAAGTGTAACAAGAAATCTCTTTTCTAGTAGGGATCTTAAAAAAAAAATCCTATTTCCTTCAAGAATACAACTTTTTATTCTGTTTACTTTTTTGTAATTGCATCCTTATTTTTAAATTTCAAACAATATAAAAACATAGCTCACTCCTTCTCCTCCACTTTTGGTAGACAGGCTTTTTGTAGTTTTTGTTGCTTGTTTGCTAATGCGCACTTATAAAACTATTTACTGTGTATCACAGCCCAAACATACCTGGAAAACTGGATTGTACAAATAATTGTGTGTGTGTGTTTACTTATAGTGACCTGTAATGTGTTGTTCAAATTAACAGGAAGCACTGTGGCCATTTAAACAGCACTTAAAGGTAAAAAGCACAATTTAAAAACCATGCACTTACAGCTGAAGGGTTTTTTTGGTTTGGTTTTTTTTTTTTAATTTAAAAAAAAGGAGTTGGCATGTCTGCACTTTACAATAGCAACTACTTAAAAGGACCCCTTCAACATGAGCTCTGGTCAGTTTTAAAAATTAATCAAAAGCTACCTGTGAGTTTCCATATTATTTTTTTTATTTTTATAACCACATTTTCCTATTTTTTAAATGTTTTTCTCTCCCTTGCTTTTGTATGAAAGACCCACACAAACAGGAAAAAGTGACAGACTGTACAGAAGAAACAGTGAAGCTGACTAGATACAAAGTGCTTTCAAAATGCACCATGCAAACATACTGATTTTTGCCACCTAAACTTTCATTTATAATAACGGTAGATGTTGCTTTCTTTTAACAATAAGTTTAAAAAAAATCAAACATAAGTGTAATGTATGTGTTTTTAAGTTAATGGTAACTACTTACATTTTCATAGAGCCTTTTTATGATACCTTGAAGTGCTCTACAATAAGCTTGAAATTAAAAAATGAAATCCGTTTTGCCACTATTTACTTAAAAGCCAGTGAAACCAAATGTTTACGTTTCTTGCACAGGAAAAGATATTCTTCATATCAGTAGGTTCAAGAGTTTAACAGAGCAGTTTGCAAGCATGCACAAAATTGGAGAATCTGTCTGACAGAATGTCTGACTTGGGCATCTAGTAATGTGTTGGAAGTGTGTGTTTGTGTATATGTATCTTGATTTTTAGTAAGGCTTTTGGAATAGTCCCACATGACATTCTCATGAGCAAATTAGGGAAATGTGGTCTGGATGAAATTACTGTAAGGGGGGGGTGCACAACTGGTTGAAAGACCATACTCAAAGAATAGCTATCAATGGGTTGCTGTCAAATTGGGAGGACATATCTAGTGGGGTCTCACAGGGTCTGTCCTGGGTCTGGAACTATTCAGTATTGTCATTAGTAACTTTGATAATGGAGTAGGGAGTGTGCTTATGAAATTTGTGGATGACACCTAGCTGGGAGGAATTGCAAGCACTTTGGATGACCGCATTAGAATTCAAAACGACTTTCACAAATTGGAGAATTGGTCTGAAATAAACAAAATGAAATTCAATAAAGGTCAAGTGCAAAGTAATTCACTTAGGAAGGAAAAATCAAATGCACCACTGCAAAATGGGGAAAAACTAGATAGGTGGTAGTACGGCTAAAAAGCATCTGTGGTATTTAGTGGATCACAAATTGAATATGACAATGTGATGTATTTGCTAAAAAGGTTGATATCTCTGGGGTATATTAAGAAGAGTGTAAGACATGGAAGGCAATTGTCCCACTCTACTTGGCACTGTGAGGCCTCAGCTGGAGTACTGTGTCCAATTCTAGACACTCCATTTTAGGGCTGAACAAACTGGAGAGTCCAGAGCAGAGCAATAAAAATGAGAAAAGGTTAAGAAAATCTAACCTGTGAGGAAAGGCTAAAAAAACAGGGCATGTTCATGAGAAAAGAAGACTGAGAGGGAACCTGGTAAATCTTCAGATGTGTTAAGAGCTGTCTGTTATGGAGAACAATTGATCACTTTATGTCCACAGCAGGTAGAACAAGAAGTAGTTGGCTTAATCTGCAGCAGGGAAGATTTAGGTTAGATATTAGGAAAAAAAATTTAACTACAAGGGTATCTAACTCAGGAATAGGCTTCCAAGGGAGATTGTGGAATCTCTCTCTCTCTCTGTCTTAGTGTACCTATTTCTTTCTTCCCTCTTCACCAAACCCTAAAACTTCAAGTTACATGAATATGGAAGAACTAATAGCACGAACAATTAAAATGCTTGCAAATCAAGTAAGAATATGTTCTTTGATGCAGTGCTATCAGCAGCCTCTACTGCAGATGCAGGAAAGCAAATCATTGTTAAACTGGCCTGTGGTATTTTCAGTATTCAACTGGGACAAGTAAACTAAGGATCCTCTAAAGTGTTGCAGTCTAATAATATGTTGACTTAGAAAATCCAGATGGTTTCTGGCTTCCATTATTAAAATATAGAAATAAGTCATAAGAGTCCTTATAACTTGCCCTTTAAACACTACTAATTACATAAGTACTGTGAGTAATGCTGAGTTATTGAGCTGTAAACAGAAAATGAAGCGTTTAACCAAGTGTCGTGAGGTAAATAGCTGAACAATTAATCTTATAGGTGTGTGTTCATTTAGAGCCAGAAAGTCCTATTTTTTTTATATTGCCTCACACCCCCCTCAGCAATCATCTGATCCTTTTGACCTTGAAGGAGCTAGTCTGTTCATAAAATCAGACATCTACCTCCCCTGACTCAGCCTCTCTGAGCAGGAGGTTGTCATTATCCCTTATGAAATGCCCTTTGCATATTTTGAAGTCTTTTACTATTATAATCAGTGCTGTTGAGCAATCAGGTTGGGGCTCCCACTTTTTCCTCCTCTGTACCTTTATTTCTCCAAATACTACTTTGAAGGTAGATCCACACAAATGGGAGCTTTCAGCCTACATTTGCAATCCCTTGCCTTCTGGATTGGTTGCTGTTAGAAGTCCCTTTTAGAGATACTAATTGACCTATATTATAATGTTTGCTCTCCCTAACCAAAGGGATAGCCTAGCAGATAGCTAGTTGTCTGCTATGCCCTTGATGCTAAAGAGATTAGGTTCATGTAATTCATAGATTTCTTGCAAAACTAATTCTGCTTTAGATCAAATATGAAATGTGCAAATGGATTTCAATCTATCATATTTGGTACTAAGTCAGCTTCTCTCAGCACTCCTTTCTGGCTAGCACATTAAATAGTACTAGCTAATTGCTGGGTGTCTTTTGTTGGCCTTTTCAGGTGGGACACAGGTAAAAAGGCTGCCAACAGAAACAAGGATTAATGTTTATTTCAGAAGGTGTAACTTTCCTGGACTTGTTGGGAGGAACTAGGAAAGGGGTAAGATATAAGAATAAGTTATATCACAGTATCCGTAAATGCTCATTGCTGACCACTGGATCCTCATGGTTTTATAACTTTTGTAAACAAAGTGTTGTTGGTATGGCTGTTGTCACCTGTGGAGTGTAGTACAGGCCTCAAAAAAAAAAAAAATCCACTTGCTTCTGAAAAATGGGAAGCTTTGCCAAGCAAGTGAGGGGACCAATTCCTTTAATGTCTGCAAACTGGAATTGTAATTTACTTAAAATATATAAGGGCTAGAGTTGTGCTGGTAACTTCCCAAATGTGAATGGATTAAAACGGGTGGGCAAACTATGGGCCGCGGGCCGGATCGGCCCCTCAGGGCTTTGGATTTGGCCCGTGGGACTGCCCCCCCCATGGCACCACAGGCCCCGCACTGCTCTCCAGAAGTGGCTGGCCCCGAGGCAGAGGGCGCTGTGCGTTGCTCTTGCCTCCAGGCACCGCTCTCCGCAGCTCCCATTGGCCGGGAACAGGGAACCGCGGCCAATGGGAGCTTCGGGGGAGGTACCTGGAGGTGCAGCAAGGGCAGCTCACATGGAGCCCTCCCACCCCACCCCCACCTGCCCCAAGGGGCAGCAATGCTTCCTGGAGTGGTGTGGGGCCAGGGACAGGCAGGCAGGCAGGGAGCCTATGCTGGCCCCAGTGCGCGCCACTGCCACGCCGGAGCCTGAAGCCCTCCTGCACCCTGCCCCCCAACTCCCTGCCCGAAGCCCCCTGCCTGCACTTTGCACCCCTCCTTCACCCCAACCCCCTGCCCTGAGCCCCTTCATACCTCTCCTTCACCCCTCCTCTGCCCCGGTCTCTTGCCCTGAGCCCCTTCCTGCACACCGCACCCCCTCCCACACCCCAACCCCCTGCCCCGGCCCTGCATACAATTTCCCCATCCAGATGTGGCCCTCGGCCCAAAAAGTTTGCTCACCAATGGATTAAAAGGACATAATGTCTTTGTTCCGAATGCTCTCATGGCTTATAGGTTTGCAAAACAGAAGTAGAATAAATAAAAAAAAACCCTCTAATTGTTTTCATTGCTGCTGTAGGTAGTAGTGAAATTGTCAAGAGTTGTGTATGCAGCTAAACCTTGGTGAAATTTCTGAACAGCAGTGGAGGCACTCTCGGGGAGCTAGTCACAAGGGAGGCTGAAGCGGGAGGGCAGATAAGAGTAGCTGGCGTTTATTCTCACTGCCTTTGAACCAGGCAGGAGGCTGGTGGAAATGTAAAGTAATGGAGCCTCTCCCCTCTTGCCTTTCACAGCAGCTAAGAAGTTCTGAGGGGCTGCGGGGAGGGGGGAGAGAGAGAGAGAGAGCGAGAGCAAGCTTCTGGCTGCTGCAGGGAGGCACTGGCATTTCAAATATGACGCAGGCTGGTGCACAAGATGGCACCAAAGACAGCCCTCTCCCACTTGTTTGCAGGGTTGGGCTTCTCACTGGGGCTGTCTCTCTGGATCTCATTTTTGGAGCTCCCAACCCTATATCTGGCTAGCAGGTCTAATCCTTCCATTAGCAGATGTCTAAAACGTTTATCAAGCCCTAGGCCAGGTGTGTATTAGGAGTGTTCTGCTGCTATAGCGCTATACTATACTAGAGACTGAGTGGCACAGCTATGTCATTCACAAATCATACCCCATCACACTGTGGCTGACAAAGCTGTGCCAGCAAAAGTTTGTAGTGTAGACCTGGCCCTAGTGAAGTGTCAGTTTGCACCAATCTCTGTTATCCCTGCTTTGGCTTACTAAGGCCTGGTCTGCACTTAAAATTTGTTTGACCTATCTACATTGCTCAGGGATGTGAAAAATTTCAAACCCTGTGCGTTGAAATTAGGTTGACTTAACCCCCATTGTAGACACAGCGAGGTTGTTGGAAGAATTCTTCCATCAGTGTAGCTACCACCTCTTGGAGAGCTGAAGTAACTACACAGATGGAAACAACCCTCCCATCGATGTAGGAAGTGTCTACGCTATGGCTACAGCGATCGTGCAGCATATCCCAATAACTTGCACTTATTTCACTGCTTTCATCCAAGGTTCTGAAAGTATTTTACTGGTTATTTTACAGTGCCCAGAAGTGCGCTAGGCATCTGCAGAATATATAGAAGCTACAGACTCTGCTCTGAAGACGTGACATAATAGAAGGGGTGGGAAGGATTGCTAAGCTACAGTGTTTATGAACCTTTAACTAACTATTTGACAGCAATCCTGTGAGGATACATATCGTATATATCATACTGATGTGTAAAGTGAGTGACAAAGTGGTTAATGGCCTGATCTTTAGAATTCAGTGAGAGCTATGTGTGCTCAGTACCTTTTGAAGTGGGAGCCCTAAGTGGTTTATCCAAGGCCACACCAAATTGTTGTCAATGGAAACAGAACCTAAGATGCCTAAATCCCAGCTCCTGACCTGAGTAGTCCGAGAACATGAACACTGCTTATTTGTTTTGCACTAATTTATCTTTTAATTTATTATATGGAGTGCCATAAAGTGAGCATAAATACACCATGATGAATTACACCTGTCATATCCACTGGTTACATTTCAAAGATCTAAAAGACTTGTAAGAAGAAAAACAATTTGCAAATTGGACTCTTACACAAACTGTGCTATTAATATGCAGTGACTCTCCCATGATTCTGGAATGTGCAGCAAAAACAATTTATTTTATCTGAAATGCTGAACAATCTACCACCATATGCCCTCTACTGTATTGTTTTGGTGTTGTACAGCAATGTTAGAACCCTGTTTCAAAATGAATCATTCTGTCAGCTGGCCCTTGGGGTATTCATAGTACAGTAAAGCAACGTGGGTTAGTTAATCTTTTATCATTTTTATTATTTTCAAAGCATATCTATGGTCTAATGGCAATTAACCATGCATTTCTTTATATCCTCACTGTCATCTTGCGCTAGTTGTAAGTATTCAACTGTTAATTAGGCTAATATGGTTAGTTTGAACATCTTTTTGTATATTTGAAAGACAGTCATTCATTTTAATATTAAATCATATATTTTTGTTAAAGTATTGTCAATAATCACTTTCCATTTCCTGTTTTTTAGTTGAAGCTTTATATCAAACTACTTACCCAGAATATCTCCAGTACATTTACTTAGTGGCTCCAATATCTCTTATGATGCTAAACCCAATTGGGTTTATCTTCTGTGAAATCCAGAAATGGCGAGATAATCGCAGTATGTCGCACAACAAAATGAAAATAGTGGGACTCGGTCTCCTTCGAGTGTTGCGGAACCCAATAGTATTCATGGTCTTCATAGGAATTGCCTCAAATTTTATTCTTGGCCAGAAGATTCCAGTGTATCTTGAAAATTTCCTTGATGGACTAGCTAGTTCATTTTCTGGCTCAGCACTTTTTTACCTTGGACTCAGCATGGTGGGACAAATAAAAAAACTGACGAAGAATGCATTTGTTGCACTGATTCTTCTCATCACAGCTAAACTGTAAGTTTGACGTGTTTACTTTTGTATTTACATGTTTCAATATTTTTTGTATATCTCAACATTTAGAAAAGCATTATATAGACCGTCAATATTACTAATACTTATCCATATATCTGACAACTAATATCTTATATTATTAGAACAGATCTCATTTTTAACAAATTTACTTTTCATTCCAAACTGCTTGGTTAGTTTTTGTATTTTGCTTAGCTTAAACGATGAAACTAAACTGGTGAGCTATATTGGTTCCTATTTGCTTTTGAGTCATTTTAACTTCTTGTGCTACAATATTTAAATTCCCCAAATAATTTTGGATTAAATTATTTTTAAAATCCACTTCAGTTCATATTAGACTATAAAACTATTTATTTACATCTAAATTTTGAGTATCAGTAGATGATAGTTTCCCTTTAAAGTTCAACCAATTTGCCAGTGAAGTAACTTCTGCCATCTCTCTGCCCTGACTAAATAAATGTTCTTATTGTTGAACTGTGCACTCTTTGCTTGCTGTGAAGCTACAATTCGCATCACAGTATTACTGCTCTGATATAGTCAAAGAAATATAAACATCATATGAAGAGGAGCTTAGATATTGGCAGAGTAAAAATAATTAACATGCATAACCCAGATCAGTGATAGTGAAGTTGTGAATTGGACACATGAAAATAATATGAAAGAAAACTAATTGATGTCCATGCTATTTTTTGTTTAATACTAGGCCTATATACATCTGTGTGGATTTTTTGCCCCCATTCCCTCTCTTTCCCCCCCGCCCCATCCAAAAAAGATGGTGTCTTGACACAGCATTGTTAAGGGAAACTTTTTCCCCCCCTTGCTTGGAAATCATGGCCAATATTTCCCAACCTAGATGCCTAAAGATAGGCTCAGAATTCTATATTTAGGGACTTGCCTCACTTTCAAAGGTAGTGAGTGAGCACCTGCGACTACCAATGACTTCAGGTGGCATTTATGGATGCTCAGCACCTCTGAAAATCAAGTACATTTTTATTTACATACCTTAACAAGGAGTTAGGAGACTAACTTGAGGCAACCACCTTTGGCCTTTGACTTTGCACAAAAAGCAGCTCAGCATATTATGACAAAATAGGCTTATATCCTAAAGCAGTGGTCTCCAACCTCTGCCCGAGATCACTTTTTGAATCTAAGGGCAACTCAGGATCTACCCCGCCCCTTCCCCGAGGCCCTGCCCCACTCACTCCATTCCCCCTCCACCCTCACTCACTTTCACCAGGCTGGGGGGCAGACGGGGGGTGCGGGTTGTGGGCTGGGGCCAAGGGGTTTGCAGTGTGAGAGGGGGCTCTGGGGTGAGCCTGGGGCAGGGGGTACAGGGTGCTGGCTCTGGGAGGGGGTTCAGGGTGCAGAAGGGGGCATGGGATGCTGGCTCTGGAAGGGGGCTCAGGGCTGGGGGTTAGGGTGCAGGAGGGAGTTTCGGGTGCTGGCTCCGGGACGAGGATCAGAGATGGGGATTGGGGTGCGCTTCCCACTGGGCAGCACTTGCCTCCAGTGGCTCCCGATCAGTGGCGGGCGCCGCGAGGCTAAGGCAGGCTCCCTGCCTACCCCGGCCCCACACCACTCCCAGAAGGGGCCAGTGTGCCCCTGCGGCCTCTGGAGCGGGGTGGGAGGAGGGGGGCACATGGCTCCGTGTGCTGCCCCTCTCTGCAAGCACCGTCCCCACAGCTTTCCCGGCCAATGGGAGTTGTCAGGGCGGTACTTGCAGGCAGGAGCAGCGTGCGGAGAGAGACCGCAGGGCTGCAGTGGCCGCTTCTGTGAGCGGTGTGGGGCTAGGATCGCCCAGTTGATCGCAATCCACCCGGTTGGATCCACTGGCCTAAAGAGATTCTAGTTCTCAGTGCAACTTATAAAAAAAATTCTTTGAGTTTGTCAGTTTTAAATTGTCTCTGATGTTTGGTGACTAAGTAGGAAGGTTTACTGTGTAGTCACTGTTTCAGTTGTGCAAGAAGAACTCTGCTAAGATTCTTTGCTCACCACTGGACTCTTACAGCAAGCTGTTCAAACATGCGTGATTGCCCACTGCTTTATTCTTCAGCCTGTGGGATGTCCCCAGTTTTAATGCAGATTTCCCTCAGGAGCAATTGTCACTATATGGCATCTTTCCTTCAGTTAGCCTACACATACTTTGCTCTGCTTTCTCAGAGCCTACTGGAATTTTGCTGATCTATGGACTGTTTGGGAGATGACAAGGATGCTAAAAATAGCAGCGCTCCCACTATATCTTGCCTCTGTGACACAGCATCTCCAAAACCATGCCAGGAGCTAGATTGTTTTCAGATGCTCCATCTGGCTGCCTGATGTGGACATTTTTTTCTGACTTGGTTATCTCAAACAAGATTCTGGACCAGATTCTGATCTCAGTTGTGCTGGTACAAAAACTCGTATTGACTGGCCTGAAAACCAGAGTAAATTATTTTAAAGGATTTATATGGTGACTCTGAGATTGGAATCTACTTCTGTCTGTATTAGTTCATGTTGCAATAGTTAGCAGGTATCTAAACTTACTGTTGGAGTTCTATTATATATTTCTTTGAACATGATTTTCTGTATACATACCATTGTATCCAGTTGCTGAAAGTGAGGTTCCTCTTGTCTGAATAACAGTATTAAATATACAAAGAAAAGCCTGAAATTTCCCCTTTTTAGGTGAAAGCAATGTAGGGAAATGTCACTAAATGAGTAATGTGTACTCATTTTTTCTTTCCTTTTCAGACTGATGATGCCACTTTTCTGTAGAGAGATGGTGGAACTGTTGGACAAGAATGACAGCTTAGTCAACCACACCAGTTTATCAAACTATGCATTTCTCTATGGAGTCTTTCCAGCAGCACCTGGCGTGGCTATCTTTGCAAACCAGTTCAATATGGAAGTAGAGATTGTATGTGCCTGACATTTAGCAAACTCAGCACTAATTTTGATTTTAATTTTACTGAACTGATATTTTTAATACAAACTTTTGAGAAAGTTAGCTTTTCATAATATAGACACATCTGGGTCTCTTATGCTCCCTAGGGATCAAAATATGAATTACATTTCAAATTAACAATTAAACCAGGCAGTTTTTTTCTGCTTTCTGTTTCAACTGTTCACATAAAACAGATTTTATTTTTTTTTTAAACCTAAGATCCTATTCCTAGAGTCTAGATTAAGAAAGATATCTGGACTGAAATAACTTAAAGCATAAGGAAAATTCTACATGCTCCTGTTGAAGCCAATGGAAGTTTTATCACTTGCTTCAGTGGGAGCTGAATTAGGTCACTGCTATGAGCTTTTGAAAATCCCACCTTGAGTGACTCTCCCCTCTGGTTAAACCTTAGGATAAAAACATGTAGTTCTTGTTTCTTATCCAGAGGACACTGCTCCAACTTATCTATTGGATTTATTACAAATAACTCTTAAACAGAAGAGATGTTTTATGAAGTGAGACAAGTTCTTACAGGTATTCCCCATACATTTCAGGGTGGAAAGTCCAAGTAGCCAGGGTGCATCATGTTTATTACCAGACCCAGCAAATGGCTCCTATTAACAGCTTCCCATATAGATTATTCAAGATGCTGAGAGAGAGAGAGACTCTGGGGAATAGACTATATATGAAGTTGTTGCTGCCTTGAATATGGGCACACACTGATGCTGCTTTTTTAGCAGCATTTTGGAGTGGCATTTCACATAGTTCCGGAATCTGGCCCTATATACATATGCATATATAACTGTTTGATTGTTTTCAATGTTCCTTCTAGGCAAAATAATATTAAAACATTTGGCTTAATTTTTTAGAAGAACTACACAGATTTTTGCAAAAATGTACAAGAAAGATACAATAACGAAGCATTGTAGGCTGAATTTTGTGTCTACCAACCTTGGCAATGTCCCTTTTTTAGTCAGAGGGCTGGTGTGTGTAGAATCTCCACTGCTGCTGCCATGTGAATTCTGAAAGCAAGGAAGCCATGGAAAACCAAAATATAAGTAACTTATAAACACATCCAGGCTTTTTTTTTTCCCTCCTTGAATTTGAGTGACAGAAAATGCACATCTGTGCAACCAAATTTTGTTAATGTAAAACATAAAGCTGTGCATTGGCGGGAGAGACTAAGCTGTGACACACCGCACTGTACTGCGTGCGCCCAGTCCTGTCCTGGAGTCATCGGGATTACTCCTGTGAGAATGCACTGTTAATTTAAGAGAATTTGCAGAGAGGGCTCCCAAATGGACATTGTTTTTGATTATGCTCATTACAAGATGTTCATCTTATTCTTAACTGTCTGCAAGAAATGGATGTATTTCCTACAATTCATAGCCCATATTCTAACCATGCAGTACATTGACTTCAGTAGAATTCCATATGGTATTTGAGACCAGGGTAGAATTTTGCCCATAGTATATTTCGTAAAAACATAATTTAACTAGAGGTTTGATATCTTTTCCACTGTCACAAATTTGATTTCTGTTTGCAGATTACCTCAGGAATGGTGATAAGCACATTTGTGTCTGCTCCTATCATGTATGTTTCTGCTTGGCTATTGACCATTCCATCTATGGATCCAAACCCACTGGCATCTGCAATCCAAAACGTTAGCTTTGATATAAGTATTGTCAGTCTCGTCTCCCTGGTAAGTATTGATAATACAGTAAGGCGAAGGAAATACCAAAACCACATTAAGTGGCAGTAAGGTAGTGACAAACAACAGGCCAGGTAATTGAAAGACAAAATTGTCATTTCATCACTCTTCTCCTGTTGTAGGAGAGGGGAGGAGAGAAGAAAGAGGCTCCCCGGTGTAGGGTAAAGCTACCATAAAGCTAACATGAACACTAAGTAGTAGTAAAAAAGGATGGTCCAGTGGTTAGGGCATTAGAGAGAGGGCGTGCGCCAGATCCTCCTATCCTGAGCACCCCTAATTTCAGCATCTTTTCCACCCCTTTCTGAGGGGCAAGCAGCCTTCAGCATATGATAGAGCAGCTTTAACTTGCCCCAGCAACAACAGTCCCCTAGAAGTCACACCATCCCAAGCACATAGGAGGCATAGCCACAGTGCGTTCTATGGCAAAGGGACTGGGAGCAGGTGGTATAGAGCGGACTCTTCCAGCTTTGTTACCTAAAAACAAAAGGAAATGACTTGTTGGATATTTAATTCTGGTATGGTAAGCCTGAGTGCTCATCTTAATTTTTAAAAGTCCTAAATTGAACTCTTATTTCTTTTGTGTGTTTCAGATCTGGTCTCTTACGGTTATTCTTTTGAGTAAGAAATATAAACAGCTTCCTCATATGCTGACGACAAACTTACTCATTGCTCAGGTCAGTACCATGTAGAATATAAAAAACTTCAGATACAAGCTTTTATTTTTTTCTGAAAAAGCTTTCCACACAGAGATTCCTTTATTTATATAATATATATAATGAAGGGAAAAAAGATCTAACACATTACTTTCTAAATAGCTTCAGTGTTACTATGCCTCTGAGATTTTGTGTAGTAGAATGTATAGTATTTACTGTACAGAACAATTGTTTGTGATTCTGTTGGAATAAAATGATTGATGATGATGACATTAAAGTCTCTGTGATAGAACTGTGTCTCAAACTGAGAAATAGAGGAAATTCAGAGGGAAAGCTCAGATTTGGAATACATTCTTTTCTCAATTTTATATGTGTAATTCTAAGTGGTGTTAGATTCTATCTTTAGAGATATGATTATCTTTTCATCCCCCAATGCTTCCCAATCTATATATCCATTAAGCACCATTGACATGAAGCCATCTTCATTTGGTTGCTGTCAGCCACTTGAGGACATCTGGTACACAGCAGATGGGCCAACAGTGAGAGGGAAATGTTGGCCAAGGACACTGAGCAAAACCTTGTATTTGAGAAAAGGGCCATGGGACCTTTAAGGTCCAGACTTGACAGAAAAGATTTGGATTTATAAGGTCTCTGCTGCAAGATTTGAGTAATTGGAGTAAATTGCATGAGAATTCTCCATGTAGTGTGAGACAAGAAAAGACTGAACCACCCTTAACTCACTGGAATCTGTGTGTGCTTTTTTTCCATGCTTTGCAAATGTTACTCTTGCCTGACATATAGATAGGATCATAAACATGCAGCATAAATTCATACAGTAGTTGCGGGACTGTTTTCTCAATACACATATATAATTCCCATTGTTACAAGTAGGAGTGAGTTACATGTGCCTAGCATTGGGAGAAAAGACCACATAGGACCTTCTTCCCTGGAAGTCAACTTCAAAACTCCCATTGAGTTCAGTGGGAGGATGATGGCCCCTGTGGTGTGCATATGCAGCAGACCTTTTTCTTAAGTATAATATTGATAGAAATATATAGTACAAAATATTAAAACCAGCAAGGCTCTGTTGACTATTATGGGGTCATCCTTTTCAAATATGATTTGTTTAAATTGGACACTACTTTTTTTATAACTGCAAGTTAACTTCAACTGTAAAGGTTATTTTTCTTAAATTTTTATTATAATAATTTATCTGGGCCTCTTCACTACTAAGATTATCCTTGGACAGGTTGTGTCCTCAAGTGTGAATTACTTACCTGGTAATTCTCCCAGATATCCAAACCTCTGTCAATCTCGGGGTTTTTTCAGTGCCCCTGTCAAGGTTTCTTTCCCCACTTTGAACTTTAGAGTACAAATGTGGGGACCTGCATGGACCCTTCTAAGCTTAATTCCTAGCTTAGATCTGGTAACGCTGCCACAGGCCAGAATTCAGTGTCTGGCACACTTGCTGTCCCCCCAAAACCTTCCCCTCCCTGGGCAGCCTTGAGAGGCTTCACCAATTCCCTGGGGAACACAGATCCAAACCCCTTGGATCTAAATACAAGGAGAAATTAACCATCCCTCCTCCTTTCCCCCCACCAATCCCTGGTGGGTTCAGACCCAATCCCCTTGGATCTTAAAACAAGGAAAAATCAATCAGGTTCTTAAAAAAAAAAAACTTTTAATTAAAGAAAGAAAAGTAAAAATCATCTCTGTAAAATCAGAATGGAAAATGCTTTACAGGGTACTTAGATTCATATAGCCCAGAGGAAACCCCCTCTAGCCTCAGGTTCAAAGTTACAGCAAACAGAGGTAAAAATCCTTCCAGCAAAAAGAAGCATTTACAAGTTGAGAAAACAAAAATAAAACTAATCCGCCTTGCCTGGCTACTTACAAGTTTGAAACATGAAAGACTGATTCAGAAAGATTTGGAGAGCCTGGATTGATGTCCCGTCCCTCTCAGTCCCGAAGCGAACAACAACAAAAACAAAGAGCACAAAACAAAGACTTCCCTCCGCACAGGTTTGAAAGTATCTTGTCCCCCTATTGGTCCTCTGGTCAGACATCAGACATCAGGCCAGGTTTACTGAGCTTCTTAACCCTTTACAGGTAAAAGAGACATTAACCCTTAACTATCTTTTATGACAGACCCCAAAACGCTTTAGACAAAAAGAGTGTGTAATACATTTCATAAAATTTGTTTTCTGAACCCTGTTACTTCAGGTTTCTCTAACTCTAGAATATGTTTGTTGTCAAAAATAGAAAATCCCTGAAAAACAGGTGCTTAAGTCAGTGACGTAGCCTTAACTTGAGGCCACTATTGCACTGCTTTAATGCTGTGAAAACTCATTTTTAAATATCTGAGAATCCATAAATTCAAACAAAATTCAGTTGTCTGGCTATGGATAGTGGATTTTTGGTAACTATTGTATCTGAGCCACACTATTTATTTTCCCCCTAATATTTTCATTTCAATACGAAAATGATTGCAGCTTCACTCTCCTTTCACAGGTTGTTGCCTGCATTGGAATGGTGATATGGAATTTCATTATTAGAGAGAGAAACATCACTCTGCAGATTCTGGTGTTCATCTTGTTATACAGCTCGCTTTATAGTACTTATTTGTGGACAGGTAAGTTGGAATGTGAATAACTTCTGCTTTCATGTGGTAAAAATAAGTATTGTAGCGTACAATTAATGTTCTAGAGTAATTGTACTCTGCAGAGTCATCTTTCCTCACATTGTATGTTAATCATTTATATAATATTATAAATGTTCACAGTTCTGTACAGTGGTAGGTCATTGCCAAACAGAAACATACATGCCTGCACTGAGGAGCTTACAGACGAAGGCCCTGATCCTGTAGTTTGTGGATACATTGCTGTGCCTATGCAGAGCTCTGTTGACTTGAGTGCAGTTCTGCATAGATGCAGCAGCCTGTTTGTACTGAACAAATTGCAGGAATATGCCTTAAAGGCAAAAGCAAACACAGAGTGAACAGTGGGATATAGCCTTTTAACATTTCATAAACAGTGTGTGGGTTTTCTGTAGGTTCTTAAGGATGGAGACAGTGGCAGATTGATGTATAATAGCATAATTTCCCCAAAGCTCTGCTAGGCATATGGGGTGCAATGGAAGTGGACAAAACAGAGCAAAAGAGGTGGAAAGAATGAGGCAGGACACTTGGATAGCCTAATGGGAGTGTGACGGGGTGTACCAATCCTGCATGGGGCCAAGAGGGTCTGCCCAATCACTGTGGGCCCAAGAGACCACAGACCTCACCCCTGCTGCACGTGCTCAAGGTGGAAGGGACAGATAAAAGGAGGCCACCCAGCTCAGTCTGGGCTGGCTGGGGAGGAGGAAGGATGTGTGCTGCAGGCTCCTGCAGAGACGCCTGTGACTCTCTGAATGGTGGGAACTGTGGACCTGGGCTATGGAGGACCAGCCAACTGCAGAGACTGACTGGGATGCTGAGCCGCCGCCAGCCGGGGAGAGGCCCAAGATGCACCTTGCGATACAAAGGACCCAGGGAATGTGATAGAAGCCGATGCTTAAACTCTTAACAGGGAATTTGCCTGGGTTCCCCTCCAACCCCCACCTCACCTGCCAGTAGGTGTGGCTACTGCTTGTTTGCTCTGCCCCACCCAGGGGCTACAGATTGTTCCACCTGCCCAGAGGGTCAGAACCCCAGCTGCTATTGCCTGCCCCAGCCAGGTGGCCCACAGGCCATAGTCTGTTGTCTGTTTGGCCCTGCCAGGGGTCCCAAGCCCTCCTTGTTGTACTTACCCAATCGCACAGGGAGTCCCGATGACTGTGTGATGGGATGTACCAACCCCGCACTGGGTCAATGGGGATGGCCCCACTCAACACACAGGGCCCCCCATGACCTTGAGGATGACCATGTAGAACCATGTAGTTATCTGAATTTTCCACATCATGTAGATTATGGTTTTTTTTTAGCTTTTCATTGGCCTTTGATGAGAAAACATGAACAGGCACAGACAAGGTTTCTTGTGAGGAAACTTTAGCCAGGCTTGAAAGGCCTCCTGCCCCTTCTGTACTACTCAGTCATACATGTGTCTCAGGACCAGTATTAAGTGGGCAGCCTCATTGCACTTGCATTTCATTCACTCATACCCAGGGCCGGCTCCAGACCCCAGTGTGCTTGGGGCGGCATGCCGCGGGGGGCGCTCTGCCTGTCGCCGGGAGGGCGGTAGGCGGCTCTGGTGGACCTCCTGCAGGCGTGCCTGCGGAGGGTCTGCTGGTCCTGCGGCTCCGGTGGACCTCCCGCAGGCATACCTGCGGATGCTCCACCAGAGCCGCGGGACCGGCGACCACCTGCGCGCCCTCCGCGGCGTGCTGCTGTGCTTGGGGCGGCGAAATTGCTAGAGCCGCCCCTGCTCATACCCATATATGGTTAGCTCCCTAAAGGCAAGGCATTTCCCAATGGGAGTAGCTGGTTGAAAATCAGGCCCCTTATTTGGACACCTAATTATGGACTTGGGACCCCAGCTTTGGTTGATCATTTTTAAAAATCTTATCCACAGTTTTTCACATAAATTATGGAAGTATGTAGTTTGCTAACTTCCTGAGTTGTGAAGGACTGAAAATAGAATTTGGAAGTCCCGCTCAAAGTCACTGTTATGTATATGTAAAAATGTACAGAGTTTCTGGTTATGTATAGTTTACTAATTAATCAATAATTGTTATAGTATCCAACTGGTCAATACGTTGACATAACACCAGTGATGAGCTGCCAAATTTTTCACAACCGGTTCCCTCCTCCCTCCAAAATTTTAACAACGGGTTCCCTCCTTTCCCCCCCCCTCCGGGGGGGGGGTCGTGCCCCATCCAACCCCTCATGTTCCTTGACACACACACTCCGAGACCCCTGACCCATCCCCCCCTTCCCTGTCCCCTGACTGCCCCTTGCCGCCACCCAACCCCTCCTCTCATTCTCAATGGCCCCCCAGAACCCCTACCCCATACAACTACCCCTTCTCTCTGTCCCTGAGTGCCCCCACCACCTCATCCAACCCTGCTCTTTCCTGACTGCTCCCCGGGACCCTTGCCCCCATTCAATCCCCCTGTTCCCTGCCCTCTGACTGCCCTGACCCCTATCCACCCCCCCACAACCCACCCCCTCCCTGCCCCCTTACCACACTGCCTGGGGACCGGGTCCACTCTGCCAGGACCATGACCAGCGCCGCGGGGCCCAACTCCCCGAGCCAGGCCGGACCAGAGCAGGCACCGCTCGGCGGCAGCTGCTCGGCCCGACTCCCCAGGCCGGCACCGGGGCCCAGCCGCTCGGCGGCAGCCGCTCGGCCCGACTCCCCGGGCCGGCACCGGGGCCCAGCCGCTCGGCCCGACTCCCCGGGCCGGCACCGGGGCCCAGCCGCTCGGCCCGACTCCCCGGGCCGGCACCGGGGCCCAGCCGCACCTCCCCTCCCCCTCCGCGCCCCAGCTTACCTGCCTCCATGCTGCTTGTTCAGGCTTCCCACGAACATCTGATTCGCGGGAAGCAGGGGAGGGGGAGGAGAAGGGGGCGGAGCAGGAGAGGAGCGGGAAGTGAGTTTGGGCCGGAACTTTTGTTAAATTTAGCAGCCCTTAACAACCGGTTCTAAAATGGCTGCTAAATTTAACAACGGGTTCGCGCGAACCCGTGCGAACCGGCTGCAGCTCACCCCTGCATAACACCTATCTATATAACACATATCTACATAAGACCTGCTACTAATGTCCTTATTAGCAACTATAAAAACAAACTACTCATATCTAACATTCTTATGACCTCTACTAAATGTTTATAAATCCATTAGAAACCATTTGTAAATGGAACCTTACTGCACAGTGAGCCCAAGTTTCTTTAAAATTTTAAATACCTATTTATAATGTAACTTTTGAAGGTAATATTTTTTGTATATTTTTGTCAGAGTAAAATTAGGGAAAAAACATTGTAGCTTGTAGCTTTTGACTTAATATATTGAGGAGCAAGAAAGAAAAAAAATCTTACCAGCTGTGTGATATTGGATGCCAGTTGTAGCGTATCTAGACTCTTCAATTGTTACTTTTTTTTATAATGAAAAGTAATAAGCCTATTGTCTTCTTAGGTTTCCTCTCTCTGACTTTACTCCTTTTAAAGAAAAGAGACGTAATAAAGATCCCTGTTGGCTTTATCATCGTAGCTGGATGGGGGTAAGTTGGCAAAAGTTTCCTGTAGAATAAATGAGAACGTGCAAAATAATTATTTTCCTGACACACTTTGTATTTTGCTGTTGCAGCATCCCAACACTTCTAGTGGGAATCTTACTAATAACTGGTGAACGTAATACTGATAGCATTGACTCAGCATTTTTTTATGGAAAATATCAGGTATGAGTGTTTCTCTTCACCCCTTCTGACACCTGCCTTTCACAGTACGTTATTGAGAAACTGTTTGTTTTCTCTCTTTGCTTTACATATAACTAAAGAGCTTTCTTCCAAGTACAGTTTACAGTTCTAGCAATGCAAATACTAGGGATCAAATAGACACTACTCAGCTTGAAGGCTGTGGTAGTAAAATGTTTTTCTGTAACAAACAATTATGAAAGACTATTTGAAAAGGGAGCCTTTTTGGCAACATTGACAAAAAGAAAGCAGGGACTGAGTAGCCTGGGAGTGATAATGGGCTGTAAATCCCTCGTCTTCTAGGTCAGTGGTTTCCAAACTTTTTCCTAAGGTAATCCACCAACTACATTTTGATAATTTTTTTTTAAACCCACCTGGAGTCCAAATTCGTCCGGGGGAGGGACAAAATCATAGGCCAGCGTCCTTTTCTCCTCCCCTGCTTCCTTGCCCTGCCAAGGGGCAGCGTCACCCTCTGCTCTGATGCTGCAACCCTAATCTTAGGCCGAAGCAAAACGGGGGTAAAGTTAGAGAATGAGCCAAGCCCACCTTGTAGTCACCCAGTAGCAATGGCTCCTGTCCCATGAGACTGGACTTGGCTCCCCACTTCAGGCATTGCTGCCTGTTGCAGCATCCCTCAGGTTTGGCCCAGCCATCCTTCTGTCATGACGGAAGGGCGGCCGAGCCAAATTTGAGTGAGTGGCACTGCTACCCCATGTGGCAGGTCTCAATGCTTGGAATGGGGGAGCTGGGCCCCACCCCAGGGGAGAGGAGCTGCCACTGCACAGTGGGTACAGGGCAGGCTTGCTTTCTAAACCCCTGATCCTGAGGCCTCCCCTCTGCATTGGGCCTGTAACCCATCTACAGTTTTCCTGCAACCCTCTGGTGGGTTGCTACCCACCATTTGGGAAACACTGCTCTAGGTTACCAGTTTGAATCCAGCTCAGCTTGGTAGTTAGCTAAAGTTGTTACCATCTAATGGTTAATCAGTGGTCTTAGTCAAGGTCCTGTAGACAGGTGTCCACACTACTAGAGCATTACACCAATTGGCAATAATTAGCATCCTCATTGGGAGTCTTGGCAGAGAAACCAAGGACTGAAAGCACCTGGAGTCTGAACTACACTCTTACTGATAAATTGTCCATTCATCTCTGGCATGACCTACACAGCTGGGGCTATGTGAGGAAGCCCCCCTTGCTATAGTTTTACTTTGCTGGTGGATAGAGAGGACATGAGTCTGCAGGGTTGTCAATCTGGTACTTGTCACAAGTACTAAAACAATTTCCAAATTGATACTGTGTGTTGATGGCAGATCTGTCGGACAGAAAGGCTAATTGGACTTGCAGAAGGAGAGGGGGTGGAAAATGGAGCCCTGCAAAAAGAGGAAGAGTGCACTTGTCCTTGGAATAAGAATCACAGAAGAAGGGGAAATGGGGGGAAAGGACGGGAAGTAGGTGAGAGCTCTCATTGCCTGGAGAGAAGGGTTCCTACAGAACAAAAGCCAAAGAAAAAACCATCTGCAGGTTATCCAGGCTAGGAAGATCAGCTCAGCCAAGCATGCTGAATGGACCTTTATGTCTTGTGGCATAAATACAGAAATACATTTTGGTTTGTTCAGATTTAGGTGCTCCTGGAGGGTTGGATTCTAGAAAGTGCTAGTATTCAATGTGTCAAAAAACACGCTTTTACATTTTCTTATGTTAAGGAGGCATATCTTTTCTCTTGATTTCCTGTGACAGATGGTTACCACAGCAGTGACCCTATTCATCAGCATTCTGATATCAGGTATCTCACTTCTGTGTATGAACAGAAATGGACAGGAAACTGACTATGAGGTATTGAACCCATATTCGCATAATGGCCAGAGGGAGAACTCTGAAAGGGAAGGGAATGAGGAGAGTCAGACGTCAAGCAGTGGCTCTCCACCTTTCGCAGAATCCTCTGCAGAAAGAGGTACGGTGCCTGGCTGTGCAAAAAACTGGGAGCTGGGGATTAAACCATAATTCTGTGCATGAGTTTGGAAGGAGGAGTGGGGGGAGGAGAAAAGCTTGTCTTTGTCAGTTTTTGAGAAATGCTAAGCTGCTATGGTGATGCATGAAAATATAACCTTAATAGTGCACTTTCTCTCAGTTACTTTAATATGATGATTTAAGGGAGGTTTCTTAGTTATCCGTATACATAATACGGTGGGTGTATGTATTTAAAAATATAGTGGTGTGTGTATGTGATATCCATGTGATAGATCTCATTGATCAGGCATCTCAGACCATTTCATCTGCACCCTGCCCACTAACCCATCTC
This sequence comes from Mauremys mutica, assembly GCF_020497125.1. NCBI lineage: Eukaryota > Metazoa > Chordata > Testudines > Geoemydidae > Mauremys > Mauremys mutica. The sequence continues at coordinate 40,817,528 of NC_059081.1, read as the reverse complement.
TTTCAAGACAGTCAAACTATTCATTGTCCTACTCATTTGGATTTAGTATGCTCAGTTATGCCAGTGCTCCCCTTACATTGTTTATGTAGCCAAGAGCACCTACGTTGCTCCCATAGTGTAATGTTGTGTTTGAAAACTTCAGTATACTAGGAGTCTGAAAAAGACCCTCTCTGAATGGAAGCTGGAAGAGAATTGTCACACCCTTCTCCTTTAGGGAGTCAGTAATTTGGATATTTGCAGATGTTCAATCAATGCTCTTCTTTTAGAAGAGAATAGAATAATTTAGTTTTCCCATCACATTACTATAAATCAGGGAAACACTAACTATCTTTAATACTTAATATTTTTAATAGGTTGCTGTTCATGTCAAACAATAAATGGTGAGTTATGCTGCTCTGGAGAGGGAGAGCCAGTGTCAAATGCCACCACTAATGATAGCTGTTCTCCTCCCACCGAGACAGGTACAATAATAATGTATTCTCATATAATAGTCTATCTATTGCAATAGTAGCAAAAATTAAATTGGGAGATGTCATCACTTTAACTGTTCTACTTGGATATCCTGAACTTCTAATTAAAATAGAAGGTTTTTGCTATCAGGTAACTTCTTATAGTTTACACTCTGCCATCAGAGACCGTTGTAGTATTTTTTATTGTCCAGAACTATTAATTTGTAACAGACAATTTAGAAAGCTGCACAGAATGCAACTCTTTTAGGGGATTTGTCCTCAGCCCTTTCAGCACTAGTCTTCACACAGGGGATGGGACTTTCAAGATATAGGGCACTTCTGTCAGTTCATAAATTCCTGGTCCTAAACTGTTGGGGTTAGCATGAAGGGCCTAATCCAAAGTCCATAAAAGTCTTTCTATTGATTTCAATGGGCTCTGGATCTAACCCTGTAGATTGTATTTTGCCCTCATATGGAACATTCCCTTTCAAGTATTTGGAGTTTGGGCAAGTAAGTGTTTGAGGGGTCCCAAAGAGCCATGGAAATTGAAGAACAGTTCACAATGAACTTTCTGCACCCTGCGAGAACCCTTGGTCCAGCCCATGCACACCTTTTCTTCTCAACAGCCATCAAAGTGATCATGCACACTGCAGCCTTCCTTAGCTGCGCACTTTACAGGCAACTCCATTCCATACGTACTGTATGCACAACATGTAACTTTCAACAGGTAACATGTAACTTTCAACTTTCAAATGGAACCCAAACCATTTCTCACTGCAACACTTAATCAGGTCTCCTCAGTGAGGGCTATTTCCACACAGTTTATCCCCAGTCACTTAGGAACAAATGTCACACGGATGTGGGGTTTTTTTGGTAAATGTGTGTGTGGCCTTTTTCATTCCTACCCCCAAATGGCTGAACCTTATTTGCTCAAATCAAGCAGAGATGATTTCAGCCTGATAGGAGTTACAATGGAAACACTCATGTAACCTTAATTACAGCAGCTGATCATGCTTCCCACTGTTTTACCGAACTGCAGTGACACATATCCTGTTTTGTGTGTAGTACATATTAATGTCCTCTTCATGCAGTTCTTTTGTTGCCATCTAGTGGCAAGTACAGAGAACTTTTTAATAACCACCTGTAATTTGCAGTTTGAAACAAAAGGAATATCCATTCAGTAAGGGTATTTATAGCTGTCTTTAATGATGTGGGGTTATGGTACATTGCTTTAGAATTGTATGCTAACAGAACTGTGTAGTGTTTTGATACTGGAAGAAACAGGAAGAAATTAACTGATTAATCTGTAGCTCAACGAGGCTAGGATATACAGCAAGTTAGAAATGACAGTGTTTTTCTAATACTTTCACTATACTGGAAATTCATTGTCGGATTAAAAACTTGTTCTGCAAAACTGTTCATTTTTTTAGTACTGCCAGGAACAGTTTCTCAGAGCTAACCACTACTAAACTTTTCACTAGTGTAGAGCTGTAATTTAGGCAGCAAAAGTTTTTGTTTTGTAAGGTTTTCTTGGTTAGGGAGAAAGTAACTATCTCCTCCACAAATCAACCAATCTGCTTTGGGACAGCTGTCTGAACAATTTATAGTTAAAGCTAACATTAAAATTTCCCTTTTTGTGCATGCAGCCTCAGCACAGAAATTAAAATTGATGATATACATGCAAATTCCGGAAGTAGTAGTAATGTAGTTTGTGCATGGACTTGGAGCCAGGAACTCCTGAGTTGTTCAAGACTACAGTGTGTGTCAGCAATGATTAAATCAGTCATTTCAGCTCTGAATAATGTGTAGGTCCCAAACATGAAGAAAGCTGTGTGTGTGGACATTCCTGGTGTTCACTTCCTCCTCCCATCTCTCCCCAATACTTCCTCCTCCTCATTGCTTCTAAAGGATTGTTGTAAGATTGTGGCTTTTGCCTGAGTGTTGTACAAGCTGTCTAGTACACTCCTTGACAGCAGGGTCAGAATGGTCAGACTGTTTAAGTTAAAAGGCCTAATTATAAATTCTGGTTAATGTTTTGCAGCAAATCAGTGTGAGAGTCAGTGCAGTTCTGAAAACTGCCTATTGGCACAGGAAGAACAACGTCTGCAGAGTGGAGACAAACAACTGGCTAGACACGTGTTGCTGTGTTTACTTCTCATTGTGGGCCTGTTTGCTGTAAATATTTCCTCTTTCTGACATTGATTAGATCAGTGGTTTGTGACACTTTTTCAGGAAACCTTTTTCAGGCAGACCAGTAAAAAGCTTGTAGTTCCCCATTTTTCTGGGTCAACGTCAATTCAGTCTGCACTATATTAAATGAATGTGTATGTCTCAGTTCTGTCCCTCATTAGAAGAGTACATCACAAAATGAATTGTGCTAACTCTGTACCGTTAACACTGCAGATGGCAGTGAACAAGTCAGGGCTGACAACAGGATGGGGAGGGACAAAATTTGACTTCTCATTGGTCTGCCAATTCATCAAACTTTTTTCAGGGATCTCTTTCTTCACTACACAATAGTCAGCTTTTTAAAAGTGCAGTAGTTCTTTGAAAAGGGGCTACCTAAAAATGGCTCCTTCTTGCTTAACAGATCTGTGCGGATTCAGAATTCAGGTTGCTTTAGCGATGACAAATACGATGGTGATGAACATGGTATAAGAACCTGTATAAAATAAAACAGAAAAATCTATTCGTGCTGTTTTATATTAGCACTGTGGACTCCACACAGCCACCCAGTAAGCTGGACTCTATTCCTTTGCTGTATCATCAACAGAATTATTTACTACCTTCCAGTTAGAGCCAATCAGTGACTCCTGTGAGATGTTGTTGAAGACCCCAGACTGTTTGCTGGAGTGTAACTAAGTCAACATTTGACCTTCAGAAACTCTATTGCTGGTGGTGATGCAGAAGAAGGAAACAACCCAGTTTGACTTTCAGAGCCCAAGTAGAGTTTGTAGGGCTGACAAAAAACATACACTTTTTACAAGTAAAAATGTATATTTGATATAGTATCAGAGAGGTAGCCGTGTTAGTCTGGTTCTGTAAAAGCAGCAAAGAATCCTGTGGCACCTTATAGACTAACAGACGTTTTGCAGCATGAGCTTTCGTGGGTGAATGCCCACTTCTTCGGATGGCATCCGACGAAGTGGGCATTCACCCACGAAAGCTCATGCTGCAAAACGTCTGTTAGTCTATAAGGTGCCACAGGATTCTTTGCTGCTTTTACATATTTGATATAGAAACTAAGAGGAATTAGTGAACCCCACAGTGCCATTATTAGTCAGAGCAGAACTGCTTTTTAACTGCGTCAGTGGTTCTCAAAGTTCATTGCACCGTGACCCCCTTCTGACAACAAAAATTACTGCACAACCCCGTGGGGGGGTGGGGAGGGGACCGAGGCCTTTGTCGGTCCAAGCCCTGCCGCTCTGGGCTTCAGGGGGGCCTATAACCTGAGCCCCACTTCCCTAGAGAGTGGGGCTCGTGCTTTGGCTTTGGCCCTCGGCAGTGGGACTCAGGCTTCAGCCCCGGCCTCAGCAAGTCTAACGCCAGCCTTGGCACCCCATTAAAATGAGGTCACAACCCACGTTGGGGTCCTGACCCACAGTTTCAGAACCGCTGAACTAGGTCATTGGAAGCAAGTTTTCCTTTTTTCCAAATATCGTATATCAGACATTTCAAATAATTATAAATACATTTTTGTGGTGGCCCATAAGATAAAGAGGTACCTGAAATTTTGGCCCCAGTTTTATCTATAAATCAATTATCAGATTTTTAGTTGCAGAAACTATTAAATGAACTATGAGCCCCTTGCTACTCAAAAATTATTTCACTTTTATGCCCACATAAGCTACCATTTGTTTTTCCAGATTATGTTCAGCTGAAGTGCATACCAGCACCATTTCAGCTGCTATTGAGCTTTCATAAAAGCAAGAAGCAATGTAGGAAATGCTGGTGTTCAGCTCAGTAGGAATGTTTGCTTTCTGCCTTATGAAATATTGGCTCAGACAGGTTTGCTACTTATTAATTACCTAAGTATGCATGGAGGTTAACATAAAAGAACAAGGTCCTCCTTTGTTTAGGGTATTAGAGGTGCAGGCCCTTAGCAGTGATGGTACATTTCACCCTTAAAATCGATCAGAATATGTGGGTCCCATTTACAGCTACTGAACCTCACAAGGAATGTAGCAGGTTACTTGTCAGTGACTGTTTTTGTTCTAGATGACTTATTGCATAAAGAGAATAAATGAGGTTTTTTTGGTATCTTCTGTGAAGAAGAGAGAATTTTCTAACACTCAATTTATATTTTTAACAGAATCTGTCCAGCTGTTTGTGGTGGTTGTTCAACCAAGAACCTGGAAGGCTCTACGTGGAATTGCAGTTCTTTTGTGCTGTATTTAATTTTGGTCAGGTACTTAGCAATGTTTCCTTTAAAATCACTTATTTCTCTTGGCTGCTGACTCTGTTAGCTGCCATCTTTGCATGTTTTGGTAGCAGACAGCACTCTTGTGTTGGCTGAAGTCCCTCTGCTATGCTAAAACCTCCAATTTCTGTCATGCTTTACTTTCAGTGTTTTGGCTTCTGTGTACCTGAGAGTCTTTTCAACTGCACAGTGTTTTATGGACATTAGAGGGTGATTTACACTGGCACAAATGGCAGCGGGGTTCTCAATGCCTGTTGAAAGTCAAAGGGAGCTAGGCCTTGTCTACAGTGGAAGGTTGCCCCAGTTTAACTTCAGGTGTGACTTCACACCAATCTAGTTAAATGGGGCAAAAAGCTGTGTAGCCACGCTCTTACTTCAGTATAACGGTGGCTTATTTCAGTTTGGTTAAACCTGTTCCTAGTCATCTTAAACTAAACTGAAATAAGCCACCATCCATTGAACTAAGCCTTTTGTATGAGTGTAACCATATTGGTTTAAAAGACGGTTCGGGTTATATCAGGTTATATATGCAACTTTCTTAGGTAGACAAGCCCTTGGGGACTATACTACCTTTGAAAATTTTCCCCTCCCTCTTTGTAGTAGGTGTCCTTTGGCTAAAACACCAAGTGGGAATATTTTCCTCTTGTGTTTAACAGATATTATGGTGCAAACATTGCTGAAATAACATGAAGTGCTCTTGGAGCCAAAATGGAACCGAATCCTACGAGGTGCTAGTTCCTTCTAGGATTTGCAGTGTCCTCAGCTCTCATTGATGATGCCAGCCAGCATTTCACATCAATGAGAGTTGAGGGTGGTCAGCACTTCACAGAAGAAGCTAGCAATTTGCAGGATCAGAGCCATAAAAAAAACCTCTGATGCCTTCTGGCAAGCTTCTTAAAATGTGTAATCAAAATAACATTACACTTGTGTGTGTGTCATCATTTTACTAGCACACAAATTGAAGAATTTTCCATTGACAGACAAATTCTCCTTTCCAGACATCTTTGATAATTTGCTATCTCAAATCATTATATCCTTATGTCACACTTCATCACCTTGGATGAGATTCTGATGCCACATGTGCTGGAATGTGGCATCATTGAAGGTATTGAGAACATGTAGTAGGCTGATAAGAAAGGAGTCAGGTCAGTGTATGTGTATACGCACGCAGACATCTTGGTAATCAGCAGTGATAGGAAAGAACATGCTGAGACTTTCAGTGGAGGGTTGATAAAATGTGAGGTGTATCAAGTTTTCTAGGAAGGGGCAGTGATTCATTTCAACAGGTCACTTATCCAATTTTCTTTGGCTGCCTACCATGGCATTTTCTGCTTCACAGGTTGTTCCTGTTTGCAAGTTTTGTATGATAGCAATTTACTTGTGGAACACTTGCCTATCAACTTATTCTCCTCTTTATTTTAGCTGGTCTTATCATGCAGATAGCTCTGGAAGGATGTTGTTGTGTTTGTAGTAGCAGATGAGATGTAGATCTACGTGAATAAATTTACCAGACTCCTTGCTGGAGAAGTTCTTTGACTTCTATTGAATACCTGCCTCTGTCTGTCTCTTTAGGTCCAAAATTTAAAGGATCCTTAATCCTATTTATTCTTTGAAATAATGTCCAGGCCACAAAATTCAATCCTGATGGCACTAAATTCAGTGGATTATTTTAATTTTCTTTTCTTTCCTGGGTCTGAAATAATGTCATTTCTAGGTTTATAATACTGATATTTTTCTGTGTTTTGGTTTTTTTCCAGGGCTTCATATCCTTTGGTATTTTTGGTTTGGATAAACATTTAATCATTCTGCCATTCAAAAGAAGGTAAATCCAATCTTTCAACACTTACCTAGGCAGATTTAATGCTAAGGATAACTATTAATAATGTTATTGGTCTTTTAAACCTCTACGTCCATCGCTGCTCCTACCTCCTCTTCTGCCCATACGCCTTCCAGGGTGCCTCTCCTGAATGCCTCTTTGGTATTAGATTGGCACGGACACATGCAGTGAGCTGCACTCTTCTGGCCATGCCCTAATGTCACTGCTGCTGGCTAATCAGAGTCAGTGGGTGCCAAACTGAAAATCTGGTGGGACATAAAAGCTCTGCTGAAACTACATTTAAACCTTAGCTTGCAAATGAGCTCTTGCTGCTGGTACAAGTGAAACTGCCAAAGCCACTGCTGCTTCCCCAAACATAGGGAAGCTGAATATGCCACTTATGTGAGGAAGTTGGGACTCCCAAGTCCCACACTGCCCCAAGTTGTGGGAAGAACTTAGGTTGTGGCTGGAGCTTGGGAGAGGAGAGGCAACCCTAAATTGCACAGGGTCCAGGCAGTTCTGAATCATGGAGGTATACGTAGTTCCTTGCCTCCACTCTGCCTTAGCTAGAATCAAGCTTTTGAGTGTTCAAAGGCCAACAGTATATGGGCTAGGAAGTTCTATCATGGGTAGCTAGTGTATGCACTATATTATAACAGAATTGGTGACAGAAATGGTGGAGAATTTTCCCCTGAGTTCTATAATATTTTTCCAGCTTTCATTTTAAATTGCCAGTTTCTTTGTTGAATTCTTGGTTAATTATTTTTCAGGTTTGAATTCCTCTGGGGTAGTAGAGAAGAAGCAGAACAATCAGAGTCTTCTGTACCTGAGGAAATCAGGATGACATGTCAACAGTTTGTTCATTATCACAGAGATGTCTGTGTCAGAAGCATTGTCAAAGACAGAAGGTGGGGCTCTGTTCCTTTACAGAGGTTCATTTAAACTGCAGTAAACTGTTCAGAGATCACAGGCTGGGAATAATAAGATAGCACTTCCATTAGTGTTTACAGCCATGGCAAATGTCTTCAAATTGCAGTATACATCAGTGTGAAAGATGAGTATTTAGCAGCTTGTTTAGTTAACTTGTCTTCAATGGAAACATCAAACCTCATTTTGTTGTGACTAAAAGTATTTGCATGAGAAAAAGCTTTGGAGGTCTAATCCTGCATCCTATACTTACATGCATTTGCTATGGCTACACCTCTAAAGACTGCTCATGTGATTCTGGATTTGTAGGTCCTTATCCCTTACAAGTTCATTCTTGTTGCTTATTCTTCATATGAAGTTATAATCATCTTGTGATGTCACACAAGCTTTCAGAAACAAATCGATGCCCCAAACTGTGTTTGAGGTAGAAGGTGGGGGAGAAGGAGCAGCAGAAGCAAAATAGCTTAAAAATATTTGTTTTGCAAATACCCATGATATAAAGAAAAGGCAGGAATGACTTTTCTAATCAGAATGCTTCAGATTTCCCCATGATGTGTGAGTAATTCTTTAAAGAAGGATTGAAGTAAGGCAATCTGAGACATTTACCCAGGGTATAATCTGGACTAATGAACAGCTCTGTCCCCTCAGGTCTTCAGTCTGGAGTCCTTTTTACACGGCTTTGCTGTGAGAGCAACCACTCCTGGTCTGCTCTCACACAGCGTCCAGCATGTAACTTAGGCTGTGGCTACACTTAGCACTTCAAAGCGCTGCCGCGGTAGCGCTGCCGCAGCAGCGGTTTGAAGCGCTAAGTGTAGTCAAAGCACCAGCGCTGGGAGAAAGCTCTCCCAGCGCTGTCCGTACTCCACCTCCCTGTGGGGAATAACATGCAGCGCTAGGAGCCGCGCTCCCAGCGCTGGGGCTTTGACCACACTGGCGCTTTGCAGTGCCGCAATTTGCAGCGCTGGAGAGGGTGTGTTTTCACACCCTGCTGCAGCGCTGCAAATTTGTAAGTGTAGCCAAGCCCTAACTCTCAGCTATAGTGTGTGAGTGCTATAGCCAGCCACTTGTGAATTACACTACAGAGCAACACCAGCAAATTCCCAGTCCCAGAGTTTCCCCAGAAATATACATCTTGTCCTGCCCAGCGCTCTCCTGGACAATACAGGCTCATAGGAAGTTTATTTTATTAATAGAAAATGATATGCACAAATCCTGTTATCCCAAATACCTCATTGGTTTAGGTAAAACAATAAAACAAATTTATTAACTACAAAAAGATAGATTTTTTCAGTGACTATACCTCATTACTTGTAAAAGTCAGAATTGGTTACATGAAAATAAAAGTACAACACAACTAATGCTTAACTTAACAAGCTAAAGTAAATTCAAAGCAAAGGTCTGTCTCACCACATGATTCAGCAGTCTTAATGGCTGAATTCCTTTCAGTCAGGATCCTTCCCCCAGTCCAGTGCTGCTTCCTTTGTTCTTCAAGTGTTGTCGATGCCATGGATAGAGAGAAAGGGAGAGATCATTTGGGGTGTCTGCTCTCCCTTCTTGTAGTTTTTTCTCTTCTTCGAGAATAATTTCCAGCTGTGGTTCAGGAGTCAGAAAGTCTGCGTGTATGGGAACACCAAGCTGTTTCTTTGTCAAGATGTAGACTTTTCACTCTCGTCTTTTTCCTGCCAAAGAATGGCCTCTTAACCAGATGATGGTCCATTTGATTTTGTAGACACCTGACTGAGGCATTGGCTAGGTTTTGTCTCTGGAAAACTGGTTTCTGATGGCTCCCCAGATTTGGAACACGTTTTAATAATATCATACAGTAGAATCTTAGAACTTTACACACAATGTTGCCATACACATTTTACCAGGACAATAATGGTCAGCAAATTGAGTTTTCAAATGATACCTCACAAGGCATATTTTGTAAGAAATTTATCATAATCTTGTAAAAGGAGTGAACATAGGGGTACAGACATCACACAGTTCATGTAGCAGGCTTCCTATCACACAAGCAAACATGACACATCAGGAAGTATTTTTACAAAGTAGACGGGGTGCACTTTGTACATACATGGTGCATGGCATAAGCACTGACTCTGTGCTCAGCCCTGGAGCACCCATGGGGAAAAAATGGTGGGTACTGAGCACCCACCAGAAGCCCCCATCAGCACTTCCCCCTCCTCCCAGTGCCTCCTGCCTGCCAGCGGGCACCGCTGATCAGTGCCCATGCTGCCCATCCATGCCGCCCGTCCATCACGATCAGCTGTTTTGTGGCTTGCAGGAGGCTCTGGGGGGAGAGGAGAGGAGCGAGGATGTAGCACACTCAGGGGAGGGGGTGAAACGGGGCAGGAAAACGGTAGAAAGGGGGTGGCCTTAAGGGAAGGGGTGGAGTGGGGGCTGGGGTAGAGCCAGGGTTTCAGCACCCCCTGGCACAATGAAAAGTCGGGGCCTGTGGTGCATGGCATTTACCCCCCCTACTATTTCTTTGCTTATATAGTTTTGTTTCATTTGAGAATTAATCAGACTTAGAGTGAAACATAAGCTTGCACATATATTTTTGGGTCTCTGTATTTAAAAAAATACCAATTTCTGATATCAAATATTTGTATTTCATTTTATATTTGAATATTATATATTGTGCAGCATTTCTTTCCCACCTTATTTCCATTTGTGAGAAAATGTGTGCAATCCCTCTATCCCTTATTTAAATATTCATATAATTTCTCCTTAATTTAATAATACTGTATCTAATATCCTACTATTATGATTTTGGTTCTTTGTTTAGTTGCTCCACTAATATAAGCTAATATTTGCTCTCATTTTTACTGCTTGTTTTAATTAAAATATAAAGAAGTTCCTTGGTTGTTGCTGTCTTGTGTAACTGTTAATCATCTTTGTTTGCTCAAACTTCAGAAACCCTGCAGCTAGGTTCCATAGAGTAGATTTTAGATAACCAGAAATATTCATTACCACAGGTAAATTTCTGAGTGATAGTTTCCTACTACTGACTAGAAAATACTAGTAGTATTGCCTCATCACTAAGTCAAAAAAGCAAAACAAAACACTTCCGTCTTGCATCAGTGTCATATTGTTCTCAGTTGTTCCCTCTAGTAAATAAAGATTCATTAAGTAGTCAAATTAAATGACTTATCTACAATATACACAATTATTCAGTGGCTATTTAAACTTGAAGAAAAGGTGAGCATTAAAGTGCAGCCCAAGTACCTAATGCTTCTGGCATTTTACATTTAATTAAATCAGGTATTTTGTTACAGAAGTGGTCATGCTAATGAATACATTTGAAGTAAGTATCCAATAATTTGTATGTGTACGTGTGTTGTTGTAGGATTGCTGTGTAGGTCCTATAAAGTTTTTTTTTTTTTACAGGCATAACAGAACTTAGCATGCATTTTGCTTTTCATTCAGGTGTTTAGGAAAAGGTAATGAAATGTGCATGCCCTTAACATACAGAATTAATAGGTTCTCTTCTAACATACTTTTAACTATCATGCTGTCTTTCCTTGTTTCCCCATATTTTTTCCTTGCCTTCCCCCCATCATGCAGTGGTGATAGCAGATTTACAGAACATATGGGTGAATCATTCCTTTGACATACAGGTGTGGTGCAAAGACCTCGACTGGCATCTTCTTTGGCTGTGAGCTGGTGAACTGGCTTATCCAAGTTGGCCTTGCTTCTGACCGTGGTGAAGCTGTGATGTACGGAGACAGACTGGCAAAAGGAGGAGTCATCCAGCATATTACCAACGAATTTGAATTTCAGGATGAGTACCTGTACTACCGTTTTATTCGTAAGAGATCCACAATGACCGAAAGCCACTAAACTGGGCATGTATTCAGCAAAGGGTGAGTTTGTCCTCCTCACCTGCCCTTACCACTGAAATCTAAAGCATTTTCTTTCTTATGCAAATTATTGAATTGGGTGTTTCTCACTTGTAATGCAGATGAAATCTGGTGGTTCTTGTTCCACCTAAAGAAAATGTGTAGTAAATGGCCTGCTTTGAATGCTTACTAATGAAAAAATCTTTTATTTAATTATTTTAAGTAATGTAACTGTAAAACAAAGTAAGACGCTCACAGTTCAGTGATTTTTTTTCCAACTCCCAATAAAACTGCACTTAGCTGTTGATGGCACATAAAAAACTTTAAAACATTCTATATTAAGAATATTTCCTTCTCCTGGTGAAATCCTGAGCTCCCGTTTAAGTTAATGGGAGTTTTTCCTTTGACTTATGGGACCAGGATTCCCCCCCTGCCACCTCTGTTACTTAAGACCCTTGCATAAAACCAGGAACTTTATGTTCAAATTTTTACCTCTCAGTTTATGCTGCTTATTCCTCCCTTGAAGGGACAGTCCTCTGTTTGTGATGATGTTAATTGCTGTGAAGATGATCACGATGTTAAGGAATTAGAACTGAGAAATGAGCAGATGAACAATTAACAAAGATCCTGGTTTTATACAAGTTTACCAAGTCTTAAAGAGATGTTTTTTTAAAAAACAAACAAACAAACCAAACAAAACCCTAGAAACATCACAGAATATAATGAATTCTAAGTAGTTTGTTTTCCAAAGATTTTCTCTTAGGAGTTAGTAACTCTGCAAAGACAGAGTAATTAGCAAATTACATCTTCATCTTCAAACCCTAGAAGCAATTGCAACTCTTGGTGGGGTGGTAGATATTTAGTACCTCTCCAAATCAAACCCAAAACTTTGAACAAAGCATAAAACCTCTAAACTAGATGTAATGACTTTAAAATGCATGATCCAAAGAATCCTTGTTGAACTTCTGAATTTGGTTTTAGAATATCTAAGTATCTGAAAATTACATTGTCTTTATCAAAGCATTATTTCATGGATACAAGATAATCAAATTCTAGTAAACCCCAGTAACCTCCCTAAAATGTTCAAATAGTTACTCAAATATTGTATGTTATATTCATATCTAACTTGAATGTACTGCAAGGAGTCCATGTTATCTATAATAATTTGAAATGGCTAAAGCAGAACCCTGGAGTATGGAATAGCCCTTTTTACTGCCCTTTTAAAACTGCAACAAGAGTGCTAAATTGTTGCCATAAAATTTCTAATCACTAGAGTAATTGGGAAAAAAACGGAACAAAATCTGCTTTGTTTCCTCATCTGGAGTAGCTACATGAATAGAGCAATTTCCCTCAGCCCCCCACCCTCCCCTTTTTTTTTAAAGACACAGATTTTACTTTTTATGTGGCCATTATCTGCTAGTAGTAAGAATAAAGTCATTTTAACAGGATAAACCACAATACAAGAAGTGACTTTACAGTAGCTACAATGTGGATGTTCCACCACATGCATGCAAGACTGATACTGAGAAAGCAATTCCTTTTTGCTGTCAAATATATAGTCTTATTGCACGTTAGTCTGCTGTGTGCATTGATGCAGACAGTGTCCTACTGTATGCTATACAAACTGATATTTTCTTTTTCCACAACAAAGAAACTGACATTTGTAACAGGCGGTGGATTAGCATAATCCATGAGTGAAATGGATGGCGTAATTTTGTTACACTGCAACAGCTGAAAACAGCTGTGTCAAGCTATTTTGGATGAATTATAGATGTGTGTGTTTTAAGAGTAGAAGCAGTTAATATCCCTGCCTTCTGAATGTTGCTACTTCTCAATAAATCTATAGTTATTTTATCTTGTGGTTCTGAATTTTTATGTATTGTAATTTTATGGGTTACCTCAAGAGGCCAAACACTATAGGAAATACTTTTATCTCTTTGTGAGGGACTTCTCTTCCTAACACTAGAGACTTGAGAATCCTAATTTTTGCCATCTTTTAATTCCCCCAATGCTGCTCCTTAATTGGCTGGAGGGCTTGCTGTTGACTGTTGAAATAAATCAATTAAGTGGAGACTATTGTTCTGTTCTCCTAGCTGAGTTAATGAGGCGGCCAATCTAGCTGTGAAATATTTTAAGTGACTTAACTCCCATTAATTGGCTTCCTAAATTTGGTGAGTTCTCCATTCAAGAAATTGGCCTGTTTAAAGTACTAAATATGCCCATTATCAGCTTAATAACATGGCGTCTGTTGGTCTCTTTTGTATTTAAGGTTAGTTAATTATAGGTGAACATCAGCTTTGGCAGTATCCGTATATAATTTTGGCAGAAGTTTGTCAAAATTGCAGAAGGATAATTCAAATACTCTGTAGAATGAAGCACTGAGCTCTCACTTCTTCAGATGCAAAGAAAAAGTTAGGTTTTTTTACCCACGAAAGCTTATGCCCAAATAAATCTGTTAGTCTTTAAGGTGCCACCAGACTCCTTGTTGTTTTTGTGAATACAGACTAACACGGCTACCCCGATACCTAACTTTTTCTTTAGACTCTGCCTGTTGGTATGCATACTTCCACCTTTTCATGTTCTCTGTATGTATAAATATCCCCTGTCTGTGTGTTCCATTCTATGCATCCGAAGAAGTGAGCTGCAGCTCACGAAAGCTCATGCTAAAAAAAATGTGTTAGTCTTTAAGGTGCCACAAGTACTCCTGTTCTTAACTTTTTCTTGTATGTTTCTAGCCCTTTCCAAAGGAAGCAGTGGAGAAATAGAGCATTTGTACTAGGTTTCGCAATAGAAAAATATTAGATAATGTTTTTCAGTTAATCGTTTGTAAACAATCTTCCTCCCTGAATGTTTGAAAGTCGAGTGGGGGGGGGGTCTCTAAACAAAATATGTGCAGAGGTTGCCCCCTACAGGACACTTTAGCTTTCAGTTTAATATAGTTCCTTCTCTCCTTCCCTTATATTTTGGCCAGAGTCTTGTCTGAAAGAAGTAAATCCCAGGGTGCATGACAGAAAAATATAGTAATATCCATCAGTTCTCCCACTCCAGAATCTAGCACACCGTCTACACTACATATCACTTTAGGCCAGGAAAGGGAAAGCGTTATAGAAACTACAGGGGAATAGCCAAAATGTCACTGCCATGTTGGACTCTAGGCTGCACACATAACGGGACATCCACACTCATTATGAGCAGGTAGTAAGGTAGTCCAATTTATGACTTGGTGTAATGTAGTGATGAATCAAGCACTATCATGTAGAAAAGTACAGTTCTTACTTCACAATCCTACCTACCACAGTCTTGGTGACTAAGGCTTGAGCTAAGTTCTGACCCAACAGCTTCTTTCAGTACCTGAGTTTTAACATGAAGCTGTCCATTTGATTGCCCTTCTGGAAGGTGTGACAAGATCACTGCTCAAAGTGGTACAACTGCCAAATGGCTTGCTGTCAAAAACACATTCAGTAGGAGCTGAGATGGAACATAGCAAATCACTTTATTAAAAAATATCCTTTTGACAGTTTATGAACACTCTTTGTATTACTGAACCTTCAGGAAATCTTGTGGGGGGTTTTAAGTGTTTGCTAGCATAGACACAGAAGAGTCACGGTCACCTTAATCAAACTTCTACAGAAAATGTTTTACCTACTGGCATTATTTGTAACGCCTCTGATCGCTAAACCTAAAAGTCTGCATGTAAAACTTATCTTTTCAGTTTGCTTTGTATACTCCACTCAGTTTCAATTTCATCTTTTGTTTGTGGACTCTTTCACATAGTGATGGAAAGGATACAGTTTACAAAAGAGTATCCCTGGATTTGTAAAACTACAAATCATCAAGATGTCTCAATGGCAGGTGGAATATCTGAAATAACTTAGTCATCTTTATGTAGTCCATTTCAAGAACTATCACTTTGATGGGGGCCGGGATGATACAGAGTTGCTAGAATTCTGTAGCTCTTTTTATATGAAATCAAGAATCCAGTATGTAGTTGTTATACAAAGGTGAGGACTCTAAGGCCTTGTCTATACAGCCAAGTTTTTTCGACAAAAGGCGTGTGTGTGTGTGTAACCAGGGTAAGATGATGCACCCAATACTTCAGTCTGTTAACATTACTAGTGTGTGATAAAACCAAACCAGTATAGAGCCATTGGAGGGAGAGGTGACCTACTTCCAGGACCGGTATGCATTGTACATCGGATGTAGCCCCTACACAGAGAAAAGCATCTACAAAACTATTGTACGGCTTTCTGGAGGGTCTGTCATAGCTAGAATCCTGATCACAATTTTAAACCGTCTATTTAATTTTTAGGATTATAAAAAGTGTGTTGATCACTTCCAAAAGCTTCTTGCCATGGAAGTGGTGTTATTTCAAATACTTTACATTGTGGGGGAAGGTTCAAGAGCCCCCCCACTTGGCAGGTGGTATTCACGGTAGCTGTAGGATATGAGGGTTTCCTCTGCTTGTATTTTTCATGCCTCTGCTAGTGGGTGTTCCTCCTAACACACAGAAATATTACAAGAATGTTTTCTCTCAGTATTTTGCTGACTAAAGTAGGTATTTGTTGCTAAATAATTAGATGTTAGTCTATCTCTATACAATTTTAATATATATGAATAATTGCAATTGAAAGTGTGGCCTGCACTCTATTTCTATTACACAGGCTTAGTTATAGGCACAGAAAAGCAACAGTTTTAAATGGAGAAAATATACAAATAGGTAAAGTTCTTCAAATTTATCCAGGAAAACTGTTTGTTTTTTTTTAAAATACTCAGATAAATTTATCTCCGATTTCTGTGCTAATACTGATTGCAGTTACTAACCAGTTACAGAAAATTTAAACTGATTTTTAGTACGCCAGTAATATCACCAGGTATTTTATACATTCTATACTTCAGATACTTTTAAGTACTTTCTCCTTTACAAGTCTACCTTACCTTTTGCTTGATTC
Source organism: Mauremys mutica (assembly GCF_020497125.1). Taxonomy (NCBI): domain Eukaryota; kingdom Metazoa; phylum Chordata; order Testudines; family Geoemydidae; genus Mauremys; species Mauremys mutica. Next base: position 40,801,125 of record NC_059081.1, on the reverse strand, counting down.
TGTATGAATGAAGTCAGAATCCTGCATCTGTACTTCCAGTCTCTTGCCAAGAATATGAAGGTAATGTTACAAATTCATCATGACTTTAATACAGGATCAAGAATTTAGCTTTGTTGAAATAAATCTTTAATAAATTAGCAGCTTTGGCAAGACAAGTTACGAATAACAAGGTGTTCATCTAAAGAAGAAAAGTTTGAAGAGTCTCTATTTAAAACTGTCATGCTGTAAGAGTATGCACACTTCAGATCTTTAAATACTCAGACCTATTATTCATTGTTCTTGTGTTTTTTAAACAGGCAATGATTCAATACAAAGATTATGAAAAACAATCCAGTGCTGTCTTGAAAAGTGCACTAGCAAAATTCATTTCAAAGTAATCAGAGTAGTACATAAAACCAAAACACTTCTTTCTAAATAAAGGTTAGCAAATGTATAAGGATGTTAAAGCTTAAATGTTTTGTGGTAACTGGCAGGACATTTTGTATTGCTAAGATACCAAACACTCATTACCTTAAAGCAACTTGAAAGTCTAAGCTATATTAACATATTTCAGTACAACTTACTTATTGTAAAGTTGAAGCTGTAATTTGGTTTTAAAATGGCAGATTACTTTAGGCACATTCAGACTCAATGTGTTAATTTGAAGGTTAACTTGTCATCCATAATTGTGGAAGTGGCAATGCAACTGTAAAGTACATGTATCCTATTAGAGTAATACTAGATTGAGCGATAGTCTATCCTAATGTACAACTGTCATGAAAACTTATTGCTGACGGTAAAATATTTTTCTTAGTGTGGCAATTGTACAACTGGAGGATTATTAACAGAGTTAAAATAAGTATTGGTGCTGCAACATTTGTTTTACAGGAATAAAATAATCTCAAAGGATAATGATGCATAATAGTGGCTTCTCCATTTTAGAGAGTCCTCACTTGTCCATTTTAATTCAGACAGTGAAATTATGCTGTGATGATCGACTTGAGTAACGCTTCTTGAGTATAAAATCTACATGCATATTCACAGAGTGAGTTATTCAAATCAAATGAAAATCTTAATCATAAAATAACCAAGCATTTCAATACCTACTATTTAGTTGTTAATCAAGTTGCTTCTAACTGCAATTTCACCTAGTTGTCATTCTTTAGCCAAGTGTCATTTAAAGGCAAAACTATTCCCTACCTTTGAAAATCTTTCTTGTTTGATCATTATTAAAAGCCTGTTGACCAGCATGTATAAGATGCTAAATGCCTAATCATCAATGAAAAATTACTTTTGGAAAGTAAGATTTGATTCTTAGAGCCATACAACTACAAAGGATGATGATCACCAAGACCAAATTCCACTGTATTTGATTTATATTCTTAGGCAATATGTGTTGATTTCCTCTTCCACACACTGTGAAAAAAGGTTAACAGCTTGGTTAACATCAAGACATCGATTTTGCAGGATTGATTCCATCTTGTTAATTTTCTCTTTCTCCAACTTCCGTATCTGTTCCAGCATCTCTTTACCCTTTTCCTACAAAAACAAAAAAATACATTTCCCAATGAAACTCTAACAGCACTGTACAGTTTAAAACAAAGTCTTGCTATAGTCAATCATCTTCCTACTTAGGCTCTTGTACCTGTGCCCATAACAACAGTTTGTGATGGTAGTAGGAATCAATGCTGTCCAGTTTGTCTAGGTTACATAGTGTTCTTGCTCAGGTGCGCTGTCCCTCATACAGTATTTTGTCCCATCTACCTACAATTTGCAAACCTTTAGTGTGAGGGGCTGGAATGGTAAAAATAAAAGGTTCTTTAGTGCTTTCAGCAGCAAAACTTAATTGTGCAGAAGTGCCTTTTTAGAAATGGGGTGTTTAGATTCTGAATAGCCCTGTCTTTGGATGGCATCCATTTTTGGACTGAAAGTTTAAATAAATTCTAGGCTCTACTTCAACAAAAACAGTGACCTTTTAGAAGTCAGCAACTAGCCTCCTTGCTCCACAAAAAATAGGCAATTATGCTAATGAGGAAAACGGGGGCCTGTAATTCTTTAAGGTGGTACCAAAAAGGAAATGGGGCTTGTTTCACATCATGTAGTCTTGAGCTGCCCTGAGCAGCTTTAAACAAAACAGTGATAAAAGCCTGAGCCCTGTCTAGGCTACAGCCTTGCCCATTGCTGTCATCAGCTAATCTGTGCTGATGGAAATTAAGGCTCCCGCTACTCCTAATGTAAACACAGTCACAGTGTGGCAGAGCTGTACGGTGTACTAATGCAGTAAGCATGCTTTGAAATCCTCATCTGTGGCTGGTGTGCTTACTGCTCCGTTGCTTCAAGTTTCTTGTGAGGATGTATTAGTGGGACGGTGTCTCCAGGAGCTACAACTGGAGCCTGACTAAAGATGGTATGAAAAGGAAGGGAAGACAACTGGACGTAGAAGTTAAAAACAGCAGAGAGGAAACAGAAGAGTCGGGAAATCCAGAAAAATGATTGGCTTGATGCCACATCCTTGGCAATTAGACCAAAGGAGCTGGCAGGAATGATAGGGAGGCCCCAGCCAGAGAGAAGCCAATCACACTACTCTTGGTAATAAATACTCCAGGATTTCTATATTTAGCATCTATTTTCCAATAATACTTGGTGAAAACCAGAGGTCCCCATCTCCCTCAGAGTCAAAACATCCCATAATATTCATCCCTACTCCCCTTTCATTTTAGTCTGAATTAGCTAAGGTAGCAACACCTGCAGTGTCTTCCCACAGCGGGGGCTGGACTAACTCATCGACCACCTATAACCCCTAAAATCATGTTCTCCCTCCCACTTACCCTGCTTTCAGTTTGAGCGGGGTATTAGAAGATCAGTGGTCAGAGGAATGTGGTGCTTCCTAACCCTGTATTTACACAAAACGGGCTCCCTGCAGCTCCTCTCCACTCCCCCTTCACCCTCCATGTCCACTGTGGTACCTAGCTACAGCTTCTCCCATAATCTGCCTACATTGCTGCAGCTGCAATTTTAAAGCCCCCTTCCCACCCATCTACCTGCTGCTGCTCCCATATACACTGCTCCAAAGAGTGCACCAACCCCCAGTGTACTTTAGACCTGGCCCTATTGGTTACAGGACTTCATACTGAAATCCTTCTGGTGAGTCTAAGCAGACTCCAAGCCTCAGCCTTTTTGTAACTGGTAATCCTCATACTGGCCTACATACACCATTGGTCACAGCAACTTATGAAGAATACACTAATATTTATTACAGCAAGTCCATGGTACCACTAGCTAATTTAAATTAAAATCCTCATAATTCAACATGCAATCTGGAGCTCAGGCAGTACCATCGCAAGCTATTATGATATTAACTCAAAACAGTGCTGAGCACATTGATGCACTTAATCAGTGGTATCCAACGTGGGGCATTCAAAGGAGACTTACAAAGAAAAGTCTGTGACTTTTAAACTGAAGTGTTTGAATCAATCCTGTCACTACAAGGAAGTGATAACGGGCACCCCAACCCCTCCCTTTAGACCCAAGAGCAGCAATTGTGATGGCTGGGAGTGCTCTGACCTGGGGCCATTCCTTCCATGCTGGGGCTGTTGAGTAGTACCCCCAAGGTCTGGCTGGTGCAATTACAGGAGACGGAAAGAGTAGTCTGGTCTGCTCCATTTCAGGCTTTGGGAACCCTAGGCTGAGCAGGACAGACGTTTGACTGGCCATGCCAGAGCCTAGGGAAATAGTTGAAGGATTGATGGCTCCTGGGCATTTCTGAAATGTGCACATACTCACGGCTGAACAGATTGCACACTGGTGCACTACATAAATATTCTTTACCATCCAACAAACTGGAGCATTAAATAGTATCACATCTGCAAACCACGAGTGGAGTGAATTACCCAAATCACCATCTTGCAGTGAAATTGAATGTACCTTGAAGGTTTCCATAACCACAGCAGCACTTTCATGTTGCTTATAGAGTTCATGTCTTCGATCTGGCTTAGTCAGAAACCGTGGTTTCTTCTTCACTGGATCATCATGACCAAATGTTGGTGAGCTGGTTTTTAGTAACTGAGTAATATTTGGCACAAAAATAAAAGGCTTAAAAACAGACCTAGAGAGAGGAAACAGAACACAGATCCTTAATTGATATAGTTTTATTAAAGGTACCAAGCAGAAGGCAATGCCTCATTGTATTTTCCTTCCATTTACCCCCTCTACTTCCACTGGAGAGAGGCATCAAATAACTCTTAGCCTTGTTGTAATTACTCAGATAAAATGTGTATGACGTCTCCCCACATTTACATTACTGTTATGTATGTATGTATGTAAAGGGGTAATGAACCCCTAAATTATGACTTATGCATTTGGCTCTCAGTACATTTTGGGACTTGTTTTAAAATAATAATAAAATGAAACTAATAAGCAAGTAAATGACACCATCTTATAACTTAGAAAACATTTGCTAACTTTTCATTTTAATTAGTTATTGCATCACCTGTCAGGGTCTGGAGTTCCTGTAAAGAAATGAATACAAGGGAGATTAGGCTCCTGAGGTAGGATGGAGACCATACTTCCAGTTGTCATAAATCCTCCTTCCATATTAATGCCACTCTCTTTATCCCGAAGAATTTCCATCATTGTTTCAGAAGTTATATTGCCTGTTTAAAATACAAAACAATGAATGTACATACAAGACTAGTAGCAACTAAATATCAGCTACGCTAGAACTGCCTGCTTTACTCCTCACATTTTTCAAAGATAATGTTCATGTTAATATGCTATGTTGGCAAAAAGGCCAACTGGTGCAAAACAAGGGATATCAGACTAGCTTCTTACACGGTAGTTAAAAACATGAAAGAGACATTTTAGCTCTGTCATAAAAGCAATCAATCCTTCAGCCCACATACATACTGGAATAAGCCACATGTTTAAAATAGCAAATAAGATTACTGTTTTATTTTTATCTTTTCTGATAAGGATATGACAATGAGATATTGCATTTATGACTCAAGTGCGTTAACAAATGTATTTTGGACTTCCAAAGTGTATGATAAATAATAAGCCTAGCAAATAGTTCAGATAAAATAACTTTTCAGATGAAAATTCATAGTTCAAGAAAAGACTAAACTTCCTAAATGCTGTGTGGGAGTTAAGCAGACAAATCACAATATTGCTTACTGGTATTATCTGTGTACAAATCCCACTAGACTGCTTTGAAAATGTAAAACTAATGATAACTTTATGTGGATTTCCTGTGCACTGCTTTGAAAATGCACCTTGAAGAGATTAGACTATTACTATTTTGCTTCCCAGGTAATTTATATTTCAAGATGACCCGCTGAAATGATGCATTAGAGTACAATCAGTTTTATATCTTGAATGGAATGGAACCACACTAACGTAGCCACTTGTGAAGGGCTATGTAATACTGATCAGCAAGCACCAAACTAAATAAGACAAACTTGAGTTCAGCATCCTTGTGAAAATCATTTTCTTTCTGAGATGGGGTGAATGGAACCCCTTCATTGCTATTGGCTATTCTTGGGAAAATTCTAAAAGTAAATTATTTTAAAGTAGATAGTGTTCAAATGCTGTCTCTGTTTTTTATATACTGTAGTGGTGGTTTATGTGAATGCCTAGTGATATACTGGCAATATTTTAACAAGGGCATCTACAGACATTTTTTCTCCAAATCCGGTATAACAGGTGAACAAGTGCTTATATAAAAGAGGAAAACAGCTAATCTATTCATTTGTTTTTCCATTTTAAAGGGCAACTTGAAACCTCCTACACTTGCTATGTTTCCCTCATACCATCTCTCAGTGGATTAGGATTTCTAGTTTAAATGGCCTTACCATTTCTAAGAAAAGACTGCTGCTCAGTGAGAAAACTTAAGTTGACTGGTCCAAGTTTCCCTGTATATGATGCAAGTTGCAACCCATGTGGCGCTTCAAGAATTGCACATGGTTAGTTAACCATGTGCACTCTTCTCCAGTGTATGGGCACAACGGGCTGGAGGAAGCCAGCAGGAGGAATTCATCACAGTAAACCAGACAGGCAAATGAAGGACACTAAAGAGAGGAGGCAGTTTTCATATTTGGTCAAGGTCAGTCATTGCAAACCAAGACTAAGTGCAGGTCAGCAGCTTGTCCAGCCGGCACTATGTATTACATTTCTCTTGTCTAGATCAGGTTTTTGATGATCATGGGTTCCCCATATAGTCTCTCAGTAGCTACTTTACAAATATAAATATCATAGCTATTTTAAAAGTTTCTCCACACACCAAAGATCAGTAGAATGGAAGACTTTTTTTTTTAAGCTATTGGGAGAAAAAGCTTGGAAGGGTAGAGTATGATAACTATGCCTTTGTTGCTGCTCTAAATTAAATCACTTTTAAGGCATGGATTTAAAAAAATCTAAAGGAAATGAAACTATATCAGGCTGATCACCTAGGGTGATTTAAAAATGGCTGAGGTGAATGCCTGAAAATGGAGATTTAGGTGAAAATGCTGATAGAACCTTAACACTGCTATAATACAGGTATTAAGTATTCAGAACCTGCAATTCCCAAAATGGATGCAGGATTTACATGATCACCAGAGTAAGCTATCTATAGATAATTCCCTAGCATGCAGTGAATAAGTGCTAAAGCTGGGGTGACAGAGCTCAAAAAACAAAAAGCACCCAGGGATGCAATTTGATTTCCGTTTAATCATTTCAAATGCAACAGTGAATACAGATGCTATTTTGATGTATATGTTAATACAGTTAAAAGCTGCCACATAGAAGCAGTTGGAAGAGAAGTAGTAGTTTCTCTCTGCATAAATGCGAAAAAAGTCATGTTAATAAGTCAGTAATTAAGAATTTCCTCTGATAGTGCTGTAAATTCCTTTACCCTGCTTCCAGATAGGGTGTTTTACTAGACTATATAATTTTAACAGTAACATTTTTTAAATCTATGTTTTTAATATGAGTATCTTCAAGTCCAACAAAAAACAAAAAAAAATTAGGCAGAATGACTTCATATTCATAAGAAAATGGTGTTCAGAAGTGGGTTCAGTTAGGCACTGTACTAATAGAGGCCTGCCCCAAAGCTTTCCCAAGCTTGTATGGGTGGCAGTGAATTTTTGGAAGTCTTTTTTTCTGGCAAGTAGGTGGATGGAAAATAACCCACCTGCCCGAGCCCAGAACCCCTTCTCATACCCTGAACTCCTCATTTCTAGCCCCACCCCACAGCCTCTACCCCCAGCCAGAGCCCTTGCCCTCTCCCACACCCCAACCCCAATTTCGTGAGCATTCATGGCCCGCCATACAATTTCCATACCCAGATGTGGCCGTTGGGCCAAAAAGTTTGCCCAGCCCTGGCCTATAGGTACGGCTGCAGTATTAAATGTTGAATATATAAAATTTGTTTACGATTTCTCTCCACCCAATTGAGAAAGATGCAAAAAATATTAGAAAACTTAACAATAGTGAACAGCCCTTAAAAATCCAATCACTCTAATATTGTCTTCAATTGAATTATTATTGAATTAATCCAGTGTATGTACTTACTACCACAGCAGACTTTTTAATCGCTTGAATTAAATGCACACAGCATAGTAAATACTTTATTTGATTTGCTATAGTCAAATAATAATGGGTACCTTTGTGTTTATTCAGTAGCTTATAGCCTTCACAGTATCTGCCCCTTGAAGTTGTCATTCTGGCAGTATTTACGTAGGAATATACAGCAGCAAAGTCAAATTCTTTTTCACCGTCCCACCAGCCTTTGCTCTTAGCATAATCTCTCATTTTGGGATGTTCCCGGTCGATCTTGGTTGTTATAGAGAGCTGATTGGAGATATTCCGCACACCCTCTGTTTGTAAAATGGGGAAAGAGATCATTTAGTGTCCTTTATGCAGTGATTTAGCCAGTATTTTATTTGTTTACATTTAGCTTACTGAAACGTATTTTGTATTTTACAGCTTTTTTGAAGTTCTCATGTAACCTGCTGAGTTCCCCTGCAGTCATAGGGATATTTTTGGCTTGTCTCTCTCTCCCTCCCCCACATCACACATCCAGGCCATATCCAAATTCTGCTGCTGCTGCTGCTGCTTCATCCTCTGCAGCTCTGATATTCACTTTTATTTCCATTCCCACAGCCAAGTGTTTTGTTCAGGTCCTTGTTATATTCCAGCTCAACTACTATACTGGCCTCCCAAACAATCATCATCTCTGCCCATCAATTTGATCCGCTCACTCCTCTTTGAATCCTTCCCGTGGCTCCACATCTATTATCACATCAGTTTTTAAACATCTTGTCACCACCCTTAAAGTTCTACATAATTCTGCCAGTCTCTTGTCATGCTTTACATTGTCCATGTCCTCTCCTCCATCGGTGTTTGCTTTCACGGTCACATCTGTGGCCCCCTATATATGGTACAACCTCCCTGAGCTCATCCGTAAGCCCCTATTCTGCCTACAATTAAGTCCCTTCTAAAGACCCATTTCTGTTATTGACATGAAAGCAGCGTGGCACACATGTACCCAGAAGCTAGCTGGATCCCTCACATCCTAATGAAGCAGTTTGTATACGAAAAGTGGGGAATTACTAATGCTGTTGCAGTGGGAAGATTTAAAACCCTAATGAAGAATGTTACCCATACCTTCTATTTTCTCTGCTGCCCAGTATTTTCCTGAAGTCTCCAGTACCCAAGCCTCCTTTCTATCAGCTATCAGAAAACTGTTATGGTAGGTAAATGCCATGTGACTCTCCATACAGTTTCCTCCTTGTCCATATTTTTCTAGCAAGTCAACCATGACAGTGAGGGTATTTTCAGCTGTATCTGCTCTTTCGAGTCCAAGTCTAAAACAAAATTAAGATGTTACCTTATGTATTTATCTTGTTTTAGAAGAATTCTTGAACATGAATATTAAAGTTGAATGTGAAGAGTGAATACTGTGGTGGGGTGTGGGTACCCTGTACCTGTCTAAACCAGAAAGGGATCAGACCTCTTCACTGGGAAGAAAGGAGGAACCTACCTGAGCTCCTTGTTAAGCTGCTGGACTGTATATCTGATTGGCTGTGCCTCCTCCATGGGGGAGGATGCAATAAAATGGAAGTGTGCGAGGGAGGAAGAACGTTCCCAGGAAGTGTCCTCATTCACCCCCCATTCCCAGGTGGGAATTAACTGCCTGCTCTGAATTAAGAAAAATGGGTTAAACTATTGGCAGAGACTTCTACCATAGTAAAACTAGTTTTGTTCTTAATTGCTTGTTTCTGGCCAACTGGAAATTGGCAAAAAAGAAGCTGACCTTTTTTTGTTTTTGTACATTTGTTTTATTTGGGGATCTGTGGCCAAAACTGAGACAGAAAAAAAAATTGGGGAAGAATATTACAAGGCATAATCCCAACCCCTCAAACTGCAATTGTGTGCTTGTGAGAATTTCAATTCATAATTATATCTTTAAAAAAATTCTAGAAGTACTGATAGAACAATTTCTAATATCTTCATTTGCACATTCCACATTAATGCTTCAGCCATGTCAAAGATTCACAATGACTTTAACAGAAGTTGGAGCAGGCCTTTCTTCCTAGAAGTGTTCATATTTTAACCAAGAACAGAACAGCAGAGAAGGCAGGGTCCTTGCCTTCAGAGATATGTTCGTTTCTATATAAAAACTTGTATCTGGGTTATAACTTAAAACCAAATTCAACATAATATATCTATCTAGATACAACTAGAGTATGTACCAACCTGAGGAGGTCCATGCCTAGGAGTGCTTCATTATCACAGACTTCTTCTCGTCCCCACACTGCTTCATTCCCAATACAAACTCCATGTTCATTGGCTCCCATTTCAGCACCCCATATCCAAGATGGACGACTCAAAACAACCGCATATGTTTTTGCTGCTTGCTCAATTTCTATATAAGTGCACTGCAACATAAACCATGGCATGAGAAGTGTAATCAAAAATCAAAATGCTACTTAATGAATGCAGGGCCTGAAAGTTCTCATTCAGATAGATTTCCTTTGTGAGAGGAGCTTCCAACAATAACCAACAAAATCGTATCTTACTTAAAATTCCGCCTCTTCTCCTTATCCCCGCTGGAGCTGGCCCTGCTTATCCCACAAGACCATAGAATAGTAAACTATCATTAAAAAACCCCAAATTCAGTAGAAATACATGTATATACTATGTAAGTGAAGTAGTATAATTAATAGAAACAAGCTCTCTTTAAGGGTTCTCCATTCCTAATTTGCATTGGAAGACAAAATAATATCTGGTTTCCTATTCAAATGATTAAAGGGATACCCGCACATACTTTGGATCCCCAAACTCTATCTATTTTAAAATATTTCTCCAATCAAGGTCATTGGTTGTTAAACGTTGCTAGGGAGGTAGTTAGCTACATATTTCAAAAGGCCCACAAACTAACTTCTATGCTGCAGCTAGATAAGAGTCTAGATTATCTGCTGTAGAAGATGTTGGGTATCTATAAATAAACTAACATGCTACTAACAGCAGTCTTCATCACAAAAGGCCAAGCTTGACTTAGAATGGGACCCACAAAAAGTGGGTTTAGAGTGAGTCACATAAAAGAAGATCCTCAAAAGCAGAATCTGAAGGGGTGCACTGAGCTGACTCTCAGGGCCCTAAGTCAGTGGGTATTTCTGATGGAGGGTTACGATCCTGCTCTGCTATTACACAGCAATACAAAACTTACACTATTTTACATCTTGTGCTTGGCCAAACATAGGAGATTTTTTAAAACTAATGTTTAATTCTTTACTATTTTTATTATACGGTGGACAAGCACGGTTAGTTTCTGTTCAGGGGCACTTTGCTCTTACCTCAAGCTTGTCTCCTGCCTTATGAGAAGCAGCAGGGAAATAGACGATCTCTTGCACTTCATCACAGGGTCTATCTGAATTTTTTCCAAAAACAACCCGGCTGCCAACTGTTGCTGGAGGCAGCGCCACAAATGTGTCACAGGAGCGCGGTTCAGTGGGTCTCGAAGCCATCCTTGAAATACACAATCATGTACAGGAATGACCTTAACATGCAGAGGTGGGGGTGCTCGGCTGCCATGAACAGGAGCCGAGAGCAGCGAAGCATTTCACCGCGCGCTGGAGGCTACCACGCCGCCGGCTGAACGCTGCTTTTTGCTGGCCTGGGTCCCCGAAACACAGACTAGAAACCACCCGCTGGGCGAGAGCTGCCGGGCGCAATGGCCCACGGGGGGGGGAGCCGGGACTCCAGGCCGCGGGGCCGTTAGTGCAGCCCGGGCCCGTCTGGCTGCTCCCCTCAAGAGGGGGCGGGGGACCGGGATCCCGCGGGGGCCAGGCGCGCCCGGGCGCGGGGGGGGGGACACAGGGATCCTGTCGGGACCCGGAACTGTCAGCGGCGGGAGGGGGGATCCCGGGAACGGGGGTTGGCGGGGGGGGAGGGGACGGGGATCCCGCGGGGCGGGGCTACGGGCTGTCAGGCCCGGGCGGGCTCCGCGCAGGTCTCACCTGGCGCACGCGGCCCGCCGCCCGACTCCGTGTGAGGGCAGGTCTCGCCCAGCCCCGCCCCCTGCAGGAAGCCCCGCCCCCTGCCCCGGAAGCTGGGCCCCAGCCCGGCGCAGCAGAGCGACTCGAGCGAGCGGCCCGACCCGGGCCCAGCGCCGCCGCCGCCGCCATGGGGAAATCCTTCGCCAACTTCATGTGCAAGAAAGACTTTCACCCCGCCTCCAAATCCAACATCAAAAAGGTGAGCGAGCGGGGCCGGAGCCCCGGTACCGCCCCGGCCACAGCCCCCGACCCCCGGTACAGCCCCCCGATACCCCCCGCGGCCGGAGACACCGACCCCCGGTACAGCCCCCCGATACCCGCCCGCGGCCGGAGACACCGATCTCCGGTACAGCCCCCCGATACCCCCCGCGGCCGGAGACACCGACCCCCGGTACAGCCCCCTGATATCGCTCCGGCCACAGCCCCCGACCCTCAGTACAGCCCCCCGATATCTCCGTGGCCGGAGACACCGACCCCCGGTACAGCTCCCCGATACCCCCGCGGCCACAGCCCCCAACCCCCGGTACAGCCCCCGATACCGCCCTGGCCACAGCCCCCAACCCCCGGTACAGCCCCCCGATACCCCCGCGGCCGGAGACACCGACCCCCGGTACAGCCCCCCGATACCCCCGCGGCCGGAGACACCGACCCCCGGTACAGCCCCCCGATACTGCCCCGGCCACAGCCCCTGATACCGCCTCGGCCACAGCCCCCAACCCCCGGTTCAGACCCCCGATACCCGCGCGGCCGGAGACACTGACCCCCGGTACAGCCCCCCGATACCGCCCCGGCCACAGCCCCCGACCCCCGGTACAGCCCTGGCCACGGCCTCCAACCCCCGGTACAGGCACAGACCCCCAGTACTGCCCCCTGCTACCTCCCTGGCCGGAGACATTGACCCCCGGTACAACCCCCTGATACCGCCCCGGCCACAGCCCCCTCCCCCTGGTACAGCCACTGATCCCTGGTTCAGCTCTCCGATAGCGCCTCGGCCACAGCCCCCCCTCCCTACAGTCACTAACCCCTGGTACAACCCCCAGATACCACCCTGGCCAGAGACACTGACCCTCAGTACAGCCCCGACCAGAGACACTGACCCCCAGTACAACCCCCTGATACCACCCCAGCCAGAGATACTGACCCTTGGTACAGCCCCGGCCGGAGCTACTGACCCCTGGTACAACCCCCCGGTACTGCACAGGATGGAGCCACTGACCCCTGGTACAACCCTCTGATACCACCCTGGCCAGAGCCACTGACCCCCAGTACATTTCCTCCAACCCCCTCGGTAACCTCTCTGGTAAATTTGGGCCATATATATTTTTTTTCCTCCAAAAGGAGTCCTAATTTTGATGGGGCTTGGCCATATCATGCTGGTTATTGACCTGCAGCAACTTGAGTTTGACAGTTTTAGAGTGCAACAACTTTGTTCTAGAAAACAAAATGTCTAAAACTGGCTGTCATACATGCTATAACTTGTAGAGAGTGGTGAGACAGCAGTCAGGAGAGTTTGGGGACTAGTCAGGGGATGCTGCATGACTCGGCGGAAGTTTTATTAAACGTTCCTTGTGCTTGCCCTAAGTAACCATGTAATCTTACTGATGTCACCTCTGCCATTCCACCACATACCCTGTCTACTGCTTTGTTTTGCTTTGCATCAATTCTGAAATTAAATTGTAAACATTTTGGAGCTGTTGCCCTGTATTTGAATGCGACTCCATGCAGATCCAGTTTCTGGATTTAGAGACCATCAGCCTGGATTCATTGGCAGAAATGGGTTTCAGTCTGTATTATGAGATGCAAACCACACTTTGGGCACAGTAAAATATTAGATAATAGTAACCTATAAAGAGGGCTGGCCTTAGGGGTGGGTCACCGGGCAACCTCCCAGGGGCACTGTGGTCAAGAGGACACCGGGCGGCAGTGCAGAGGTGCCCCTTGTCAGTATGGAGTCAGAAGCTTTTCCTGGTTAGCAGGGGAGCGCTGGGTGATGGGGTGCCCAGTTTTCTCTCTGCTTCCTCCCAGTGGAGGAACATGGGGGAGGGGCGAGCAGAGATGCACAGATGCTGCTCACTCCCCAACATTCCTCCATGACCCCAGGGGACTGTGGGCGGAGGGGGGGGGAGGGAGCGAGGAGCACCACCAAGCGCTCTGTGCATCCAGATCACTTACCTCACCTGGGCTGTGCTGTGAGGTGAGCATCAAGAGCTGCTGCTCTGCTGTCTTCCCCTTAACCAGCCCTGGGTGGCAGAAGTGACCAGGATGCAGGGAGCCCTGACCTCGCTCTTCCCCTCACAACCTCCTAGGGGTGTGTTGGAGGAGCAGCATTGGAGTGGGGAGTGAGCAACAAAGCCAGCTGCTCCATGCATCCAGGTCAATTTCCCTATGTAGGTGCAGGAGGGGGCACAATGCAGGGGTTGGGGTGCAGGATGGGGGTTCAGGGGTTGGGGAGCCCACGGGGGGCCAGGCAATGGGGGAGGTGACGCCCAGGGAGGACAGGGTACCAAAATACAAGTTCGCCCAGGGCACCATTTTCCCTAAGGCTGGCTCTTAAAAAGACAGGAAGTGGGTAATTTCTTGCTCAACTTTTCCAGATTCACATTATTTGATTGTCATGAGAAGTGAGTGTATTGTCAAAGTATTTAAAAAAAATTAAAAAAGGGATGAGAGCCATCCTGGCTGTCAGAGGCAGGTACAATACATCAAGCAGCTGCCCAGGATAGATTTTCACACTGCAGCTATGTCAACAGTAGGCACACTTTACCGGTAGAGGATACCAGTATACTAAATTGGCAAAGTGCTCCTAGGGTGGATGCAGCTTATACTGACAAAGCTGTGCTTTGTATCTGTTTAGTAAAACCACCCTCTACGATTGAAACGAACTACACTGCTAAAAACAGCTTTGCCAGTGTAGCTGTGTCTACAATATACACCGCTCGCTGACTTGGTTGTGCTGACAGAAGTCTGGAGTGTAGACCTTTCCCAGCTTTGTCTATGCTAGAGCTTTTTAGGGCTCCTCTATACATGAAAATTACTCTGGGTTGAGGTAGGGTTTGAATTTAAAGCAGAATATTGCAGAATAACTCCAGCTATGGCCACTTGTATTCTGGAATAAGAATGCCTTTTCCTGATTTAGCTTAATCCACAGTAAGGTCTGGTCTACACTAGGAAATTAGGTCGACATAAAAGACGGTTACTCACCGTAGTAACTGTTGTTCTTCGAGATGTGTTGCTCCTATCCATTCCAGTTAGGTGTGCGCGCCGTGCATGCACGGCTCTCCGGAACATTTTTACCCTAGCAACTCCGGCGGGCCGGCTGGGCGCCCCCTGGAGTGGCGCCGCTATGGCGCCTGTTATATACCCCAGCCGGCCCGTCCGCTCCTCAGTTCCTTCTTGCCGGCTACTCCAACAGTGGGGAAGGAGGGCGGGTCTGGAATGGATAGGAGCAACACATCTCGAAGAACAACAGTTACTACGGTGAGTAACCGTCTTTTCTTCTTCGAGTGATTGCTCCTATGCATTCCAGTTAGGTGATTCTCAAGCCTTACCTAGGCCGTGGGGTCAGAGTGAGACGTGGCAGAGTGTAAGACTGCGGAGCCGAAGGCTGCATCGTCTCTTGATTGCTGCACCAACGCATAATGGGAGGCGAAGGTGTGGACAGAAGACCAGGTGGCCGCTCTACAGATGTCCTGGATGGGGATATGGGCCAAGAAGGCGGTCGACGAGGCGTGCGCTCTCGTTGAGTGAGCCGTGAGGCGGCATGGTGGCACGCGAGCAAGCTCGTAGCATGTCCGAATACACGCCGTTACCCAGGAGGAAATCCGTTGGGAGGAGACCGGCTCACCCTTCATGCGGTCGGCGACTGCCACAAACAGCTGGGTCGAACGCCGGAAGGGCTTCGTCCACTCGATGTAAAAGGCAAGGGCCCTGCGGACGTCTAGGGTGTGAAGCTGTTGTTCCCGAGGGGAGGCGTGCGGCTTCGGGAAGAAGACCGGGAGGAAGATCTCCTGGTTGAGGTGGAAGGCCGACACCACCTTGGGGAGGAAGGCCGGGTGCGGTCGAAGCTGCACCTTATCTCCGTGGAAGACGGTGTATGGTGGTCCAACCGTTAGAGCACGGAGCTCAGAGACTCATCTCGCTGATGTAATTGCGACGAGGAAGGCTGTCTTCCAGGAGAGGTAGAGCAGAGAGCACGTGGCTAGAGGTTCGAAGGGCGGTCCCATAAGCTTGGCCAGAACGAGGTTCAAATCCCAGGTCGGGGCAGGACGCCGCACCGGCGGGTACAACCGGTCCAGGCCCTTAAGGAAGCGGGAAACCATCGGGTTAGAGAAGATGGACCGACCTCCCAAAGATGGACGAAAGGCGGACACTGCTGCCAGGTGTACTCTCAAGGAGGAGACCGCAAGACCTTGCTCCTTAAGGTACCAAAGGTAGTCGAGGATGGTAGGGACCGGGACTACGAATGGATTGAGCCCTCGTTGATCACACCAGAGTGCGAATCGCTTCCATTTCGCAAGGTAAGTGGAGCGAGTGGAAGGCTTTCTGCTCTCTAGCAGGACTTGCTGTACTGCCGCCGAACAGTCCCTCTCTGCGTGGGTCAACCACTCAGGTACCAAGCTGTAAGATGGAGGGACTGCAGGTTCGGATGGCGCAGTCTGCCGAAGTCCTGGGTGATGAGGTCCGGCCATAACGGAAGGGGAATGGGATCCCGAACAGAGAGCTCGAGCAGCAGGGTGTACCAGTGCTGCCTCGGCCAGGCCGGAGCTACAAGTATGACGCGGGCTCTGTCCCTCCGAAGCTTCAGTAGCTCTCGGTGCACTAGCGGGAACGGAGGGAAGGCGTAGAGGAGACGATCCGTCCAGGGGTAAAGGAAGGCGTCTGACAGGGAGCCGGGCGAGCGACCCTGGAACGAGCAAAACAGGTGGTACTTCCTGTTCTCCCTGGAGGCGAATAGGTCTATCTGGGGAAACCCCCACCTCCGGAAGATTGTGTGGACGACATCTGGACGGAGGGACCACTCGTGGGAGAGGAACGACCTGCTGAGATGGTCGGCCAGCGTGTTCTGCACTCCCGAAAGAAAGGATGCTTCCAGGTGAATTGAGTGGGTCACGCAGAAGTCCCACAGGAGCATCGCTTCCTTGCAGAGCGGGGAGGAGCGGGCTCCGCCTTGTTTGTTCACATAAAACATCGCTGTGGTGTTGTCCGTGAACACCACTACGCATTGGCCTCGCAGACGGGTGCGGAAGGCGTGGCACGCCAAGCGAATTGCCCGCAGCTCCCTGACGTTGATGTGGAGGGAGAGCTCCTGGGGCGACCAGAGGCCCTGGGTGTGTAGGTCGCCCAGGTGTGCCCCCCATCCCAACGCTGAGGCATCTGTCGTCAGAGTCACGGACGGACGAGGAGGGCAGAACGGGACTCCTGCACATACGACCTCTGGGTTCAGCCACCAACTGAGCAAAGCGAGGGTAGGCTTCGTGACCGTGACTACTCTGTCCATCGAGTCGCGGTGTGGGCGGTACACCGACGCCAGCCAAGATTGAAATGGGCGAAGGTGCAGTCTCGCATAGGCGGTGACGAACGTGCACGACGCCATGTGGCCCAGGAGGCGTAGGCAGGACCGAACCGTCGTAGTGGGAAAAGCGTGCAGGTATCGGATGATGGAGACCATCGTCTGGTGCCGGGTGCGAGGGAGACAGGCCCTGGCCACCGTGGAGTCGAGGACCGCTCCAATAAACTCCACCCTCTGAGATGGAGTCAGTGAGGACTTCTCCACATTGACGAGAAGGCCCAGTGCCCGAAATAGGGAGAGTATCTCAGCAACTTGGTCTGTTACCAATTGGCGGGATGGCCCGCGAACCAGCCAGTCGTCGAGATAAGGGTAGACGTGAACTGGACGACGGCGGAGGTCTGCAGCAACCACTGCCATGCATTTGGTGAAGACCCTCGGAGCGGTGGATAGGCCGAAGGGTAGCACCGCAAACTGGTAGTGCGCACCGTTGACCACAAAACGCAGGTAGCGTCGATGGGGAGGGTAAATAGCAATATGGAAGTATGCGTCCTTCATGTCGAGGGCGGCAAACCAGTCTCCCGGATCCAGGGAGGGAATGATGGTCCCCAAGGTCACCATGCGAAATTTGAGCTTGATCATATATTTGTTGAGCTCCCGGAGGTCCAGTATGGGTCTGAGGCCTCCTTTCGCCTTGGGGATGAGAAAATAACGGGAATAGAATCCCCTGCCCCGCCTGTCTTGCGGCACCTCCTCTATGGCATCCAACCTCAACAGAGTCTCGACCTCTTGCAAGAGGCATTCCTCGTGAGAGGGGTCCCTGAAGAGGGACGGGGAAGGTGGGTGGGAAGGAGGGGGCGAAATAAACTGAAGGCGGTAACCATACTGGATAGTACGGAGTACCCAGCTGTCCGACGTGATTTGGGACCACGCCGGGAGGAAGTGGGAAAGGCGGTTGCAAAATAAAGGGGTTGGATCCTGGGAATAGACTGATGAGCCGTCCTCGGGCGTCCCATCAAAATTGCTGTTTGGGCCCTTGCGGGGCCTTGGACGACGCCTGGGCCTGGTTGCGCCTGCTGCCTGAAGGTCTACGGCGGTTGAGGCCGTTGCGCCGACTATTATAAGGCCTTGACCTGGCCTGGGTAAAAGGCCGGAAGGGCTGCTGTTGGCGGAAGGAGCGCCTCTGGGTAGCTGGGGTGTGCATACCCAGAGTGCGGATAGCTACACGACCGTCCTTCAGGGTCTGTATCCTCGAGTCGGTTTTCTCTGAGAACAGGCCGTGAGTCTCAAAGGGCAGGTCCTGGAGGGTATACTGCACCTCCGGCGGCAAGGTGGAGGACTGCAGCCAGGAGATACGCCGCATAGTTACTCCAGAGGCCAGGGTTCTGGCCCCTGAGTCCGCCGAATCCAGAGCAGCCTGGATGGAAGAGCGGGAGGCTGTCCTGCCCTCTTCGACCAGAGCCGAAAACTCTCGTCGGGAATCCGTCGGGAGCAGTTCCGTGTATTTCGTGAGGGACACGAAAACGTCGAAGGCGTACCGGGCTAAGAGGGCCAGCTGGTTTGCAATGCGCAGCTGAAGACCCCCCGCCGAATACACCTTGCGGCCCAACAAGTCCATGTGCCTGGCGTCCTTCGACTTCGGCACTGGGGCTGGCTATCCATGCCGCTCACGGTCGTTAACGGACTGGACGACCAGTGAGTCCGGAGCGGGGTGAGTGTAGAGATACTCGTATCCCGTGGGGGGACCGAGTATTTACGTTCCACGCCCCTTGCCGTAGGGGGGACGGACGCCGGCGACTGCCAGATGGTCGTGGCATTTTTCTGGATTGTTTTAATAAAAGGCAGGGCCACCCGCGTCGGGGCCTCCGCGCCAATGACGTTGGTCACCGGGTCTTCATCTTCCGGGACCTCCGCCACCGGAAGGTCAATGGCCTTTGCCACCCTGCGGAGAAGGTCCTGGTGGGCTCGCAGGTCGATCGGGGGAGGGTCTACCGTAGCGGCGCCCGCCACTGCCTCATCCAGAGAGAAGGATGAAGACAGAGTCTGTACCACCACCTCTGCCGGAGGCTGCTCAGGGGCTTGTGAGGTTGACGGAAGCTCTGCGGGGTCCGACGACGGTAGGGTCTCCCCCAGTGGTGTTGGGGGAGGGCGGCTCACCGTGGCTTCCGGTATCCTGCGTTCAGCACCCACTGGGCGCTGGGACAAGGGGAGCCCTTGGGACTCATAGCCAGCCCAGGGGACCCAGAAACCCCACTGCTGGTGTCCAAGATGTTGGCTCTGGGTGGGAGCCCGGAGATCCGTCTCACTGCCCGCCTGGGAGACGACCGATGGCTGACGCGAAGGCCACGGGGGTGCAGAGGCGCTGATGGAGTGCGCCGCTGAATGAGGCAGCTTATCCCCGGACGGTGCCGAGGAGCGGTGCCGGCCGTCATGGTGCCAGGACGGTGATCTGGACCGTCGGTCACTTCGGTACCGGGAGCCAGAGCGTGACCTTGATCGCCGTTGGCGAGAGCGACTGCGGGAGTCGCGACGTCGAGATCGGTACCGGGAACTGGATCTCCGACCGTACCGTTGGTCCGGTGACCGGGACCGTGAGCGGTACCGGAACTGCGACCGGTGCCGGGACGGGGTGCGGTACCGAGACTTGGATCGGTGCCGGGATCGGGACCGGCGTGACGGCGACCGTTGCCTGGACCGGGACCGGGTCCGAGGCTT
The DNA here is from genome assembly GCF_020497125.1 of Mauremys mutica. Classification (NCBI taxonomy): domain Eukaryota; kingdom Metazoa; phylum Chordata; order Testudines; family Geoemydidae; genus Mauremys; species Mauremys mutica. The sequence goes on along the minus strand of NC_059081.1, from coordinate 40,781,388 downwards.
GGAGCGTCGCCCCTCTCTTCCGTCAGTGGCCTGGGGCCGCATCATAGCAGGCTTGCCCAACGATTGAACAGCCCGCACCGGCGGTGCCGGGGGCCGGAGGCTCGGTGCCTCTACGAGCTGAATAAGCTCTCTCGCCGTCACAAACGTTTCAGGGGTGGACGGGAGATGCAGCTCTACCGCGGCCGGCGCCGGGGAGCAGGGAGGTACCGGACTCGACGGCTCTTGCGGTGCCGGAGTCAGCGGAACCGTGCACGGTTTGTGCACTACCACAGCTGGAGCCGGAGGTGGCTGGGTAAACTGTCCCGAAGCTGCAGGTTTCGGAGCCGGGTGCGCCGTCTTCCGCTTCCTCTGGGGGGAGAGGGAACGGTGCCGGGACTTCGGTGCCGTCTGCACGCCCTTAGGAGCCTCGGTACCGGGACGGCTCGGTGCCGCTGGTGCGCTGTGCACTGAGGATGGTTTCGGCGGTGCCGGGGACGGAGCGGAGGGCTGAAGTGCCGCCTCCGTAAGGAGCTGTTTAAGTCGCGAGTCTCGCTCCTTTCTTGTGCGCGGCTTGAATGCCGTGCAAATCGGGCACTTATCAGTCCTGTGCGATTCCCCGAGGCAGCGCAGGCAGGAATCATGCGGGTCGCCGATGGGCATAGGCTGCTGACAAGCCGCACAGGGCTTAAAGCCCGGTGCCTTGGGCATGAGCCCGCACCGGTTGTGGAAGAAGAGGGGTTAACCCCTCTAACTCCCTACTATAACAACTATACAACTAACTTATTCAACTAATCTTAACTATTAACTAAGTGAAACAACTATATACACTAAAGATACGGAGAAACGCTAGGGCTGTGGAGGTGAGATAGCACTCCACTGTTCCAACTGGCCGTCACGGGCGGTAAGAAGGAACTGAGGAGCGGACGGGCCGGCTGGGGTATATAACAGGCGCCATAGCGGCGCCACTCCAGGGGGCGCCCAGCCGGCCCGCCGGAGTTGCTAGGGTAAAAATGTTCCGGAGAGCCGTGCACGCACGGCGTGCACACCTAACTGGAATGCATAGGAGCAATCACTCGAAGAAGAACTAAATCGTTCAGGGATGCGAAAAATCCACACCCTTGAGCAATGCAGTTAACCCAGCCAGGGGTGGCTCTACCTTTTTGGCCGCCCCAAGCAGTCATGCGCGGGAGGCGCCCCGGAGCTGCGGGAGCAGCGGACCTCCCGCGGGCATGACTGCGGAGGGTCCGCTGGTCGCTCGGCTGGACCTCCCGCAGCTGCGGACAGTTCGCAGGTCCGGCGGCTCTGCTTGAGCTGCCGCAGGCATGCCTGCGGGAGGTCCAGCCGAGCCGCGGGACCAGCGAACCGTCCGCAGTCATGCCTGCAGCAGGTCCGGTCATCCCAGGGCTCCGGTGGACCTCCCGCAGGCATGACTGCGGCAGGTCCGCCGGCCCAGCCTGCCGCCCCCCCGGGAAAGGGCCGCCCCACGCGCGTGCTTGCCGCGCTGGGGTCTGGAGCCGGCCCTGAACCCAGCCTAACCTTTGGTGTAGGCAGTGCTAGGTCAACAGGAGAATTCTGTCAACCTAGCTACTGCCTCTTGGGGAGGCGGATTATCTACACCAATGGGAGAACCCCTCCAGTCAGCATAGGTAGTGTCTTCACTGTAGAATTATAGGATATAATTTTGTACAGGCATCCTTTTCTATTTTGTTTATATGAAGAATTTGTAGATGTTATTTGTTCATAAGCAGCAAATCACAATTCTAATCATGTTAATATTAGGGCTGTCGATTAATTGCAGTTAACTCACATTATTAACTCAGAAATTGTGATTAAAAAAAATTAATCACAATTAATCACACTAACAATAGAATACCAATTGAAATTTATTAAATATTTTGGATGTTTTTTCTTCATTTTTAAATATATCAATTACAACACAGAATACAAAGTGTACAGTGTTCACTTCATATTATTTTTTATTACAAATATTTGCACTGTAAAAATGATAAAAGAAATAGTATTTTTCAATTTACCTCATACAAGTACTGTAGTGCAATTTCTTTATCATGAAAGTGCAACTTACAAATGTAGGGTTTTTTTGTTACATAACTGCACTCAAACAAACCGATGCAAAACCTTAGAGCCTACAAGTCCACTCAGGCCTACTTTTGTTCAACAAATCACTCAGACAAACAAGTTTTTTTTACATTTACGGGAGATAATGCTGCCCACTTCTTAATTACAATGGCACCTGAAAGTGAGAACAGGCATTTGCATGGCACTGTTGTAGCAGGCATCGCAAGATATTTACGTGCCAGATGTGCTAAATATTCATATGCCTCTTCATGCTTTGGCCATCATTCCAGAGGACGTGCTTCCATGCTGATGACGCTCGTTAAAAAAAGAATGCATTAATTAAATTAGTGACTGAACTTTTTGGGGGAGAATTGTATGTCTCCTGCTCTGTTTTACCCGCATTTTGCCATATAGTTCATGTTACAGCAGTCTCGAATGATGACCCAGCACATGTTGTTCATTTTAAGAACACTTTCACTGCAAATTTGACAAAATGCAAATATGATACCAAATTGAAATTTCTAAAGATAGCTACAGCACTTGACCCAAGATTTAAGAATCTGAAGTGTCTTCCAAAATCTGAGAGGGACAAGGCGTGGAGCATGCTTTCAGAAGTCTTAAAAGAGCAACACTCCGATGTGGAAACTACAGAACCCGAACCACCAAAAAGGAAATCAACCTTCTGTTGGTGGCATCTGACTCAGATGATGAAAATGAACATGCTTCGGTCTGCAGCGCTTTGGCTCGTTATTGAGCAGAACCCATCATCAGCATGGATGCATGATCTCTGGAATAGTGATTGAAGCATCAAGAGACTTATGAATCTTTAGCGCATCTGGCACGTAAATATCTTGTGATGCTGGCCAGATCAGTGCCATGCAAATATCTGTGCTCACTTTCAAGTGACATTGTAAACAAGAAGCAGGCAGCTTTATCTATTCCAAATGTAAACAAACTTGTTTGTCTGAGCGATTGGCTGAACAAGGACTTGTAGGCTCTAATTTTACATTGCTTTATTTTTGAATGCAGGTTTTTATTGTACATAATTCTACATTTGTAAGTTCAACTTTCATGATAGAGATTGCACTACAGTACTTGTATTAGGTGAATTGAAAAATACTATTTCTTTTGTTTTTTACAGTGCAAATGTTTGCAATAAAAAATAAATATAAAGTGAACACTGTTCACTTTGTATTCAGTGTTGTAATTGAAATCAATATATTTGAAAATGTAGAAAACATCCAAAAATATTTAAATAAATAGTATTCTATTATTGTTCAACAGTGTGATTAATCGCGATTAATTTTTTTTAATTGCTTTACAGCCCTGGTTAATATATAAGTAGACTGTGAGACTATATTGCTTTATGTGCATCTCTGCTATAACAGGATTTTACTTATAGGTAATGAACATTTAAGATTAATTTTTAACTAATGTGTATTTTAAATAGGTATGGATGGCAGAACAGAAAATATCGTATGATAAGAAGAAACAAGAAGAACTAATGCAACAATACCTTAAAGAACAGGAATCTTATGATAATAGGTGAGAACTTCCGCAGTATGAATAAAAGCTAAATTTTCCTCTCTCTCTGTATTCTATGGTATCAAGAAACAGACCATATTCAGGTGCTTGAAGTTGCATCACCGCCTGGTTTCCATTTTGGTCGCTCCTTTTGTTTTGGACCATCATTTTTCTGCTTGCTCAACTAATACTTCAAAAGTTTTATGAGTATTCATCTGATTCATATAAATGCAATACTACGGTCTCTGCTTGGAGCAACAAGTTACCAGAGATTGCTGCAAATGTGTGTGGTACAAGTGTACCAGCCTAAGTCTGTTTTTCATAATGCTGCTAGCACAGAAGTGAGACAGGTGTCTTCTGAAACATTCATGTATTGTGTTATGTAGCAGTGCCTGCAAAGCCATTGACCAATCTCTATATACTTTTAATATTTAATCTGTAATGTTAACCTAACAAATGGGAAATTGTGAATTATTGTCACAATTCTCTTGTGTGCTTTTCATGTCTATTGTAAAATAGCTCTTTTCATAAATAACGTAAATTTGTGTATTTCCTGTGATATGTCCTAAACTGTTCTTTTAATTTAGATTGCTTATGGGTGATGAGCGTGTGAAGAATGGTCTTAATTTTATGTATGAGGCCCCACCAGGAGCAAAGAAAGGTACTTCTGATTTCTTAACATCTTGTGGAAAATTTGATCTAAATATGTTGTGCGCTTGCACAAAAAACTGCTAATAACCTTAAGGTTGTACCGTCAAGTGCTCAAAAGTTAGGAAATGACATACTTAATGTTGCCCAGGCAACCTTTGTGCACTTGCGTTATGAGATATGCAATCTTTTATGACATGATCACATACTATTGTTTCCACAGGAAAACTGTTTCTCTGGAATGAGAAACTTTTTTTTTTTTTAAGTATAAATATTTTTACAAGATGTACCTTCTGTTGATCCCTGACAATGGTGATCCCTGTTTCTCCTGCCAAATTTCAAGCCTTTGCTCCAAAGCATGTTGGTGCTAGAGCTTCTCACTGAAGTGGTTGTAAAGATTTTTTTTTTTTTTTTAAATCCTGGGCAAAACAACATATTTTACCCTAATAGTGTTCTCTGAAATGCCTTAAGCTTTTTTGCTGAAACTTAAAAAAAATCTCAGCCTGAGGCAGAAGCCTTGCAAGGGAAATGTTAACCCAAATGATTGAAGTTTGGGAAAGTTGTTAAAATGACTGAAACAGGGTCTTATAATGGGAAGTGTCAGGCAACCTTTCTATAGTAGGACCTGCCTGCAATAGTGTTTTGTAGATATATAGAACACTAGCAGATTTTTTTCTATTTCTAAGTGAGTTTGTAGTATGAATAAGGTAGTACTTTAATGAATCAAATGTAACGTGCTAAGATTTCTTCTAATTACAAGAGAGTACATTGCTAAAAAGCATATAATGTTTAATCAGAATAATTAAATAGCCCACATCTTGTCAGTATGACCAGAGAGAATCTGAATCCACATTAGAAGCCCTTGGAAATGAGACAGCTTCTTTGTAAAGTAAGTTCTATAATTTAACTTAAAGGCTCTTAAACCGGTTTTTTAAAAAGTCTGTCAATTTAAACAATCTTAGACACAAATGTAATCTTTTAACTTTACTGTTGTTACAAGTAACCCTTAAAATGACTATCTCTGAAATACAAGAATATTGTTTTCCTCTAGTTTTTGTATTAGTTTACTTTGTGTGTCTGACAGCATTTTGTGCATAGTTGGATTGTCTCTTTCCCCGGTATAGTCAATAGGTTTTCCCTGTGTTCCAGTTTCCCCTGAAGTGAGAAACACACTTTTTTTTAAGTTACAATTATTGTAAAATCACAAAAATTAGCAAGGGACTAAGGGACAGGCATAGTACCTGAATTAATGTTTTGTTTTGTTTTTTGTTTTAATGCCTATAGTTGGTTTTTATGGTACTTTTAACCAAAGACATTAATATAACTAGAACTTGCCTTACAGTAACAATGAAACAGATTTCCAGTGGTTTCTAATGAGAAAACTGGTTGATTGAGTTCCTCTTCATGTCAGCAACCTGTGCCCCTGCTAGGAAGTACAGTAGAACCTTACTAATGAAACAGATTGTGAATTACCACATTTTATAAATTAGCAAGAAATTTGTTCATTTATCTTGACAAGTACAGTTTAGGTTCAATTATTTATTTCATATCATAGTCTAGTAGTAAATGTAGGTGAGTATATTTGTAAAAGTAATGATAACCAGTAATATAAGATCCTACTACAGCACTATTGTTCAATTGCTATAAAGTCAAGTGAGGCTGGTAGAGTTTATGTAAGAATAATCAGATTTGTGGTTAGCTAAGTGAAAATTAGTGAGGTTCTACTGTATCATTAAGAAAGCACCCCTGTAGAGAGATGCTGAATAGTTATCCAGGAATAGTGATGGTATTTAGAAAAACCTAAAAAATTCTTAATGTTATAGCATTTGCCGATAATTACTTAACGCAGTGGTTCTCAACTAGGGGTATGCATACCCCTGGGGGTACGCAGAGGTTTTCCAGGGGGTACATCAACTGATCTAGATTTTGCCAAGTTTTACAACGGGCTACATAAAAAGCACTAGCGAAGTCAATACAAACTAAAATGTCATACAGATGCTCTATATACTGTACACTGAAATGTAAGTACAATATTTATATTCAATTTGATTTATTTTATAATTATATGGTAAAAAAAATTTTCAGTCATAGTATGCTATGACACTTTTTTATATTTTTATGTCTGATTTTGTAAGCAAGTAGTTTTTAAGTGAGATGAAACTTGGGATACTTGTGGGTACGCAAGACAAATCAGACTCCTGAAAGGGGTACAGTAGTCTGGAAAGGTTGAGAGTCTCTGACTTAAACTTTAAGTCTTAAAGGATCTGTACCTATATTACTGTTGTATCTAACTTACTGTAATGTATCACTGGACTTTACCTTAAATCAAAATCTTTGTATGATAAACATTAATTTCATTTTGTGTCATAATGTTTCACTATGAAATCTTATTTTAAGTATTTTCTCAAGAATTGAAAACGTAGGCCCCAATCCTGTAAGCATTTAAGCACATGTATGACTTCACTAGCATAAGTAGCCCTGTGGAAATCTGAGACTACTCACAGTAGTGAAGTTAAGCTTGTGCATAAGTGTTAGGAGGATCAAGACCCTAGATACTGGCCCATTAGGTTGTTTTGTTACTCTGAACTTCACTTGTATTTACTACTAATGAATGCAGAGCTCAACACCAAGGAGCAAAAATGCTATATAACTTCAGCTATGTCCTCCTGCTCCTTTGTTGTGTTAATTTGAAAAGTCTGAGGGGAGGAAATTTTATACTTATGTTTCAAGGCAGTATTACAGTATTATAAAACTTTAAAATGTTCTGCCTCCGATGTAGATATCCACAACAGGCTATGTCCGTGATTAATGTCCTGTCTTTTTTTTTTTTCATGCTTTTCTGTACTTCAAAGAAGAAACCAAAGAGGTAATCCAGCACATCAATTCTTAACACTTTCTTTACAATTACTTAATATAACTTTCAAACTTGATATGAGATTTTCAACATTCTTGTATTTTATGTTTTACAGCAAGAGGGAGAAACTGAGTACAAATTTGAATGGCAGAAAGTAGCCCCACGAGAAAAGTAAGAACTATTTATTTATCTGGATAAAATCCACTCTTTTTGGAGCTAGTTTCCATTTTGTTGTGCTTTCTTTCCTTCTGTTACTTTTCAGGCAGGTGGCTTCTCTTATTCTGTCATGGCTGGTTAATCAAGCTTTTAAAACTAGAACACACAAAACTCCTCAATCAGCTATTTTTCTCTTGGTTTTGTTCCAGGTGCATATTTGAAAACAACTGTTTTAGTACTGAACACTTAAGTACACTTTTAAGTTATTTGAAATTCCTCCCACTTGTGTGTATTGTTTGAGATACTTTGATTTTGGAATAGATATGAATCCTATACATCTAACAATGAGATGTTCTGTGGTAGTTTTGTATATGATAGTTTGAAAAACTTTTCTGATTATTTGATTGTATTAATCTTAAAATTTTAATCTGTTTCTTTCTGCATGTAACAGATATGCTAAGGATGACATGAACATCAGAGATCAGCCATTTGGTATCCAGGCAAGTTACATTTACCTCTGAGTGTCTTAGGTGTATTTCAAATGTTTGTCTAACTACATGACATTCACATTAATTGTATCCTATTCAGTAAGTTAAAACACCTCCTTAGACTTAAGAACATAGCAAATTACTAGAAGACATGAAATTATATTGTTAACTCAATTATGTCTATGCTGTTTATTCATCAGGTGCGGAATGTGAGGTGTATTAAATGCCACAAGTGGGGTCATGTAAACACTGACCGAGAATGTCCTTTGTTTGGTCTTTCTGGAATTAATGCAAGTTCAGTTTCCAGTGATGGATCAGGTAGGCACTAGAAATGCATTTAAAATGTTTTGTAATTGTCTATCTCAGAAAGGACTAACCATAAATCTTGAAGGCATTTCTTAGATCTAAATGTTGAATGTACAGGTACATCATGTTTCAAATGGTAGATGAAATAGGAAACGAGAATCCTTGATTCTAAATGTTGTATCTATTGTAATTTCTAGATCATATCTTAGATTCCAAAGATCTAATTAGTAATATGTGAAAAAGAAATCCTATGAACATTGTCCTGGTGACATTGCTTTGCCCCTTTATGTAGGCATCTAGTTCTGATGCAGCCTTGTGATGTCTACTTCAGTTCTGAATGGAAAAAAGATTCTTCTGTGTTGATAATCTAATGAGTTAAATGGACCATCAAAATTGTGTAACCACAATTCGGACTCAAACCATAAGGGCATGGGAAGTAGGGAACACCAATTCATACTGGTGACATACTGTATATACTCGTTCATAAGCTGAATTTTTTTTTTTAGTAAAAAAGGGAAGCACCAGAAAAGGGGGTTGGCTTATGAACGGGTATAGAGAGGGAGAGGTGGACACAGCCCCTCCCCACAACTGAAGGAGCAAGGAGAGGCAGCAGAGCCAGAAGGGAAGAGGCGGGGCCAGAGTCTCTGCTTTTGGCCAGGCTGCTGTCCCCCCAGCCTCTGAAGCAACTGCAGCTCCAGGGCTGGCAGGCTGCAGCCGTGCTGCTCAGCCCCGCCCCTCAGAGCAGGCTGTGGCCGCACTGCCCGGCCTGCCAGAGCACACTGCGGCCGTGCCGCCCAGCCCGCTGGAGCACGCTGCGGCCATGCTGCCCGGTCTGGCCTGCTGGAGCAGGCTGTGTCTGCGCTGCCCAGCCTGCCGGAGCAGCTCCAGCCAGGCCAGAGACATCCTCCCCTGGCCCTCCCCAGATAAGGTAGGAAGGGATGGGATGGGGAGAGTGTGGGGGTCCTGGGCTAGGGGTGGAGTCATGTGGGGGGTGGTCACAGGGGTTACTCCCCTGACTCCCAGCTTCTCTCCCCCACCCCCAAAACATTTCCCCAACGGTTGCTGTCCCGGCCCATCAGGGTAAGCAGCTGGCGCGCTGGGATACTTTGTTTACTTAGGTTTACCTCCGTGTCTGTGGAAGCTTGAGGTAAACAAACCATCTTGGCCCGCCAGCGGCTTATCCTGGTGGCACAGGAGCCAAAGTTTGCCGACCCCTGAATTATAGGGTCGGCTTATGAACGGGTTATAAAAATTTTCCATTTTTACTTATCCATCTTGGGGGGGTCGGCTTATAAACAAACCGGCTTATGATCGAGTACATAGGGGTAGTTTGTCTTAATTTCTTAGATCTCTGAAGTGCCTAAATAAATTAATCGACAAGTAATTGAGGCTTAGTTTTCTAAATGCCACATTTTCCCCTAGTGTTAGGTTACCACTGCTTCAAGAACAGTGATTTTGCTCTGTCATCTTTCTTGTTGACTAGAAACATGCTGCATTTTATTTTTAGATCATACCATCCTTTAATCAGATGCACATGTGATTTAATACATAGCACGCTATATTTACTTTGAATGCTTGAAGGGGAATTCAATTTTTGTCTTCAGTAATTTGACCCAAGATTGTGATAGTTTCACAGTCATAATGAAGTATCTAAGAGTGATTCTAGTTGCACTGAAGAGGTGTGTTACAAAAACATAAAGGAGTCTTCATGCTGTGGCACATTCCACTGCAGACTATAGCAAATCTTACAGTCTCAGAATGAAATGTATTCTCAAGTCATTTCTTCAGGAACACCATTACAATTGGCACCCTCGTTAACTTTCTGAGCAGAGAGGCCAAGGATAGAAGCTAAACTATGTTGCTTTCATGTAATAACTATTAGTTCTTTTTGCATAGTCAGACTGTTGACGATCTGTCTTATCTAAACGGACTAATTCAAAAAGTTATTTGGTGTTCCTTTATTGAAAGGAAGTGCCATAAAGCTTTACTTCAAGAAACAGTATATCATGCTGCTTTGCTTTTAAGCATTGTCAGAAGAGCATACCATCATAAAAGCAACTGTATAGTTGTAGATGAGATGGCAGTCTTTCTGATCCTCTGTATTCAATGGCTTATAACGTTGTTTACAGCTTAGAAGAAATTTTGATTGGAAAGTTTTACTGGTATATGTGTGTGGGTAGGGGGATGGGGAAATATACTTTATAGGTATTGCTAGTGAGACATGCTTTTATACTCAGAAAATTCAATTTTGTGCTGAAGTCAATCTTGACATATATAATCATCAAATACTCTTGTGAAATTTAAAAACACTTGTAAATAAGTGTTCACACATCGTATTGTGCTTATTCTTCTTCCCATTTATAACTGCACCAAGGCCACGTTTCAGTGTCTTGAAAACCTAACTAGTTTGTCATCAACCCTAAGTAATCTCCGAGTGTGCCAGGCCTTTTCCTAGTCAGGTACCTGTCCCCAGGGCTTCTTCCCAAGCAACTGCTAAGAGCATAGTGAAAGGGATTTAGTACATCTGACATACTTTCCATTTAAACATAAGCACTATAATTTCCACAGTTTGTGTGCTCTGAAGCCAAGCACCTCCTAGCACAGGGGTGGGCAAACTTTTTGGCCCGAGGGCCACATTGGGGTTGCGAAACGGTATGGAGGGCCGGGTAGGGAAGGCACCCCTGACCCATCCAACCCCCCCGCTCCTTGTCCCCAGACCACCCCCTCTTGGGACCCCCCCCACCCCTATCCAACCCTTCCTGGTCCCTGACTGTCCCCTGGGACCCCACCCCCTATCCAACCCTCCCTGCTCCCTGTCCCCTGAATGCCCCCTCCTGAGACCCTCTGCCCCTAACTGCTCCCCCCCCCGGACCTTACCCCCATCCAAACCCCCCTCCCTGTTCCCTGACCACTCCCTCCTGAAACCCCCACCCCTAAAACTACCCCCTCACCAGATTTGCTGGTGGTTTCAGCAGCCAATGAGTGGGAGCAGCAGGGGCCAAATCCCAAGGCCAAAGATGCAAAAATCTAGATCTTTTTGGCAGCAAGGGTCTATTCAGCTGGTGGCCTCCAGCTCAGGATCGTGAACTAGAAAGTGCTCCTGAACCATTATGATTTTAATTCCTGAAACGCAATGGCAAAATTTAAGGAACTATTGCCACAGGAGTCCAGGGGTGGATGCTCGGCCCTAGTTGAGAAGGGAAAATCGGTGGCAAGGGCGTCTCTTCAGGCAGCCTTGGACACTGCAACATGATCCATGGCTTCAGCTGTAGTTATGAGGAGAAACTTGTGGCTTCAGTCCTCTGTTACTCTAAGAGGTGCAGCAGACATTGCAGGATCTTCCCTTTGAAGGCACATCACTCTTCTCGGCGCAAACAGATGCCAAGCTGCATAGTCTGAAGACTCAAGCCACCCTGAAATCCCTAGTGTTACATACTCTGGCTCCTTCTTTATAAGTCCCAACTGGCGGCTTGCTTCTACCTGCCACAATCAAGACAAGACTACAGTAAGAGAAAGAGTAGAGGCTATAAAAGGAGGCCTCCATCTCAGTCCTTGTCAGTCTCCGTGCCTGCACCCCCCTAGGGTAATTGGCAGGGTCTAAGCAGGCCTTTTGATGAGATGCTTGGTGATGATGTTCCAGGACATTTGGATCCAATTTCCCTAATTGTGGACCAGCTGTCCCACTTCTATTAGGCGAGGGCTTGCATTACCTCAGAATGCTTGGTGCTATGCATGATAGCACTGGGATACTCAATTCAGTTGTTCCCCTCCTTTCCACCTTTCTTCCCTGTCCCTCTTTAGGCACCCTTCTCAAGAGCAACTTCTAGCCCAGGAGGTACAGTTGCTCCTAAGGGCGGGAGCAGTGGAGGAGGTTCTGCTGGAGTTAAGGGGCCAGGGGTTCTGCTCCCATTATTTCCTAATCCTGAAAGCTAATGGCGATCTCAGACTGAACCTGGACATGCAGAACTTCAACAGATTCATGAAGAAGCTGAAGTTCCACATGGTCTCTTTGGCCTCCATTATCCCTTCTCTGGATCCAGGGAACTGGTATCCTACCCTTGAGTTGAAGGATGCTTATTCTCACGTTTCCATATTTCGGGTTCACAGAAGGTTCCTATGATTCATCGTGAGCCATGTGCACTACCCATTTACTATCCTCCCATTTGGCCTGTCAGCGGTCCCTTGTATGTTCAGAAAGTGAATGGCAATCGTCACAGCCTTCCGGAGGAGGCAGGGGGTTTACCTTGATGACTAGCTGATCAGAGGTCAGATCAAGGGCTAGGTGGAGGCAACTGTAAAGTTAATCAGCTTTCCAGGACCTGGGGCTGTTGATAAATATGCAGAAGTCTACCTTCTCCCTGGTTCAAAGGATAGAATTCATTGGGTTGATCCTCGACTCGGTCCAGGCCAAAGCCTTCTTCACAGAAACCCGATCCCAAGCTCTAAGGGTGCTCAAAGAGAGCCTGAAAATCACCCCATTACCATGGGAAGAAACTGCCTGAAGCACTGGTATTTGTGGCATCGTGTTCCTGTGTAATGAAACACAAGAGACTACGGTTCAGAGCTCTTCAGACTTGGCTGGCATCAGTATATGCGCCGGGCTGACACCATTGGGACATGGTGGTCTCACTACCACCCTTCTTTGGTGGCTGGACCTGTGGGCAATATATGCAAGAGTCCCATTCTTGAGGCGCCAACCATCATTGTCTCATTACAGGCGTGTCAGCGATGGGATGGGGGGCTCACTTGGGGTTCTTCAGGTCCTCTGGTCTCCAGAAGAGCTTTCACAATACATCAGCATGAGGAAACTCAGATCATTGCACCTCGCCTGCCAGGTGTTCCAACCCCACTTGCAGGGCATGTGTGTGTCAGTCCTTACAGACAACACGACAGCAGTGTTTTATATAAACAGGCAGAGTGGAGCACACTCCTCTCTCCTATGCCAGGAAGCTCTTTGCCTGTGGCAATTCTGCATAGCCCACTCACTCCACCTCGAAGCTTCCTATCTCCCAGGGTTGCAGAACAAGCTAACAGATCATCTCAGCAGATCCTTCTCCAACCACCACGAATGGTCCATCCGTCCAGATGTTGTGAAAGGCATTTTCCAGAAGTCGGGGACTCCCCAGATAGATCTCTGTGTGATGAAGTACAACAAGAAGTCTCTTCAGTTCTGCTCCTTCCTTGGTCACAGCCTGGGCTCACTTGCAGATGCCTTTCTCCTCCCTTGGACGGATCATCTCTTCTATGCATTCCCTCCCTTTCCCCTCATACACAAGATCCTGGTGAAGGTCAGAAGGGATGGGTTGCATCTTAACCTGATTGGCTTGGCCCTGTCAGCACTGGTTCACTACCCTCCTGGACCTCTCGGTGGAACTGCCAATCCGCCTGTCTCTGTTTCCAGAACTGATCTCCCAGGACCACGGCCACCTATGTCATCGGAACCTAGAGTCCCTTTCACTCACAGCCTGGAAGCTCCATGACTGAACCTTGCACAACTAGCATGCTCCAGGCCTGTTCACAAGGTACTGTTAGGGAGCAGAAAACCATCCACTAGAGCCACTTACCTGGCAAAGTGGAAGAGATTCTCAATCTAGTCTGCACAGAAAGGGGTTTTGCCTACACAGTCAACACTACCTTTCATTCTAGATTGTTTAATCCACTTGAAACTGCAAGGCCTAACAGCAGTGGCTCTCAAACTTTTTTACTGGTGACCCCTTTCACATAGCAAGTCTCCGAGTGTGCCCCCCCATAAAATAAAACCATTTTTTATATATTTAACTCCATTATAAATGCTGGAGGCAAAGCAGGGTTTGGGGTGAAGGTTGACAGCTCGCAACCCCCCATGTAATAACCTTGCGACCCCCTGAGGGGTCGCGACCCCCAGTTTGAGAACCCTTGCCTAACAGTTTCATCTGTTAGGGTCCATCTAGTTGCAATCTCGGCTTTTCACTCATGGGTGAGTGGCCAGTCTATCTTCTCAAAATTAATCTGTGGTCGTTTTCTTAAGGGCCTTGGAGCGGTTATACCCCCAAGTACATCAGCCACTCCCTCATTTTGGTGTTTGCAAGTCTAATAGGACCTCCATTTCAACTGCTGGCAATATGCTCGCTGCTCTACTTATCCTGGAAAGTGGCCTTCTTAGTGGCCACTTCTGCCAGAAGGGTCTCAGAGATTTGAGCCCTTACTTTGGAGCCACCCTTATACAGTCATCTTTAAGGACAAGTTTCAACTGTGACCAAACCCAGCCTTCCTGCCAAAGGTGGTCTCGCAATTCCCTAGTAACCAGGATATCTTCCTACCAGTCTTCTATCCAAAACCACATGGTAACAAGGAGGAACAGAGACTCTCTACTATCTGGATGGTAGGCATGAATTAGCCTTTTACATAGAAGGGACTTTTCAAATGTTTGCAATGGCTAGAAACAGCTGAGTAGATAGGATGAAAGGCCTTCCAGTCTTGCCCAGAGAATTTCATCATGAATTGCTTCCTGTATCTGCAAATGCTACAACATGGAAGCATGTTCTCTGGAATGATGGCCGAAGCATAAAGGGGGGCATATGAATGTTTAGCATATCTGGCATGCAAATACGTTGCAATGCCACCTACAAAAGTGCCATGCAAATACCTGTCCTCACTTTCTGGTGACATTGTTAATAAGAACTTGTTTGTCTTAGCGATTGGCTGAACAAGAAATAGGGCTGAGTGGACTTGTAGGCTTTGAAGTTTTACATTGTTTTGTTTTAGAGCGTAACAAAAAAAAATTCTACATTTGTAAGTTGCACTTTCATGACAGAGATTGCACTACAGTACTTGTATGAGGTGAATTGAAAAATACAATTTCTTTTGTTCATAATTTTTACAGTGCAAATATTTAATCAAAAATAATATACACTTTGATTTCAATTACAACACAGAATTCAATATATATGAAAATGTAGAAAAAACATCTAAAATATTTAACAAATTTCAATTGGTATTCTATTGTTTAACAGTGCGATTAAAACTGCAATTAATCGTGATTAACTCAAAAAAAATAATCGCATGAGTTAACTGTGAATAATCGACAGCCATAATTTTTTGCAGCACACGGGTTGCAGATCCCCTGATTGGTTCCCTGCATTTTTCCCTGTGTCCCAAACATTTGTCCGTCTCCCATCCACAGACAAATACACCTGGTTTCTACTGCATTCTGGGCTTTCCTTGTCCATAATAGAGAAGGAAAGCTTTACACCTACATGTGCAAATGGGGCTTAAGTTAGTTGATGTGAGTGAGCATCAGTGAATTTCCTGATTCTTGAGTTCGTGTCTTTTTATTTGATATCACTAGCTATATGCTCTGTAGCTTTAATACAGACTCTAAATGGTTAATTATTAGTGTACACACATGGCTAAACTGGAATCCATGACAGTTGCTGTTTTTCCCCATTGGCTTGCTTGCTTTTTTCCCTTTGCTAGTCCTGGCTTATCCATTGACAATTGTACTGTCTTTCCCGCTGCCCAGGCACATAACTTTGGTGTCATTTTTGACTCCTCTTTCTTTCCCAAAATCCAGGTGCTTAATAAATCCTGTCACTACTTTCTTTATAATACCTGAACAATTAATGAAGAGAGCATTAGTTAAAAATCCAAGTGAGAGCTTGTGAATTTTCAATACATAGCAAATAAATGCTACCTCCCTTTAATTTTAGAAAGCTAGCAGGAATCCATATAAAACACAAAGAATCCAAAGCACTTCCATTTGTTTTGGCTGCCAACCCAAGACCTAAATGAGAATTGTGGGATTGATTTTTGGGGGGTGGGGTGGATTAATACCAAGATTTTGTAACGTTCTAGACGAGTGGTTCTCAACCCACGGGCTGCTTGCGGCCCAATCAGCACACAGCTGTGGCACATGTGACATCCTCAGGGCCGTACAGGTTGTGTGTGTATACAGATATAGATATAATATTGTGTGGCTGCAGCCCGCATAACACACAGAGAGCTGCATGTGCGGCCCACAGTGGTAAATAGGTTGAGGACCACTGTTCTAGATACTAGGGACTAGATTCACAGAACGACTTAAACACCTAACCGCTGCTTTAGGTGCCTAAATCCCAGAATCAGGCCCCACTGGGATTCGCAAAGCCTCCACTTACCTACCTTCAAATTCTGTAGGCGCCTGAACTCACCCGGTGCCCAAATTTTTACAGTAAAAGTTCCCTAAGTACCTGTGCATCTGCCTCTGAGCATGCACACTGCAGCCCCATGCCAGGTGCCTAGGACTCAGAGTGATACGTGAACCAGGGGAAGATACACATTGCTTTTCCTAACGTGCTTGCGATTCCTGATCCAGTAAATGTGCTTGGACCTTGTCTATCTGATTGGATCCTACAGAGAAGCTTATACAAAATGCCAGGGAAGGAGAAGTCGGAGGACCTCCTTCATAACTTTTAGCTCAGTGGTTAGAGTAGACACTTGGAATGGGGAGACTCTCAGTGCAAGTTCATCCTCCATCTGAAGGGTAGGAGAGATTTGAACAAGGATCTGCCGCCTCTCGGGTGAGTGTCCTAGCCACTGGGGTATAAAGTGTTCTCTGTCTCTTCTGGAGAAGCTGTTCCCTTCTGGGTAAATAATTAAAAACATAAAAAGTATTTGGAGCAGGGAAAGTGGTTCTGGGTCACCTACCTCCCAGCTGAGTGCTCTAACCACCAAGCTAGAGTTACTGTCATGCTGGCTCTCTGGCCCCATGTTGAAGCTGTTCCACTTTGAATGAATAATGAAAGAATCATTGGGCCAAAGAGAAAATACCGGAGTGACTCTGTAGCCTGGTGGTTTGCAGTTACATGGGAGGCAGGAAACTCCCAGTTTAAGTCCTCTCTCCAGCAGCTTGAGCAGAGCTAGGTTGGGTAAATCTACATGAGCTGGGAAATGCACCTCCCAGCTCAAATGTAAACATACCTTGGGTTCATGGGAAGACAAGCAATGCCCTGCCTTGTCCTGTCTATAGAGTAGATCAGTAGTGTTAACCTGTTTACAGCCTGCTCCGAAGAAGGATCGAAACATATTACATTCATATAATTAGCAACCATGTGATAACCATGTTGCTGTGTATGGAATCAATCCATTATAACCTAGTCCTAAAGTCTTTAAAGTTCTGTAGAGTAGAAGGGCTCTTAAACACAGGACAAATATTTCCTTTCCAGGCCAACTGTGTCAAATAAAGTGGTAGCAATCTATCACTACCAAACTTTTACTGTATGGACATAGGGAAGGTGCTTGCCTTATTTAAGAGAAATTTTGAACATTGCACTTAGTCAAATATTCCTCTCTATTTTGTTTCCCAATAAGGACAAACCTTTGATGACTAGACTACCATGTTAAGATGCCCCATAGCATTAATGGAGGAATGTCTGTTTTTGTTTCAAATATCATGTTATTTGAAATGTTAGTTCTACGTCTGATAAAGTCTAAGAGTAAAATTTTTAAAAGTGCCTAAGGCTCCTAAATCTCACTGAAAGCCAAAATTATTTATTTACAATTTAAATACGGCAAAAGTTTTCATTCAGGCGGTGCTGGGTGGATCTTGTTGAAGAGACTAAGGCAGGGGATGAGCAGAACTATAAATGCTATACTTCATGATGATCTGCTGTCAAGCATAATTTCTCACATTTCAGCTATTTCTGATGTCTTGTTGACAGTTTTAGGGTAGCCTACTGCTAGAAGTTTTTTTAAAATCCTACTCACTTTGTTCTTTAGGTGTTTAAGAACAGTGCACTTAACTTTTAATTGCCTGTACTGAATTGTGTGTGTGTGTGTGTGTGTGTGTGTGTATAAATAACTTTTCTAGAATGTTGCTTTTTGTTGAGCACTAGATGGGACTGTATGATGGGACGGATCACTCGATAATTGCCATGTTCCGTTCGTTCCCTCCGAAGCATCTGGTGCCGGCCACTGTCAGAAGACAAGAGGCTGAGCTAGATGGACCACTGGTCTGACCCAGTATGGCCATTCTTATATTCTTATGTCTAAACAGACTCATGAGAAATTTCAGCGGGGGGGGTGAATGAGGGGGGTTTAAAAAGGAAAAAACAAAAAGTTGTTTCCTCAGCCCGATCCCCAAAATAGGTGAATGGGAATTTCACATCTCATCCCCAATCCTCCACCCCAGCTGCCCCTTCACAGTAGAACCCCAAAAAGCGGCTCCTCTAGGCTGAGACTATTTTCAGCCTCAGAGTTGCAAGTGAATGAAAAGGAGATTATGACTGTGTGGTCAAGTCATTTAAAATCTTTGCTTCAGTTTCCCCATCTATATAAAACTGTGATCCTATTACCTAGCTCATAGGGTTGTTGTGTGGACTGATTCAATAATGTTTGGAAAACATTTTGTACATAAAAAGCACTGTGCAAGTGTGACATATTAAGTTGCAATTCAACAACAACAACTATCACTCCTGTAAAAACTGAAATTGTTTTAATAGTTAATAAAAAAGCATTTGGGCCTTTGGTAGTGATATGTTAAGGAACCTGCATTGGAATTATCTTCCTCTTTACATACAAACAGACTTGCATTGCCCTTTCGGGCTGGATACCGTATCTGCTCCATGTACAGACCTCCCATTGACTTCAGTGAGAATTCCACATGTGGAATTGCTGCAGGATTGGGCCTCTACAGATTAAAGCACATGTCTCCTGCTAATCAGAGTCCTGTTCTGTGAGAGGAGACAGCTGTTTCTCAAGATCTAAAATGTAGGGCTACGCTGCAGCAAGCAGGAAAACAATAACCCAGTACTGACTTAGTTTCGTTTTATTTTTCTTTGCATGCAGACCATTATACTTATTCAATTGGTGATTCAAGATTTAAAAAAAAAACCTTTTAAAAAAAAAAATCGCCTATTGAATAATATTTCACCAGTGAATAGAGATTATTTTTGCAATAAGGCAATTTCAGTGGATGTGGTTGGTTATCATGGGATAATCACACCCCTGGGGTACAGCCTTATCTGTAATCTCCCAGGAGTGTAATTATTTCATGATAACTGCACCCCCTGATGTTGCATTATTTCCATTATGAAATTCTTAGTTTGATATATAAAGTAACTTACTTTGATCACTGGAAACTGCAAGGTAGTGTTAGAATGTTCCAGCTGTGAGGTTTACAGAGACCAGCTATAAGATTTACTACTCCTTTACAAAGTTAAATTAGGCAATCAAAATGCTTCTTCAGGCTAGGCTGGTTTAAAATGTGTTTTACTGATACAAGCATAACTTCTAAGGTTCATAATCAAGATAAGGTAAAAATTATATGCAATATTAAATTATATGCAATACTATACATCAGTTGTGATTACAAATTGGTATTCTGTGTGTATATGTATTTATATTTAATAATTATACACAAAAGTACAGCTAGCCGCCAAAAGTTTTTTTGATTTTATACAACCCTTATTTTTCTAATTAGCTACCAGCATCTGTCAATTATTTGTTCTTTTGATGCTTTATGGAGTTCAAACAGCAGCTTTTAATTTCTGAATACATCAGTGGTCTGTTCATAATCCTGGAACTATTTCATAATGTTTTGATATTTGTTCATTCCAAAATGTCACTTACAGAAAGTGGTACACACAGATTTAAAATATGCGATATAAGTTCGGTAATGGAATTTACTTTTAGAGGAACAAGAGGTTATAATAAAACACCAGAGTTAGTTTCATATTTGGATAACTCCAAGGCTGTGGTCATGGCATGTAAAATAAATGAGCATTTAATTCCATTGGAGAAAATGGATGCCTTCACACACCTGGGACAGTGTAATAATATTAAATTTGGAATGAAAATTGTTAGCAATAGTCAGAAGAATCACAACTGGCTCAATATCTTCTAAAAACTTAGAAGCATCACTAGAGAAGTGAAGCTCTGATTGCTTCAGAAAACAGTGAACAACATGGTACTTTTAATACCAATTTTTGTTTCCTAGCAGATAAAAATCAGTTAGCATGCAATAAAAAAGCAGAATTTGATTCCTTGCTCTACTTAATCTAGAATAGTCTTTTATTAAGAAAAAGTTGTTTAATGTGACTACCATGTGTAAATAGTCATCTGTATTTAGGTACCATCAGAAAATGCATAGAAAATAAAACCCCCCTTAAAGATCTGCAGTTGAGCACTTTGATTGTAAACAGTAGGATCCCAGCAAAATCTTCACTTAGCCTCGGCACCAGTCAGATTTTAGATTAATCCCAAATTCATGCTTCAAAATTCTCAATATTTTGGTTTATGGGCATTAAATATACTTAGGTTTTATAAAAGCATGGATTAATTCACTGAAGACATTTTTATCTTTATGTCAATAAGACCACTTCCTTGCCCCTCAAAAAAGAGAAGTCTTGAATATCCTCCCAAATATAGTCTTTGGCAAAAGCATGACTGATTATATTGGCCTTGTGTCTTGTCAAACCAACTTGGGGGAGAAGTGAGCAATGTAGAGGTTCCCTCATTGAAAATACCATGTCTTTAGCCTTCTCATATTTAAATCAAGGAGGTTGTTAGCTCAAGTGCCTCAGCTGATCTCAGTTGCCATAATATAAAGTAAGGATGGGTAGTTGCTCAGGTAACCAGGACTCTGACCCAAGCCAAGCATGACCACTGGTTTAACTTTCTCATTATCTTCATTACTGTTTTGTAAGAGAGCAAATGTTCTCTCTCCCCAAGCCCAACAATTCTCTACTGCTTGGTTCTGTTACTGTTTCATTTGTCAGCCCCCCGGATAACTGGTGATACACTGATTGCAGTTTGAAAACAACCAAATATTGATCCTCATAGCTCAAACTATTGCTGTTAATTGCATCCAGAAGCAAATTTGAAGCCAGTGAGAAGCACCACTAAGTGGGCAGCCATGTTTCATATTGGATGAAATCTGAGAGAGAGAGTTAAGGGAAGCTTTGTTGATAAGTAATCGATTCTAGAGATGACATACACATGGATCATCATGACAAGGTCTGCATCAGAATGGAAAAATCTGTCTCAGAAAGTAGATGAAAATTAGCACTTCTGGCCATAGCTGTTACCTGGCCTTGTAAAAGCAGTCAGGGATCCAACGGGGCTTCACCTGCCTAGTTTGTGTGTCTTTATGACAAAAGGTGAGCATATCCCCTCTTTCAAGAAATCAACTCTATCATCTCCTGGATGTTTCCCCCAGTCAACCGCCATCTTCTGTGGATTGAGCCTCATCTAGGACCCAATCTCAGACGTACACTGGGAGAGCTCAGCCGCTCCCCTATTCAGGTCTGATATTAAAAAGAGGAACTGAGCATAATCAGCAGATTGGTGTCCTCGCAGCCCAAACGTCCTTGCTATATGAGGGATTTTACTTGCACATTGAACAGGAAACCTAACAGGTTAGAACCTTCGGCACCACATGCAAGAGAATGCTTAGGACAGAGGAGCTATTGCCCGATGTATTGTCTGGGTCTTCTTTGAGAGAAAGGAATAGAGGATGGGATTTTCAGAAGTGAGTTAGAAACATATGTCCCATTGACTTGTCCCTACTTGACCCCACAGATATTTCATCTTTGTCCATTGCCAGGAGGAAAATCTTCAGAGTTGCCTCCATAACTTACCCTGGAATCCTTTCAAACTGGTTTTAGATTTGGTTATCGGAATACTCAAGATATTGGCAAAGCTGTTTGGCTAAAACCTTCACAGTAACCTTCCCCAAAACAGGAAGGTTAGATACAGGGCAATTATTGTCAAGATTCTCTGCATCAAGAGCCAGTTTCTTAAACAATAGCCATCTAATAACTGCTTATTGAAGAAATTTTTGGCTTTCTGCTCTCCCCCAAGAAGCACTGACTTGCTCCACCAATAATAGAGTCAGTATCATCCCACTCAGTTTAACAACCCATGAGAGAGACTGACCCAAATAGAGGCTGAAAACTGAAGTTCATGAAGCACTTCCAGGACCGCAAAGGATAAAACTAATTTAAAGTCAAGGATAGAAGATGTTGCACTTACTATTTTCCCCCACAGTGGGTATGAAAATTACTCCATCAAAGTGCACATCTCATCTGAACTCAATAATTCTTCTCTGGGAAGTAGTAGAAAAATTCTGAGTGAGAAATGCTCAACTCTGTATTAGTGGAGGTAGCCCAGATTCATTAGGTTGTCTTGACCTGGAACGTTTCTGCTGTCTGGGACTTCATTGTCCTTGTGGTGGAGTGAAAAAGAGCTCTGCTTTTATCTCCATCACAGCCATGATCTAAATTCAAAAATTCTGTCCTGTGATCAAGCTCAGATTGTGATTTCCACCACTGGTAATAAACTTTCTTCTTTCTCCAGTGACACAAAGGTAGGGGGACATTTGAGAGTATTTAATGGTAGAGACTGAAAAAGTGTGTTCCAAGCAGCTGCTGGGTAGAATAATTCATTGGTTTTTACGGTATACTCCCTCCAAGAATTTTAAAGTCTAGCTAGTTTTCTTTAGTCTCCAAGGACAGACCAATTAAAACAGGTCTTCCACCTCAAACCGTGAGCCCTGACCTCCAACCATAGGAAGCAGTGTTCTGGATCTCTTATTCAAACTCCAAAATAAATCCAGTGTGGGGCTAACTCAGCAAAAGCCCACCAGAGAGACAGCCCTTGGTTGTTAAGAGCTCTTGAATCAATCTAGAAGAGTTTGTCTTCATAGTCAATGAAGTCACTCAGAACAGCAAGACTTTGTGATTTCAGATCTGACGATAATATGAACAACTCATCCAGGTGACCTCCACGGCTCAACACTTCTTCCCTTTGCAATCCAGTCCAGGGACTCCTACACTTGCCTATGTAGTTTTTGACCAATAGGATTGTCTAGTTTGTAAACGTAGGTTGCAGAGTTCACATTGAATGGGTAATCTAGTAAATCCTTCTCTTTTCTTTAGAAGTTGCTAGAGGGACTAGGTCTAAAGCTTGAGTGATGATAGTCATCTATTTCCCTCTGTGAAATATAAGAGCATGTTCCTAGAATCATTGCTGTGTAGGAAGCAAAGTAGAACAGTGCTGTAGGTTTATTCCATCTGAAAAATGCAAATTTGGAAATATTACAGTAGCATGTAGTCTCAGGTACTCTTTGGATAGGAGAGAGTAGACAGCTTGCTTTTGCCAAGTATTATTCCCAAAACAGTGCATCTCGCAGGTGATTAGTTCTTAATCAGATCCATCAGCATACATCTATGGAGGCTCTATAATGATGGATCTTAGGGTTGTTCCTTTTAGAGTAAAAATAACACACATTTAAACTAGAAACTGTCCCAAACCAGAACCCCCATTCCAGCTCCCTTCACCTGTGTGAAGTCAGCATTGCCACACTGGTCTGTTTCTAGTTCAGCACTCTGGATCTGTGCAACTTCCATTCCCAAACTTGAATTTCATGGTCCATCTCTAATCTAAACAATCTGTGCTTTGGTAAAATCTGCAATATATGCAAACAACTGGGGTGCACTAAAATGTGGCTAATGTTAGAAAAGTGACAGTAAAAATGACACCTGTTAGCCTATGATCAGTGACTTCCCTATCAAATTGTCTGTTATGAATCAAAACAAGATTCAGTAAATGCCACTACTATGCAAGCATAACACGATGTCTGAAAATCAGTTACTGTCATCTGCCTCTGGTGGGAATGAGTTGTGGTTTCACTGCCTCTTACCTCAACACTTTCCACAGGAGTCTAGAATCAAAACTTAGTTGGTAACTTAATTGATTGCATGCAGCAGAATAACTCAGCTTGGTCTTCTGCAGTGCTGACAGAAATGAAAGCTTTTGTCAATCAACTAACCAGGCATTATCAAGACAATGCATCAGGAGCAGATAGGAGAAATACCAAAGTGCCGTTTTTGGTGGTCACTAGTGACCATAAGATTGATTCTGTCCATGCTACAGTTTGAACTACTCTAGCAACAGCTGTATTTAATTTAATTTTCCACGGCCATTGGGGATAATTTGAAAACCATGCTTTAGACCACTTTAATGTAGGCCTACACTTTAGTCAGCATTATTCTAATAAAAAAAGAAATCCCTGCCCACATTTGTTAGTAGTTGCTATCATGGTTTCCACTATGTGCTAAATACAGTTGTTGGCTGTGTGACTTCAGCCAGAGTGTGGACAGGACCTAAAAGGAAATAGTTTCAGACATAACTTCCAGTCGTCTTGTGTATGGAAAGGGAGGGGCCTAAAAGGGGAACAAGAGAACTTGTAAATTAGACCTGTAGCAAGTAAAATATAGGATTTTTTTTTACTTTTGTTGTTTAATAGCAATCATCAGATTGATGCTGTTAAATTGATCTCAGTTAAATATCAGGAGAAATCTGAGTGCTCTGTTACGGTTGCACTCAGATTGTACTTCAAACAGGACTAAAATCCCTAATTTCACACTTTATTAAATGAGTTCAGTTTCCACATTTAATACTCTAACTTTTTCTGAGCCAACTGAATTGTCTGTATTTTTTTCTCAAATAGTAACTTTAGCAGAAGAAACATTTCCAAATAAGCCCATTTTGAAATTTCACCTGAAATGTTTTCAGGCTGCACTAACTTTATCACAATTGCCCCAAACTTAGCACATTCATTCACATGACAGCTCAGATGTAGGCCACACTGTATGTTTTAATTTAAAATGTTAGAATTATTTCTATTTGCCATAACCGGTTGCTTGATTCCCTACAAGGAAAAGCTGATAGAACTGTCAAGTTCCACCAACTATTTCCATTCTTTGATGCTGCTAGCCTGACTCTGTGATTCACCAGGGAGGTATTCTAAGGTAGGCTGGTGGGAGCAGAGAGCAAAGCAGAGCTATCGGGGTCAATGTAGCTTTGGAGCCCATCTAAGGACATGCTCACAATCTAGATCTCCCCCCACTAAGTAACCCTTTACCTCGCCCTTTACCTATTCAGGTCTCCCTTTGCTTTATACAATAGCATTGTGGGGAGCCCAGAAGTGGACAGTGACATTCAGTGGAGAGATAATAGGTGTAGGTGGAAGAAGGGCAATAGAGAGCAGGTGTTTTATGGGAGATAAGTCGGACTTGCGCTGAAGAGTTGTTGGGTAGCTGAGTCCATGGGAGGGTCACTCTGACACACCACAGGAGACTTAGCTGGAAATAGTTTCTCCTTGCACAGTTATTAGGACCGTGAAAATAAGGGTCTTGTGTTGGATCCCTGGATGCATCCTTAACTATGAAGGTTCTTCTGTGTGATTCCATAATGTAATTTTAATTATGCATAAAGCTAAACAGTTTAGCCAATTGTCATCATATAGAGGAAAAAAGTCTGGTACCATTCTGCAATGACCTGCTGCTATATGAGGACAACCGCTTTTATGGCTATACAGACCTTTATAGAAATTTGCAATTTTTATTTCTTAAATGGGTGTCTTCAAAAGTTTGTATGTAACTTATCTATGTTAAGATGTAGATTCCAGACAACAAGCTGTTTGCCCAGTTCAGTAATAGTTTAGGTACTGTAATTGCCTTGTTTCAAGAAGAATAGAAAGTGGCGATGATGAAACAGATCATTGTTTGATGTTATTTTCAGTTTTGCTGATGAATGAATGTTGAGTGACTGTTGAAAAGGGGTCCTAGCAATCAGCTGTTTTTAAAGGATTTTTATGTCTAACTTTCCATAAACTGGTGACACAGGACCTTTTACACCCAACTTCCATGCCAACTTCCTCCAAAGTGGTCATTTGTATCCAGATTGTTTTATGTGGTTTGAGGAGTTGCTGATGTCCGTCTCTGGTACGCAAACATCAAATATATTTTAAATTGCTGATTTAAGTAGAACTTTTCCAAGTTGATGATCACTAAGGATGGCCTAATTCAGATGTAATTGGATCAAGTTGCATGACTCCAAAATAGCTTTTACACTGGACTTGTCCAAAGACCTTGGGGGAAGATGTTGTAAGAAGGAGTGAGCGAAGCTCGCCAGCCAGAAGAATCAAGGGTAAAGCTGACACCCCTAGTCTTTCAGGTCAGCAAACTACCTGAGGGGTAAGAATGATGTTCCAGATCCTATAAGGCCAGCAACTTTGACGAGAGGAAGTCACAAGCACCAACAAGGCCACTCCTGCCTTTGATCAGTCTCCCTGCACCCAGAGAAGGTCTGCTAGTGAGAAGCACTGTGCTAGCAAAATATCACTGCTTGGCTCCTTAACTGTAGATTCAGCTCCTACTCAGAGAGTCAGATATCCCATAAAGTCCACATGTGGAAGGTGTCTGGAAACAGCCCTAACTTTTGTCTCATGAAATTACTCATTAAAGTGTGGTTGATGTTTAAAAATCCTGAGACTTGAGATTGTCACCGGTAACTTCTGGTAGTTTCAAACTTTTCCTTATCAAGAGTGTGTTGTTAAAGTCTGTATTCTAATATCTCCAGGCAGGAGTGTGTGTGTTGGAGGGGGGAAAGGGCAGAAAGGGTTAGCCAGCTCACAGAAATTTAAAATCTAAGGAGGAAGCTTTTTAATTTACTCTGGGATTGTGTTCCAGACACTAGAGAATAATTTGCTTTCAGCATTAAGCTTCATAACCATTCAAATTACAAACCCGATAGACATTGGTTAAATTCTTTAGTTGGGATTTATAACTAAACAGCCACCTTCTCAGATTCTGTCTTAGAATTTGTAAGGATTGATGGTTTAATTGCAGTCCAGTATTGAGGCCAATTTGTTGATTTTGATATTGATTTGATAGTTGTTGCTTTTTTTTTTCTTATGTATTACTGTAGCTCCCAGGAACCCTCTAGTCATGGACCAGGACTCCATTGTGCTAGGCACTGTAAAAACATAGATCCTAGTTCATTTAATATTATTAATAGTAGCTTAGTTTTGGTTACATTTTATTTTTGTGTTTCAATAAAATTTATAAAACTGATACTGAGTCTCTCAATTCTTTCAATTAGCAACATGTGTCCAGAGCCTTTGAGGACCTGGCTGGATACCTGCCAGTCAACCCAATAGCCTGACAAACTCTACTTAATTAGCCTTTGGTTCTCACAGCTACAAATGACTAAATAAATACACCACCAGCACCTGAACTAGAACCAAGTCTACAGATCCAAAAAACATAGGTCTCTACCTTTTTTAAGACAGAAAAATCTCTCTATTACCTGGCAACTACAGAGAGGATTCTTATACTCACTCTAACCAGCCATTATTGGGTGACATACTCACTGTGAATGGGTGAGGTACCTACACCATTCCCCTGCACAACCTAGTATACATGCACAGCAGGGGCTTGTTGAGAATTTATGCCTGTTCCTGGGGTATGCTTTTATTCTGCAGCTTTAGAAACATAACATGTAAGAAAACTTCAAGGCAGGACGCTATTTATAGTTTTCCATTAACCCTCACTCAAGCTTCTTTTCACTGTTTTATCCCCAGGGCTTCCCTCTACAAGATTTCCTGTCCTCTTCTTAGCTCTGTCATTTTTAAGAATAACTCAGCTTTCTTTTTTTTCTTCCTTAGTTGGTTCTAATGAAATTCACCTCATCTAGCTACACGGCTCAATCAGCAAAATAGTTCTGCATTTCCATCCAGGGTCATAACATCTGGCATCCTGTTTCACTCTGTCTGTCATACACATGCTATAACCTTTCATCAGAAATACAACTATCGTTAGTAATGTTTTGTAGTTTTAGAGCAATTTCTTCAAATATAGCCTGAGCACAAGTTTGCAGTAGATTTAAATATATGGGAAATTTCAAGGGGTACTAACCAGATATTTCTGAGCTAATGGGATCTAGAACACTGTTATGCTTGTCAAAATTCCAAATGAATCATTTTTTACAGACTTATAACTCAGTTTGACCAGTTTTCTTCAAAGTTTGCAGAAAATTCTCCTTTCTCTTCAGAGCAAACCTGTCAATTTCAGGTCAAGCCAGTTTCGCTAAACAGAATTATGTGGAGTCTCAAAATAAGGATCATGTTTATTTTATATGTTTCAATATATACAGACTAAAAAAGGGAACCTTTCCATATGCTATAGGCACCTTTGATGTAACTTCAATGTAATACACCTATAGGTCTAATGTTGCTTACCTCCTTTAAGCACTTATAATTATAGTAGAACCTGGTTCCAACCTAAAGTATTACTGATTGGTGGAGCTATAAGCATGGCTCCATAATTTAAAAAAATAAAATAAAATAAAAATAGAAATTGTCTAAATCTCTTACTAGTTTAATTCATTTTCTTTTCAGGTTTGCCTTCCACTGGTTCTTATTTTTCCCAGCAAACTTCATAACTTGCTGAATACAGTTAGTTTTCTCATGCTTTTGGAGAACAGAGATGTTTAAATACAGTTTGGGGTTTGTCTGATTCTGAGCAGTCACTGAAGTAACAAATCTGGCCTTAAATGTCAACCAAAGTCAATTGGAGCTTTGTACAAAAATCAGTAGTAAGATATATTCCCATAAGCTTTTTATGGAAAGAAGAAGAAAATAGTGTGCTTTCTTTTCAATTATTATATGCAAAGAAGGCCAGAGAGATATTTTAGAACTAAAGAAGTTTATTCCTGGAAGACTCTGGCCCCAGTTCTGAACTGTACCTCTCTACTCCCTGGGGAATTCTGCACCAAAACATTCAAAATTCTGTGCACAATATTTGAAAAACTCTGCCAAATTCTGCCTCTTTTATTTGTCAAAATAACACAATATAATCACACTGGTTTCAAATATTTTGGTAATTTATTTCAAAATACCTGTCAGCATGTATGTCTGTTATAGTACAGACAAAAAAAAAGATGCAAGTAATGTTTTTTTGACAAATAGATTCCTTACTAGGCATATTAATACATAACTTTGAGTAATTCATTTGAACTACAATACAGAAACATATTTCCTGCACTCCTCAGAAGCAGTGCAAAGGCTTGGAGGAGTCAGGGGTAATGAAGGAGCTGAGGGAGCGGGAAGGACTATGGGAGTGAACCTGGAGGGTTGCTTGGTGTGGGTGGGAGAAGTATGGAACAGGATTTTTTGGGGGGAGAAGGGAGGAATTATTAGGTAGTTGGGGAGCCTCCCCCCATCCCAAGCCTCTCCCATTCAGTCAGGCACATCTGCACATGTCCCTGCACCCTCTTGTGGCCCTGCAGCACCCCTCCCATTCAGTGCCTGACTCAATGCTGTCACCCCACTAGCTCATGAGTGCTTTCCCCATCTGTTCCCCTCACTAGTCCTTCTGAAGCCCAGCCTTAGATCCCCCAGCAGCCCTGTGTGCCCCACTCTGTCTGTCCTAACCTGGCTCCGCGGGCAGGATGCTGTGATGAATGCAGCCAGCTGCTGGCTCTTCTGGGGCCACAGTGACCTGTGGTGGGTGAAAGGTAGAACTTCAGCACTTCTTGGGCACAATGTATTTTTTGCTGGAAATTTTTTTTTGCACCAGACATGAATTCTGCATATGTGCAGTGGTGCAAAGGTCTCCCAGGAGGAGTACTTAGAAGACACAACCTAAGCAAAGAGATCAAGGAGATGAGAGGGAAAGGGGGCTGTAATTCTCTGTTGCACTTCTCAGATCCTGAGCATATCTGTAGCATAAGACAGCTACCCCCGAAAGACTACTCTGATTAATGACAATTTTGAACTACCTCCTATGGGCCATTCTGCCAGTCTAGAGAATAGTTGGAGTTTTGAGCTCAGCCACATCTCTGCCCCCCATCTCTGACATGCCTGTGTGCCACAGGCATCATGCTACCAGGTCTGTGCTGCCAGAAAAGCCCCTTAAGAAAGATATTCCTTGGAGGAGTCAGATAAACAGGTTCTGTGGCCATTTCACAGCAGCTGAGACAACAAAAACGGAGCTATAGCAGGCTGCTTTATGGATGGCTAGGTAACTAAAAAATCATGATATCACAAGCACCAAAAGAATTAGTGATATTTAGTCAGATTGTTCAAAACTGGATTTTTTGCCCTTTTTCTTTTTTCCCTTAACACCTATTTAACTTTAAATACCAGGTGAGGAATTGAGAGAAGAGATCTCTTTGCAAGAGGCTGAATAGCCCTATGTAGCCTGTGAATGAATGGATGGCTTAGAGAGCTCCCACTCTAGCTCATTAGTTCGCCAGCAAAAATAGGAAAGACAAAGATTTGAAATTGCTGATATTTCTACAGCAAAAGAAGGGAAATAGGGAAAAAAATCTTAAGAATCTTTCAGACTTTTTTATATAATAAAAAACAAAATAGCACATGCATTTATTCTCTCCCCACCCCCCTTTGGGGAAAATTTGCACATTACCTATATTTGCTGTGCCTCAGTTTCTCCCATCTGCTGACTGGGGATAACTAGTTTTAATTCGTTAATGTGTGTAAAATGTTGTGAGATCCTGAAGAAGGCAGGAGTTCTAGAATTACTATTTTATTCTGTCACTTGGTGTATCTCTTCCATAGCCACATTTCATGTGTGCTAGCTTAGAAGTGTCCTTCTGGGCTTTGGTCCGATTAAACATTTTGATTTCTCTGCTATGGTGAAATTTGCCATCTGTCTTTTCAAGTCCGTTGCCCTGGTGTGTCTGCCTTTCTCTCCCCCATTCTGAGGTCATTGTTTTGCCCTGTTTAGGCTATTGTAATGCCCTTTTTGTTTGTTTCCCTGTATGCATCATTAAAACTTCAGCTGGTACCAAATTCTGTTGCTAGGTTTCCATCTCGTATAAGCAGGTACCAGGATAATGCATCAGGAGCAGATATGGATAAGCGGAGCAAGGTTACAGCAGCAGTTCTGACTCTGTTACACTCTCTCTGCCTGTCACATTCAGAATTAGACTCAAGGTGCTGCTCTTGACCTATAAATCCCTTCTGAATCTTGACCAGATTATGCTCTCTCTGGTCTGCTCACACCTACCCCTCCTAGGGCTGCCTCTGAGGTCATCATCTGCTGGCCCATTTGTCTCACTGGCACCTAATTATGCTGCAGAGTATGTCTGCCATTTCAGGTATTACATCTCTCTGAAAATGCCAGTCAAAAGGTATCCAGCATAGACAGCGTTTCAGACAAAATTGAAGAGTAATATCTTTCCTCTTTGCATCCAATTGTTAATCTGGCATTACAGATTGTGTAATTAAAATATATTACATTGTTAGTAAATTTCTTTAAGGTTTGATGGCATACTGAGATGCTACGTATGTTGAATTACTGGTGAATGGCCTGTATCTTTATGATTCACCTACCTTTTACCTAATAAATTATAACAGCTCTTTCGCAGGCAATAGTTATGTGTTTTGTTTGCGGATGTACATAGCCTTTTTGGTATTGCATAGTCGCCCTGGCTCTGATCTATACAGTGACAAGTATGCACAGAAATGCTGAGGAGTTAGAACTTACACTGATGTTTCCCACCTCTCCACAGTCAGTATTTAAAACTTAAAAACAAAACAAAGAAAATGTAAACAAGGTGATCAGTACATGCATATTATGTAACTCTGGTCTTGATTATATTTTAGAAGAAAAACAGTCTTTGGTACAGGGCGTTCTTTAAAAATTATTTCAGAGAAGTCCAATTACTAAATCATAAAAATATATGGGAAAGTTTTTAAATGTGTATTGTACGATTATGAATAATGCTAGAATGTCCTCTAAAAGTGTGGTTTCTTATTGCTTTTGGAGAGAGGAAGTATTAAAAAATCTTGAAGTTAATATGGCTGTTCTAGGCTTCCTATATTTTTTGTACTACAGTCAAAAGCATACAACCAGACAATACCTAAATATATTGTTTTCAACATGACAAAGTTACATAAGAAGAGAATCCCCTTGCACTTAAAGAAAAATGCAATTATTTTCTATTCTGAATCTCCAGACTGCTGTTTTAGAAAATCATATCTGATTATTTGCTCAGCAGAAGATTATTGAGTTGATTTAGCTGTGATTTTACTTAACAAAGCTTCAACTGAATTCCTACTGTGGAGTCCAAAAAAGGTAGAGAGATATAAATGATACATTCAAACTGTGATTTTTGTGAACAGGGCCATCAATGCACCCCTCAGAGCTAATAGCGGAGATGAGAAACAGTGGGTTTGCACTGAAACAAAATGTACTGGGGAGAAACTTGACCGCAAATGATCCATCACAGGTAATGATCTTTTTATCAGTAAGCTGAAAATGTCTGTAAATCTAAATGTGATTGCTTGTGAATTGCGACTTAACATTTTTCCAATATGCATATCCATAGGAAAGCTGGATAGATCCAGCAGTGGAAAATATCTTGAAACTTATTGTGTTTTGCTGCTTAGTTTTAGCCAAAGTGACAAATCTGAAATTATTTTTTTAAGGCCACAGTTTAATAAATTAAATATCTCCCTGGATGACTAGAAATTGAATATCTCCCAGAGGGGATGATTTGGGCGCCTGCAACATACGTCTGATGTGATACTTGCTGCCTGCAGCCTTGCCCCGGAACTGGCTTTGGATGAAACCAGAGGAAAGCATGCAAAAAATAACACTCTATTTAAAGCTTTTTATCTTAATTTATTTGTATTATATAATTTTATTTACAAGACTTTAAATATATAATTGTATTTATTTAGACTTTCACATAGTGCCTATTCCAGATTTGTAGGTGCTTTAACAAAAATGTGAAATACGCAATTTATATACACTATCCAAACTAGCAAGCCCACCATAAAGCAACCTCACTCATATAGTAAGATAACTGGACCAGGTGGGGATGGGGACTTGCAGGGCAGGGACTGGACCCTACCTCGCAATCCTTCCTAAAAAGCCTGAGTAAACAGACAATTGCTTATGTCCCTTTTTATGCACATAAGCAGCATTCTTTGCCTTCACAGGAAATTATGTACTCAGGAGACAATCTAGTTTATGGGATTAGTGTTAAATGTGTTGCAAAGTTCTCACCAGTTTTTTTAGAAAAGTCACATATGGAGGACTTCTGTCCTAGTTTCTGCCCTGTCATTGCTCATGTGTTATTAAAATTAAAAATGTGAAGAGTGAGAAATTGGGTATTCCAGATGCATATAATTTGAAAGGAAGGGGGGTCTTAAAATTCCTAAATTTAAATCTGACCTGATTTTTAGTATTGTTGTTGTTGGTAGAAAATACAATTGCAACATATTGTACTTGTATAGCACTTTATAGACAATAATTTAAGCATCATGACACACTTGTGAGGTGGATGGGTATAAGCAAGATAGTAAGCTAATGAGTAAGCTAATGTAGAAAAAGGTTAAGTGACTTGCCTAAATTTCTTTGTGACTCAGTGGGACTTACAGTCTCCCATCCACCAACCAGTGCTTCCATCTCTTACACTAGACGGAACTCAGGAAAGCTTTCCCTAAATGACTTAGCCTGTGGAAACATTATAGTGTTCACGTTATGGTGCTATATGGTTCCTGTACTCTGGCACCCAACTCCTTTTAAACCCAGTATAGATTCCCTTTTTGTAGCAAGCTAACTGCTTATCTTCCCAAGGTTGCTCTATAGGAGGTGTATATGTGTGTGTGTTTATATACATAAAATCAAATTCTCACACACCTTTTAATGTTCATAATATTTTAATACAGGAATCATGAATTTGAAATGTCACCTTATTTTTATGTAAGGATATGGTATCTTATTACTTTTTCTCTTCATAGGAATTTGTTGCAAGTGAAGGAGATGACGACCCAGAAGTTGAATTTTTAAAATCACTGTCAACTAAACAAAAACAGAAACTTCTGAGGTAATTTTATCGCAGTTGCATGGCACCTTCTCCTATGAGTTTAGCAATATAGCCAATACCTTTTAACTACAGTTTTCCATCTACTAAAAATCAATTTAGATTAATCTACACTTGACTACTACACTTTGTATTATGCAGCATGTTTATCCATCGTTTTGTAATCCAATTGTAATGCAGTTTTAATGGCTTTGTTTTCATTTTCATTTCATACTTAACTGTGAATGCTATGACACACACACTAACATTGTATATGCATTGGCTCATAGAGGACAATGTCAGTTGCTATTTTAAAATATTATTTTACACTCCATAATTTACCATGCCCTCTTCCAAGTTTGAAAATTAAATTTCTTTCCTTGTTGATTTTGCACTTGGCAAAGCTTGACATATTTCCTTTGTTCCTAAGGGAGCAACACTTAACCTGTCTTCTGTGCATCAGCATCAATGGTGGTGTTAAAGTTTACCATAGCCCTAGGATTAGGTTTAGCCAGCAGAGGGAGCGCAGGATATTTTTGTGGTTCCCAAACGAAGTCTGTATTTTCTCTGCTGCTGCCTTGTTGCTTTCATATGCTTAAGGGGAAAGGAGGTTTTACATTTCTTCTCTAATTTTCTGTGTCCTTATTAACCAATTTTGAATCACTGGCTGATAAACCACACATATTATTTAAATATAATAACCTAAAGAAAAGTTAAAAGAGCACTCTGTGAGCATTGTGAGGTCCAAAAATGTAATTAACTTTAAGGAAGGAAAACAGTTTACACTATTTATGAAGTGTGTGTGTGTGTGTGTGTGTGTGTAGAGAGAATTTCAATAATTTAACCTTTGATAATTTTGTTTGGTTTCCTAATGTCCCAAACATACTGTTTAAATTACTGTATATTTTTAAATGCTCCAATTTAGCTAAGTGTTTAGGTCCTCAGTGATTTTAAATTTCTTAATTTTTTTTAAATCCAATGAAGGCAGTCTAGGTAGCATGTCAAATTTAGTGGCTGACTCATGGATAAGAATTAACAAAATAAAGAGTGACCAAGGGCTTAAAATTACAAAACTGGGAAAAAGCAGTTGAAATGAAAATGTGTATTTGCTTGCCTGATAGAACAGTGTACTGTTGACTAGACATTTTACCCCTCCATTGATGACTGAATAGATTATAGCGTTCTCCAGAAAGCTGTTAACATTGGGGCACATATAGCAGATAGGCTCCTAACTTCCATTGAGGGTCATTGGGAGTTGGGCACCTAACTGCTATTTCTGCCGTTGAAAATTTTTCTTGTTATATTACAGAATCAAACTGGTTGCACTACCAGTTGTAAGGCCCAGTTCACATTTCTTACCCTCACCTTCCTAAATTTGGTCCATTAGAAATTACTTCTTTGTACAGTAGTTCTGAGGGAGGGCTAGAGGGGAACTACATTTTAAATACTCAGTTTAGTTTGAGATCAGAAATTTAAAAATTAAAAGCTCAACACACTTTGTAAGAAAATGTTGCGTGTTTACTGCGTAATATCGTCTTAAGTATTGACGGCACACAAAGGCGGTGCTACATTTTTAAATGCTTGATTATTTGCTTTTATTTTCAAAATAAAAGGAAATTGGATCGTCTGGAGAAGAAGAAGAAGAAAGATAGAAAGAAGAAAAAGCAGCAAAAGAAGAAAAGCAAACGTAAACACAAGAAACATAAGATCAGCTCCTCTTCCTCCTCCACTGAGACTTCAGTAAGCAGCAGTGATAGTGAGACTGACAGCAAAGCCATACAAAAGAAGATTTATTCTAAGAAAGGAAAAAAAGACAAGTTTTCAGAGGCTAACAGCAGTGATTCAGAAGGGAAGGCAAAGACTAAGAAGGAAAAACTTTATGAAGAACCCTCCAGTAGTCACAGTAACAAGGACAAAGACAGGGAGAAGTGTAGACTTTTAAAACAAGATAGTTCTGGGGAGAACAACAAATGGAGCTCCTATGAGAGTGAAAGAAAGTCCAAAAGCAGAAACCAGAGCACAGACAAGAGAGAAACTGAAAGAAATGAGAGGGATAGCAGAAGCCAAAGCAAGGATGAGAGGAGTGGGAGAAGCTCTTGCACAAGTCACAGCAATTACAGGCAAAGGCAGATAAGAAGACCAAGTCGAAGCCCCAGTGAAGAGTGGCACAGGAAAAATGAAACCAGAAGCCACAGCACAGATGTGTACAGAGAGAAGAAATGTAGAGAGAGCTGTGGAGACAAGTGCAGTAAAGTGGACCATAAGGAAAGAGGCAGAAACAGCAGAAGTAGAAGCAGAGAGAGAGACAGAAAATATAGATAGTGTGGTGGGTGACAGGTGCAAACACATCTTCCTTTTCGTTGCATACCTTTAACCAAGGCTCAGTCATGCATTGCTTTCTTTCTAAGAAGTCACTTTTCATTTTCCAATTCTTATAAATTGTCATGTACTACAAAACAGCTTCAACTCCATTCATGATTTGGGGATATTTGTAAGTTAGATATAAATATTATGGTATTTTTGTAGAAATATTTTTGTTGGTGAACCTTTCTTGTATTTGTGTAACAAGCCCTAGACCATTTGTAAATTATACTTCCTTTATTCAGAAATATTTGTAAAATACCAGTACATGATGTGTTAACATTCTGTAGAGTATTATTTCTTCTTGCTTATGAGATGTAACAATTTTGGAGGGGCTAGACATTTTGGAAGAGTCCCAGGATTTCTATAATGATGCCAAACATTATTTGACATAGTTCAGGATAAAAATCACTGCTTCAGACCTCAGATTAGATTATTTTTGTACTGAAACTTTTTCAGAGGTTTCACATAAGAGGGCAATTTCACCTGTTAAAACAACACAGACATAGTTCCACATAAGTGTATAGCCAACATTTTTTGACCTCCTGCAGTGTCTAACTTAATCAGGGCTATCTAAGCATCTTGAACCCCTGTTGGTATGTGCCAGTACAGTGTTGTTATTGTTCAAGAATTTCTCAAGAGATGAAAAGAATATTTACCCTTTCAGCTGTTTCCAAGATCTCTCATGTGCAATAGAAAGTTAAGGCAAATGCTCATTCTTGTGTTGTCATGCAGCAGTTTGACTTTTATTTTTTTCTTAACAGTTGTGGGATTTCCCCCCCCCCATATGCCATGAGGATGAATTATTATACCTTAATAAACTGTTACTTTCTATAAACAGTATGAATCGCCTAATTTTCCAGAGTCCTAAGTCATTTCAAAGGCATAGGCAGGAAAAATCACATGCTTTTTTGCTGCAAAGAGAATGGTGTCTTTATGGTTTTTAAGAACATGGAAAATGCTTTAGTTAGCAGTGAAATGGTAAAATGATGCAATCAGACTCAGGCAAGCAAGTTTTTCCCCTCTTGACTACAAATGGAAGGTTGTAGTTCTTTAACTGTCCCACCTGCACATCTTAAAACTGCCAGGCAGAAGTTTTTAAATATCATATGGAGTTAAAATGCTACAGAAGTGATTTGACCTTTTAATACTGGGGTTTGAAAGTTTTCACCCTTTAAAACATGTCAGGCTTTTCTTCTTTAAATACTTTGAACCAGCTTGCCCCTTAGGCCCTTGGCAGTGCTGATATAAATGGGAATTGAGGGCACTCGCCACTTGGAAGGATTGGGCCCTAAATTAATCCATAGTATTTGCTTGTAAAAGCTGTCATTTAAAAGGGACAAGAGGCAAGATCTGATAAATTTGGGGGAGAATCTTTAACAAATAAACCAAACAAACTGTTGGGAGAAATGTTGGGATTCAGTCTGACTGCCCAGTGGTAGGATGTAACCTTTTAAAGCATATTCCATTTGACTCACAGCATATTAACAAAGTACTTTCAAGCACATCCACCTGAATATTGGGGGTGAGGCACCAACAGAACCAGGCACCTTTGCTACCAAGTGGCATTTACTTTGTTTCAAAAGGTGTGTAAAACACTGATCACCAGACTGGAGAAAAAAAAAACACATCGCTGCCTGTATACAAGGTAGAAGCCAGGGTCACTCTCTCCAATGTTTGGGTGGTTGGGGAAATGGCCTGTTTTGATATCCCACATATTCATCATTTAAATGGTGTGTTTTGAACCCAATTTGAAATGGCACAAGGAATAACAACGAGCAGGATGAAGAGCTCAGTCTGTCTCTCCATGAATGCACAGTGTATTTTGTTGCACATGGCAGACAGTGCCTTCGATCTGTACTAGTGGCTTACCAGCCTTGCAGCTTGGCTATAATACAGCTACTAACTTTCTGGTGAAGATAGAAGGAGGAAGGGCTCGGCCCCTCTATTTGTAGTAGGCATTTGTGTATGCTGTGTGTGTTTGATTTCTGTTTGCAGGCAGTTGGTAAAGTGTATCCTGAGCATCTGACACTGCCTTTGTGCGTGCATGGAGCAGGTATTAGTCTGTGGTTAAGTGGTGTGTATCTGTTCTGCTGGCTGGCTGTTTTGTCTGCAACCTGGAAAGGACAGAAACAAGCAATGCAATCTTGGAAATATCTGGGTAAGAGGCAGCATAGGGCAGGCTGATAAATCTGGTATTTTTGTTAGTTAAACGGTTCTTCTGCCTTCAGCAGCGAGCAGAGGCAGCTTTGGGGAAGGATTCACACTGGGTCAGGCAAAGAGCCTTGTTGCCCAGTCCAAACTGAAAACCCAAGGAAGGATCTGGGAGCAGCCCCCGCTCCCTTTGGCAGGGCTGCTCTTTGGAAGGGCCCGATTTGCCTACCCCAGGATATGGAGCTTTTACAGGAGGGCAGCCAGGGTGCCTCAAACCTAGCGCAAAGGGGCCAGGATTCCAGAGCGGCCTGTTGCCGAAAGCCTGGAGGCAGCAGCTTGTGCTTAGCCTCCAACCCCTGCGGGGCACGAGGAGACCTTCACTGTTCGTGCTGAGGGCGGAGGGAGCGCGTTTGTGCGGCTGCCCTGGGCATCCACGGCACCTCCTGCTCCCGCCCCGGGGCTCCAGACAGACACCGCGCGCGGGGGCCCCTAACGCTGCAGCGCACCGGCCCGCCCGAGGCCCCCGGCTACTGCGCGCGCAGGGGAGGGTGGAAGCGGCGCGATTTGACACTGGCGAGTCAGCTCCGGGAGGAGGTGCTGTTGGCTCACGAATGACCGGAGATGTCAGCTCCCGTTTGCCGCGGGACAGGACTAACCCTGGCGCCGGATGACGGGCGGGTCGGTAAGTCCCCAGCCCTCGGGAACCACCCGTGCGGAAGCCCGCAGCGAATTCGCTTAGCCCGCACCAGTAAAGGCAGCTCCCCGCGAGGCAGGGGCTGGGCAGCCTGCGGGCCGCTCCCGCTGCACGTGCCCTCGGGGAGGGAGCAGGGGTCCCGGGGGCTCGCCAGCCCCGAGGGCATCAGGGCGCTGGCGCTGCAAAGGCAGCGGGCCAAAGGGCGAGTCTCCCGCTGTCTCCCCGCCCCGCGTTCTGCAGCCCCCTGACTGGGCGGGGTGTTAGCCGGGCCCGTCATGTCTGGGACCCCCCCCCAGCCCCTCCCTGCAGGCTGCGAGCAGACCGCGCCTTGACACGCCTCAGGGAAAGTTGTGGGAAGTTCGGCCGCCCCTCTGCTGGCAGCGGGGCCCCGTGCAGAGGAAGGTCCCCAGAGCGGGGAGCCAGCAGGGCGCGGTGTCAATGGGAGCTGCGGTGCTCAGGCAGGAGCCCCTTTGTCATCAGCCAGAGCGGGAGCCCGGGCCGCTGGGACACGGCGGGGCAGCCCCAGTGCCGCCGGAGGAGGGGCCGCTGCTCGAGTGACGTGTGTATGGGGGGGGTGTCAGACCTGAGTCTCTCGCCCCAGGGAACTCGGCCAAGGCTGGAGCTGCTGGGCCCACCTCTGTGCTTCGAAGGCGTGTCCGGGGCCGCCCCCTCGGCTCATGCACCCCCGCGGGAGCCCAGCCAAGGGGGGAATAAAGTGCCCCACGAAGAGAATAATCGTCTCCTCCTAATAGGCCCCCCCGGGCTGCTGGTCGGCGGCAGAGACGGGCCCCAAGGTTCAAGCCCCTGGACAGTCTTTGCTCCTGAGAGGGGAGTTTCCCCAGGCGGGGGGCGGCCTGATTCTGGAGATGGAGCCGGGGCGTGGCGAACAGGTGAGCGGCCCGGCCCGTTTCAGCTGCTCGCGGCGCGGCGGATTCCACAGGTGAAACGCGTCTTCCGCTTTAATTTCGGCACGTCTCCTCCTGTTTGTTCTGTAACAAGGGAGAGGCTTAACTTGTCATGGAAACGTGTTAATTAGGTGTGGAATGCCAGTGATCAGCAGGAAAACAGGGCGTTGTCCATTGTGCTCCCATAGGACAGTGTACATTATGGTCAAATGGAGCCTTGGCCCTTGCCCCTGGGAAGTAGCCATGGGGCGCTACTCCGCAGCCTCTAGTATGGGTCGATTTTTGTTGTAATTTTAGGATGACGATCGAGTTCGCATTGTTGGTGTTCGAGTAACTCGGAGTGCCGACACCTAGATCATATTTTTCACACTGCTCAAATTTTCCTTTAGCTCTTGGCGCTTGGAAAACTGATCGCTGAAATTTATGGCGAACGAAAATAAATTATTACTAATTGGAAAGTAAATAAACAGGTGACTCAGATCAAATTCCTGCTTGGATCATTACAATA
Source organism: Mauremys mutica (assembly GCF_020497125.1). NCBI lineage: Eukaryota > Metazoa > Chordata > Testudines > Geoemydidae > Mauremys > Mauremys mutica. The sequence continues at coordinate 40,741,097 of NC_059081.1, read as the reverse complement.
AATATCCCTGAAGGAAGCTCTCTATTTATGTTGTCATTGATTAATTCTCGCTACCTCATTTGATTTCGATTTAGAACGATTTGATTCTAATTTAATTAGCATGTAATTTGGATGTACATAATTACTGTAATTATGACATTCAGGTAAGGCAGCTTTAGGCTGAAAGGCAATTTCAAATTTTCTAGCAACCTACTTTGTACTAGGAAATGGACAAGGACTTTGCGCCCTGCTATCCAAGTAGTAATTAGCACATCTCTGAAACAGGCAGGGCTGGAGATTTGTATTAAAACACCAACACAAATTCAGCCGCATTACCCAGTGCAAAGGTAGCTGCATGCTACTGAGGAACATATTTTACTCCTTGCATGGTCACGGATGACCGAGTTCCTAAATACTAACTCCATCCTAGCTCTGCACACGAGTCAAAGGCTGAGTGGCACCAAGGTGCAGATCCCATTGGGGATTAAGGCCCCAAACCGCACATTAGGTGGACGTTTAAAAACTATACACGTGTGGCCTGGAGGCTAGAACTAATTGGAAAGGGCCACTCCTGCCCATAAAGTAATTGCACTGAATTAGGGAGGGCTACAGATCAGAGCAAGCGGCTCTATTGTGTTCCCTGGCCGGTTGGTTGCCTAGCTTGGGCGCCGGGCCAGCTCGGGGGTGGAAGAGCGATGGAGCGGTGGCCCAGACCCGAGCCAGGTCCCTTTTTCAGGTGGGTGAACTCTGCAGCCTGGCTCGATTTTTTTCCTCCTCATCTGGTAAGTTTGCTCATGAAACAATAGGACTAACTTGAACACGCGTCGTTTGTGTCTCCCCTGGCTGTTAAAGAAAGGCTCGGCGTGTGGCTTGAGGGACCTGCGCCCGCAGCCAAGGCTGCTGGGGGTGGTTCACCCTTGCTCTCGGGAATGACGGGCCAGGAGGGTTGCTGCGGTACCTCCATCTGCCTTGTAGGGGGTTCCAATACACTTGAAATCCAGGTATCTGCCAGAGAGCCGCCTATTTTAGCTTTACCTGTCTAACATTTCCAGCCTTGCACAGGTAAAAACTGACTCCAGCCAGGCTCACCCGAACGCCACGTAGCGAGGCGCTGAGTCCTTCTGGCAAACGAAATGAGCAGGGATCTTTCTTGCACCGGCATAAAAGTCTTAGCGGTTCTGGGCTTGTGCCGTAGGGAGCGAAGCAAGTGCCGCCCTGTGCTCCTGAAGCTCTAGATGGCGCCAAAGAGCCACAGTTATACGCTTCCTTCAAAGGCATCAAGAGCGACTGTCAAACATAAAAGCAAATCAGAGTTTTCCTTTTTTTTGTTAATGTGTTAAGAATGTTATTCCTTAAGAAAATTTGTAGCTAAATTATTCTCACTTAAAATAAACACTTAGTGTACCAATTACCCAAATGGGCGGGATTTCTGTAAGATTTCCTTCATCTGCATTTTGGGAGTGTGGCAGAAAATCTTCTTAAATCAGCTAATGGCTGCAAATAAATTAGAGCTTCAATAAATAGTTTCGCTCTCAATTGAAATATTTAAACAAAGGTAAAAAATAACTGTTCATACACAAAGATGGAGTTCTATATTATCTCAAACAAAAATATTCATGCTACCTTTACTATTTTTATTATTTTTATTTATTTATTTAAAGGACTATAATACACCCTGGAGGGGAGGGCAGGAGCCACATCTCCGGTGAATCAGGAGCAGAGTGATCAAATGACATTTAGCAATAGTTTTCTCTGATATTTTATCTTTAATCTTGTTTCATGGGGTTAGCTACAGGATCGAGTATGGAAGCTAAGTCCCACAACGTGTACTGGTTGGAAGTAACCGTACAGGCAAAATGTAAATTACTAATAGTCATAAAAGTCGCGTTTGAACGGGGCCGAAACAGCAACGAATCTAAATCATCATTCGACTTCTCTGGCTCCCTTCCCATTAGAGGGTGACACACGTAAAAAAAACCCCGTTTCTTTATGTCCCAATGTTATTTTTTGCTCCCGGGTTTGCAGGCTCCCACTATAGAAATGCCATTTAACTGTAATTGAAAAGAGTGAATCAGAATTATTTTTCGGTTCTCACACTGTCTGTTCTTTATCCAGTCCTACAAAAGTTCTGTAGTCCCCAGACCATATAATTATCACCAACAAGTACTAAAGAATGGTGCCATTTATTTTTTAAAAGGTTACATGCTTTCTATTTTCTTGGTTAAACGAACCGGCTCTGCGGCCCAGAGTTGCTCCCTTCTTCATTTCTGGGGAGTCTGTAAATGATGGACGTTTTCTGACCCCAAGGGGCAAAGGCAATGCAAAGAGGTCCTTGATCATTGAGCTGAGAATTGTAACCCTGGCCTGGCAGAAACTGGACCTGGATGACTTCCTTTGATGTGTTTTATTATGGATTGAAAACAAAGCTGACTTCTGCCCAACACCCAGGGAGAATGCATTCCTCGGAAACCCCAACAACTGACAAGCAGGGGACTCATGTCCTGCAGCCCAGCAAGCGCACTGTTTATTTTACATCTGCCCGCCAGTGTCATCCTCGCCAGCTCCCACCATTGTCTCTCTCCCCGCCTGCCCTAGAATAAAATACATCTAATACAGATCCTCTAGCCACTCCGGGGAAAGAGTGGTGTGGAAAAGCAAGAGGATTTTCCTTCATCTTACAGAGCGGTCTCAGTTTAAAACGTGGGGATAAGGAAGACAAAAATAGGTCAGGAAAGGAGAAAATAAAGTGGAGATAGTCGATGCTTTTGAATAATTTAAGCCGGAAAAAAAATCAACTCAAGATTGTTTTTAAAAGGAATTGAAAGTGCAGAAAGATTCCTTCTGTCAGCACCGCCGCTGAGCTACACTTGTGTGCATTTAAAACAACCGATGTAGGAACACGTTCTGCTAGTGTTTTGTAGCAGTGTTGGGGAAAGTGAAATGCCGTCTATTAATATTCACAGCAGAATTTTTTAAATTAAAAATATTTGATTTGTGACTGACAGCACAATCCTTTTTCTGATTTTATTTGCACTCTCTAGCTTGTACTGGTTTAAAATGTTATTCCTCCACTCTACACTAAATTAACTTTTTTCTTTTTAAATAGCGCAATTATCTCATTTAACCATTTTCTTTTAAAAAAAAATACTGTGTCTGTTAAGTTGGTGGTCAGGAGACAAAGGGAGTGAAAATAATTTTCATTTCAATAATTGCCTTCTGGTCAATTTAACTGTGCCTTATTTTGAAAGAGCCTGTCTAAATGAGATTCCTGTCCCAAATGTGTTCCCAGGCCTTAGCCCAGCCTTTAATTATTCCTGAGGTTTTTTTTCTTCAGAATAAGACGCTGCACTGAGTAATCACAAAGAAGTCAGAGAGCATCCTTGAACCTTTTCAATAGCAGAGCCACTGATATTCAAATAACATGCAAGGACCATTTGACTGCATGGGGACATAAGCATTTCCAATTCACTATTTGCATAGATCAACTGTCTTTGAAAAGGAAAGGAGCAGTTGTCTTCCATAACATTAAAAAGCCTAGTTATCAAATCAAGTGCTTAGTTTGGGGCTTTTAAAACGTTTACATTTTATCTCAGGTTGCCCTTTACCGTTTGACATGCAAATTTGGTGCAGTTAATTTAGACAATTAAAAGGATCTTCAAGGGAGCTTTGTCACCGAGAATATTCGGAGTTGTCCCCGTGGACCAGCTGAGATAAAGTTGGCCAGAACAAATGATGTCTAGGAGATTAATTAGATATTTGATAAGACATGAATCCCTAATAAGGGAATACAAGGCACAGGGGGCTGCTATGTGCTCTAAGTCAAAATTAATAACATTTAACAAGATTTTCATTTAGGCATGAAATGTCTTTTCCGGAGTATTGACTCTAGCGGTTTATTCCCCTGAGATCATCTCCCAACCTAGGAAGCCTTGTGGGGCTAAAGGCTTTTTTAAAAACAGTTTCTTTGCACAGTTTGTTAAATCTATTTGGGGGGCATTTTCATAAATTGCGTTTCCAAATTTGGAGAGGTTTTAAACATTCTTTGTTTGGGGTCAGATCTTGGGGGCCGGGGAATGAGGGTTTGAATGAGGAAACACAGTTATAGGACACAACCCGACTGAAATTTGCCTTAAAATATTTGATTCCCTGACATCAAATGCATTTCTTGTTTTTAAATCCCATTCACTTGTATTACTGTACTAGCATTGAGAGAGGAACTAAGGGTTTGCATTAAAAGCTGCTCCATATAAGGGCTGGGAAAAAAGAACAAAAACCGTAAGTATAGTGTTCAGAATCCTTTAATAATACCAAAATGAAAATATTAAGCCAAGATTTTTTTCATACAGATAAACGCATTTAATTTCTTTAAATGACCTTAACTTACGTGTGTTTGAGTGAAATGTTAACTCAACATTTTAAATAGCTTTTACATATATACCGACTTCCACAAAGTGCATCAGAAATTTAAAAAAAAAACTTCCTGAATTTCAGGAATTCACCAAAAAGGACAAAAGAGAGACAAAAATAAACCCCCTATGAGAATCAACGCTTACAAGAAAAATAAGAACACAATCTTTTTTGAACCCTATTTATACAGATGTTTATGGACTACAGAGGAACTGTCTCAGACTTCCACTTTAATGTCTCACCTTAAGCCTTTTTTAGGATGGTTTTTTTTTTAAATAAAAAAAGCGTCACTGTAACTAGATTTCGTCAGGCAGGACCTTCTGTAGCTAGAGACTAGTAATCCACACCAAGGGCGGTTTTAGGTCCCGTTGGTTTCCACTGCTCAGTCTGTGCGGGCTTGGGTCTCGCTATTGCTCTGCATCAGGAAGCTGGGTCAGTGTCAGTGTCCTGCGGGGCTGAGGGGTTGGGCTGTGTCTCTGGGGCTTGGCCCTGGACCCTGCGCTTTAGTCCAGTCGCTCCTGCAGTCTGAGCGCAGTGTGGGGGGGCGGCTCCTTCGCCTCTCCCCGGCCTGGGCTTTGCAGGGGAAGAGGGCGGCTGTTCCGTCCGGGCTCCCTACGAGTCGTTTGGCCCCGCGGTGGATTCCTTGCCGCCGCCTCCCCGGGCAGCGGTCACCCCCTCGTGCAGGATGAGGTCGGGGGACTCAGAGCGGGGGGTCTCCAGGTTGCTGGCGTCCGTGTCGCTGTCGCTGCCCTTTTTGCCCCCGCCGCCCCCGTTGTGCGTTTTAATGTGTTTGCTCAGGTGGTCGCTGCGCATGAAGCGCTTGTTGCACACGGGGCAGGCGAAGCGCTTCTCGCCCGTGTGAGTCCGCAGGTGCCGCTGCAGCTCGTCCGAGCGCGTGAAGCGCTTCCCGCAGAAGAGCCAGTTGCAGACGAAGGGCCGCTCGCCCGTGTGCCAGCGCAGATGCGCCTTCAGGTGCGAGGTCTTGCCGTAGACCTTGCCGCAGCCCGGGATGTGGCAGCTGTGCAGCCCCTTGCGCCGCAGGCTGGCCCCGGCCGGCCCCAGCCTCTCCGCCTCCTGGCAGTTGGGGCAGTCGCAGGTGGCCCGGCCCGAGTACCTGCGGGCGGAGCGGGCTGAGCCTCCCCCGGCTGCGGCGGCCGCGGCGCCCGTGATCATGGCGCTGGCTGCGGCCACCGCCGCGCTGGAGTCCGTGTAGGAGGGCAGCACGGGCTTGAAGCCCTCCTGGGTCAGCAGGTGCTGGCTGGTGGAGAGCAGATGCGAGGCGGCCGTGGAGCCCAGGCCCGTGGAGCTGAAGGCGGAGTGGGTGAGCGAGCTGAAGTCGGGGTTGTAGGTGCCCAGCTGGGAGTGCAGCGAGGCCTGGGGGGCGCCCGAGTGCAGCGAGCTCTGGAGCCCCCCGGCGGGGTTCTGCACCTCCAGCCAGGAGCCCGGGTTGGTGTGCACGTCCCACCACGAAGAGGCCGCCCCGTTGGCCACCTCCCCCGCGGCCAGGGTGGAGTGGAAGCCCGACTTGTACCACGATTCGTAGGGGTGCGCCATGCCCACCCGCGGGTACAGGCTCTCGGCCGCAGAGCTGTGCACTTTGGAGATGAAGGCCGACTGGCCGCCGGGCTCCTGCGGGGACACGCCCGCCGCCGCCGAGTTGGAGAAGAGGCCGCTGTAGTCGCTGCTGAAGGCCGAGGAGGTGGGCGAGGTGGAGGCCAGGCAGAAGGCACTGTTGGCTGTGCCCGTGCCGCTGGCCAGTCCGCTGGAGCCCCGGCTAGTGGCCACCGTGAAGCCCGAGAGACTGGAGCCCAGGTTACAGCTGGAGGTGGAGCGTTTCCAGGGGTGAAAGCCTCCCTTGGCGAAGGCGCTGGACTCGGGTAAAGTGGTCAGAGGGCTGGTGTTCCCGATCTTATTGCAGGTCGCAGCCAGCATGGCCAGGGGAGTTGTTCCAAATCTTGGCTCTTCCTAAGGGAGACACAAAGCAAGCCCGTGAGCCTCGGAGAGCCCAGGAGAGGCGCACACGCAAACACAGCAACGTGGCTAAATACTCTCTGCCCGAAAAGTAACACTGCAAAAGTAGCCTTTCGTTTTGGATGAAAACGCCACCCTGCCCAACTTGATGCAATTTCTAACTTATTTTCAGGGACCTATAGTGCTTGAATAAACGCTACAAAGCGATTTAATTTAATGATACACTTCTCCATAGTCATAATGGGGACGACCGACAGTGATGTTCTAAAATGGCACAGACGTCATTTCTTAAGAGTTCTGTAGCGGTTTGAGACTTTATGGCAATGCTTTCCTCTTTCAACGTGCGACTGTAAAGGCAAAAATCCCCAGGGAAACGAAAAAACGATGTGCTCTAAAGGCACAAGGGTTAGAGCTTACAAAATGAGCCGGCAGAAACATAAACAATTATATTGCTACATGGCTTTGGTGCAAGCATCACGCACCAGGCTGGTTCGAGAAAATCCATTCCAATTAGGCATAACCCTCCGAGTTTATTTAAAAAAAAAGTAATTTCTTGCACAACAAAATAAACTTGATACTAAAGTCGTCTTGCATGTGAACGGTACGATTGAAAATCAGCCCCCAACGCCCCCGATACATTAATAGAGTTTGTCCTTCAATTGCAGCACATCGTCATTTATATAACGAGAAACTGCAGTACAACAGCAACAGTCTTTCAGGGTAACAAACCTGCCCCCGAGAAACCACAACGAAAAACGTGCCGTTTGTATAGAGATGTTTCTCTGACTTACCCCAAGTATAGACGTAGCCATAGCACGTCCCTTGGCTGGGTGATGGGATCGAATGGGGGGCTCTGCCTTGCGCTCAGCCCGGAGAGATTGCTCAGTTTCCTCCTAGCTCCCCGCTTTACTCCAGTTGCACTAAGTACACTCCTGGCTCTGGAGGGCTAAACTCAGCCTAAGTGTGGGGAGCGCCTGCTTTGAAGTACCGCTGGTTGGGTCTCTCACCCAATGAGGGCGCAGAAAGAGCAGGCAGGAGCTGCCCTACAGCCAATCAGACACTTGGAGGTGCAAGAACCAGGGCTCGGGGCGCGTGCCAGTCAAAGGCACAGGGATAAACTCCGTGCTTTGGACTAAAGAAATTATACTGTAATTAACTTAAAAAAAACCTGGGTTTAAATATCCTTAAGGTTGTGACATAAACCAACAAAAGCCAGGAAATTCCAAGTTAGGGCTGACACTTCCTCCGTAACTAACGGGTTGTGGGAAAAGGGGGGAAAGCCACAAAGGGCAGGAGTTGGATGTCAGCATTCACTTTGAATTTTGTCAGCTTAACCATAGATTCAAATTATTCGACTGTATTATATATTCTCCATAATTACTTAGCCAATCCAACATACTAGCTGGATCCAGGAAATATGTATTTCTGTTTCTTGTAAAAAGAGGGTTTATTTGCTCAACAGGCCCTTCCTTTCACTGCCATTCTAGAATCTGGCCCATCAGGCAAATTGGGCAGGTGAGGCACAGACAATGCACATCATACATGCCCAAAAGTGATTATACAAATTTCTATCCGAGAACAGTAACCACATTCCAAACTGTATTTTACTCCTCTATATTTTTGTCAAAGTACTAAGTGATTCGTCATGTTGACGCAACATATATTTGCTAGTTTCTTTGGGGAAAGAACATGAGGCTTTTTAGTTACATATCCCCCCCCAAAAAAACGGATATTAAACTGACACGTATCTTTTTTATATTCAGATAACTGCCAAAACAAGCCCGATGAGCGATTTATTTTATTTTATTTTTTTGCTGGAGAGGAAGGTTTTTTTATAATAACAATCCCTGGTTAAAGACTTTGAATGTCAAGTTTGCAACCTGGAGCACATTTTTTCAAGCTTTATAGAAAGGCATGAAAACTGAGCTGCTAATGGCAGCAACCGTGCTTCCTCCTAGCAGTGCTAGGGCGCCGCTGGAATAAGCCTCCCCAGCACTCGCCTGTGGCCTCTGCACTGTGCACACTCCACACGCCCAGTGAGCGACAGACTTTACCTGCTCTCTGCATATGCGAAATGTAAGTCCAAACCTTGGCTCCTAAATGTATTGCAGGCTAGTCCCTTTGATTGTAATTATTAGAAGCTTCTTAAGTAATTGCATTGAACTCACCCGCACTGTGTAGCGAAAGATCAGTAGACGGACAACTTTTTAAATATTGCGATTGTATCTGTAGCGCTGAGATTATTACGGTGTCCTCTTTCTCTGTCTTCCCGGGTGCAGCTAGTTACAGTTCTGAACCAGAAATCTGAGTGCATTCAGGCAACCCTAGCTACTTGTTCTGGATTGCAGTAATATTCTCCTTTTCCTCAAATCCGCTTCAGTAATCCAGCATAAACCCCAGCACTAGATGCAAAAATACACATTGTTAAAGGACGAGGTGGAGAAAACGCTGGATTAAGGTTCTTTTTCGCTTGTCTTTATTTCATTTCTAAATGTTCCAACGAGACAAGATAGCACGTTGTTGTACATTGTAAGCATGATCCAGTCTGCAATAATTGTACCACAACGGGCAGGGTTGTCAGTGCAGATTTTCTTTCATTGAAACATGTACGGCTATTTTCAAAGGGTGTTTGCCTTTTTGACGCTGTGAATATTTAAAATAGTGGAAGTCAGGGGAAATACTGCTCTGCCCCTAATACTTTGCACGTTGACTTACGCTGAACACAGAGAGCCAGCGAGTGAATTGCAATCCCTGTCTCCAAGAGGTCTGCCTGGAGCAGATCATAAACGGCAGTTTTACCCAGGGGGGCTGTAGCGCTCCTCGGGTGGAGGCGATCGAAAAGCGATGGGGGGGCTGGGAGGGAGCCCTGGAGCACAGGGAAGACTGGGAGTCCGACAGGGGCACCCGGGAGCCATCGGCCAACAGGTGACTCTTTCCTACGGGAGGAGCCAGCGCTCCTGTTTGTTTCGAGGATCTGCTGTTGATTTACTAATAGTGGGGATTGTTCAGTGGCAGCGAGGCGTTTCTGACCAACCCCGGGGCAGCACAGGGAGGAGAACTAGCGAGGCTTCCCCCCCTCCTTAAGGAAAGCTGACAAAGTAATGAATAAAATAATCTGCAAAGGGATTATGTTCAAAACCCAGCCATTTAACCCAGAGGGTAAAGGCACCTGAATAAGCACTGGCCTTTTCACATTTTGTGTGTCCAAATCCAGTCACATTTTCCCCTGTTTTTTATACACGCATGGGTTGGATGTTACATATAATTGTAATCAATTTGATAACAACAAAATTAACTGAAATCTACTAAAAGAAGGCACACTTAAGAAAATAGACGAATTGCAGTGAAATAGGAAACGCTCCTAAAATCTTTAGGGGGTCAAGAATTTTCTGACAGATTTTTTTATACGCCAAAAATCTAGTTTTTAAACAAAGATCAATGTGTTATGCTAAAGTGTTGAGCTGACTGTTAAAACATTTGGGGGGATAATGACAATGTAACAAAGGCCTGGTTTGGAGTGAATCACCACCCTTTTAAAAGTTAGAGCAATTTTCAGGAGAATAGCTTTCAGCAAACGCTTTACATTATTCAAAACGGCCAAATAATGCTCTATTATAGCGCCTGAATGCTGCCAGTCAGCCCATAAGTGCAATTTGTGCAAAGGCTCGGTGCCTTATCTCCACTTCTTTATAAAGAGGTGAATATAAAACAATTTCTTCCAAACCCAGACAGAGAGCACGAAAATTGCTTCCCTTTCTGCAATCAGGGCAATTTAACTGGAGTGCAATTAGCACTATTAAATGTCGATTCTGCATAAACAAATCTGACTAAGAAGCGAAAGTGGGGTGAGAACCTCATATAAACTGAAACTGATTTTTTTAAATTATGTATCCGGGTCCTTTACAATTGATCCGTGACGTTTTCATCTCGGAATATATTTACATCATAAATACACTATGGCTAAATCAACATAAATCTTTTTTAAGTCTCAGTGTGAGTACTAATAAAGAAGAATGGTCTAATTAAATGAAACAGTTCACTTCCTTTGAACAAATATTGTTTCCCACCTTCCCTTTAACATAGATCTTTTGATCTCTGCGACTACTAAAGTTGCTGTCTTCAGGAGGTAAAGCTGGGAAACAATTCGTTCATTAAAGCTGATTGGAAGGCTCATGGGTTCACATTCAAGAGCGTCAGATGAAATGGTTCTTCTGTTCAAACAGGGCTCTGGGAAAGAGCTGCCAAATATTTTCCAAATACATCGATTTAACAGCAGTTAAATGTGAGGTTGCTGGACGATTTCCCGGGAATCCTAGGACGGACACGGACTTTACACACTGATGTTAGGGGGGCGGGGAGGGAGGAAGGTGTAAACCTTTCCAAGTTCAGGAGAAGCAATCAGATTCTCCGCCAAACAAGAAACCCGCAAAAATGCCCATCGCTTATACAAATAATTGCATCCTGCCATTTTTTAGCATCAGGGCTTCCATAGGAACATCTCTTTCAATTATGCTTTCCATTTACATGATACAGACTCCATTATTGATTATGAGAGCAGCGCCGAGGGGGACCAGATGATAAATTAATAACTTTAGTTAAGAAAAGGCTTCCCCACTATTTCTATGCAAGAGTAGATATTAAAAAGGGGGAGGGGGGTTATATAGAGAGAGCCCATGGTGCCTGTTGAGTCCCTGAATTATTTCTGCTGTAGAGTTTTTCATTCGTGGGCAAAGATGAAGTGCAGCTTTTGATTAGAAGAACATCTTTTGTAGTTCATAAAAAGGGAATGAGCACAGGGATCAAATAGATCATGGAAATTAAGTGAAATTATGGAACTCTCAGACAGTTTGTACTTGAGCTTTCATTTTATATTTGTTACATAACTCACTCCCACTCCCACCCTTACCCAGATAAATAAAGACCCCAAGATGGAGCAATTGATGGACGAAGCTTTAATCTTTCCTCTATCTTTAAGGTGCCACTATTTAGAGGTAACGGGAGACACACATACTCTGCAGTTGTGAAATCTGCAGGATACATTGAAAAAAATCCTTGTCTCTTAAGTGCTCTCCAAACATTTGCCTATAGAACTAATTTTCTTCCTCGAAATTTATTTGACCCATATATTTTAACCCCCCCCCCCGTTCTGTTTATCTCAAACGAAGACACGTTAACAATTAAAGGGAAGACTGCAGTGTCAAAGGAAGGAAGGTGACTGTAGACTGTATGATGATTTTAATTACTACAATTATTGGAAGATTATTCAACAAGCTTCATAGATTTGTTTACTGCATCGATAGGAAAAGCCTCAGAAACATTTTATGAGGATTTTATCTTCTTGGTTCACATTCCTTACAATACTGTTATGGTATATAGATTAGACGTGACAAGATCAAACCGCAGCAGGTTTGAAACTCAGCCAATGCTAGCGTTCTTAGCGCTATCTGTATTGAAATTAATGGGTTTCTAAGTAAAGGGAATTGAATTAGCAAACGATTGGACCCATATTTACAGAGCATATAGCTACCTTTTGCATATAAGTCGGTTAAAGAAGAAGCTCTGATTACTTAAAATGCTACCAAATTTCCGAAGTTGAGAAAGATTGGCCATGTTTATTAGTTTTGCTTTCTAAATATACAAGCCTAAATACCAGCGGTATCATTACTTTCAGATTTCTTAACTTCCACGTCTTCCTTTAGTAGGGCTCATTAGATGTGAGGGCAAGCATTTGCACAGGTAGGTAGGTAAACGCGACATTAGACACGTTTGCTCAAACAGTGCACATGAAAAGGGAAGATTTATTTTTTTAATCTCTGATCTTTTCATGTACAGTTCTTCTGATATTGGACTAGTTTTTTATTAACATCTATGGCAAGGTATGACTCAGTATGCTGGGTTGTGACTAAGGAAACTAGCTGTAGCTATAGGTATATGGGAATGTAATAAGCAAGATGACTGGCATTACCAAGTGCTCTTCAGTCCACAAAGACCAATACATCCTACAGCAGGTTTTGCCCATTAATGAATTGCTGATTTCGATCAGGAAAAATACACTGTCTCTCTCCCATCTCGATATTCCCCTTTTCTCCTTTTCCCCTTGTCCTGGTATTAGGACTACGAAAGACGGAGAGCCGTTCATTGTGCTCCTATGTGTGCTATAATTATTGGATCTCAAGCTTAAGGTGAATTTCAGCTGAGATCATGAACCATTTCACGTTCAAATGCAAGCTTGCAGTACTTTCCTAGTGGCAATTAGGAGCCTATTACAAGCCATTAGATTGATCAATGTACCTTAAACAATGTGAATGATTTATATGGCGAAGAAAAAACCTTCTTACATCCATTGTACTGTTCCAGAGACCAACCTGGCCCCGTGAGTCCATCCATCATAGCTTTAAACAAGAAAAGCTATTTATTTAGAAAACTTACATGCAAAGAAACAGGCTCGGTTCGTTCGTCTTGAGAGGTATTCGAGCTTTGTCTGTTTTTCTCTTTATTGGTAAAGAGACGTAGGCTAGAAGAATTGGTGGGTGGGAGGAAGAGATTTGCTGGGTTCCAAACGGATTAATTCACCTTGTACCTGAAAGAAGGAAACAAAGAGATTCCTGACTGCTTCCTAAGCAATCCCCTCATCTGCTGTGTAGAGGCAATGCAACGAGAAAAGCTCTGGGTTACATGTTTGTTTAACGAAGTGTTTGGGTAGCTTTGTAGCCTTTTAATTACAGCGGGGACACAGACCCATTAGCCATTGAAGTTCTAAAACGGTAAAGGAGCTGAGACCTAACCAGATGAAGGAAGGGCTATGCCACAGCGTTCCCTACAATGGCTAAATATTCCAACTAACCTAAAACGAAGAAATTACTAAATATCTGCGGCGATCAAAGCCAGCCCAGCCCAGCCCCCCTCCCCCCATAGGCCTGGGTCTGTTTGCAGTTGAACACAAGACACATTGAACTTCTCACGACAAGGAAATTCATTCCAGTTTCTGACAGCCTGCAAACCAGGGGGCTGAGGGAAAGGACTGACCCACTTCACACTTGCTAACACACTTCTGGTTAGGCTTTGCCTACATTCAGGTCGAAACGACCAGAAGCTGGTTTACGGAACTAGTTTCTGAACTCAGTGCAAGGGGACATGTTTATATTTTAATCACACCGTGATTGGATGAGTTGTTTTCACAGTTCTCTGAATGAAGTGCTTTGAATTTAAAACACTGGGAAGAAGGAAAAAACCCACACAAACTAACTAAGCTTTTCTTTTAAATATCCCAAGTTATCCCCGCTGGGGACAACGTAACCGGTGGAAATATTTGTTAAAGTGTGCACAAGAATTGCAATTGCAATGTATGTACCCTTCGGCTGGACATTTAATCCAACATCTCACAGGAGTGACGATGTTAACTAGCACGAGATTCTAAGCATTAATTTGTCATGTGCCAGTTACCGTCTGGTCTGTTGTTTTCTACATTCTAATCGCTAGCAATCCCTTCAGAGCTTGTCAAAAGTAACCCTTTATCACATCATTGGATGAGAAAGAGCAGGAGGTAAGCACAGTGCAACAGCATCGGTACAAAGAGACAGGGTGTCAAATCCCATCAAGAGATATGAGCCTTTTTTTTTTTTAAATCAGGGACTGCATACCATTAATTTAGAATCTGTTTTTCCAATTTGTTCATATGAGATTCAAGCCTATTTATTTACCAATCTAGTTATCAACTGGCTTCTCTTCTTGATTTAAGAAAAGATTAGTAAAATGCATCATCTACCATGTAAACCGAGCAGTAGAGGCAATAGGACGAGGCGAACTGTCCTTCTCTATAGGAGATCCTATAATGAGAGAGGGAGTGTTTCTACTGAGTCTGACAAATACCAAACTCGGTTCTTCCCTTTCTTACAGAGCCTACACCACCAAGAGCGTAACACACAGAAGCCGCAGAGTGTCCTGCTTACCTTAAAGTTGTCCCAGAAAGAAGAATAAAGGACATGGAGGCCCTGTTCAAAGGCTTTCCACACACCGTTCATTTAGCTTTAATGGATTTTTTTCCCTCGCTCTCTTTCTCTCTCCTTTTCCTCCAAAGCTTTGTACTGGACACCTCTCCCTGGAGGGTTACTGTGCCAACTTCTCCGGACAGGTCCTATCGTTCCCTTACTTTGTCTCTGTGCAAAAAGTACAGCTACTTAAAGTGCTTTGCTCAAGCCTAAACCCAGACTTGAATGCTCGCTTGCAAAAAAACAGCCTATGCCTTCATAAAGTGCTGCTTGAGGCAGTTATATTACATCTGGGTTGCATTGCCCTGTAATGATCAGTCTTCTTATTGTGATCAAGTGAACTTTTACTAATCTCCACATTTATTGTTTAGGTAAATAGATGCTGCTTTTAATCAATATGGAGGGCCACACCAATGCAACTCAAAGTAACTTAAGTCAACTGTAAAGAGTTCAATGTGTGTATAATTACAGAGGACGTCAACTATTCACTTCAATCTAATTCAATGTCTCTGTACAGGGGGGAAGGGCGGGAAGGGGAGGGGTAGGGAGAGAGGAAAGGAAAAAAGAAAAAGCCACAGAGGCCAAGCAGCAGCCCAGCTGAACTTTCAGGTTGCTTAACAGATCGAAACAGCTAGGTGTGTGTAAGCGTCCGGGTGCAATACAACACTTTCTTCCCACACAAAAGATTGATTGCATCTTGCCCTGGCATTAAATGTGCTTTTATCAGAAGAAGCTGAAATAATGCATATGGTCATTTTAAAAGAAAGCAGGTTTCCTTTGCGAATACACCTATTATTTCAACAGTACTCAAGAACTGTTTCAATAGGGCAGGTTGTTGCTTACAGAAATACATTTGAATATACACTGAGGTTTTAAAAAAACATTTTAGTCTGAGTTATGCCTGAAGTTCTCATTAAATTTACCATTTGCAAAGGACAGATTAAATGAAAATGGCTTTTAGAAAAATAGAGCTGGAAATTATTTTGGCCTTTCTGACCTGGAAAAGGTGATAATTTACAGCTACACCAGATATTGAATATGTCTGGGCTTTTAGGCATTCGCTAACAGTTTCAGTTCTCTACATAGCTGAACTCGGTCTGGGACCATCCAGGAAATCATCTTTTTTGTTTGATATGCTTAAGAAAGCGGTGAACTGAAGAATTTCCCACTGCAGCTGCAAACCTAGCTGAAACAGTATTGAGGGAGAATTGGTCCTTTTTGGACAGAACTGAGGCATGAATGCTGATTGTCAACTCTTTATAATATTTGCAAAGCAAATATAGTTAACTTCTCTCTGTTCTCTATCAGTGCAACCCTTCTTTCAGGTCATTTACATAAATGTCTCCCCACTGGCTATTTCAGACTTAAACAATCAATAGAACATTATGTAACATAAGACAGGTGGGGTCAGTGAGTTCCCCCTTAAAGGATCACTTTGAGTGGGATTTCTCAAACTTCTAAGTGATTTAGGAGCATGAGTCCTATGGACTTTTAGTGAGATGTGTTCTTAGGTGCTTTTGAGAAATTCCACCCTTTGCACTCAGTTTCCAAATTCAGAAGATGAAGTGGGTTTTCGCCCACGAAAGCTTATGCCCAAATAAATTTGTTAGTCTCTAAGATGCCACAAGTACTCCTAGTTCTTTTTGTTTATACTGTAGTGTGTCAGCAGATCCTAACTGCGAGATGAGATTGAGTCAGGAAGTCAGATGGGAACTAGCTGGTTTTCACTTTTTGCAAAATGAAGTAAAATAGGTTTTTCAGACAAGGCTTGTGGAATGGACAGGAGGGGATGTCATGTCTATCGTGCTCCTACTTTATTACTGAGAGTTGAATCCTGTCGTCCTTACCCAGGTAAAAGTCCCATCGAAGACAATGGGAGTTTTATTTGGATAAGGATGGCAAAATCTGGCCATTTGTTGTTGTTACCCGGTGGATAACACGAAACAGCTACTCCTCCTGTATGGAACTATTTTTGTGAAACGTCTTGTCAAAAATGTCCTTTTTTTGTGGTTATGTGTAAGTTGCTGTCTCCATCTGAACTAGCCTAAGAAGGAGTGCCAAATTTTACTCCGAGCTACATAATTGGGGTTGAGAATAACATTACTGATGCTTAAACATCTGATGTTTCCTTCTGTAGAATGATATGACTTTAGGTCTTTAAATGACACTTTAGTTTCCACTGCTTTCAGTTCCCTGGAGCGTAGTCTTATTTAGGGTGCTCAACACAATCTATACTTTAATTTTAGTCCTGTTTTAATGGGATTGACTAAAATGATTATAAATTCTAAGTGGGGAGAAGACACAAATGTTTGCTATCCCTAGGTGGGAACCTTTTTAAGTGTCTCTGCCCAAATATCTGTTTAGGGCCTACACTAAAATTTACAATCCGGTGATTAACTTTTGAAATGGGGGGAGGATCAAGAGTAGACATGAGCAATGTTTGAAAGGGTGAGAGGAGTTTAAATAGTCATCAATTACTAAATACTGTGACGGTATGGAAAAGTATACAATCACATTTTGTTTAGTACTAATGCTCGATTGTGATAATTTGGGAACCATATTTATCACACAACAGTTTGTTCTTCAGTTTACACAAAAGTAAAACCATTTCATTAACTAGATAAAACATTTGCAAATAAACTAGGATCTTCTGGGAAGTAATAAAACCTTCAAAATACTCAGTTTTCAGTGTGCCAAAAGTGCAGACTAGGAATACAACACACCTTATTTACTTTAACATGTGCTTACGTTGGCCAGTGGAATCCATGGGCCAATGTTTATTTGTATGTGTGAGAGTACCTAATCATATAAACCTAGATATTATTCCAAGATAGTATGTATAGGAACTTGTGAGGGGTAGGAGAAGGGTATGATACCAAGAGCTTTGAAGCTCTGTAAGTGAACCTCTCCAAATGAAAACTATTTGCAATTGAGCGCTCGCTCGCTCTCTCTCTCCCTCACTCACACGCACAGACACAAAGTATGATTAGATCAGGAGGGGGGGAAATCCCTTTAAATTAGTTACTCTTCAAGAAAATCCAGTCAGATTAACAGTTTGGTAGTTCGATACGCGACTCCCCTTTTGTTACAATATTTTTCAAACCACAGTTGCCATAACAACCAAATATATTTTTCTTTAATTTTTTTTAATCTGTTTGAAAAAAAATTCTTACCAGAATTCTTTCATAATAGCTTCCATTAACTGCAGTGACTTTTATTGGTGAGGCCAGCACTGCTGTCTCCTGCTATCACGTCATTCACAAATCTAGCAGATGTTTTGTTTGCTAAAGCCAATTTAAGCTTTAGAAAACATGTATTTTTTCCACCTCCAAGGAGCAAATACCAATAAGGATGGGATTCTGCTAATTTGATAGCAGCTAAAGCACTTGATACCCACCATGATAGCAGGCGGAAGCTAAAAATATCTAACAATCCCAGTCATTTCAACAAAATAAAATAATCCCAAAACAAAGGCCCAACAGTCAGACCCATGCTTTCCCGTAAGAGTCTTATATACTGGAGTGCCAAAAAAAAATGAGGGAGAGCCCTTTACTGAGAGACTAGCTAGTAATCTCAGGCTTTATCATTTAATATATCTCTGTTAAACTCTTGAAATAAATGTAGCTGTAAAAGAGAGCAATTTGGTACAACTGAACACCAAGTGTTGTAAAATGGAATGCACCTAGTATATTTAGTCACAGCAAAAAAAAAACCCAAATAAATAAATAAAGAATAACATGTGCAGTGCGGCTGCCTGATAACATGTGGAAAATTTTCACAGGGTTTTAGGGTTCGATCATTGACTTGAATAAGGAATAATCACCATGATAACTGCATTGTTACAGGCACACAAACTCTAGAGTGACAAATATTGTCAGTTTTTGTTTAAACTCCTAATCATTAATTTTATTATAATAATTAACTTGCCCTTCCACAGCAGTTCCCTTCTGAAAAATCTCAAAGCACATTATATACACATCAGTTAATAAAGTCTCACAACAGCTCTCTGAAATATTATCTCCATTTTATAGATGGGGAAACTGAGGCACGGTGTAAATTACTTACTCCAGATTACACACAGGATCAATATCACATTAGATTTCACATTTACATTCTATGTGTACAAACTTGACCATTTCACCTTTTTACAGTAGAAAACACAATTTATCCATTCATATTGCACATTTCAGGAGCTGCACTTTTCTTAAAGGTACACATTCAATAAACCTACTTATTGTATCTATTTACATTCAGAGGGTCCTCTTTGTACTAGAAAAACTATAAATTTTTTTAAATGTAATTTTGTTGCAAATGGCATGGCATCCAAAAAAAAGAGCTGCATGACTTTTAAGGTTCTAACCTCAAGTTTAAGAACCCCTGCCTTAGAACAAAATAAGGGTGTGTAAGCTGTGTGTGGTAGTCTTAAGATTTAGTGAATGGAAAACTAATAAAAGATAGCCATCTAGTGTGGGCATATTATTTTTCTTGGGGTGTGTGTGTCTTTTTAGCCAAATGCTAGTTTTTTAGGCCTTCTACATTATTGATTTAAGAATATATTGCTACATATCATATGGAACACTTTCTTTCCATCCATTACTTTTAGCAGCTGAGCATGCAATTCTTACTCATGTAAGTAATGCTTATTAACTCCAGTGGTGATACTACAGATTTACACAAGTATAACAGAGATAAAGATCTGCCCATTGATTTCAGTAGGACTACTCCCATAAGTAAAGGTCAGAGATCTAGCCCATTGGTTTGTTGGTGTGGTCATTAAGAACTTTAGTGAAAGGTCTGCCTTTAAACAGGGCCGGCTCCAGACCCCAGCGCGCCAAGCACGTGCTTGGGGCGGCATGCTGCGGGGGGTGCTCTGCCTGTCGCCGGGAGGGCGGCAGGCGGCTTCAGTGGACCTCCCGCAGGCGTGCCTGCGGAGGGTCCGCTGGTTCCGCGGCTCCGGTGGAGCATCCGCAGGCATGCCTGCGGGAGGTCCACCGGAGCTGTGGGACCAGCGGACCCTCCGCAGGCACGTCTGCAGGAGGTCCACCAGAGCTGCGGGACCGGCGACCGGCAGAGCGCCCCCCGCGGCGTGCCGCCGTGCTTGGGGCGGCGAAATTCCTAGAGCCACTCCTGCCTTTAAAGCAGCATTTTATATTTTAGTTTCTGCTGTCTGGCAGAAATAATCACAACTGATATATGTAGATTAAAATTTCATGGGGGATAGCAATCTCTTCCTTTGCATGTTGGTTTTTATTATTGTGTAACTGAAGGGATAAAACTTTCTGTAATTGATTTTTCTCCCCATCCTTGCAAAGTGTTACAAAAATATACACACATGTAAATATATGGCAGCTTTTCAGAATGCTGAGCTGTAGAGAAGCAACAGCCGGTCCAGAATTGTAGTTTCTCTTTTTGGTTTAGGAACACTGCTGTGAGGAGTCTGATCTAATACTCTTTGATCATTCAGGTCACTTTAAAATAAAAAGTGGAAGTGGCATTTCAAACTACTGCAATTTAGAATGACTGATAATATTAATAATCTTTATCTTCACATCTGGCCCACTAGTTTTTATTTGCTGCATCTTTGTTACCCAGTTCAAGATCCTGTAATACCTGCAATGAGTTTGCTGTATTGAAAGAAAATGACAAGTAATATACGTTCCTTTGTAATACTGCATATTTTTGGAATGAGCATATGAAGAAATATGGGTGAGCTGTATTATATTTAGCTAACAAATTAAAATATTTTGTTCATATGCTTTAATAATATAGTCCTATTTTATTGTGTCATCAGAAGTTGCTCTAGTAGGTGTAAAAATCCATAAGAAACCTTTCAAATGTAGAACTATTGGCACTATTTGAATTTCTGTACATTTACTGTGATCTTTGATAATGATTATAGCAAATGTGGGTGAGATAATATCTTTTGTTGGACCAACTTCTGTTGGTAAGAGAGACAAACTTTCGAGCTTACACAGAGCTCTTCTTCAGCTCAAAAGCTTGTCTGTCTCCAACAGTAGCTTGTCCAATAAAATATATCACTTCACTCACTTTGTCTCTCTAATATCCTGGGACCAACATGGCTACAACAACAGTGCATACATCAAATGGGACAGTTTAATTTACTGTAGGTATCCAAAATTATTTCTTAAATCAATAATACACATGTTCCTTACAGCTTACTCATCTCAAAAGTTATGGGAAGTGTCTCAGTGTTGATCTTAACTACTTTAACATGACTTTTTATTAGGCTCATGATTTAAAATAATTACACAAAATGCTTCTTGCTAACTTTTAAAATAAAAACTGCTGCATTATGTTAATAGAGTTGAATGTTCATTGGCCAACTCTACAAAAGGGTTACTCTTTGAAATGTTCTCTAGAGCTTTAAGGCATTTGAGTGTCTTCAGGTTGTGGTTTTATAAGTTTTTGCTGATGGAAAACTGTTTAATAAACAGTCTGAAAAATATTTAAAGTTTGATTAATAACATACAGTGCCATGTAATTTACATAATATAAAATATGAAGTTTAACTTTAACATGTGGCCAAAAGGGTATGTATTCCACATGGTTGGAAAAATGGGAACAGGAGCACTCCCATTATCTGAGCAGGAGGAAAATAGTAGTTACATTAAGCCAATAAAATAATTTTTTTAGAGTATATTCAACTATTACCTCCGATTGGGCCAGAACATCTCCTCTGCATTTTTGGATGGAGGGGATGAAAATCCCATGCATTGCCACCCAGGAGGATATGGAATTCAGGAGTGCTGCTCCTTTGCCCCTCATTACATAGTTTGGTCACTTTTCAAACACTTTTAAGTTCTAGAAAAGAGGAAAGTGTAAGTTGCATGTTTGTGTTGGAATAACTCAGGAATCAAATTTGGATTTTACAAATAGCTTTTTCTATTATAGAAACAAAATTTAGGCTAATTATTACAGTTGATAAAAATGGGCCATTGTGAATTCACAATATGTTGTCATTAATAATGTTCAACTGCACTGTTCTTATTAACCAGATACAGCATAAGGGCTTGAAACAAAGGATGATATACTGCCTTTATACCATCTGCGCATGAATTTCTCATTGGCATCAGTTTTGGTTGTGCATGTAGACTGGGAATAGTATATTGCCAAATATGTGTATAGTGAAGTGGTTTCACAGCATGTATATGTGGCAGTTTCCATGTTTAACTTTTGAACTGCTAATTTTACACAATCCTTCAAAAAATACAGAACTGCAGATCTACATATCCTCTCCATTGGTGAAGACAGAGCTAAAAACAGTGGCACGGTCTTGGTTAAAATACAGAAGTTCCTTCTACAGTATGCTACTATCTGAAATATACATCCATATTTGGATCATTCTGCTTTCAGATCTAGACATGCGTCTTTGAGGTGAACCAAAATGTTTAACTGAGGATCTGTGAGATTCGATTATCCTCCCCAAATATGCTTGATTCCAAATTCAGGTGGAGCTCATACTTAAGCTCCAAAAGGGGAGATGGATGGATGGATGTTTAGTAAAAAAAAGTGCTTAGTAAGACATACTAATTATGTATATTCTTCTTAGCTTTACATCTATTTCTGGAGCAGTATTACCAACTCCTATAATTTCATCTCATGACTTATGATTTTTGGAGGATTGTTTCTTTTTTAATTTTCCCAGAATATCACAATTGCTGGCATCAAATTCACAAATTTTCCTGTATTAAAAATGGCCTCCATCTCATATTGCTTTAAATGGGATTGAAGCCAGAGAGAACCAAAGACTGATTAGGTGGAGCTGCTCAGTCTTCTATGCTGACTAGCTACTAGCCACCTAGGTCTTCAAAGGTTCTGGATCCACATTGCTTAATTGAAATAAATGTGACTGTTTATCTTTTTATACATTTTTATTAAACTGAAATAAAATATACATATCACCAAAGCTAAGCTATTAATAATAAACTAAACTTAAAAGGAAAGAAAACTACTATCACATCAAGTTAAAATCAAACAAATTAGTCTCAAAATTGGATTAGATTTAAATAATCAAATGAATACCAAAAATAATCAAGACTTTTCAATTATAAGAATAAGTCTAAAAAGGTTGACTATAAATCCCAACTAAAAATGTTGTCAAAGTCCATCCAATTTAGGGCTTGAATGGTTAAGTATTTTAATACTGAAGCCAAACTATTGTCTAATATCTAAACCACAACCTCAGAGCCAATTATAAAGCTTCCTTGTTAGACTACAGTTCTTATGTGATGACTAACTCTTTCCTCTCCCCTTAACAGACATGTGGAAAATCATGGAGCAGGTCCTCAAGGAATCAATTCTGAAACACCTAGAGGAGAGGAAAGTGATCAGGAACAGTCAGCATGGATTCACCAAGGGCAAGTCATGCCTGACTAACCTAATTGCCTTCTATGATGAGATAACTGGCTCTATGGATGGGGGGAAAGCAGTGGACGTGTTATTCCTTGACTTTAGCAAAACTTTTGATACCGTCTCCCACAGTATTCTTGCCAGCAAGTTAAAGTAGTATAGACTTAATTAATGGACTATAAGATTGATAGAAAGCTGGGTAGCTTGTCGGGCTCAACGGGTAGTGATCAATGGCTCCATGTCCAATTGGCAGCCGGTATCAAGTAGAGTGCCCCAAGGGTCAGTCCTGGGGCCAGTTTTGTCAGGGCCGCCCAGAGGATTCCGGGGGTCCGGGGTCTTCAGCGGCGGGGGGCCCTTCCGTTCCGGGACCCGCCGCCGAAGTGCCCCGAAGACCCGCGGCGGGGGCCCCCCCGCCGCCAAATTACCGACGAAGCGGGACCCGCCGCCGAAGCGCAGCCCGGTCTTCGGCGGTAATTCGGCGGCGGGGGAGAGCCCCCGCCGCGGGTCTTCGGGGCACTTCGGCGGCGGGTCCCGGAACGGAAGGGCCCCCCGCCGCCGAAGACCGGGCTGCGCTTCGGTGGTGGGTCCCGCTTCCCCCCCGCCCCGGCCCCAGCCCCAGCCTCTTACCCACGGCTCCCTCCTCACCCGGAGTCTCAGCGCCTCGCCGGAACAGCCGCAGCGTGTGGCCGGCGGGGCCTGAGCTCCGTCCCGCTCAGAGCCGTGTGGTGAGGGGGCGGGGCTGGGAGCGCCACGCCGAGCGGAGGGAGCTGAGCTCAGCCCGGAGCTCCCAGCCCCGCCCCCTGACCACGCGGCTCCGGGCGGGGCGGAGCTCAGGGGCCCCCCCGGAGACACGCTGAGGCTCTGATTTGAGGACGCCGCTTGATGCGCTGAGGCTCCAGGAGAGGGGCGGAGGCGGGAGCCTCCGCTGTTCTCTTGGGGGCCCCTGCGGAGCCCGGGGCCCGGGGCAAATTGCCCCCTTTGCCCCCCTCTCTGGGCGGCCCTGAGTTTTGTTCAATATCTTCATTAATGATCTGGTGGGTGGCGTGGACTGCACCCTCAGCAAGTTTGCAGATGACACTAAACTGGGAGGAGTGGTAGATACACTGGAGGGTAGAGATAGGATACAGAGGGACCTAGACAAATTAGAGGATTGGGCCAAAAGAAATCTGATGAAGTTCAAGTGCAGAGTCCTGCACTTAGGACGGAAGAATCCCATGCACTGCTACAGACTAGGAACCGAATGGCTAGGCAGCAGTTCTGCAGAAAAGGATCTAGGGGTTACAGTGGACAAGAAGCTGGATATGAGCCAACAGTGTGCCTTTGTTGCCAAGAAGGCTAACGGCATTTTGGGCTGTATAAGTAGGGGTATTGCCAGCAGATCGAGGGACGTGATCATTCCCCTCTTTTTGACATTGGTGAGGCCTCATCTGGAGTACTGTGTCCAGTTTTGGGCCCCACACTACAAGAAGGATGTGGAAAAATTGGAAAGAGTCCAGCAGAGGGCAAGAAAAATGATTTAGGGGCAGGGGCGGCTCTACAAATTTGGCCGCCCCAAGCAGTCATGCCCGGGAGGCGCGCGGGAGCAGCGTACCTCCCGCGGGTATGACTGCGGAGGGTCCGCTGGTCACGCAGTTCGGCTGGACCTCCCGCAGCTGCGGGCGGTTCGCTGGTCCGGCGGCTCTGGTTGAGCTGCCGCAGGCATGCCTGCGGGAGGTCCAGCCGAGCCGCCGGCCGACCGTCCCCTCCGCAGTCATGCCTGCGGCAGGTCTGCTGCTCCCGGGGCTCCGGTGGACCTCCCGCAGGCATGACTGCGGCAGGTCCGCCGGCCCAGCCTGCCGCCCCCCCGGGAAAGGGCCGCCCCACGCGGGTGCTTGCCCCGCTGGGCTCTGGAGCCGGCCCTGTTTAGGGGGCTGGAGCACATGACATATGAGGAGAGGCTGAGGGAACTGGGATTGTTTAGTCTGCAGAAGAGAAGAATGAGGGGGGATTTGATAGCTGCTTTCAACTACCTGAAAGGGTGTTCCAAAGAGAATGGATCTAAACCATTCTCAGTGGTAGCAGATGACAGAACAAGGAGTAATGGTTTCAGGTTGTAGTGGGGGAGGTTTAGGTTGGATGTTAGGAAAAACTTTTTCCCTAGGAGGGTGGTGAAGCACTGGAATGGGTTACCTAGGGAGGTGGTGGAATCTCCTTCCTTAGAGATTTTTAAGGTCAGACTTGACAAAGCCCTGGCTGGGATGATTTAGTTGGGAATTGGTCCTGCTTTCAGCAGGGGGTTGGACTAGATGACCTCCTGAGGTCCCTTCCAACCCTGATATTCTATGATTCTACGATAGAGTTTAATAGAGCACACTTGATAAGCAGAAGTTTGGCAACTTTTTTATTTACCAGAAATTATAGATGATAACCTCAAGTTTGCAAGAACTTTTAGACACAGTACTCATTTTAGTGACTATTTACATAACAACATTTAGGGCTGTTTAAATTAGGAGAACTTTACTTTTCAGCACCTTCCTAGTGAGGGTTCTGTTGGTATTCGCAGACACATGCACTCAGACAAACTTCCACTTTCACACCCTAACTTTAAATAGGCAGGGACATCTCCCAGTTAAGAAAAACAAAAGACTCAAATAGAAAAAGGAAAAATAAGATAATGATTATAAAAGAGGGAGGCATTTGCAAACTTTTCAGCTCCCATAGTTTTCTGAACTGTCCTAGAGTAGGAAATCAAACTTCAGTCAAGGAGCCAGACAGTGATGTTCTGCTAGCACAGTGCTTCTTGCTAGTGGGCCTCCTCTGGGTGCAGGGAGACTGGGCAAAGGCTGTGGTGGCCTCTTTGTTGATGTTGCGACTTCCTCTCCTCCAAGTAGCCAGTACTGGAGATTCTGGAAATTCAGTCTTCCCATGGGTAGCTTGCTGATCTGGAAGGCAAGGCTTCTCAGTCTTACTCTTGATTTATATGATTTGCAAACCTTGCTCACTCTGCCTTGCAGCGCCTTCTTCTTCAGCCAAATCAGGTGCGAGGCTCATCTTGGAATTTAGTCCAGCCAGGTTCTTATTAGGTCATCCTGTGTGAATGTCAACTTGGAAAAGTCTTGCTGAAATCAGCAATGTAAAAATATTTGATGTTTGCATATCACTGACATCTGTGACTCTCCAAAATATCAGAAATCTGGATACATGGGGTAACTTTTGAGGGGGATGGCATGGTCTTATCTGGGGTGAAAAGGTCTTGAGCTGACATTGTGTCACCAGTTTAAGGAAAATTTGAATATAAAAAATCCTATAAAAGTAGCTGGTTGAGAAAGAACCCTAGGAACGACTAGTTACTCAACATTCATCCATCAGCAAAATTAAAAATATGTTCAAAGTTATGATCAGTTTTATCATCTTCATTTTTTTTTCTCTGCAACTAAGCATTTTTATTTATTTATTTATTTACAATACTCTCTTTATTTTGGAAATGGGCTGTAAGTCAAACAGCTTATCTTCTGGAATCTTCATCTTGATTGAGAAAAGTTGGTTTAAATCTATCAAAATGAAACCCACTCAAAACATAAAATTTTGAAGTTTATACACAGTCTGCATTCCCATATAAGCTATTGCTTATGCAGTGCCCTCACTCCAGATAGTCACAATTTCCCTGCAGTCTTTGCACATGGAAGTGAGGCTACCAGTAGTACAGATGGCCACCAACATTCATTTATTTCAGTGAGACTGAAGTCACGCTGCCTTCAGGAAAGATGACTGCTGCTGTAATATTATGGGGCTGGTCAGGAAACCATGATGAGACAATGGAAAAGGAAGGAGTTTGAAAAGGTGCAGGAGGAGACATAATGTAGGAAAACATGGCAGTAGGAGACTGAGAGGGTGTAGAAGTATGTGGTATGCTGGAGAGAGATGACTCAAGGTTCAGAGAGAGATATTGAGAGGGTGCAAGGAATGGAAGCAGGAGATGACTTAGGGGGCTCCAAGGGAATTCATATGCAGAGGAATTAGGGTACAGGAAGGGAAACTGAGGGGGTCCAGGAGAATGGGATTACATGAGACAGACATAAGGGCAGGTAAAAGTGGGTGCAAGATAATGTGAGGCACAGGGAGGGAGAGTGAGAGGAACAGAGGAATGTGTAGAGCAGGAGGAAGACTGCAGAGGTGCAAGGGGACACTGAGGGGTGGCTGAGTGGGAAAATGTGAGGGGTATGATATTGGAAAAGAGAAATGTGGGGCAGTTGGGAGACAGAAGACTATGGGAGTGCATGGAGAGAGAATGTGAATAGGGGAGGAGAATGGGCAAGAAAAGAATGGAGATGGGAAAGGAAGAGACAGGATAGTGTCAAGGTGTTGGAGTAGGTGAGGGCAAGTGGATTCTCATTTTGAGTAGCCAGTAGGGAGGCTTGCATTTTCACATATAAATTTAAGGTTGAATTTTGAACCTGAAATGATCACATGCACTTGTGGCTAGCTTTCCCCAGAAGGCTCAAAAACTGGAAGGTAAATAATCCCCTCCCCTCCAAATTAAAAAAATCTGGTTATTAGTATGAAAATCTCTTGTGTGTTTTTTTTAAAGGTCTGTCACAGGGTAGCTGGCCCTTTAAGGGAAAAGGAGACCTAGCCCACCTGTGACATTGTTCACTTGTCTCTTCAGGTGGAGAAAATGAAGATGGGTCATGTGATTCAATCAGTCCTAGGGCAAATAAGGGAGAGGCCCAGGGAAGCAGAGAGGAACTGTAGTAAAGGCCTGGATTAGGAAGTTCCTGCAAGAGATCCAGGGTAGCTAGGAGAACAACAGAGTGGGCCGTTGCTTGCTAGTGTTTCTGAGACACAGAAAAGACAACTTAGAGTTTTGGAACCTCTGCTGGGGGTAAGGACTCTAGGTAGGATGGCCTGAGAGTAACTGCTTGAAGAGTAGGGATATATTCCATCCAGCAGCCTGTCCCAGCCCTTTTTAGCTGAAGAGCAGACTGAAACTGAAAAACTGCCCCAGGCCTGACAGAAGAGGCCAAAGCTGAGTATGAACTTTTGTATTGTGTGATAATGGGCTTTATTTTTGGGACTTTGAGGATTGTTTTGAACTGTTGATATTATTAAATCAACCCCCCAAGCAGGGGTGTTAGTCATAAGAAAGCCTTTGTGGATTATTTTTGGGAAACTGAGGTGGGGCTGCTGCATTGTCCCCCCTGGCCCCTAGGCTGTCCTCTGAGAGGTGGTGACCCTTTTGCAGGGTTTGACATGATGACTGAACTCTTGTGGATGGAATACTGGTGGAGTATAAATTAATCTGGTTTTAAGTGGAGAAACAGATTTAAAACTGCCTTTGAAACTTTTTTATAAACAAGATGAGCTCCATTGCATGTCTTATCTGAATATAATACTTGCAAGTACTCTTTCTCTTACTTTTTGTTTTCTCCTTATGCAATTGTAACTTTGCTTCTCTGAAGAGAATGTAATTGTTACAGCTACTTAGTGCTGTGGTACTCCAAAGCTGTAAGGTTATGTCTACACTGCAGTAGTGAGCCTCTCAGCCGGGGTAGACTGATTCACACTAGCTTGAGGTGAGTCAGCGTGCCAAAAATAGCAGTATCAACACTGTGGCATCAGCTGAGGCTCAGGCTAGTCACCTGAGCTCAAACCAAGGGATAGGGATGGGCTTAAGACCCTGGCCTGTTACCTGAGCTGCAATGTCCACACTGCTATTTTTAGTATGCTGACTTGAGCTGACCTAACACAAGTCTGTCTACCCGGGTAGGGAGGCTTGCTCCCAGCTGCAGTGTAGACCTATCCTTGTAGGCAGCTCCAGGTCTTTGACCTACTTACTATGCTTCAATCATAAGGTACTTCAGGAGCCACAGAATATTCCAGCCTGTCCCTTGTTAAGAGCAGGATTAGAAGCTCCAAGGGAGCTCTTAATTACGCAAATATATAATAAGTCTCCAACATTCCAGATCAGGAGCAGGCAGTGAATACATGATCGTCTATGTGTTCTGAGTTTGCCCACTAATCTATTACCTAAAAATTGCAAATCTGAGGTGTGGTGGGTGTGTAAAAATGTTCTTTATAATTTTATGTCTCTGAAGATATTCTCTTGTAAATAATTTCTCCTTTTCTAAAGATACCACCAGAATTCTCACTCCTGGAGAGTAGATTATCCAAAGGAAGCAGCAATTATTACATAAGAGGCTTGGAAAAACACAAGCTTATACCAATAAGGAACATGGCTGTATTTTTGTTCTGTTTTTTGAAATTTTGTTTGTATGTTTTAATCAGGGAAGGAAACAATGCCCTCCAGAAAACACAACACATCGGGCTTAGCCACTCGGTGACATGTAGCATGCATTCATCCCAGGGAAAAAGATTACTGACCAGCTCTGTAACTGTTGTTCTTCAAGATGTGTTGCACATGTCCATCCTATTTTAGATGTGTGCTTGCCCAGTGCACCAATGTTGGATACTTTTTCCTTTATCAGTACCCCTCAGAATGGTATGTGCCCTCAACTGCCTTGTGCTGCTGCACAATCGTATTTCAGGCAGAGCTGGCCCCGACTCCTCTCAGTTCCTTCTTACTGGACTGAATCTGATATATAGGGGAAAGAAGGTGGGTCATGGAATGGATATGTGCAACACCTCTAGAAGAACAACAGTTACAGAACGGGTTAGTAACAATTTTTTTCTTCTTCTGAGTGACTGCATATGTCCTCTCCATTTCAGATGACTCACAAGCAGCTCGGTCCAGAGGTGAGATTTGTAGTCTCTCTGAATAACAACTGAAAGGACTACTCAACCAAAGTTGGCATTGTCTCTGGAATGCTGAAATATGGCATAATGAGTTGTAAGTGTGTGTACCAATGATCAAATTGCAGCCCTTCAAATGTCTGTTATATGCACTTGAGCTAAAAAAGCTGCAGCAGTTGCCTGAGTTCTTGCCAAGCATGCTACCTTGCTTGATGGGGTGACTTTGACAGTGTCACATAGTACATACATATGCAAGAGGCAATCCATGATGAGATCTTTGTTGAAACTGAAGGCCTTTC
Organism: Mauremys mutica; assembly: GCF_020497125.1. Lineage (NCBI taxonomy): Eukaryota > Metazoa > Chordata > Testudines > Geoemydidae > Mauremys > Mauremys mutica. Next base: position 40,711,354 of record NC_059081.1, on the reverse strand, counting down.
ATCTTGTCTGCAACTATTTTGAACAGTTGGGGTGATGACCTAACAGTGTGGTTCTATCTACATAAAAAGCTAATACTCTTCTGACATCCAAGATATGGAGTCTCTCATCATCCTTAAGAAAATGAGGCTTAGGAAAGAAAGTTGCTAAGTCAATCTCTTGATTGACGTTGAAATCCAGTATTACTTAGTCACACATTTTGGATGTGGTTATAAGTAAACTTTGTCCTTATAACAGACTGGGTAAGGAGGGTCAGCTACCAATGCTCACAATGACACCACATTTCTTGCAGAGGTAATAGATACCAAAAATATTACTTTGGATAATATCCAAAATATTGGATAGGTGAAGTGAGGAGTAGGTAGCCATCGGTTCAAAAGGTGGTTCTGTCAACATTCTTAATGATAGATTCAAGTCCCTGGGAGGAATAGGATCTGCCGCCTGGGGATATAACTTGTCCAGATCCTTTAAGAACCTAATTGACACTGGATTTGAGAATACCTTTCTGCTGTGACCATAAGGAGAATTATTTCCACCTCAACAGGTAAGTGGGTCTAGTAAAAGGCTTTCTGCTATTCAAAAGGATGTTTTGTACATTCCCTGAACACTCTGCCTTCTGAGGTGTTAACTGTGGCGCACCCGAGTGGTAAGATGGAGAGCAAATGGGTTGGGATGCAGGAGTTGACTGTAGTCAAGGGAGATGAGCTCATGTTCTGGAGGTAGTATCAAAGGAGGCCTGATGAAGAGGCTCTATAGAGGAGAGAACCAATGGTGGCAAGGCCAAGCTGGTGCTATGTGGATCATGTGAACCTCATTCTGTGAGAGCTTGGTCAACACCATGGAAGATGGCAGATAGGCACACTAGATTTTCCTGCTGTTTTGGACAGACCATGTCCATCAGAAAGACCCCTGACTGACCTGCCCTTGAACAGAAGATATGGTGTTTGCTGTTGTGCCAAACAGTAGCAAACAAGTCTATGTGAAGGACCACTCCCAATCACCAGGTTAGAAAAATGAGTGTCTCGATATCTGGCCTGAGACAACTCATGATTTCTGCTGAAAGATCTGATCAAGTGATCTGTCAAGCTGTTATGGACCCCAGGAAGATGAGATGCTTTCAGGTTAATCATACTGGTGATACAAAACTCCCAAAGCTGTGTTGTCTCTTGACAGAGACTGTCCGATTTGGTCTCTCCCTGTCTGTCCATGTAGAATGTCACCACAGTGTTGTCTGTGGAGACATGCAGAGTCTGTCCCTTGATGTGAGAGACACAAGCCTAACAGGTCAGATGAAGACCCCTCAACTCCCACTCCTTTATGTGGAGATCTAAATCTTGTTGTGACCATAGACCATGAGTCCATTGTTTATCCCTAAGTGAGCTCCCAAACTTAGAGAAGATGTCTGTAACCAGTTAGTGTGGGTAGGGGAGGGGCAAAGGGAACTCCTGAACATGTGTTGGTTGGATCCATCCACCTGTTCAAGGAGGCTAGCACTCCTGTGGGCACCTGAATGAGCCTGTTCAATTGGAGACAAGCTGGGGAGTACACTGACTTCAACCAGCCCTGCAATTTTCAGAGATGAAGTTTGGCATGCCAAACCACATACATGCAGGAGGCCATTTGCCCCAGCAATCTGAGGCAGCTCCTTGAAGTTGTAATTGGATTGGCTTTTAGGTCTGTGGAAATGGGTAATGTTATCTGGACTGAGGTAGGAAAGCCCTGATGACTGTAGAATTCAAGATCGCCCCTATAAATTCTATCCTCTGAACTGGGGATAAGACTGACTTGTCCTCATTGATCAACAGGCCCAAAACACTGAAGAGAGACCGGATCTTTGCTAGACTGAGTTCTACCTGATTCTTGGATGGACCTCCAGAACCATTTGGATGCCAATGTTGTCAATGCCATCTACATTATTGTTGCTTGCTGTGTAATGCACAATATATGTGAGGCCAAAGGTGCGTCAACAGGAGTGGACTCAAAGCACTGCTGGATTGCTGCAATGGTACATGCAACTAGAAACTACGCCTATCATTACTGGGGCAGAAGCCACACATACGCAGGAAATCAGGGATGCTTTTTGCACCTACATAATGGGTTTGCAGGGTGACATGGATGAATGGGAATGCCATAATATAGACTTTTTACAGTTTTTATGAATTTTACATTTTATAAAAACTGTTGATTTACCTCAACACATAGCTTATGGATTACTGTGATGAGGTTTTTTGTATTGATTTTAATGAAGTCCGATTCTGCATCCTTGTTTGAAAATTCAACACTCTATTTTAAACTTGTAAGTAAATAAGTCATAATTTAAAAATCTTTTAGGCAGACCATCTGCTGTCAAGATGTAAAAGAAGATAAATAAAAACTGCATATTAAGAAACCAGATGGGGGGGGAAAAAGGACAAAATAGCCAAACTACATACATTGCCACCAGACTATTTTCAGTGTTGGTGTGTCCCCTGTGGCGGTGTTCTCCTGGGCCCTTCTAGTAGGTTTCACATGTGTGGGCTGCAGTTGAACAGGAGTGGAGGAATATACAGAGTACGTTTGACTGTATATGTTCATTGACTGTATATGTTCATTGCCTGTACCAACTCCAGAATTGCCAGAAGGCTGCATAGGGAGTGGACTCAGAGCATGGAGCTGGTGCTGCAGCTGAAGATAGAGCTTGGTTGCCATGAGACTGAGCAACCTCTGAAACCATTCCTGCTGCTGCATGCTGTCTTCTTCCCTCAGTCTCTTTTCTTGCTCCAGGAACTGGGCTACCAAACTTGTCTCAAGCTGGTCAGCCTCTCTCTATTTTCCTTTCCTTCTTTCTTCTCCTTTGATAAGAGAGCTGCTCATTGGCTTTGCCAAAAATGTCCAGTGTCACTTGATTCCTGATTCTCTCTCTCTTCCTCCTTGTATACTGGTGACAGTCTGCTTCCCCCAGGATGCTAGTTTCTTTTTCCTGCCCAGCAGAGGTGGAAGTGCCTGCTAAGGAAAATAAGAGCATATTGTTGTCTGCCCATGAGGTGGGGAAAATATATTTTTACCACTTGCGTGGGCTACATCACTTCAAGATCAAAGGATAAGGCATTTTATCATTTTATTTTATTCATACAAAATCATTGCTGAAGCTCCAGCAAGCCAACACAATCACAGTAAGAGGCACATATCAAAATCAATGAAAAGCATGTATAAATCCCCACGTTTGTTTGTTGGAGGTGGAGTGTTTCTACAAAAGATGCTGTTACTATCTATCATTTTATAATCCTTTCAGGCAGGGCAAATTCTGGAGGACATCATTGTTCTGGAGCTCCCTGAGCTGAAGTGTGGAAAAAACAGTTACTAATCTGTTCTTTGACTTGTTTTTTGAGATGTGTTGCCCAGTGCACTAGCATCAGAGATTCTGCCCTTAGCAGTACTCATCAGACAGCACATGTGCCCTCTGATGCCTTGTGCTGCTGTGTGAAGGTATAAAGGGTGGTGCCAGTTCTGGCTCCCTCCTCAGTTCCTTTTTACTGAACAGAGTCCAATATAGAGAGGAAGGTGGGTTGGTCATGTAATGGACATGTGCAACATATCTTGAAGAAAACAGTTTCAGAACAGGTTAGTACCTCCCACACACACACTTTACGTGCTTGCGAATGTCCACTTCATTGCAGGTGACACACAAGCAGTTCAGGTATTCTCTGATCCTAGCTCTGGACTGAACAATGATTCAAGGAGTACACATCCAAACTCTGATTGTGGACCCAGGGTGATCTGTAACTGCTCTGGCAGCATAGCCAGATTCATGACTGGCATCAGCACCAAGGTTATTTCAGCTACTTGATCTAACAGATGCAGTCTCTTCTGCAGTGGTGCCTCTGACTGAGGGGTGTGCCATCCTCACTCAGCAGATTGTTATGCAGCATTGTGGGTTCTGTGCTTGCCACAGTTCTGAATACTCAATAAGATTCCTCATAGAAGAGGCAGGTGGTAGACAGGGAGCTCCCTGAGGTGCAGTTGGCTTCATGGTAGTTGGTCTTCAGCTGCTTGACTTGCTCCTGGCACTGATAGGTAGTTGGGTGGATCCTCTGGCACCAGCCTTGCCAAGATACTTTTGTACACATGGTCATTTCTGGTGTTCTTGTTGAAGTCAAATGTTTTGCTTTCCTCACACCACATTATTACCAGAGTTCAGCTGTATTCCTCTGGCCAGCTAGTAGGGCCCTTGATGTAGGACTTCTTGTTAGTGCTGGCTATAGCTAACGCATGGAAGTGTTAACTGTGTTTCCAGTTGAACAGTCAGTGTGGAATGAAGGATTAAACATCGAGCAGAGCTGTATTTGAATCAAGAGGTTGTATCCTGTTTCTGGGAATTGAGTGGGAAGATTGGGATGGAAGGGCCAGGATAGCATTGGTGGACTCTCCAGGCACGAGCATGGCTTTAGTTATATCCACACTGCAAAATGAGTGGGTTTGGACCTATGCCACAGACTTGAGTCCATAGAGATTTCTGGTGTGAGTCAGAAAATTATTTTGTGTGTGTGTGAGGGGGGGTCAGTAGCAGGGTTTGAGCTCAAACATGTGTCATGCAGTGTAGACCTACATATGTACTCTCCATATCATGAGCAAAAAACTGGTCACCTCTCATTCAGGTAAGTGGTGAAGATGTCTACTCGTCTTCTACCAGAGGAGATCTAATCCTTTAACCGCCTGTTAGGGATCCTGTGTGAGAGTGCAACAGGGCACACCGACCAATTAAAACAAGCTACAGGTCTAGCACTTCCCCATTCTCAGTGGAAATCTGGGTGTTGTCATTTCCAGACTGATGGAAGATATAGGTCTCACCAGGGGTGCTGGGAATGGAAGCCCTACATAGGTTTTGAAGAAAGAGTTACAAGAGGAACCTGGAAGGAGCACATCCTGTGGTGGGGCTCTTCAGTCAAAGGACCTGTGAAAGAATCTAGGAGGTGGTAAGGAGGAAGGGTCTGGGAAGAGGTTTAAAGTAACAGCCAAATAGCTAGGTAAGTGCCTCTATGTGAGGGTCTTTTGACCAGCTGTTAAGAAATCCCAAGAAGGAAAGCCAAGGGGCTGTAATAGGGCCAAGGAAAATACCCTTGCAGGAAGAGTTCACAACTGAATCAAGTGCCCATTTTGTCAACTAGGGCCCAAGGCTGAAATCCTTTTAAGGGTGAGGACAGCAGCTCTACTTCAGATATAGGGGACCACTGGAGGATGCCTTTATTATAACCCAGAGGCAATAGAGGTTTGGCACCTGAGGCGGGGAGCTCAAATGATGCCCCCTTGCTTGGGCCAAAACTTTGAAAGGTCTCAATTCTGCCTTCTTCCTATTCTTCTCCTCTCATGGTACTGCTCTGCTACCTACCCCAATAAAGGAGAACTAAAAAAATGCCTTGTTCAAAAATTGTAAGTAACACTTACATTTGCTGTTCAGGCGTTTGAAAGTTAACTTTTCTTGTCTGCATAATAAACACAGGCATTTTTATCTGTTTGAAAAATCAACGTGGTGCTTTCCGTGCCTTCTTGGTTGCAAATATTTGAACTGCTTCTGGATGAAGGTCCATAGTCTGGGCCAACTCATACTCTATTGAGATGGTTGCAAGGCCGACCTACCTCTCTTGTGTCATTGTGGAGCGTAGATATGTTTTTTATTAACTTCAGCTTGGAGAAGCTGCGTTCTCCACTGGCAACTGTTACAGGAAGTGTTAGAAGTATGCGTAGAGCAATTAAAGCATTTGGAAAGAGGGTGGTCATCTTATTAGTGCACATATATTCCAGAACAGCCTTTGGAGTTGATCCTCCTGAAAAGTATCTTGAAAGGGCTTTCAGTTCATGAAACGCAAGGGACAGCATATAGTCTATTATAAATTTTTTTTTTTAGTATCACAAATTTGAAATTATTGTTCTCAGCAATGAATAGCTATTGTCCAGTCAGATGCTTAAGAAATCTAGAATTTACATTTGGTTTCCATCATATCTCTGACAATGTAACTAATTTAACTTAATTAATTCTTCTATCACTTAGTTTTCCCTTAATGTGTTAAGTTATTCTAAGCATTCAGTACACCTTTTTAAATCAGCTACAGAACCTCAAATAGAACAGTTCTGTTGTGATCTTAACTTTTTAAATAAGCATGTTGAAGTCCATACTTCCTGTATGTAAAATCCTAACATATTTCCATAAATTAGTAGCTATTTTTGTAAACATTACAAAGTGGTGATATATTTTTACCTCTTTGTTCAAAGACATTTAGAACTAGAGCTTATTGTTCAACCTGAATAGCATTTTGGAACCAGTATCCTAAGACATAGATATTGTAAGCTAAAGTGTGAATTAAGGCATGATATAATAGTCACCACTGGATTACAAAATATAGTTAAAAACAAAACCCATTTTTTACAAACATGTTACAGACTCTGCTGTGGCACTGTATGCTCTAAAAGCTGTGGATACATTTTAGAAAACACTGATGAAGCCATTACGGCTCCATCCATTTGTTCATAGTATATATCATTATTCAAGAAATTTAAGAACCATAATGATGGAAAATCACACAGAAAGAAAAGAAAAGGAACATGGACTTTGTCAGAAACAAGGGCTACATTTTTATTCAAGAGGTCCATAATGATGGAAAATCACAGTGAAAGGCAGAGACAAAACAGGGATCCCATAAAGAACATGACACACCACAGTAGTACAAGTAGGAGAACTGTCATAGCAAGTGCATAAAAATAAAGACAACAAAATTAACTAGAGAAGAACTGGACTAGGGAATGAAATACAAAACAGAAACAAATCACAGCAAATGCTGAAGATTAATTTCAAATAATCTACTGCCAAGAAGCTAGGAGACAAGCTACATCAATATTAATGAAGCTGAAATAGAACACCAAACCACAACCACAAAATGACACACAAAGCATTTTCTTTTAAATAGATTGTAGATTGGATCACAGGCCATCAGAAAAATGAACAGAATTCATAAAAAAAAATCATTGCATGGCTAGCAGTGTGATAAACAATTACAACATAAATCCTAAAGATAAACTATAGAAAGATCATGGTAAAAAAGCAACACTTTTTCAACAATTTATAGGTGGGTGGGGAATAGGAGAAGAATTTATTTTGACACCTAACAATATGCTGTCAATTTAAAGGATCTTGCATAGCTTCAAGTCAGCTGGGATTCTCAAAACTGCCCAAGAGAGTTGGGCACCCAGCTTCTATTAACAAACTCCCTTAGGCAAGTTTGAAAATTCTCTGCAGTCAGCCACAAATCCTCTGCAAGAATATATCCCACTTTATGGTTTCATTATACTTCAGGAAAGAAATTATTTATTGTTCCCAATATTGAAAGGCAAAAGGATAAAATAGATATTCTATACAGATTGGCAGTTAGAACTCTGAGCAGCCATGGAATTAAATATTCTTGCCAATATTATTTAAGCTACCCCACTCACATTAGGCAGCCATAACTATAGGCTATAGGGCTTTCAGGGATTCTTGACATGACAAATTTCTGCCCCATGAACTAGTCCTTCCCTTCTAGTTACATAGCATATAGTTAGAGATGAGTGGTGATTTCTGAAAAAGACTTGTACAAATGCATAATTTCTCAGATGATGATATCAAGAATCCTGTGAATTGTAACTAGCATATCAGACATTCTAAGAACTGCTTTGGCTAGAAAGCAGACCAAATGAGTACTTTACCTGATAAAGACCATTCTCATCAGAAAATTCCTTGTGACAAGCTTAGTTCTGGTGGTGTGGCGCTGCAATCAGTTTGCTGTTACATATGTAAAACAGATCATGTCATTTTATGGGTTTTGTATCTTTCACAGCAATGACCACAAAAGGGTTCCTTCCTAGAACAAGTTACCATTGTTTTATCCTTCCCACTTCAGAAGGCCGTTATCTATTCCCTTTCAGCATCCATATACAACAGAATATTCAAAGACTAAGCATAATACATTGTTATAAGCAACACAACAATCTTAGTATAACCACTGACTTTTAAACAAAAGTTTTACTTAAAACAATGGCATGATAGGTTGACAGTGCCTTACACACACAAATGTAATTGGATTGCATGTCCCCCTAAGGGGAAAAAAGAGTGCTTGTGACAGCTATGTGTTTTTGCTTTTCTTTACAGAGGCCGCAGAGGGGAAGCTATAATTAAACCTTAAATTTAGGATAAGTCTTCACTTTACCCATATTTGGGCACCTGGGTCTGGAAATCCAGGTTAGCCAAGCCTGGGTATGTGTATCCAAGGACTAAGCCACTCTCAAGTCTTACCCTTGTAGTTGTGTCCACACTGTTACTGTACTAACCTGGGTTAGGCATTAAGATTTCTGGGGGGATATCACATGGTTCTTAGTGCTGCACTGCTCTATTAATTGTTTCCTAGGGTATTGTGGGAGAACTTGTCTATCCTTCCCTGGCCCCTGTGAGCAAGTGTTCTTAGTGCACTGGATCAGTAAACTAAAACATTTCCAACTTGGCATGTATCAAACTGCTTGTGGGGATGTTTCAGCAAGGGATGGGGTAGCAAGGGATGGATCCAGCTCAGGATGATGACCTGTTCCAGCTGTTGACATTAATGCAATACTCATTTGCGGAACATCAGATGAATGCAGGGCATGAGACATGGTACAGGGCAATGTGGCAGCAGCTTGTCACCTTGAGAAGGCAGCAGTGTGCCTTGATGAGGAGATCATGCAAGTTGCCTGCAGACATGGTGGAGTGGAGACAACTGATGCTCGGCCTGATAGCTGTGGATTCCACCTATGTTGACCGGTGGTTCTGCAACAGGACCACAGGCACAAAGCGGTGGCAGTACGTCATCCTGCAGACCTGGGATGACCAGCAGTGGGTACAGAACTTCCACATGAGTAAGGACAGCATTGAGGAGCTTCTCTGGTTTTTCAGCACCAGGAGATGCAGATGAGAGATGCCAGACCAGTCCAGAAGTGGGCTGCTATCTGGAAAGTGGCTACCCTACACTAACTACAAGTCTGCGAGTAATCAATTTGGTATTGGTGAGTTACTGTTGGTACTGTAGTGATGGAGGTGTGCTGTGCTTTACTTATGGGTGGTGAAGGTTGCTAATATCCCCAAAATAATGGCTGGTTTTGAACAAATGTGATTCCCAAACTGTGCAGGGGCCACTGCTGGTGCACATGCCCATTGTCTGCCCCTGCACCTGGTATACATAAATATGTAAACTGGAATGGACACTACTCATTATGCAAGCTCTGGTTGACTAAAGAGGCAGGTTCATGAACACTAACATTGGAGGCCCTGGAAGGTTGTGTGATGCCAGGTTAATAATCTCTACTTTGCCAGCATGCAGCAGTGCATGCTACAATACATGAGTAGTTGCATGTTTAAATTTTCCCCCCTCTGCTTGGAATCCATCTTGGATCATACAAGTCCAGGGAGGAGGGCGAGAAGAAGAAGGAGGGCCAGGGAAATGGCATTTTGTCTGCCTTCCTCTGAAGCAAAACCCACCCCACAGCACACAATATTCACACACAAATAATGAGATTGGTCATAAATTGGCAAAGCTGTCCTACCTATGTTATAATATCCCCCCAATCGCCAAGCTATCTGGAGCGGCTCAAAAATGTGGGTGCTATCCCCAGGGCAGACTGTTAAAACCAGGGCACAAACCCCAAATTGGTTATGTGTTCTAAAATTAGATTTCATCAACCACATATTAAGTGTGAACTCCTCAAGCACTATAACAGACTTAAAATGGAGTCACAGACAGTCCCCTCAGGCACTCTGGTTTATCTTGCCACCCAGGCAAGGCTGCCTTTGTGAGAGATGGTCCCTCACATGAAAAATAACAATATTCAGGTTATATCCAGTCAGAAAGGACCAGTGACTCAGCCCAGGTCAATTTCACCTCAGATCACACATCAAAGACCATGCCTGTAGCCAATCCTGTCATAAACTAACTAAAGATTTATTAATTAAGAAAAGGAAATGAGTTATTTACAAGGTTAAAACAGGCAAACACACACTCAAATGAGTTAGTCTTAGATTCCAAAACATAACAGCAGCTGCTATAATGTGCAAGTTCTGTATGTCCATTAGGGCTATCCCAACCTATGCAGCTTGGGGATCCTTTGCTTATGGTTAGAAATATTACCCTCTGCAAGTTCCAAGCAGCAGAGTGATACATTTCCTTCTGGTCAGGAATTTTTATTCTCTTCTCCCAGAGTTAAAACTGTGGTGAGATGAGGGTTTGTGCACATCTCATAACACAAGAACTATGGGTCACCAAATGAAATTAATAGGCAGCAGGTTTAAAACAAACAAAAGGAAGTATTTTTTTATACAGTGCACAGTCAACCTGTGGAACACCTTGCCTGAGGATGTTGTGAAGGCCAAGTCTATAACAGGGTTCAAAAAAGAACTAGATAAGTTCATGGAGGATATTTCCATCAATGGCTATTAGCCAGGATGGACAGGGATGGTGTCCCTAGCCTCTGTTTGTCAGAAGCTGGGACTGGGGATTGATCATTTGGTGATTACCTGTTCCGTTCATTTTCTCTGGAGCACCTGGCATTGGCCGCTGTCGGCAGACAGGATACCAGGCTAGATGGCCCTTTGGTCTGACCCAGGATGGCTGTTCTTATGTCCCCTCTTAATGGATACTGGGGAACGATCAATGAAGTCTTCTGTCCACTGATGTTCCACAATGGTTTCTCTGGTGTCTCTAGGCCTTCTTTTGTTGGGCAGGAGATGACACCTCTTATGGTAAACTAGTATTTCACACTTGATAATGCTTCTTTCCTGACTATGGGGGTTTCCAGTTTCATAGCAAACACTTTTATAGTTACAAAGCACACACTTATATCTGTACCTCATAATATAAAGGTAATATTTAAGTAAGATTAATGCATGCAGCAGCTCACCAGCTTTTCATAAAGTCCAAACACTAAACACATTCTTGTAAACAATATGTTTTAACAAAACCAACAAAGAGGTGAGCCAGGCTGGTTTTCAGCAATGCACTTGTGTTAACTCTGCAGTGAAGACCTACCCACAGCAATCACATCATCCAGCACAGAAAGGGAACCATTTTTTGAATGTGGAATATGGAAACTGTTTACACCTCATAGCAATACTGCACCACAACTTAGAATAGGAAGTGAAAAATATTTTTCCAAATTAAATCACTGGGAAAATATTAGTTGTGAGTGCAGCTTTACTGCTCTGCTAGCTTTTTCTCAGATGGAGAATTAGGAAGTAAGCTACAACATAGCTGAGATGGCTCTGTTCTAAACAATTAGATGCAGCAAAATAGTTACATGATCCTCTCCTAAAAATGAGAACACTGCCGTGAAATTTAAAATAATATTGTCCAAGGGTTCAGTTGCAAGCTGAATGACTGGAATTTTCATGATACAGGGACTAAAACTTGTCTTGCGATTGATTCCCGTGAAAATATTAAACTAGAGGATTCCCTGAGCTATTGGGTTCTACACAAACTTTAGGCTTTTATGTGTTCAAATCTTTGTCTGTAAATTAGCCTTTCTACCTACATCACTGTCACCCCAAAGGTAGAATGGGTACCTAGAGCCCATTCTTCTAGGATTGCCGTACTCATATCATATTCCTGAATCTTACTGAGTTGTACACCCACTTGATCACCCTAACAATGTACTTGCACATCAGGCAGTGCCTCTGGGAGATGATCGCTGCCTCAAACTCCCTAGACTTTTATACATCTTTTCTCAACAGTGGAATTTCTCCACCAAGATGCATACTATCTTCCCCACTAACTTCTTTCTTACCTACATAGCTATGATGCTCTTTGCTGCTCTAATGAGTAAGGCTACAGGAACATGTCACAGCTCCTTTGAGTGTACTACACTGACCTCTGATAGCATCCAGCCAGTTTTAGTCTCCATCATTATTGTAGAAGTGCTATCTTTAAAGTGACACAGCTGTTGTAATCTTGTAAGAACTCCAGCTGACATGGGTAAGGTTGCAGCCTGTTCCAGATCTTAAAGCACTCTTCTGTATTTAGTATTTTGTGAATAATGTCCCTTTTTCAGCTATTGTCCTTGAGTAACTTTCTTTTCCCCACATCCCAGAAATACAGACTAATGATGTAAAAGTAATAGTCAATGGTATCATAACATGTTAAAGTGTATCAAAAATACTAAGGAGAAAAATTACTCAATGGTGCCCTTCAAAGTGTGTTTTGTTTTTTCATTTTACAATCTTTTCTCAAATTACATACAGTGACAGCTGCAGCGGCACCGGAGCCAGCAAACAGGGGAGTTTGAGTGGGAGTTCTGTTGGAGGAGAAGGTATTTGTATCTGTAGAGGCTGGTAGGGGCAGTGTGCTGGGAGAGAAGCTGAGCCCTGAATAGGGGGCGGGGCTTCTCTGATTAGGGGTCCTATAAAGGTAGCCAGCCAGTCAGGCAGTGGCAGAGGAGCCAGCAAACAGAGTTGTAAACAAGGGACTTTGTGTGGAAGTTTGAGGGGAAGACTAGGAGAACCAGGCAGAGGAACAGACAGGCTAGTGAAGGGGGCAGTTCTGGTCTGCCATGTTTAAGAAGGATGAATTCAAACTGGAATAGGTACAGAGAAGGGCTACTAGGATGATCTGAGGAATGGAAAACTTGTCTTATGAAAGAGACTCAAAGAGCTTGGCTTGTTTAGCCTAACCAAAAGAAGGCTAAGGGGAGATATGATTGCTCTCTACAAATATATCACAGGAATAAATACCAGAGAAGGAGAGGAATTATTTAAGCTCAGTACCAATGTGGACACAAGAACAAATGGATATAAACTGGCCATCAGGAAGTTTAGACTTGAAATTAGATGAAGGTTTCTAACCATCAGAGGAGTGAAGTTCTGGAACAGTCTTCCAAGGGGAGCAGTGGGGGCAAAAGACATATCTGTCTTCAAGACTAAGCTTGATAAGTTTATGGAGGGGATGGTATGATGGGATAGCCTAATTTTGGCAATTAATTGATCTTTGACTATTTGCAGTAAATATGCCCCATGGCCTGTGATGGGATGTTAGATGGGGTGGGATCTGAGTTACTACAGATAATTCTTTCCTGGGTGTCTGGCTGGTGAGTCTTGCCCACATGCTCAGGGTTTAGCTGATCGCCATATTTGGGTCGGGAAGGAATTTTCCTCCAGGGCAGATTGGCAGAGGCCCTGGGGGTTTTTCGCCTTCCTCTGCAGCATGGGGCACAGGTCACTTGCTGGAGGATTCTCTGCGCCTTGAATTCTTTAAACTATGATTTGAGGCCATCAATCACTCAGAGATAGGTTAGGGGGTTGTTGCAGGAGTGAGTGGGTGAGATTCTGCTGCCTGCATTGTGCAGGAGGTCAGACTAGACGATCACAGTGGCCCCTTCTGACCTTAAAATCTATGATTCTATTATTGTGTCAAAGAGTAGTTTTTACTTCATCGCTCATGGACTGTGTTTGAATCTTTTCCAACCCCACTGATTCAATTTATCAGAACCCTATCATAGTCCTTCTCTTCCCTAAAATATACTGGATCCTATGGAAGTGACTCTTCACTGCCAGGACCTGATATAGTCATGTACACCTGTACATAGTGATTGATAAGTGCTGCCAAACCATTTGTTTGCTAGCATTTGTAATAACTTCGCACAGTTGCTAATGACTATACCAGATGCATGACAGTGGAGTATCAGGCTCTATCTGTAAACACCTGTATGCTCAGCTTTTCTTTTGGTTTTGGTTTTTGAACAAATTGGAGAGTTTCAAGATGTCACTATAACTATACTAGTATTCTCTGAAGTAAGGCATTTTTCACTTGAAAAGAGTTGAATGTACAGTAGTCTCGTCCCACTTGAGTTTGGGAGCCTTGCTTTCCCCTAAAACCAATTCTGAGTGCAATTTATCAAAACAAAACCTGTGTTAATCATGCTTTGTAGAAGAAATAGGAAGGCAATATACAAAAGTAGTGCTCTTCCATCAAATTACAATGCCACTGACATTTGTATTGCCATGTAGCAGGTCACCCCCATTGAGTCGCTTTGAAAACAAAACAGGCACTAATCTTCCCAGTGTGGGTTTTCTTCCTGCCTACAACCTTGACTCTTCTTCGTGGCAAAGTCCAAACAAATTAAAGAATCTTATAACACAGCTCAAACAAGATATCCCCTCTGTAGACCTCTCTGTCGGGATTTCAGACTCTTTCCACCTAAGATCTGGCAATTACAGTCAGCGTCTAGTAATAGAGTTCAAACTCTGATTTAAAAAAAATTGCACCTCCACAGGGTTTCTTCCTCCCAGGTATTCATGCTGGGTTGCTGACTCTCCTCAGAGAGCTGGTGGGCACAAAAGTGTTGAACAGAGTACTGTAACAAAACCAAAACCATCCCCTCCCTGGGGTTTCCTCCTTTCCAGCATTCCTATCGGGGTTCCTGAATTCTCCAGAAATCTGGAAATATAGCGCAGACACCATTTTCCCTGCCTCTATAAGACATCAGCTCCCACTTCTTCCACAGTGTCTGCATTCTAAGAGCAGGAAGTGGCTCCAATCCCCAGCACTAAGTAGAATGGACAGTGGTTTTGTCTTTAAACCACCAGCTGATACCTTGAGACCACTTCCTTTCTCCTAACCACTGTTTCTTTTGTGCCCTGGTGATCCATTTGTAGGAACAACCCTGGAAAACGTTAGAATGGCCCTTGAGCCCTCTGCCACCTTAAAGGGTTAGTATATCCCACTGCCTGCCTCCCAAAACGTACATTATTTTCTTTGCTTTTTGATGTAAGTTGGTACTTGCTCCTATACTACCCTCTTGCTGGGCTAATGAAACAGTTTGGAAACTGGGCCTGTAGTTTTGTTATTTCTCAGATACTTCCCCTTCAGCTATTTTTTTTCTCTCTGGTAAACTTTCTTCTTTGCTATTCTCACCACAAAAATCACAATCACCTCTGTTTTAAATTTTGAATTGCAGTGAAGTTGCCAGTCAAATAATCTAGCAATAGGCACTACTATGTCAGCGGTCCAGATCTGATAGTCTCTATCCATCCTTTGCTTCTGGCCTTCCGGGGGCTGGGAGCACTGCAGAAGCTATGGAAAAGACACCTTATGTAACTGTAACAAATTTTGTGGCTAATTTAGGAGCAGCACTGCTGACTGTCGCTCCTACATTCTGCATTTCTTAGTAGGGAGGACAATGAGCACAACACAGAACCATGAGAGTGAGTGGAATAAATATAAAACACCAAGTATAAATTGTAATACAAAAAATAGGACTTAATTGAGGATGCATCCTGAAATGGAACTGGATGACTCCAGGGAATAAAAAAATATCATCACTTAGAAAAATCACTATTCTAGGGAGCAATTCAGCCAGGCGATGAGTGCTCTTAAACTCTGCTGAAGTCAATGAATGTTCAAGGCGCTCACCACCTGACTGAATTGTGCCCTGAATAGTACTTTTTAAAATGTCCATGTTTTCATTCCAAAGAGCCATCCAATTCCCTTCAGGTGGCCAGACACCCATACCAGCCAGGACTGAGGGCATGCAAAGGCATCATTGCCCCTCCAACCCTGTTGGCTGCACTTGGCACTGCTTAGTCACAGCAAGGGTCAGCATCTCTATATTTACTCTTTCAGTTCTATAAAACCTCTCATTTTTGCAGCTGATGGTGATTTTGGAGTAAATATATGTTCTAGGCAGCAAAAGGCAAAGAGTATGTTAGTGGTACAAACCATAAGGTGTTTGCAGTATTACCCTGCCTTAAAGATTGTTTTTAATCGAGTAGAGTTGCTGGAAGACTGTTTGACTTCTGCACGTGTTTTAGTTGTACAATAAGCTATACTTCTGCAGTACTTTTATGCTGCAGAGTGAAGTTGTCTTTGAGGTCACCTCTATCTAGATACTGTTTTTCTCCACTTTTACAACAAATTAGATATATATTATTATGAATTAATTTAAAATACATTTGTCAGTGTATACTGCAGCTTTCATCAATATCAAAGAGCTGTACAGAAAAGTACTCAACACACTGTTTTAAAAAAAATCACTTGAAAACAGAAATATTTTAAAATTAACCTTAAAAATAGGAAGAGAATAATTGGTGTGAATGTTATATTACAATGATAGACCCCAACCTTTCAAACACTTAACTGTTTAACTTTTCTACTATAATTAGCCCCACTGAAATAGCAGCAGTGGCAAGGATCTCTCTCACTCTCTCAGTTCATCTATACTCCCAGCTATCAGGAATAGTGCTGTATGTATTGTAGGATCCCTATAAATGTTCTTCCCTGATTTAATGCAGCCTGTGGGAGGGATTTGGTTTATAAATAGACTATTCTAATTTTTGAATGCCTTTGCTACAACACACAGCTCCTGGCATAGAGAAGCATCCAGAAATAGGAAAATTTAAGTCAAAGAAAGAGAAAAAGGAGAGAGATGTGAGCACTTTCCAAACTGCCCTCCTTAAAGTAAGAAGAAAATTTTAAAAAGCAAAGGGAAAAACAAACCCTGCTATTGAAGAGTTCTCTGGAATAGAGAATTTGAGGTCCCCTGTCACACACGTATATGACTGATGAAGTACAAATATGAAGTTTATAACATAAATCAACAAAAAATAACTGAGTACAATGTGTCAACAGCAAGCATATACAAAAAAACCCTTAAAGATCAGCCAATGTTAAAACAGAAAACTAAACATGTTCATATAGTGGCCATAAAATGATGTACAGGCATGTATCACTTGGGTCAATTTTAACTAATGGAAACAGGTGTACTTGTGTTGAATAGTCTTCAAGTGTATAACTTATCCACTGAACAGGATACAAAAAATATTCTTAAATAATTTGATGAGGTGTTTAAAAGCTGGGGATGTATTAATGCTATAAATCCCTGTGTTATGAAAAATACATGCACCACATAAAGGAGTGAATCTCAACCTTTTCCATACTACAGCCCCCTTTTCCATATTAGGACCATCCCAATAGCCCTCTCCCATTCATCCAGGCTGTGGAGGGCCCTGACCCCAGATGGAGTTGGCAACCTCCAGGATGAGAACTTCTACGAAATCAAAGAAATCAAACTTGACTAGATGGTAACATTAAATGTTACTGAGCTGAATTAGGGCACCAGCTGTCTGATCATCAGTGTAAAATCAAACAAGTTAAGGATTTTTATAGATTGAAGAGGTTTGAATAAGGCTATCAAACACAAGTGCTAGCCCCAAGAGAAGTTGAGAAGGTCATGCCTCGTCTTTAAAATGCAAGTGACAAAGGAGTCTGACTGAACCCAAGAAAGGTGGAGGCAAATGTAGAAATGGAAATGTACTGAAAAAAGATGTTCCTATAGAGAGAGTCATGGATTTGTTAACATCTAAGCAATTCATCCCTAATTTGTTACAATGAAATATTCCCATCAGACTGTTGTTTGAGGACATTACAGAATACCACTAAGCAGACTGTCAAGAAAAAACTTTCTGGAATTAAAATATTGAAACATTGTTACTGAAATATGTTGAGTAACAAAGAGTTTCAGAGCTCAGTCAGGACAAGCTTTTAGGGGTTAGGGGGTTATGTCTCTGCAAGATGATCATCCAACAATATATGTTTCCAAAGCACTGATTAAAACACAACAATACTTTGCTCAGATTGAAAAAAAATGCTAGCAATTGTTTTTTGTTGCAAATTATTTTATTAGTATGTTTAGGGCAGAAATGCTATAAGGTAGAAACAGACCATAAATCTTTGGAAACTATATTACAGAAACCATTGCAAAGTACCTCCTAGATTTAAGAAAATAATAATTAAATTCCAAAAATACTCATTAAATGAGAAATATAGATCCAGTAAGAAGCTTTTTATATTAGGTTCTCTTGAAAGCATGGCCATCGGTCAGTGGTTCCAAATCTTTTTACTAAGGTGACCCACCAACTGCATTTTCTTTTTTTTTTTGTGACCCAGCCTGCCACCTGCAGGGGTCAGGAAGGGATTTCCTTCTGAGAGGTGCTTTTTGTTGTTTTTGTTGTTTTTTTTAATCTCCTTCCTCAGAAGCATAAGGGATGTCCACGGCTAGAGATGGGACATAGGACAGAGACGGCTAGGGCTCTGAGGTTGTTGGAAAATCATAGTGCTAATGAAGCCTTTTTGTATTAGGCCTGAGTAAACCAAAGTTATGTTATGCTTGTCCAAACTGTGTTGGAAAGCTTACAGAACTCATTAGACTGAAGGCCGTGTATCTACCTAAGTCAGCTATTTCGCTTATCAGTTTTGTTTGGCTCCCCAAGTATATGTTGGCTCCCCAAGTGTATGCAGCTGCGTTCACATGTATGCATCCAAAGTATCTAGTACAAAGGGTCAACGGATGTATCTTGTGTCCCCTTCAGAATGACAAATGTATCCTCAACAGCTGTATGTCTCTTGTAACCCCCACAAAATGATATATGTATCCTGCGTACCCAATTATCCCCTAATAGATACATGTACAGGGTCTATAGGTCAACCAAATGACGTAGACAAACGTAGGCTAAGTTGTTTGTTACCGGCTATAAAGGTAGGCCGCTTGGCCATGAAAGGTGTGTCTCTTTCTCTGGCACTAGCCGAGAGGAACACCCGCTCAGCTGACCGATCAATAAAGGGTGTGGTACTTGTCTTCCTGTCTCCGTGCCTCCTTGGTGTAATTAGGTAAGCTCCAGGGGGAAACGAGCCCTTTTGGCTAACAAGGTGGCACCAAGCTTTCTCTCTCTCAGGTGTTTGGCTGGCTAATTCTTGCACACATGCTCAGGGGCTAACTGATCACCGCATGTTGGGTTGGGAAGGAATTTTCCCCCATGTCAGACTGCCAGTGACCTTTGGGATTTTTCACCTTCCTCTGCAACATGTGGATGAAGGTCATTAGCTGGGTCTATCGCCCTTAATCTATCGCCCTTGTGGGGCCTCAGGCACTGGTGCACCCTGGTCCTGCCTATTCTCTGCATATGGCACATAACAGTCTAGTCCAGGGGTGGGCAAACTTTTTGGCCTGAGGGCCGCATCGGGTTTCCAAAATTGTATGGAGGGCCAGTTAGCAGAGGCTGTTCTTCCCCAAACAGCCAGGTGTGGCCCAGCCCCCGCCCCCTATCTGCCCCCTCCTGCTTCTTTCCCCCTGATGGCCCCCCAAGGACTTCTGTCCCATCCAACCCCCACCCCTGACTGCCTCCTGCCACCCCATCCAACTCCTCCTCTCATTCCTGACTGCCTCCCCTGGGACCCCTGCCCCATCCAACCACCCCTTCTCCCTGACTGCCCCCGTAACCCCTGCCCCTGACTGCCCCTGCTGCCCCATCCAACCCCTCCCCTCATTCCTGACTTCCCCCTGGAGACCCCTGCCCCATCCAACCACCCCTTCTCCCTGACTGCCCCCAGAACCCCTGCCCCTGACTGGCCCCTACCACTCCACCCAACCCCTCCTCTCCTTCCTGACTGCCCCCTGGGGATCCCTGCCCTCCGACCACCCCAACCCCTATCCGCACCCCTGCCCCCGACCACCACCTCGAACTCCCCTGC
This sequence comes from Mauremys mutica, assembly GCF_020497125.1. Classification (NCBI taxonomy): domain Eukaryota; kingdom Metazoa; phylum Chordata; order Testudines; family Geoemydidae; genus Mauremys; species Mauremys mutica. The sequence continues at coordinate 40,691,812 of NC_059081.1, read as the reverse complement.
CCTCTATCCAACCCCCCCGCTCCCTGCCCCCTTACCGCACTGCCTGGAGAACCGGCAGGCAGCGCTACAGCCGTGCCTCCCGGCTGGAGCCAGCCATGCCACCACACAGCACAGAGCACCAGGTCAGGCCAGGCTCTGCAGCTGCACTGCCCCAGGCTCTGCAGCAGCCCCGCTGCCCAGAGCATTGCGCTGGCGGCGGAGTAAGCTGAGGCCGTGGGGGAGAGGAAACAGCAGCAGAGGGTCCGGGGGCTAGCCCCCTGGGCCAGGAACTCAGGGGCCAGGCAGGAGGGTCCTGGGGGCTGGATGGGGCTCGCGGGCTGTAGTTTGTCCACCTCTGGTCTAGTCTTCTGTCCAGTCTAGTCAATGTCAGTTGTTGGGTTTAGCATGCTGGTGTTAGTGGCGTGTGAGACACAGGAGGTCAGACTAGATGATGTGGTGGTCCTGTCTGGCCTTAAATTCCATGACTTTGACATCCAGGGTCTCCCCTCCAAACTGCACCTACAACCCATCTAGAACCACCCGACAACTCACCATTTGGGAAACACTGCTATAGAACAAGCAAAGTGCTTCTGGGAGCGTATGAAGTAGATATGACTCAGGTACTCTCTGTTTTCAAAACAAAATTTGACAAATTCAAATGAGAAATTAAAAATTACCCTACAATACTGGGAGCGAGTGATCATAGATTCTAGCCAATAGGAAAAAACACCTCCAGTCATAAAATCTCTTTGGGACTATATAGACAAAATTATTGCATATGATAGGATTGCCACAATAACACATAGCATGAGATCAGAAATGATGATGATAGTCCACAGTGCCCATAGGAGTGTTAACAAGTATAAGAATGGAGCCTGAGATTTCCTTTCCTGGACAGATATGAATGCTGCTTTCTCAGTGCCTTGCCACAGTGGCAGCTTGGATGTTAGTAGGCTGGCTGAGGCTCAGTAAGAAGGCGGAAGATAAAAGGGAAGTGATGCTGGTTGATTAAAGGTAGCATCTAAAAAGTACAGTAAGGAAAGTGTCTGCCTGCATGACTAAAAGGGAGTGTACATCTTTTGTAGTTGAAGTTAATAATTTAGGGGGCGGTGAAGGATATGGGGCTGTACTGTCATAAAATTAATAAATATTGTATCTTAACCTGGTTATTGGAATGTTTACTGTATGAATATGTTGGGTTAATTTAATAGCAGGCTGTTGAAAACACAAGCAGGAAATGAAATAATAACCTGAGATAAGACACATCCTGGTAAACACTTGGAGGTGGGGGATAAAGAGGAAAAGCCTGAGCTATTAACTGAAGAGCTTAACTTGCAGGCTCCAGCTAAGTTACACAGCTTATTTTGCGAGTGCCAGGAACCAACAGATCAAAATCACTATAAATAGTTGAAAAGGACTCTCCATCTGGAGGCTAGAGAGTTGCTGTTCAGGTGAACAGTCTGAGACCCACAACCCCAGAGGGGTAAGATAGGCCTGCCTAAAATTCCAGGTAAGATAGGTGTGTGTGGGGGGGCAAACCTTTTGTTGTCTTTTAAATCTCCTTTCTCTTATGTTATGCTTTGTTCATACTGGTAAGATTAAACAATCCTTGAGTTTGAGAAGGCTGTCTGGTCACTTTTTTCCATTGTTTCTCAAACAGGGGGTCCCAATCCAAAAGGGGTGCAAGCCTATTTTAGGGGTGTCACAGTATTACCACCCTTACTTCTGTGCTGTCTACAGAGCTAGATGGCCAGAGAGCTATGGCTGCTGGCTGGGCCCCCAGCTCTAAAGGCAGGGCCGTTGCCAGCAGCGGCACAGAAGTAAGGGTGGTATGGTATGGGGGGGTCATCACTTTTTGTGTGGGAGTTGTCACAGCCTGAATTATTTTCAAATGGGGTCCCAGCAAAAGAAGTTTGAGAACTGCTGAATTCACCGCTGGTCACAGGCTCTCAAAAGGGGAGATTGGACCTGCTTGGGTAGGCATGAATAAGGATACTGTAACCCAAGACCCAGTCTGAAAGGGATAATCACTAGATTTCACTCCAGGAGGGATAAAGGCAAAAAGCCTAACACCTGAAGGGGTGTATTCAGAGAAACCAGAGTGGGGTCAGAGGTGCAGCTAGCCCTGTAACCATGACAAGGTGTACTCTGGGTCTCAGATTATTCGTGGAGAACAAGTTAGTGTGGGGTTTTCATTTGTGTTTAATGCAACAGTTGTGATAATTTCTCTGTGATCTTTGGAATTTCTTGGGCACCTATTATCTACATCAGTGGTTCTCAAACTTTTGTACTGGTGACCCCTTTCAAATAGCAAGCCTCTAAGTGCGACCACCCCCCTTATATATTAAAACACTTTTTAATATATTTAACACCATTATAAATGCTGGATGCAAAGCTAGGTTCAGGGTGGAGGCTTACAGCTCACTACCCCCCATGTAATAACCTCACGACCCCCTGAGAGGTCCCGACCCCCAAATTTGAGAACCCCTGATCTACATGATATTTAAGCATGATTGATATAGAGCTTAATACAGTTTTCCTTCTATTTGTGACCTCTAGGTAGGTTTATTGAAATGAAAGCTACATGAGGCTACCCTGAAGACACAATATGGTAGTCTGCTTCCTTAGTCCTTTTAGTCACAAGGAGCATATTACATCCATGCTCTAAGGACTGAACTCGTTCCATATTTACTTCCAGGCATAACTCAAAGTTCTGCTATTACTTGTTATATGGACATATAGTTTGGGTCCTAGATATATGTAAAACTGCCTCTGTCGCTAAACACTCTGGGCCTTCCTGTCACAAAATGAAAACATGTTTCTTCATGTCCAACATTATATTCCTTTTATTTTGGTAGAGCTGGTGTATAAACCGGTTATAGTCTAACCTTGACTCCTCAGCAAAGAACATCTCTAGCGATTCTCAAACTCTGAGAATTTTATTTTATAGACTTAAAGTAGGACATGCTTTAAGAACAGTTTTTACTGCTCTCTGTCCTTCAATTTTCTTAGCAGGCAACACTTGATTGAGTCTATCTTTAATGGTTCAGAAAAACTCAGAGCCTGCTACTGAGTATTTATTTTGAAAATCTTAGATTCTTGGTCTGGCATTTCTAATATTCTTTATCTATAATTTGTTTTTAATAGATTGTAAAAGTTCAGCTTTTTCTTCTGAACTCCTCTGAGAGCATCAGGTCAGACACAGACCCTCATATCAATACCTAACTTCACATTTCAGATATTTTGAAACCACACTTTTCAGGTTTCTCTGTCATTCACAATTTCCTGTTTTTGCCACCTTTTCCAGTACAAGGTTTTCCCTGATCCAGCTCAGCCACTGATTGACGTTATAACTTCTGATACAATATACCCAAACCCCATGATGGTACTACAGACTGGAGTCCTTCTGAGGCTGGAAGATGTTGCTTAAGTCATGACATTCAGAAGTATGCACAAAAGAAGGGCTGGGTCATATCTGTACATTTATGAAAGCCTTGTTTTGTCCCTTTTATAGCTTCCCCTTCCTGTATGCATGGAGGATAGCCAGGCTTTCGGTTTTCGACTGGAATGCCTGGTCGAAAAGCAACCATGACAGTTCCGGTCAGTACTGTTGACCGGGCTGCTAAAAGTCCGGTCGGCAGTGCAGCGGGGCTAAGGCAGGCTCCCTGCAGCTCCCAGAAGCGGTTGGCATGTCTAGCTCCAAGCAGCAGCGGTAGCCATGGGGGCTCCATGCACTGCCCCCGCCCTGAGCGCTAGTTCTGCAGCTCCCATTGGCTGGGAACCACGGCCAATAGGAGCTGCAGAGGTGGCATCTGTGGGCGCGGGCAGTGCGCAGAGCCCCATGGCCCCTCCGCCTAGGAGCTGGACATGCCAGTTGCTTCTGGGAGCCACCTGAGGTAAGTGCTGCCCAGCCAAAGCCTACACCCTGAACCCCCTCCTGCACCCCAATCCCTGCCCCTAGTCCTGAGCCCTGGAGCACCCAATGGAGTTGGCGCCTATATATGGATTAGGTGCTTGGTCCTTTGTGGACTGTTTTAAAGTTTTTGGTGAAAAACTTGGGGAACTTCTTGCGTGTATATGATGTGTACTGTGAAATGTTTTATGGAATGTTTGAGTAATATGTCTGTGGGGAAGGTGTTCTGGTTTGGGATGAGAGTAGCCCAGTAGGTTCCTTGAAGGTCAAACACAATCTGCGTGTGAGAGAAGCAGGTTTCTTTGTGTGAAAAGGATAGGAGGTTAGCACTTGGAGACCCAGTAAGAGGGAGTCTCTCAGTGAGTCAGAGCAGAGTGGTTCAGTCAGGAAGAACGGGTGATAGCTGCCAGACTCCAGGGGACTAGTGGAGTCCGCTGGAAGGAAGAAGGTGGTTCCTGGGAGAACACTGAAGGCAGGAGAGAAGCAAGATGGGTTTGCTGGCTGGTGTCCCCAAGATGGAGAGCCAGAACCAAGGGCTGGAGAAGGCTGAAGGCAGGAGGAGCAGCAGCAGAGTTTACCTGCTGACATCTCCAGGACTGGAGAACTGGACCCAGAGGAACCATGAGAGGGCCAGGGGAAGTAAAGGATGCTCCCCTAGCAAGCATGCTCCCAGCAGAATGGCTGTGAGGCTTCCTGCTGCGAAGAAATATGGTTACTGCTGGGAGGAAATAGTTGAAAGGGCTAAGGTGGCCTGGTACAAGGACAGGGAAGGACTGACAGAGTCCAAGCATGGTCAAAGATGCTGGTGTGTGATATGTAGTGCACTGTGGGATGAGATGTCGGGTGATCTTAAGGACTGTTTGCACTGGGATGAGAAATGATTATATATTTGTGACTGTTATTAAGGATTATTTGAACTATGCTCTAGTAATAAATCATGTGTATGGATTACAGGATAAACCTTGCATGGAATTATTGGGTTACATAAGAGGGGAAACTGAGGCAGGTGTGCCTGTCATTGCCATGGCTTAATGGTGGAGGGTACTCTGGGAGGGGTTGCCCTTCTTACGGTCATCATATTTACGTAACATCTTTTTCAGTATGGAACTAATATAACAACTTTTTTATTTAATATAGTTCAGGAGAGCTGGCAGTCTGGGTGACACTTATCACTAGTTAGCGCTCTTCAGTCTGTTTACATGCTAAACATAAACAGTGAGGACTGTTTCTAGGGACTGATGACAGAATTCCCTATTCCGGTAGCTGTGGCTGCAACCCCATAGCTGCCTACAATGTAACTTAGTGCCTCAGTACATAGCCCAATCCTCTACAAGCCCCCTCTGGGGTTATTTTCCTGGTGGGTCTATGACCTCTGAAGACATATCACACATGCCCCTGCCTTGGCCTAGCCTGATTTAGCATAGTCCAGCGGATAGGGCTCCACAATAGGAGTTAGGATTCTATTCTGTTCTGTTATAGAGTCATAGACTTTAAGGTCAGAAGGGGCCACTGTGATCGTCTAGTCTGACCTCCTGCACAATGCAGGCAGCAGAATCTCACTCACCCACTCCCGCAACAACCCCCTAAACTATCTCTGAGTGATTGATGGCCTCATATCATAGTTTAAAGACTTCAAGGTGCAGAGAATCCTCCAGCAAGTGACCCGTGCCCCACGCTGCAGAGGAAGGCGAAAAACCCCCAGGGCCTCTGCCAATCTGCCCTGGAGGAAAATTCCTTCCCGACCCAAATATGGCGATCAGCTAAACCCTGAGCATGTGGGCAAGACTCACCAGCCAGACACCCAGGAAAGAATTCTCTGTAGTAACTCAGATCCCACCCCATCTAACATCCCATCACAGGCCATGGGGCATATTTACTGCTAATAGTCAAAGATCAATTAATTGCCAAAATTAGGCTATCCCATCATACCATCCCCTCCATAAACTTATCAAGCTTAGTCTTGAAGACAGATATATCTTTTGCCTCCACTGCTCCCCTTGGAAGGTTATTCCAGAACTTCACTCCTCTAATGGTTAGAAACCTTCATCTAATTTCAAGTCTAAACTTCCTGATGGCCAGTTTATATCCATTTGTTCTTGTGTCCACATTGGTACTGATCTTAAATAATTCCTCTCCCTCCCTGGTATTTATTCCTGTGATATATTTATAGAGACCAATCATATCTCCCCTCAGCCTTCTTTTGGTTAGGCTAAACAAGCCAAGCTCTTTGAGTCTCCTTTCATAAGACAAGTTTTCCATTCCTCAGATCATCCTAGTAGCCCTTCTCTGTACCTGTTCCAGTTTGAATTCATCGTTCTTAAATATGGGAGACCTGAACTGCACACAGTATTCCAGATGAGGTCTCACCAGTGCCTTGTATAACGGTACTAGCACCTCCTTATCTCTACCGGAAATACCTCGGCTAATGCATTCCAAGACCGCATTCGCTTTTTTCACTGCCATATCACATTGGCGGCTCATAGTCATCCTGTGATCAACCAATACTCTGAGGTCCTTCTCCTCCTCTGTTACTTCTAACTGATCTGTCCCTAGCTTATAAAAAAAATTCTTGTTATTAATCCATAAATGAATGACCTTTCACTTTTCACTATTAGTTCTTGTACTCATTTCACTAGTCTGTGCCTCGATTTCCTCCTTTGTACTATGAGGATGAACATATTTTGCCTCTGTAGTGTTTTGGGATTTATGGATGTAAACCTGCCTTATAGATTCTAAGTAACTATTATTTGCTGTGGAAAAACACCATGAAGCAATGCTCCATGAGCTCAAGGTTACTGAGTCACTGGGGTGTGTCCCCTCTGCAGCCTATCCCCAGGTGCTTCTAGAGACCTGTGCAAGGAGGAAGCAGGATTTGCCCTGGCAGAGAGAAGAATGGGTGAAAAAGAATAACCTCACAGCTTTGGTTACCTGTAGTCAAAAGTTGTAGCCCTTTGCTCACACAGCACAGGAAGTATTAACCCTGAGAGGATGCTTATCTTTTTAGGTGGGGTTGCCACTCTGTTTAGCCTCCTCAGCCCTGCTGTCCCTGGCTGCTTCTCCTGCGCTATCCCATTTCTCTGCTTCATTTCACCTCTGTCACTTTCCTATTCACTTTCCCTTACTGCCTGTTCCTGCCTTCTCAGGATGGGTCCTGCTGCTGTCACTTGCACCTTCCTCAGAGCGTTCTTCCTCTGACCAACTGCCATGGAGCCTTTTGGACTCCAACATTCCAAACCTTCTGTGTTAAGAAAATAGCACCCAAAGTCTGTCTGATCAGAGAGCAGTCAATAAGATCAATCGCTCCAATGTACTTAAGCTTGAAGGGGGAACTGTCTTATTTGGATTGAATCTTTTGAGATTAACAGTAGCTTTTGCTGTCTGTTTAAATAGCAGTTGATAGTCTTTTCCTATGGGCCACATTCTAATCTGTCAGTTTGCAGTTGTTCTGCATTGATACAGGCATAACAGATCAAAATCAGTTCCTATCACTCCTGTCTTTGCATGTTGGTATTGAGATGGATGTAAAATTACCTTTAGCAAAAAGTGAAAAATATATATATATATTTTCTCAGTGGCTGAAAAGAAACTTTCTACATTGATATTTATGTCTAAATTTGAAGCAAGGGAAAGCATTTGTATACGTCATGTTGCAGACCATTGGCTTTTCTGTAACAAACTGAACTTAAAAAATAGTTCAGCTAAGGAATACAACTTTTTTTCTTTCCCTTAAGTGATGGAGACATGTGTATGTCTTATTGTTTTTAATGTAATCCTGAAACTGCTGTATGTAGTTTTCTGGATGCAACTTTGTTGATTTACAGTTGGTGAGTTTGTTATATTTTTGCATTCAGTAATTGCCGTTATACTGTATTGTAATGTACTTGCTCATGTAATTCACTTTCATGTCACCATCATTAGAGATACTCTGAGCTTGATTAGAGTATTACTAAGGATGGTTTCAAGATCATTAATCAATTGTGTCATGACAAAGAAAGATGAACTGGATGTGACCCACCAGAAGTTTTTGTCAACCCATATGATTCAACAAACTTTTTTCTTTTTGCTCCTGTTGGACTACTTAAAATTCTTGATGCTTCCTCAAAAGTGACACTAGCACCCTTGAGAGCTTTAGCCTCCATTCCTATGTGTCAAGTTGCCTCTAACCAGCTCTGGGGTTTTGATATTTGTAGAAGTTTGCTATAGAGTGCAGATGAGCAAAGGCCTACATGTTCTACCTCATCTCTGTGTTTATGTGTGGGATGAGGAATATGCATCTGTGAGCTGCATTATATCTTCTTACATAAGTGGAGTCATTTGGAGACACACAGGGTACGTCTACCCTGCAATGAAAGCCCAAGCTCAGTTTCAGACTCAAGCACAACCCTCCCTTCAATCTACCCATAATTCTGTCTGATGTGTCTAGGCTCCACAGGATGGATGGTTCGAGCCCGACTCCCATAGAGACTCGCATCCAAATTCCATTGTTTTGCAGTATGGATGCAGATCAGGCCCTGGCCCCCACACTTGGGTCCTTAGAGTGTGCCACACTATCCCACATGGATTGTGTCCTTTCTAGGTCAAGACTGGTCAATTGATTCCCAGGAAATGGAAGCAATCCCCCCTAGTTCAAGTATAGCTGTTTGGTGTTCAACCCTTCCATTTTGTTCTGATCACTGAGCTGCAAGCAGAGCAAACCTTCTTCTGCGTTTGTGATGGTCAACAATACGAAGAAGTCCTTTGCCAAGCACACTGCTAGCTGGTCACAGGAGCACAAACAGATTTTGGTTAATCTCTGGTGCGAGGTTGATATTAGCAAAGTTCCAGGATGACCATCTGTACTAGCAAACAAGCTTTCAGCATTGGGGATTCACCAGACTAGTGACCAGTGCAGGGAGCAGATTAAGTAGCTCAAAACTGACAATCTGAAAGCCATGGATGAGAACCAAACCTCTGGAAACTCACCGTCATCATGCCCCTTTTATGAGTTCATTTGAGTGCTGGCTACTGCACTGAGCCACCACTGCTTCACAACAGCCTGGTCAGCTAGGATGGAGACCTTCTTACCCCTGAATCCAATATAGGACTGGAAGAGAGCCAGCAAGAGCTGGATGCTGCTGCTGAAGTGACTCTTGTGCTCAAACCAGTCCGAGGAGGCTTTCCCACTGGAACAGCTGCAGCACATTCTGGGTCCCTACTTGGAGAAGCTTCATGATACGCCCTCCCAGCCCCGGAAGTGTGTTCCACCATGGAATCAGCAATAGAAACACAAGAGGCAGAAACAGACCCTCAGCTTAGTACATTTTTGGCTCTCCCCCACCCCAACAGGCCAAGTCAGTCTGCAATTTTTAAACCAAAAGCAATTGTAAATTTTAACTGACCACTGTTTCTGGACTCTTTTTTTCCAGGATTAACTCAATTGTGTCCAAGGGGCTTTTGGGAACAGAGACATTTCTCTCTGTAAAAATGAGTTTCAGTATATTCTCAGTATCATTTTTTGGGCTTGAGGTTCCACAAGGCACTTTTACCTGCTGATATGTTGAACCTATTTTTGAAGCACTGAAACAATAATGCACTGTTAGATACCTGCATTTAGGTCCTTAAACCTCTGCTGGTCCTTCCACATTGGCAGTGCAGGCCTATGGCTGCAGGTCCCTGGGATGCAGAACTGTCATGGATTGATGATATGTGATGATATGATAGCTGACATTCTAGAGAGGGCCAATAAACAGGTCCATTATCAGAGGGAGAAGGATTCATGGCAGGTGGAAAGACAGACAGGCTGCAAAGTAAGAGGATAGAATTTCAGCGTGAGGGGAGAGGTTTGCAGCACAGTTACTAGAGCAGGAACGTCACCTGAGGGGAGAAGACAGATTCCAGCAGAAAGAACTGTTCAATAGGTTGCTTATGCTTATGGCTGCCAGGGTATAGGCTCCTGTTGTACCCACATCAGGTTTTGAATCCCTTCCACAGTACCATGTTTGGACAATTCCATGGTTGAGTGGACAGTGCAGTTGAAACTTAGCAGCTGGGCACGGCAAATCTACACCATGTAGTTATCCACCCCGGGGCAGTCTCCTCCCCACTTCATGCTTCCACTGTGGTGCAGATCCTTGCATCTGTAAATGCTTCCATTAAGAGATGCCAAGTATGTGCTAAACATGAAAGGAAGCGAAAACAGAATGAGGGAGTGGCAAGGGACATGCAACAGTAGGGCATTCATTTTTTGGAAATGGTTTCACTGTTTGCACTGTTCATGCACTGTGTTTTTGTTTAAAGGTTTTGGTGTTGGTTTCTTAGTGGTGTTGTAATTGCAGCTGGTCTGCCTGGCAATGATTTAATATTGTGGTTTTCTAATACATGTTCAAAAATAAATGTTTTTATTTTATTAAGAAATGTTATTGCTGTCACTTCATCACATCATACTATTTTCTATACACATTATAAAAGGTAAACACATGATAAGGGACAACTGGAAAGTTGTATACAAACAGTATTTCTTAATGCATTTCTCTACATCAAGCCATACTATAAATCCTCAGTTGTTGCCACATACCCCCTCTCCATTTCATAAGAAGTCATGCCATGCACTCTGTTTATGAATGGCAATCAATTGCCCTCAGCCCCAGTTCATAAACAGTCCTGTCATCAATAGGACCAATGCATGGCAATCAACCCTCCCATTCACAATACATAATGAAATGGGGGGGGGAGGGGGAATGATAGTACCTTGTTTACTGTAAACATTGCACAAACATTCATAAATGTACTATTATCCCTTTTTTCATGGGCCCATGCAAGTCTGTAATGTGAGAGAACAGAGCATCCCTGCTTGGTGTTGCCCAGGTACATTGTGCCCCATGGCTATCCCTAGGGGGGTGCAGGGCCTGGGACAACCCCCAGGCCCCACCCCCACTCCACCTCTTCCCTTAATCCCCGCCCTGCCTCTTCCCACCCCTGCTCCACCCCCACCCCCACTCCACCCCTTCACCCAAACCCCACCTCTCTTCAGTTTCCTTCCCTGATCGACGCCAGGAGCTGGTGGGGCGGGCTGGGGCCAAGTCGCTCACTGCTGCCGGCGCCAGGCCCCCTGCTAACCTCCCAGGCAGCCCTGGACTCTGCCTCCCGAAGTGCAGGGCCCCCAAAGTGCGGGGCCCGGGGCGGTTGCCCCAGTCCATTCTATGGACGTGATGGCTCTGTCCTGCCCCAGCTGTGATAGATGTGCTTTATAGTTGAGTGTATTGATTCAGCAATCCCTTACTGTCACAGTTTAATAAAGGAGCAAATGGCTCACCTTTGGCTTCACAAAGATTGTGTAGAGCACAGCAAGCCACAATAATTCGAACAGCTTTGATGACACTGGAATTCAAATGTTTCTGTAAATAGCGCCAGCCAGATTAAAGTCTGCCAAATGCACATTCAATCACCATTCTGAACATGCTGAGATGTAATTAAACCTTTTTTTACCAGGCTGTCTGAGATCAGGATATAGTTTCATAAGCCAAGGCAAAAGGGGGTATATGGAGTCCCCCAGGATAACAATGGGGATGGTTACTCCATTTATGACAATGCCATCCAGGGGGAAAAGTGTCCCAGCCTGTCCATTAATGTAGATTCCTGATCAGTGGAAAACCCTGGCATCACAAGCCTTTCCAGTGCAGCCCATGTTGGCACATACAAGAGCCTGCATAATAATAGAGTGGTACCCATTGTGTTTACGTGTTCCTGCTTTTTGGGGAGGGTGAACTATGGCCACATAATTTTCATATATGGCCCCTATGCATTTCGGAAATCCCATTCTCTTAAAACTAGCAATTACTTCAGGGATCTTGTTTATGCCCACTACCTTTGGATAACTCACATGCCTGATTGCCTCAAAAACCTCTGCAACCACTTTACCCATGGTTGACTTTCCAACGTTGAATGGTTAGCAACAGTTTGGGATAGCCAGTTTCCACATGGTTATAGAAATCTGTTCCTGGACCAGAACGTCTGCCCTCATTTGTCTGTCCTGACACTGAAGGTTTGGGGCAAGCTGCTCAGCAGCTCCAGAAATGTAGCTTTCTTCATGTGAAAGTGCTGGACTCATTGCTGGTCATCCCTGGTGATGGAATCCCCCTAGTCTGTGCTTGTGGCCCTGCTCCAGAAATGCTGGTCCAGGACATCAGTGGCTACACCAAGAGTCACAAGCAGCATCAGCCAGTTCAATTTTTTCATGTCCGTGTTGTCCCCCTTTTCCACCAGGCACCTTTGGTAGCTCAGAAAACACTGTCAGAATGTCCACCAGCTTCTTATGGATGCTCTATCTGTTAGAAGAAACAGAAGTGAAAGCAAGCAAGCAAGAGAAGCTCTTGAAATGGTGACTCCTTCATGTGGCTGGCTCTTGTTGCTGGGAGCATGCAGATCTAAAAGACGTCTCAACAAAAAGAAGTGTTGGTGAGCTGTGACAATTTCCTGTAATGCATAGGGTGGCAGTCAGTTTTCTCACACTTCATCACAAACCAGAGCAGTCACAGCTGGGGAGAACACTAGGAAGCCTGGGATATGCTGGTTTGACTCAGATCTGCATACTATAGTGTAGACATTGGAGTATTGGACCTGAGTCTTGAAATTCTAAACTGAGGGTTCATGCACAGTATGTTCATTCAAGCCCTGGGTCCATGGACTTGAGTGCCACTAACTCTGATCTTACACAGTAGTGTAAACATAACCTTAAGGTTTAGGCTGATCACAAGAAGCTGGGACAATCTGAGAGCACAAATTGGCTTCAGTAGGAATTTTCTGTGGAGAGTGCTTGAGGAGTTGGGATCTGTAGAGAAATTTTTAAAAAGTGAGATTTTAAATTTAATTAAAACACAGAGCAAAATCCTTCATCACAAACGAGCTATGATAAAGTGCATGCCCTGTGATAAACACATCATGTAAAAGTGTGTTTTTTCTCCTAATAAGTGAAACTCAGCAAGCATTATAAAATGGATTCTGAGCAGCATTATCACCATACAGCCTTCTCTCTGTAGTACTTTTAAATCACGCCCACTGCTTGGGTGATTGTCTGTAAGAAATGCTTAAATAGAAGCTGAGCCAAGGAGTTCTGAGTTGAAAAAAGACTATAAAACAACTCTACCAGGGCATCTGAACAGGAAGTCAAGTCCAGTGAAAGTGTGCATTGAACCACAGCCATGCCGGGTAGAAATGAGGAATTAAGAGTAAAAATATTTAATAATAATTATTTACATAGTACCCATAGTGCAGTGTTTTATAGCATATTTATAGTGTATTTCATCCCCAAGGGATCCTAAATCGTTTTACCAATTACATAGGAACAATACCATTCAACTGCATAGCACAGAAGTGTGGCAAGCAGCACTCTGCCAACATTGGGTGACGGGGTGGGCCGGGGAAGGAAAGGGATATTATACAAGGATTCAAGGCTATTTGTTTAAGAACAATGCCAGGGGATCTGCAGAAGAGCCAGGACCTGGTTTCTACAGTCTTATCTGGCAACACCCCTCCCGCCCCCTTCTGCACCCCTGCCGCCCCCTTCTGCAGAGCCGCGGGGCCACCCTGGCACGAAAGCAGCAGCAAGAGTTTGTTGCTGCAGGTGAGGGGTGACAGCCAGGTTACCAAGCACTAATTTTGAACACAAGATCTCTGCGCCATTGTGCATTTGGAGACATTTCCCCTTTGCTCGGTGATCGCTCCCTGGGGCCAGCCGCCGCCACCATACGGAGGTAGCTCCTTACAGCCGGGATCGCTCGGCTGGAGGGCTGAGGGGCAGGGGCCGCGCCTGTCTCTGGCCACGCACAGGAGCAGGTGGGCGGGGCAGAGCCGCTCCCGCTGGATTTGTGACGGGCTCCAGGGCGGGAAGCGGGGCTGAGAGCCGCACCGTGCGCGCGCCACCCACAGCCCGGGTCAGGGCGAGCCAGCGCGTGACTCCCCCCCGCCGCCTCAATCGCCGCTAGACCCTCCCTCCCTCACCGCCCGTGCGAGCACGAGGCTCCCCCTCCTTCTGCGTGACCTTTCCTCCCTGGGCGTCCCCGCCCAATGGGAGGCAGCGTGGGCCCCGCCTGTTCCGCCTGCTGCCGGGGTGCGAGCGTGCGTGGCCGTGGTGTTCGCGCTTCGTGGTTGAGGCCGGCGGGGACAGTGTAACCATAACCCCCCTCGTCTCCGCAAGGTGAACCCGCCCGCTCAACCCCCGCCCGGGGGGCATCTGCCGCGGGGGGGGGTGGGTGCTGTCAGCGCCGCGCCGGTCCCTTTCCGGCCCGTCGGGAACGGGGGCCCGCGGAGCAGGCCTCGGGCAGCTCTGCACCCCTCTGTCAGCTGCCCCGGAGCGGGCAGGGGTTCAGCCGCCTCCCACGGGCCGGGCAAGGGGCAGCAGCGCGTCTCCGCAGGCGGGCCGGGCCTGTCCGGCTGGCGGCAGCCTGCCCGGGCAGAAGCAAGGGCGCGGCCCGACTCTCGGGTGGGGCGCTTCGGCCGCGCCGTGCCTAGGCGCACGAGTCGGTGCCCAGCTGGCCGAGTGCCCGCCCGTGTGTGCCCGCCGCTGCGCCGCGCCCCTCACAGCCGCTCGCGTCAGGCTTGGAAGCGGAGCAGGAGGCGGTAGCTGCCTCGGGCAGGCCGGCGTGTGTGTGTTACATTTCGCTCCGCTCTTGGGCTCCGAGCCGGTTATTTTTAGCTCAGCCTTTGCAGGGGATTTGCAGGCGCTGCAGCAGTCAAATCCACCTACTGAGCCACGCGAGGTCTCTGTGCTGCGTGAGGGGACCATGCGCTGCTCTGTGCCCGGCCGCCGGCTGCTGCTTCTGCCTGCGGTGCCCTGCTGTTATGGCTCCCAGAAAGGTACCTGTAATCTCTCTGGGAAGGGAAGCGTGCGTGTGGCGTCCGCAGGCTGCCTCTTGTAGGCTTTGAGGGACCAGAAAGGAACCGGGGGGTGGGGAACCGGGCTCCAAACATTACGCGTTTTCTATGTTGTCATTTCAGATGCCCCCCAAAAAGGGAGGTGATGATGGGGTTAAGCCACATCCAATCATTGGAAGATTTGGGACGTCTCTGAAAATTGGCATTGTTGGGCTGCCAAATGTTGGGTAGGTAACTGAGAGAAGAAGCTTTGCTTATCCATCTTCCAGACTGTAGATCGTTGTGTTTAGTATGCATCTTATCAGTTAAGTGTTGAATACATACAGGATGGAACAAAACTCTAAGCTTTATTTTATTTATATATTTATTAGATGAAATGATCTGATTAGGCTCCATTGGTTGTTGAATTTGTTTGCATCAGATGGCTCATGAATGCTACACAGTCATGATCTGGCTTGTCAATTTTATTATATTTGTTTGAACGGGAAGAAACAACAATAAGAGGGCTAAAATGCAATATAATCATATATGCTAATTTGCACAATGAAGCTTATCCTCTGGAAATAAAAAGCAGATAAGTGAATAAAGTGTTTGAGGAATTGACTCCAATTCATTTGTGAAAGAGGTAGTGCCTTTTGCTAATTTAAAAAAATATGTTTGGGGGTGTTGGCTTAAATTAGGACACTTTTGAAAGTAGCTCTCATTTGAAAACTGGTTATATTTTTTGTGGAAATGTCTAAAATGAAGGATAAAATCTAACTTTTTTTCTGTGTGGGGTGTGTGTGTGTGTGGTTTTTTGTTTTTGTTTTTTTAGTTTGAATTGCTTTTAAGTTGTAGAACAGTATATAGTATTTTTCATGTTCTCAATAACCTTACATAAAGGGATGAAACAAATTATAGTGGAGAGAGAATATACTGAAAGAAAGAATTCTTTTTTGCCAGGGAGATAATGCTAGTAATCTGTTATTACCATTCCTAACTTTCATGCTTCTGTGGGCTGTGTGTACTACTAATAATAATGGGTAAGTTTAAGAGGGAAGACTGTAGACAGGGATGGGTTAAGAATGCCCCACAGTCATAAGCACTAAGAATAACTTTATATTTTCCTTCCTTGGTAAAGTTTGCTGAGATCTGTGAATGAAATGAGTTTATATAAAAGTTTAGTGCTACATTGTGTGAGAAAAATTTGATAGGAAGTGTGATAATAGCTCTTTTCATCCGTAGTTCTCAAACCCCCCTATCAAAGAGGTTAAGTGTAAGACTTCTCTTTAGTTGAAGATGTCAGAATAACTGGGAAATGCATGAAGTTTTTGGTAGCTTATTAATAGTCATTGGTGATTATGCTGCATTTGGAAAACTGACGCTAAGGTGAGGTTGCATAACAAGTAAATGGGCTGGTGCATGGGGCACAAATATTCAAATTTGCTGATCATTCGGTTTAGGCCCCTGTTACTCTGCAGCGGAATGTTGTGCTCCAATCTGACTTCATTTGTCTCACATCAAGTTGGTTAATATTCATCTGTATTCCACCATGCGCATCATAACCGGCACGATTTGACTCGCATGAGTGCTGTGGCTCCCCATGTTAAACATCACTCTTCTGCACATCCATCATGAGGATGCTACAGACAGAATGGTTGAGAACATCAGGGCAGACCTGAGCTTACCATTATACACAGACTGCTTTGACCACCCAACAATGTGCTTCTTGTTGAGACACCCATTATGGGTAACTTCCCCTGCCCAGATTTCTCTGACGTCAATGTGGTGGAATAATGGTCTGCAGTGGATGTCAGAAACCAGTGTCTTATAACTGACCTGACCATGCATTTACTCACCTTTGATTTGCCATGCTGCTCATGGACCTTCTGAACCGTTTTTTAACAGGCCAGGGTCAGTGTGCAGCAAGCCATCATGCCTGGGTCCAATGAAGGATCCTACATGCTGCTGTTTCCAAAGATAGACAGTGTGTCTCATTACTGACGATTGCCCTCTGACCAGTATTAGTTGTCCCCTGGAATTATTTGAGCCCCAGGTTCAGTTGTTCCCTCCCTTAGACTAGGGGTGGGACCTCTGGATACGCACCCAGATCTCAATAGGTGACAAGATTTGTAGTTGTACTTTACTTTAAAAAAAAAACAAAAACAAAAACTTTGCTCCTCACATTAAATTTGTACAGTACAAACAGGAATAAAACTTTTAGTTGTTAAATGATTGCAGTGTTTTCTTTTTCACTGGTTTTTTAAATACTTTATACAAATATGAAAATAAACGACAACAGACACTGTTAATTTTTTTTGGAATTGACAGTACATTCTGATAACTTACACAACTTAAATGGTACTCTTTTTAAGCAAAAGGATATGCTGCTTTCCTGTTAGCCCAGAAGTTCCTTTTAAAACTTTCGGAGGACAGCAGCAGCAGCAAAAATACTCTGTTTGAGTTATTTATTTATACAGGATACTACCACGATACTAATTTAACCATAAATGCCTTTATTCAATCTAAAGCCTAGATGGTATTTATAAAATTGATCTAAACATGCCTAATAAGCCTAAAAAATGAGCAATTTACTATATTCAAATAGCAACAAAACATTTATAAGCATTTGATCAAGATATTTACAAACAGGTTAAACCTAGGGATGCTTAGCCGTATTGGTCATCTCCAGCTTGGTCAGGCAGATGTTACCATCCTTTGAAGAGTTAACTTTTTTTTTTATACTCTTTAACCAGCAACTTAGCTAATGCCAGATGAAGCCATTTTTAAAATAATATATAAAACAAACTTAGAACCAATTACTTATTGCACCCAGTATCCAATTAAGTGTGTTATTTCTATTACTTCAGCACAAACATTCAATATGAACACTGGTATTTCGAAGGGTCACTTCACAACAACTTTTTCTCATGATCTCACTCTTTTTGGTTATGTACTTTGGTCTTTATTGTTTATGATAATATCCAACTCAATTTAAAGCCACTGTTTACCCACATCTTCTAATGTGGGCCTATATTTCTATACCCTGCTTGCGCTTTCCATTGCTTGCTTTTTCTGCTCACACCTGCTTGTTCACACCCTTTTGCAGAGCCTGGTGAAAGTTGTGTACCAGAAACAAGTGGTGTTAGATACACCAAGTAAACAAACTGGAGTATTATAACACTAGTAGGTTCATAATTCTCAGATGAAAATGTAATTTTTAAGTGGATGGCATCTCTGAGACAAATGATTTTAGGTACGATGCATGTAACAACAAAAGTTATCTGATGGTTATAGTGTCTCTTTAACTCATTCAGCTTTCTAAATTCTGGTTTTAATAATGGGATTTTTCATAGTTTTCTATTAGCCACCAAGAATCTGCCTGAAATTAAAAGGGCAATAATAGCAACACAGGAAAAAATAGAACAGTAGACTTATAACTCAGGGTCTGATCCAAAGAATATTGAAGGTAATGGGAACCTTTTTGTTCTCTATAATAGACTTATGTATTAAGCATTCAGAGAGGACTGAGGAGTCAGGTAAAGTTAAAAACAAATGGCAGACTGAGCGATATATAAGCAGTCTGTAACATGGTCTGAGTGAAAATCCTCTACTGTTGGTGGCTAGCTCCCATGGTCAGGAAAGTTTAAGATACTTCTGTCTCTTTTAACTAGAGGAATACAGTATCCATACCGAATTTTTCAAAATTGTTTAATATGTCCTTTTCAGACTTCTCTTTAGATTTTCCTCTCATCTCTTTTCTCTTGCCTATTTAAGTCTAAATGTTCTGCTCAGCACAAGTAGTAAAGATGCTAGGATCTAAATAATGCCCAAGGTATTTAAAGAACAAGACTTTGTAGAAACGGGGAAAGAGTTTAAAGCTCATTTGTCAGTGTGGAACTACTTCAGTTGGATAAGAAAATAGTTGTTTCATGCCTGGCCATCTTATATTATTTTGCATTGTAGGAAAAAGTGTAGTTTTTGCCATGAGGAGAACAAAACATTTTTGTGTTCTGCTACCTCTCTTTTGTTTTGATAATATTTAGTGAGAAATTTTTAAAGACACGAATGAGGGTTGGGTTTCCATTTTCCCCTTTGTACCTTTGAAAGTGTCTTGTACTAAAAGAGGGACAGCTGATGATAATGTTTAATGAATTTTTAACTCCTCTTGTGGTCTGTACTAGTTCACGGTGGTGTGATCTTTGTTTATAATAATTATTTTGTGGGATTGGGTCTTTGTATTTTGGATCTCAGAATAGAATGAGATAAATTTTTATCTTGCTCTTTATCTTGCTCTAAATGAAACTGGATTAAGAGGGTCTTCATTTTGTTATTAGGAAATCCACATTCTTCAATGTGTTAACAAAAAGTCAAGCAGCAGCAGAAAACTTCCCTTTCTGCACTATTGATCCAAATGAGAGTCGGGTACCTGTGCCAGATGATAGGTTCGACTTCCTATGCCAGTATCATAAACCTCCAAGGTAACTCTAAATCTTATTTTTTTCCAATTAACAAAAACTGTCCTAAATCATTGGAAAAGATTGTCAGTTCAGTGTTTGCTTTTTTCTTTAATCATTTTCTTCTAAAAACTGCTTCAGTGTGTGTGATTTTTAGTTTAGAATTAAGACCTCTTAGAATGTGACAAGTAATTGGAATCTAACTCCTTCCATGTGACATCTGTGATAGAACAATTAGGAACATAGGAATTGCCATTTCTGATCAGACTATGTAGTCCAGTATCCTGTCTCCTCAGAGTGAACAATTATGATTTAAGCTGCCCGTTGAGGATCTTTATCAGTTAGAGCTGGTTTATGCCATGATGGGTTTACATCTCTTATTTTTTATCCTATTTTAAAGTAAATGTATATGCTCAATTGTCTCTAAAAATATTCAAATCCTTTTTTAAAATTTTACTGAGCTCAGGGCCTTGATGATGTATTAGTGAGGTGCACAAGTTATTTTTTTGTAACTGGCCCACTATTTACATTTTTGTGGTTGTAAATTTGCTTTTGAATTTCATTAAATGTTGTCTTTTTTTTTTATATGAGGAGAAAAGTCTGCTCTTAGTTAACCTCTTTCTCCTATTATTTTATATGCTTCTATCATATTCTTTCATTTGTCTCCTATAAACAGTTGGAAGCTTTTATATGCATGTCTTTCTGTTTCTTTAATCAGTTTTATCGCCTGTCTCTGGACTCTAATATGTTCAGCATCAGACTTGGCGTATACATACTTAAAAGCCAAAAATCTTAATTTTAAGATGACCCCTTTTTATTTGTTTTTGGACGTTAAACTGTATAAACACCTTTCTTTATCGCTTAGAAATTCTAGTTTTGAGGTTGCTGATGTAGCCAGGTCATAATCAATGTAAAATAATAAATGTGGTGTGTATCTGCATTTCTGTATATTTTGCACAGTTCCAGTTTGTTACAGCTCAATTTTAGTACCAAATCAGCAGCAGAACTAAAAGGGATAATGAAGTTATTGGCCAAATATTAATTTCTTAAAACTTGCAAACCTGTTGCTATCAGTAATTGATAGGTACATATTTCTAATACTTTTCAAATAGTTTTTCTAATAGTGGAAGATAGATTAGTATAGAGATCTTTGTTATAGATTTCTTCTAATAGGATCACTGATGGCATAAGTGGTGCTATGCAGGATATAGAGTAAAGTTTAAATGCTTGCAATCTAAGAAGACAAAGCTACAAAATAGTTTATTGTAGAAACACCAGACATAGTGGTTGCAAGGCATAATGACTCAGTTTGTTTTTTAAATGTTGTTTTCTTGAATCCTACAACAAGACATAGTGGTGTGTTAACACTGATGGGCCTTACGGAAGAATGGTGTTTTTGAGGAGGAGAAAGTAGGGGGTTTGAAATCCTCCTGGGGTCTGTGTTTTAAAGTGAAGGTGGTGACATGGGTGAAAAAATCAAAGGGATAATAATTTTTTCTTGGTCTTTTTTCAGTTTAAGCAGAAAAACTTCTGTTTAATTCAATGTCTGTTCTTTTTATAGAAGCAGTATTGACACTTTTAAAGTAGCCAGTTAGTACTCTTTCCCACGTCTTAAATATTACTGAATATTGTCATTTGGTAAACCTTTAGGCATATATAGTAAAAATTACATGAAAGTCACAGTTTGAACAGCACTCTGATTCATTTTTACAAGCTTGCTTGACTTTATAGAATACTCAAAGGGTATGGAAATTAGACTGTTTCCCCTGCAGAATTGGGGCTGCAGAGTTGCTAGCCACTACTACAGGCCATTGGACTCTGCAGAGCCCAGCTCACAGCGAGCGGAGTGCCCAGCTTGGCGGGTATAGAGGCTCTGAATGCTCTGGCTGCTGGGCTTCATCCTCATTCTCAAGGGGATGGGAGAGGGCCTGGAAAACCCAGCTCTGGCAAAGGGTGAGAGAGGGCAGGGCCACATCACACCATATTACCTGGCAGGACAGTAAAGAAGCTGGAGGGAGTAAAGGCTCTGGGGGTGCAGGTGTCTGGGCTGACAGCTGCCCTGTGGCTGGGCTCTGGGGGGAGGGAGGGTGCAAGTGTCCCCACAGCTGGGATCTGGGGGAGAGGAGTTCCGGTGTCTGGGGGCCCCATCCAGCACCCCCCAACTGGAACTGGATTGTTGTAGGGGTTTCTTTCACTCTCTACCCCTGGGGGGAATATTTCGTTGTTGTGTGTATTGTTGACGAGTATTTTGAAAAAAATTACCCAAATAATTGAAATTGAAGTGATTATACAGTTTTGATAAATAAAATGTGCAGAATTTTAAAATGTGTGCAGAATTTTTAATTTTTTGGCAGAGAATTCCCCCAGGAGTAGGTATTGCTACCTTTACTTCTGCAGTGCCTTCAGAGCTGGGCGGCTGCAGAATGGCAGATGCTGGCTGGCCTCCCAGCTCTGAAAGCAGCCAGCAGCAATGTAGAAGTAAAGATGGCAATACCCTGCCATGACACCCTTATTTCGGCATTGCTGCTGGCAGTAGTGCTACCTTTATAATTGGGCTCCCAGCAGAGCTTCCTGCAGTAGGGCAAGGTTCCTGGAGGTGGGTCTGACCCAGTCCCGGGAATGGCCCCTGCAGGGGAAGAGGAAGTCCTGTCCCTCACCAGCCTGGCCAGGACAAGTTGTAGGAGCCTGTTGTATGGTAGGGGCTCCTACGACTTGTCTCCAGGCCCAGTGCCCTGGCACTCGAGGGTTAAATGGACCTTGGGCTGGCTGTGTTTGGAGTTGACCAAAGAGCCCCCCTTCCCAATCACAACACCCTGGGTTGCCCACATTGCCCACCCATAAAGCTGGCTCTGCCCCCACCAAAAGTGGAGCCCCCATCCATACCATGCCACCCTCACTTCTGTGCTGCTGCTGACAGCAGTGCCTTTAGAGCTGGGTGCCCAGTCAGCAGCCGCTGCTCTCCAGCCGCCTAGCTCTGAAGGCAGTGCTACAGCCAGTAACGGCGCAGAAGTAAGGGTGGCAATATTGCAACCTCTCCATGGCCCCCTTTTGGGTTGGGACCTCCACGGTTACAC
Source organism: Mauremys mutica (assembly GCF_020497125.1). Classification (NCBI taxonomy): domain Eukaryota; kingdom Metazoa; phylum Chordata; order Testudines; family Geoemydidae; genus Mauremys; species Mauremys mutica. The sequence continues at coordinate 40,669,562 of NC_059081.1, read as the reverse complement.
TGACATTTCAGATTTAAGTATCTGAAATCGTGAAATTTACGATTTTTAAAATCCTATGATGGTGAAATTGACCAAAATGGGACTTGAATTTATTAGGGCCCCACTTATTTTGCAATTTGCACTCTTTTAAATCTGCAGCCACAAACACTGTCACATTTCTTTACAACAGACATTTGTTTCTTCTCCTACAGCCTGAATACAGTAATATCCTCTCCAAACTTAACTATTTAAATGTAGTTCTGTATGCTATTTCTCTTGAAAGAAGGATACACAATGAATGTTTTGAGTTTGTCTCAACACTAGCATTTTACACTTTCGTTACTTAAATAAACTTAGTTCAGCACCTTCAGACTTTGTGTTTACTCTATCGCCTAAACAGTCCCGTGCATCTTATTAGACTGTAAATCATTACAAAACCACTTATTCAGTACGTTCAGAGTTAAGTCTGTATGTTTTGTGAATTTGAGAGAAGATTGTAGGGTAGTGATTAATGAAGTGGTGGTTTCTTTTATTGTTGGTGTATATCAGTAATATTAAATGCAAGTTGTTTTTTTCTCTTGAAACTTTAAATAATATTGCAAACCAATAATTTGAAGTAGCTTTCAAATAAAAGTTAGCAATAAGGAACTAAAGCAACTTATAACAAAAAAGACTGTCCTGAATCTCTTTATTTACTGGATTGTCAGATACACCTCTACCTTGATATTACATGAATTCGGATATAATGCGATAAAGCAGTGCTCTGGGCGGGGCTGCAGGCTCCGGTGGATCAAAGCAAGTTCAATATAGCGTGGTTTCACCTATAACGCGGTTAAATTTTTTTGGCTCCCGAGGACAGCGGTATATCGAGGTATAGGTGTATTTGGGATGAGATTTGTTTTCCCAAAGTGCTTGCTGCTAGCCTAAATCTGCTCATGTTAAAATAAACAATGGTAGTTTTACTATTAACTTCAATGGGAACAGAATTAGGCCATCTTTGAGCCCTTTTGAAAATCATACCTATGATCTCATATATACAACAATACTGTCTTGATGTAAAAACCAAGCATTTAACTCCACATAGGATATACACAATTTATCTGGATAAAGCACTGCCATTTTGGCAACCGTATAAAATAATCTGTCTTTTAGAGAAACTTTGGCCTGTAAATTTATGTGGATCTGGAAATGATTTTATGTAACCATATATACATCTTTCTTTGGCCTCATTTTGTTTATCTTGCACTTCAACTTGTTTTTGGGCCAATGTAAGTCAACTTGTGTGTGACACCTATAGTCTGGCATTTAAAAGTAAATAATGTGCCAGCAGTGAAAAAGAATTTAAAGACCACAATTTGGACTGTCTTTTTTGCCTTGCAGGAGAGAGCAAATTTTAGTTCCAGTAGTGTTTTTTGTTGCTTTGGTAACGTTGCATTTAATCTCTAAAAACCAGGTATCTACAGTAGATTCATCCTGATTCCCTTACGTCTCTTATTTTCTTATTAACAAGGTGTCTTTTTTAATAAGATGGTGCAGACAATCTTGAACCTTTCATTTTTACTTCTTTGAGTCCTTGCTCATGTCCTTTCAACTTAGGTGCATGTGCCCGCCACCTGGACTGGTGCTAGAAATTTTTCCCTCAACAGTATCCGTAGGGGACCGGCTCTGGCTCCCATTGGAGTGGCATGCACATGCTGCAATATATAGGGTGCTGCCGGTTCCCCCTACCCTCAGTTCCTTCTTGCCACAAGTGATGGTGCTGGAACTGTTGTTGCTCGTTTGTATGAACTAATTATTTATTGTATTATAGTGTGTATGGTTTTCTGTTAGTGTTTATAAATCTCTTAGCTATAGTTAGAGACTTCGTAGGTCCCGAACAGGACTTCCCCTCAGGATGGGACATGCCCCCGTTCCCAGGCTTTAAGCCCTGTGATCACTGCAAGAGGCCCATACCCCTTAGTGATCCACATAACAGTAGTCTGTGTTGCTTGGGCGTAGGGCACATAAGTGAAAAGTGCAAAATTTGCAAGTCCGTCAAGCCAAGGACTAAAGGAGCGTGATATTCATTTAAGAGCTCTCCTTATGGAGTCTGCCCTCACCTCGGCACTGGAGCAACACTCCGACTTGGTGCTGGGTGATCATGAAAGGCAGGTGCAGTGCAGCCCCATTTGGTCACCGGATCTTGGGCACAGGCAGAGAGGCTTGATGCACAGCTTGGCGGCTACCGGGTGCAGACCTTTGGAGGCACGCAGCCCCCTGCAGGAGTACTGGTCCTGGCACCTGGTATTTGAGACTGCGATACTGCTCCAGTTACCCGTTGAGGGATCGACATTTACCATTCCTTGGACCCTCACCGATTCTCTAGAAGGGTGATTCTCAAACTTTTGTACTGGTGACCCCTTTCACATAGCAAGCCTCTGAGTGTGAACCCCCTTACAAATTAAAAACACTTTTTTATATATTTAACACCATTATAAATGCTGGAGGCAAAGCGGGGTTTAGGGTGGAGGCTGACAGCTCGTGACCCCACTGGGCCGCCAATGGGTGTGGGAGGACCCTACTGCACTGGCATCTTCATAGTCGTTTCCAGACCTTCCCTGGGTTCCTCCGGATGATGCTAAAGAGCACCAGGGACTACTGAATAGGGTCACTGCCAACCTGGGTCTTCAGGCGGAGGCGCTAGAGGGGTCCTCAGACTCTGTTCGATGTCCTCTGCTTCACAGCCCTGGCCATGGTGGCTCTTCCCCTTCATGAGGGGGTCTCTAAGATCACATATGCCCTGTGGCAAACTTCCTCCTCCCTGCCACCCATTTCCAAGAGGGCATCCAAAGGCCATGAGTACCTGTACACCCACCCTGCTCCCAACTCCCTAGTGATAAAAGTGGTTAACCACTGGGAGCGACAAGGTCAACCTGGGGCTACCCCTAAGAACAAAGATTCCAAGAGACTAGACTTGTTTGGGCATAAGGTTTATTCGTTCTCTAGTCTCAAGTTGAGGGTGGCCAACCATCAAGCCCTTCTGGGATGCTATGATTTTTAACATGTGGCAAGCCATGGCCAAGTTCAAGGGCTCTGTTCCTGGAGCTTCTAGGAAGGCATTCTGGACAGTTACGGAGGAGGGCACAACTGTGGCCAGGATGACTCTCCAAGCAGTGTCTGATGCAGTGGACACTGCCTCGGCCGTCGCCAAGCACCGGACATCCTGGCTGCTCCTCTCTGGCTTGACTACAGAGGCTCAGTGGTCGATGTGAGACCTTCCCTTTGATGGGCAAGACCTGTTTGCGGAACAGACTGACAATAAGCTCCATGGCCTAAAGGACTCCTGCACAACCCTTAAAACGCTAGGCCTGTGCGTTCCCATCCTTGCCCGCAACGTACAAACCATAGCAGCCTCAGGGCCAGGGGAGTCACCCTCACCAGGAGCCTCCCGATAAGAAATCTAGAGGCTACAAGGGGTGTCCTAGCCAACAGCCTTCACAGGCCTCTCAGTTGAGCTTGACCCACAATAAGCAGGCGGGTAAGTGCTTATTTTGAGGGTATGCCTGAGGGCGATCTACCGGACTGTTCCCAGGATCCTCCCTCCCTATTTTTGCCAGCTCTTTTCCTCCTTGCATGGGCACCTATAACATCGGACTGATAGGTCCTTCAGCACGGTGGCATGGGGTTACACCCTTCAGTTACTTTCTACTCCTCCTTCCCACCCCCATCCCTGTCTCTCTTCAGGGACCCTTCTCACGAGAGTTTCCTTGAGCAGGAGGGATTGGGGTTACTGCAGCTAGGTGTGGTGGAGGTTGTTCCTCCCGAGTACCAGGAACAAGGGGTTCTGTTCCCGCTACTCTTTAAATCCCAAAGGCCAAGGGTGGTCTGCGACGTATGCTGGACCTACGAGACTTGAACCACTTCCTAGTGAAACTGAAGTTCCGCATGGTCTCCCTGGCCTCTATCATCCCTTCCCTGGACCCGAGAGACTTGTACGCTGCCCTCGATCTGAAATATGCGTACTTTCACATCGCCACCTTTGAGGGAACCAGACGCTTCCTCTGGTTTACAGTAGGTCCCAACCACTATCAGTTTGTGGTCCTCCTGTTTGGCCTAGCGACAGCACCGCGGGTATTTACCAAGAGTATGTTGGTGGTGGCTGCTTACCTCAGACATCGAGTTGTCCAGATCTACCCATACCTCGACGACTGGCTAGTCAAGGGCAGCTCCAGGTCCAAAGGGATGTTGCGATGCTGTTAGCCACTTGCCATCGCCGTGGCCTGTTGATAAATGGCAAAAAATCCATATTAGTTCTGGTACAGAGGATAGAGTTAATCAGAGCGATGCTCGACTTGACCTGTGCCAGGGCATTCCTGCCACTGGAGAGATTCAGGGCACTGACGGACCTCATTGCGGAAGTCTCTGCGTTTCCCCTGACCACGCCCAGGGTGTGCCTGTGCCTCTAGATCACATGGCAGGGTGCACATATGTGGTGCACCACACCAGGCTCCAGATGTGACCCCTGGAGTATTAGCTGGCGACAATCTACTCCTAGTCCAGGGACCACCTGGAAAAGGTCATTACTATCCCCGTGATGATACTTACCTCACTGTGATGGTGTACCGACCCTGGGAAAGTCCTGGAAGGAGTTCCCTTTGTCAGCATGCCGCACTTAGGCGAGTTGGTTTTGGACACCCCTGACTTCGGCTGAGGTGACGCACCTCGGCACCCTCCAGGCCCAAGATAGTCGTCCCCAGAGGAAACGATGCTACACATAAACGTCAAAGAGCTCAGGACAGCACGCAGAATGTGCACTGTCTGTCTTCCTCACCTGTCGGGCAGAGTGGTCAATACAGACAATACAGCCTCTATGTTCTACATTAACAGACAAAGGGGAGTGTGATCCTCAGCCCTCTATCAAGAGGCACTCCATCTCAGGGACTTCTGCATCAGCCACGGAATTCACCTAGAAGCATGTCACCTTCTGGGTGCCAAGAACATACCTAGCAGATCAGCTAAGCAGGGACTTCTCTCACCATGAGTGGGTGCTCCATCCGGAGGTAGCTAGCACGACCTTCCAGAGGTGGGGAACTCCCCGAGTGGATTTGTTCACCACCAGGCAGAACAGGTGGTGTCACAGGTTTTGCTCCAGATGGGGTCGGCAAGGACAAGGGCTCTCTCTCTGATGCCTTCCTCCTGCCGTGGGCAGGAAGCCTGATGTAATGGTTCCCTCCAGTTCTGCTCATCAGCAAGGTCCTAGCGAAAATCGAGAGAGACCAGGCTCAGGTTGTCATGATCGCCCCAGCATGGCCTCTCCAGCGTTGATTTGGGATGCTATCGAGCTTGTTAGTTTTCCCTCCCTGGCCCCTGCCTACAGACCGGATCTGCTGTCACAGGATCATGGTCGACTCTTGCACTCCAACCTCACCTCCCTCCACCTCACGGCGTGGATGTTGTGTGGCTGAACCCTGAGGAACAGGCCTGTTCAGAAGGGGTCCAGAAGGTCCTCCTTGAGAGTAGAAAGCCCTCAACTAGACAGATTCATCTGGCAAAGTAGATGAGGTTCTCCAGTTGGGCAGTTGAACGGGGCATCTCCCCTTGGCGTTCTTCTATGCAGTCAATCTTAGACTACCTGCTTCATTTGAGGAACCAGGGCCTGGCATACTCCTCTATCAGGGTGCATCTGGCAGCCATTTCCGCCTTTCATCCACCAATCCAGGGGCAGACAGTTTTCTCCCATGACATAACAGTCAGGTTCCTCAGATGCCTCGAGAGACTTCTTCATCAAGTTTGGTCCCCAGCCCCTCAGTGGGATCTTAACTTGGGTTCTGTCCAGCCTCTCAGGCCCGCCCTTTGAGTCTTTGGCCTTGTGCTCCCTGTCTCGCCTATCGTGGAAGGTAGCTTTCCTGGTGGCGGTGACGTTAGGGAGGCGAGTCTTCAGGCTGCGAGTGCTGATCTCAGAACTGATGTACACAGTCTTCTCTATGGACAAGGTCCAGCTCTGGTCCCACCTGGCCTTCCTTCCCAATATGGTGTCTATTTTCCACATGAGCCAGGACATCTTCCTTCTGGTCTTCTACCCTAAGCCCCATGAAACTAGTGAAGGGAGGCGCCTTCACACTTTGGACGTAAGAAGGGCCCTGGCTTTCTACCTAGAGCAGACAAAACCTTTCCATAAGTCGACTCAGCTTTTTGTGTCTACAGCTGATAGGATGAAGGGCCTCCTAGTGTCCTCGCATAGGATTTCTAACTGGGTCACCTCTTGCATTTGGACCTGCTATGAGTTGGCGGGAGTCTCGCCATCGCTAATCGTCAGAGCCCACTTGACCAGAGTGCAGGCATATTCGGCAGTCTTCCTGGCACACTTCCTGTTACAGGAGGGATCAGGAGGGGAGCGATAGCTCAGTGGTTTGAGTATTGGCCTGCTAAACCCAAGGTTGTGAGTTCAATCCTTGAAGGGGCCACTTAGGGATCTGGGGCAAAAATCTGTCTGGGGCTTGGTCCTACTTTGAGCAGGGGATTGGACTAGATGATCTCCTGAGGTCCCTTCCAACTCTGGTATTCTATGATTCTATAACATCTGTCGAGCTGCGACGTGGTCCTCGGTGCACATGTTCACAGCTCACTATGCTATCACTCAGCAGACCAGGGATGATGCTGAGTTCTGCCGAGCTGTGTTGCAGTCTACACATCTGTGAACTCCTACCCATCTCTGAGGGGTACTGCTTGGGAGTCACCTAAGTTGAATGGACATGAGCAAGCACTTGAAGAAGAAAAGGCAGTTACTTTTTCTGTAACTGGTGTTCTTCGAGATGTGTTGCTCATGTCCATTCCACAGCCTGCCCTCCTTCCCTGCTGTTGGAGTTTCCGGCAAGAAGGAACTGAGGGTGGGGGGGAACCGGCGGCACCCTGTTTACCGTGGCATGTGTGTGTCATTCCAGGGGGCGCTGGAGCCGGTCCCCTAAGGATACTACAGAGTGAAAAACTTCTGCACCAGTGCACACACCTAAGTTGAACTGACATGAGCAACACATTTCGAAGAACACCAGTTATGGAAAAGGTAACTGTCTTTTTCTCACGAGTAACTCATTCACACTAGTCTATTGAGTTTCCCAGTTTCATAATTCACTTGCTATAAGGCAAACTCAAGCAAAAGTCTTTGTTATCCATCAATGCAATGTAGAAAATAGCTGTCAGGAAACTTCTCTGAAGAACTGTGACAGGAACTCAGCCTTAGCACCCAATTCCTCTGAATCTGCCTCTAGGTCCTTATCATAGCTATAGAAGGTACTTTTAACAGCTTTTCTCAATTGGTTTCAAGCCAAACCTCGCAACGTTTCTCAAATCATAGGACTGGAAGGGACCTCGAGAGGTCATCTAGTCCAGTCCCCTGCACTTATGGCAGGACTAATTATTATCTAGACCATCTCTCACAGGTGTTTTTCTAACCTGCTCTTAAAAATCTCCAATGATGGAGATTCCCCAACCTCCCTAGGTAATTTATTCCGGTGCTTAATCACCCTTACAGGAAGTTTTTCCTAATGTCCAACCCAAACCGCCTTTGCTGCAATTTAAGCCCATTTCTTCTTATCGTATCCTTAAAGGTTAAGAACAAATCTTCTCGCTCCTCCTTGTAATAACCTTTTATGTACTTGAAAACTGTTATGTCCTCTCTGTCTTCTCTTTTCCAGACTAAACAAACCCAATTTTTTCAGTCTTCCCTCATAGGTCATTGTAATAGTCCGGTATGGGGGCCGTGCCCTCTCAGGGGCCGCCGGGAGCCAGGCCGCCTCACTACACGGCCCCAAATCAGTCCTCGGGTTCTGAAGGTCTCGGGTTCTGCCCCTCAGGCAGGGGCTAAACAAAAGGCACACGGTCACTGCAATGCCCCAGCCCTCGGTCAGGGCTGGGCAGCAAACCAGTTCTAAGCTCCGGTTCTTGCAGCCGGAGCTGCGCAAACACCAAGTCAATAAGCCCTAACCCTAGCTCCGGGCGGGGCAGCACACAAGAGTCCAGGGGCTCAGATCCTGTCTGCAGGCTGAGCACCCATACAGTCAATACGCTAAGCCCCAGCCCTCAATCAGGGCGGGGCACCAAACACTTAGTGCTAGGTTTAGGGCTCCGGTCCTTGCCCCAGGGGCGGGGCAGTAGCACTAGTCTCAGAGCTCAGGTCCTTACTTTAGGAGCTGAGCAGTAATAACCAAGTCAGGAAGCCCAGGCCCTTAGTCAGGGCGGGGCAGCAACACAGCAGTTCTAGGCTCAGGTCCTTACAGCAGGGGCTGAGCAGCAATGATAGTTCAGGGCTCAGGTCCTTACAGCAGGGGCTGAGCAGCAATGATAGTTCAGGGCTCAGGTCCTTACAGCAGGGGCTGAGCAGCAATGATAGTTCAGGGCTCAGGTCCTTACAGCAGGGACTGAGCAGCAGCAGGTGCGTGCAGGCTTCTATGCCTGAACGCTGGTGTGAAGGGGAGACTGCCACCCGTAAGTGGGGTGGCAGGGGGGGACACAGGCCCACCCACTCCACTGTGTCCCAGCCCGGGGCCCTACCAGCGGCAGTCAGTCTGCTGCTGTGTCGGTGGGGTCCTGACCGAAACACACCGACATCGGCTCTTCCTCTGTCGTAGCCAGACTGGGGTCAGCTACCCCCGGGCTACTTCCCGTCTCCCCCTCCATGGGTACCTGCTCATCGCGGGGCTCGGCAGCGGGGTCCCACACCATGGGCTCCTCGGCGTGCTGAGGGCTGTCTAGGTCGGGCCGCTCCTCCGGACTCGGGTCAAGGGGCCGCTCGGGCCGCTCCTCGGGGTACCGGGCTCGGGGCAGGCTCGGCCAGTCCACCTCGGGGTACCTGGCTCGAGGGAGGCTCGGGCGGTCCACGTCCGGATACCTGGCTCGAGGGAGGCTCGGTCCGTCTGTGTCCGGGTACCTGACTTGAGGGAGGCTCGGTCCGTCTGTGTCAGGGTACCTGGCTCGGGGCAGGCTCGGTCCGGCAGGAGCCCGAGTAGGAGCGTCTGTCCTCTCCGGCCGCTGGGCTCCAACTTAGCGCTGGGGCCGGGCTTTTATACTTCCTGTCGCGCCCCTTGACTTCCGGGGGGCGGGAACAGGTGGCGGCAGCTCCGCCCACTGGGATGGCTGCTCTGGTTCCTCTCTCTCAGGGGCCGCCGGGAGCCAGGCCGCCTCACTACAGTCATGTTTTCTAGACCTTTGATCATTTTTGTTGCTCTTCTCTGGGCTTTCTCCAATTTGTCCACATCTTTCCTGAAATGTGGCACCCAGAACTAGACACAATACTCCAGTTCAGGCCTAATCAGCAAAAAATAGAGCAGAGAATTACTTCTCGTGTTTTGCTTAGAACACTCTTGCTAATACATCTCAGAATGATGTTCGCTTTTTTTTGCAACAGTGTTACACTGTTGACTCATTAAGCTTGTGGTCATAGAATCATAGAATCATAGAATTCAAGATCAGAAGGGACCATTATGATCATCTAGTCTGACCTCCTGCAAGATGCAGGCCACATAAGCCGATCTACCCACTCCTTTAGCAAGCGACCCCTGCCCCATGCTTCAGAGGAAGGCGAAAAACCTCCAGGGCCACTGCCAATCTGCCCTGGAGGAAAATTCCTTCCCGACCCCAAATATGGCGGTCAGCTGAACCCCGAGCATGCGGGCAAGACTCTCCAGCCATACCCTCTGGAAAAAGGTTAAGAATATCATATCATTGACCCATTGTACTATTTACCAGTTTGGCACTTAATTGACCTATTGACTAAGCCCGTTATCCTATTATACCATCTCCTCCATAAACTTATCTAGCTTAATCTTAAAGTCATGGAGGTCCTTCGCCCCTACTGTTTCCCTCGGTAGGCTGTTCCAGTATTGCACTCCCCTGATGGTTAGAAACCTTCGTCTAATTTCAAGCCTAAATTTCCTGACTGACAATTTATATCCGTTTGTCCTCGTGTCTACATTAGCACTGAGCTGAAATAATTCCTCTCCTTCCCTGGTATTTATCCCTCTGATATATTTAAAGAGTGCAATCATATCTCCCCTTATCCTTCTTTTGGTTAAGGAAAACAAACCGAGCTCCTCAAGTCTCCTTTCATACGACAGGCCTTCCATTCCTCGGATCATTCTAGTGGCCCTTCTTTGTACCCGTTCCAGTTTTAACTCATCCTTCTTAAACATGGGAGACCAAAACTGCACACAATACTCCAAATGAGGTCTCACCAACGCCTTATATAACGGGACTAGCACTTCCTTATGCCTACTAGAAATACCTCGCCTAATGCAACCCAAGACCGCATTAGCTTTTTTAACGGCCACATCACATTGCCTACTCATAGTCATCCTACGATCAACCAGGACTCCCAGGTCCTTCTCCTCCTCTGTTACTTCCAACTGGTGCGTCCCTAGCTTATAACTAAAATTCTTGTTAGTCATCCCTAAATGCATAACCTTACACTTCTCACTATTGAATTTCATCCTGTTACTAATACTCCAGTTTACAAGGTCCTCCAAATCTCCCTGGAGGATATCCCGATCCTTCTCCGAATTGGCAATACCCCCCAACTTGGTGTCATCCGCAAACTTTATCAGCCCAGGTTCCCAGGTCAGCAATAAATAAATTGAATAAAATAGGACCCAAAACCGAACCTTGAGGAACTCCACTGGTAACCCCCCTCCAACCCGACAGTTCCCCTTTCAGTACTACCCTCTGCAGTCTCCCCTTTAACCAGCTCCTTATCCACCTCTGGATTTTCATTTCGATCCCCATCTTTTCCAATTTAACCAATAATTCCTCATGCGGTACCGTATCAAACGCCTTACTGAAATCCAGATATATTAGATCCACCGCATTTCCCTTGTCTAAAAAATCTGTTACTTTCTCAAAGAAGGAGATCAGATTGGTTTGGCACGATCTACCTTTCGTAAATCCATGCTGTAATCTATCCCAGTTGCCATCGGCCTCCTGCTCCGTAACCACTCTCTCTTTTAAAATTTTTTCCATTACTTTGCATACTACAGATGTTAAACTAACAGGCCTGTAGTTACCCGGGTCACTTTTTTTCCCCTTCTTGAATATAGGAACTACATTAGCTAATCTCCAGTCAAACGGTACAATCCCCGAATTTAGAGATTTATTAAAAATCATCGCTAACGGGCTAGCAATATCACTCGCCAATTCCCTTAATATTCTAGGATGAAGATTATCCGGGCCCCCCGATTTACTTCTGTTAAGCTGTTCAAGTTTGGCCTCCACCTCAGATACCGTAATGTCTACCCCCATATCTTCATTCCCATCGGTCCCTCTATCACTATTCCTTAGCCCTTCATTAGCCTCATTAAAGACCGAGGCAAAATATTCATTCAGATATTGTGCCATTCCAAGATTATCCCTAATCTCCACTCCGTTTAAAGTTTTAAGTGGTCCCACTTGTTCCTTCTTGGTTTTCTTCCTATTTATATGGCTAAAAAACCTTTTGCTATTGGTTTTAATCCCCTTCGCTAGGTCCATCTCCACCCGTCGCTTTGCCTTTCTCACTGCATCCCTACACCCTCTGACCTCAATAAGGTAGGTTTCTTTGCTGATCCCTCCCATTTTCCACTCCTGGTATGCTTTCTGTTTTTTCTTAATGACCCCTCTAAGACGCTTGGTCATCCAGCTCGGTCTAAAACTGCTACCTACGAGCCGTTTTCCCTTTCTCGGGATACATGCCTCTGACAACTCCTGCAATTTCAACCTGAAGTAACCCCAGGCGTCATCTGCCTTTAGATTCCTAAATATGTTGGTCCAGTCCACTTCCCTAACTAGTTGCCTTAATTTATTAAAGTTAGCCCTTTTGAAATCGTAAACCCTAGTCTCAGATGCAATATTGATTATCCTCTCATTAATTTTGAAACGAATTAGCTCATGATCACTCGAGCCAAGGTTGTCCCCTACAACTATTTCCTCAACAAGGTCCTCATTACTCACCAAAATCAGATCTAAAATGGCATCCCCCCTCGTCGGTTCAGCAACTACTTGATGGAGGAATTCATCAGCTATTACGTCTAGGAAAAGCTGAGCCCTATTGTTATTACTAGCATTTGTTTCCCAATCTATATCTGGGAAGTTAAAGTCTCCCATGATCAAGCAGTTCCTATTAGTGTTTACCTCCTTAAAAACATTAAAAAGCTCTCTATCCGTCTCCAAGCTAGATCCCGGCGGTCTATAGCACACCCCAATCACTATCCCTGGTGAGGCTCTGGTAGTTTTCTTCCCCAATGTGACCATTGCCCACACAGACTCCGTATTATCCATTGCATTGCTAGTTATTTCATTACATTTCACCTCATTATTGATATACAATGCTACTCCCCCACCTTTACCTTTGCATCGGTCTTTTCTAAACAGCACATACCCTTCCATACCTGTACTCCAGTCATGGCTATCGTTCCACCATGTTTCGGTTATTCCTACGATATCCGGTTTCAATTCTCGGACCAGGAGCTCCAGTTCCTCCATTTTATTACCTAAGCTTCTCGCATTGGTGAACAAACATCCTAACTTTTGCTGTTGGGCTCCTCTCACTCTTTTCACCCCGCTCGGTAGGGACACAGTACTACCAGTATGACCTGTTGATCTAGTATCTGTCCCCCCCCCTCTTCCTTACACCTAACCGTCGTCCCCCCCCGTGACCCCCAGATCCCTTTCCGTAGTACCCCTTCTTAGGCAGTCATTTCCCATTTTGTTTGTGTGCAAGAGATTGTTCTTTCCTAAATGAAGTAATTTGCACTTATCCTTATTGAATTTCATTCTATTTACTTCAGACCATTTCTCCAGTCCCAGGTCATTTTGAATTTTAATGTTTTCCTCCAAAGCACTTGCAACCCCTTCCAGGTTGGCATCATCTACAAACTTTATAAGTGTACACTCTATGCCATTATCAAAATCATTGATGAATATATTGAACAGAGTCAGAACTGATCCCTGTGGGACCCCACTCATTTTGTTCTTCCATCATGACTGTGAACCACTGATAACTACTCTCTGGGAATGGTTTTCTAACCAGTTTTGTACTCCCCTTATAATAGCTTCATCTAGGTTGCATTTCCCTAGTTTGTTTATGAGACGGTCATGCGAGACAGTATCAAAAAGTTTACTAAAGTCAAGATATATCACATCTACCACTTCCCTCCTATACAGAATGCTTGTTACCCTGTCAAAGAAAGCTATCAGGTTGGTTTGACACAATTTGTTCTTGACAGATCCGTGCTGATTGTTACTTATCACCTTATTATCTTCAGATAGTTGCAAATTGATTGCTTAATTATTTGCTCCCTTATGTTTCTGAGTAGAGAAGTTAAACTGACTGGTCTATAATAATTGTCCTTATTTCCCTTTTTATAGATTGGCACTATGTTTGCCCTTTTCCAGTCTTCTGGAATCTCTCCCATCTTCCATGACTTTTCAAAGATAGTTGCTAATGGCTCAGATATCTCCTCAGTCAGCTCCTTGAGTATTCTAGTATGCATTTCATCAGGCCCTGGTGACTTGAAGATATCTAATTTGTCCAAGAAATTTTTAACTTGTTCTTTTCCTATTTTAGGCTCTAATCCTACCTCATTTTCACGGGCATTCACTATTGCTAGATGTTCAATCACCACCAACATTTCTGTTGGAAACTGAAACAAAGAAGTCATTAAGCACCACTGCCACTTTCACATTCCTCCCCCGCCCCCACAAATTGATAATGCGGCCACCCGGTGGCTTTTTCATGTGGTCACAACCTTTTGGGCAGTGACTGAGGGGCAAAGCAGTGTTAACAAACATACAAATATATTTTTTTCACAGCAACAAACTTACTAGCTGGCCAGTCTTTAATAATAATAATAATAAAAGACAACCAAAAAAGCAGGAGAAACAACGACAACAAGAACATGAAAAGCACATTATTTGTTTCTGTTCTGTTTAGGTCCAGAAAAGAATAGAGACAAGTGTACATTATTTTTATTATTGAGTCTGCAATAAAAACCTACATAAATACATTATAATGACTTGGACATAGAATATCAGAGTTGGAAGGGACCTCAGGAGATCATCTAGTCCAACCTGCTGCTCAAAGCAGAACAAACCCCCAGGTTTGTTTTTTAACCCCAGTTCTCTAAATGGCCCCCTCAAGGATTGAACTCACAACCCTGGATTTAGCAGGCCAATGCTCAAACCACTGTGCATGTAAATGTGCATTTTTATTTGTTTTTCCTGAAGTTAATTAAGGGCATGTCTACACTGCACTTTCATAGTTACAACTTTTGTCGCTCAGAGGCGTGAACACCCCTCCTCCCTCTTCGGAACGACAAAAGTTTTAACAACGAAAAGCACCGGTGTAGACAGCGCTTCATTTACTGGAGACACTCTCCCAGTGACTGAGCTAATGTTCCTCGTGGGGGGTGGTTTTATTTTCACTGGGGGAGCTCTCTCCCAGCAAAAAAAAGTGGATATGCTGTGCACCTTACAATAGCACGGTTGCAGCGGCACAGCTGCACCGTTATAAAGTGCGCAGTGTAGATATAGCTTAAGTATTTTAGGAAAAATTGTCAGAGTGGCCACCAGCAAGAGCTGATGGCTGCGTTCTGAGGCCCCAAAATAACTTCTTGTGAGAATCCATAGACAGTGGTGTCCTGATGTGGTTCTGGGGTGGAGGAGGGAAGGTGCAAACTTTTTTTCTTTGTGGAAGCAAGCCCAAATACATTAAAATCACTGGGAAGACAACTAAATAGAGTTCTGCAGTCTTCAGTCATTCTTGAGAGCTGTCTTGGTATAAAGTGGTTCTGGTTGTTATGTGCTAAATATGGCAAGCTGCTGCTGCCACCTGTTCCATTGTTGGCTGCTACTCATTGTGTCTCCAGGTGGACTGCTGATAGGAAGCATGACATAAGGCCAGAAATGCTGTGTAGGAAACATTCTTTGTTTGGGAAAAGTCTTTATTGATGATTCAGAAATCTGTTTGCAGCATTACAGTTCAAAGAGTGACTATTATTTAAAAATAAATCTTTTAGCAAGGTCTCATTTTTAAGGTTGAGTCAGTAATGGCACCAAATACCTTTATTTATGGTTTTGCCAAACCCAGTTGTGGTGGGCACTTGGCTGATGCTAAATTCTCATAGGGAGAAGCTTAGTTTTTAAAGCTTCCGTTTTGAGTCACAGAAGGCAGATGCAGGCAGCCAGATGTGAAGAGCTTTTAATTTGCTCATTTTATGGATACAGTATACTTCACCTACAAAACTGAGCCCAATAGATACACTTGCATTACAAATTTTTGGGGTCGTTGCGATGTCCAAAATCTGCTCTAGCTTTTCAATGGTCATTATTTTAAAGTTCCCACTCAAACACAAACTAACTAAGCTTGGTTAAAAAGAAAAGTGTTGAAATGTCAAAGCAACTGTCAAGTCAGTGAAGTCTGTTGGTGCCAGTTTGCTTGGCTTAACTCCTGTATCTGAAAACTAAGTGAGGAAAAAGCCAAGTGGACTGCATTATATTTTCAAGCCTTTGGCAGGTGCTTAAAACACTCCAAAATTGCTACGGGAGCAGATCAGCTAAAAATTTTGTGACTGACCTTAATGCAAAGAAAACAAACCATGTAAGTTCCGAGAGAGGGCAGCATTTAAGAGGTACAGATGAAAGACAGACTAACTTTAAATTTGGATCAGTACAACAAAGCTGAAGTGTTGTTTATTGATCATTGCTTAAGAAAACTTGCACAGCTACCAGAAGAACATGAGTGCTATGCCTGATAACTGTAATTCTTTCAAGTATCTGACAGGGACTGTGTTTGTATATTGGTGTAAGGAAGATCATGCCATTTATTAACTTGAATATTTGCTTTACTTACCACCCTTCAATGAGAGCATCAGTAGGCACCCCATGGTTATCTACTATTTAAAGAGGGGCTTCCCTCATCTAATCTACCTCAAACAGAAACTTCATGAACAGATGAATCTGGCACTGTGACCTGAAGATAAATAACTAATTTGGGCTCTGCCAGACAGATGCAGGAGGACTGGAGACTTCCTCCAGAATGAAAATCTGAGGACTTTTCAGCAAATGCACTGGATGATATCAACTGCTGGGATGGCTCATACATAGAGAATTAACCTCTTATGTTTGCAGGACCCTGGATCAAGTATAATTTAGTATGCACTAGTAAGCAGATAAGAAAATAAGTGCAAAGCCACAGCATTAAGAAATTTACATTAATCAACTTTATAAAGTGAAGCGGGTAGATGACTGGAAGCTTCAAATAGTCTAAACTGCAAGTGGTCTTCAGGGATAGCCTTATGTAGATTGGCGTGAAATAAGCCTATATACATTTGATAAAAGGGCATGTTGCTGTGACCTGGTGCACCTCCAAGAAAAAAGGTTGCAATCACCTAACTAAGATCAGGTGTAAAAATATGTTTTTGGTTATTGCTGCAACCTGAGAAGCCAGAAGCACTTGTAAGGGACCCTTGGGATGCAAACTTCTGGTTCAGATTGCGGGGTGTGTGCAAGCTCTCTCGAAAGAGAAAACAAATGTAGTACCCACCAAACCCACTACTATAATTTCTGTCTTGTATTTGAGCTAAATCCAAATATATTATGTAATTTCTTTTCTGAAGACTTTGCTACAAATGTGTAGCATCTTGTGGTACTGCATAGGCCATCTATGAAAACAACTTGAGAAATACGTTGTCAAACATGCTCAAGCAACGTGAAACAGATGAAAGTATTGTGTGACTGTATGTAGGGATTTAAGTCACAAGTGTGAATTTATAGAGGCATTGCTTTCAGAGAAATTCAGTTACTTGTAGATAATCTCTTCTTCCAAGTGGGGTCAGATTGAGAGTTTTCAGGGGGAAGAGGAAGTGTAAGGTAGTATTTGTCCAAACTCTTTTCAGAAGACTAGATATGTACACTTGAAATGCTAAAAAGAGATGCTGCTCTGAGTTGTATGTGTGGCTGTTCAGAGTATGATCATGCGTGATGCTTGGCTCCACTGCATCCTTCAGGGTTGTCTGCTTTGTCAGGGCAAGGGGAATAAATTGTGATATTCTCCCAAGACCACCTGTTCTTGATGCAAAAATGTGCTCTCATTCAGAGTAGCTCGTGCAGATCTTCAGAGTATTCTTTCCTCTTCTTTCTTCCATGCTTTGAGCAGTGAAATAGTTTAAATGTCAATATTGTTAATTATCGTTACTAGCATCTGAGTTAAGATCCATTGTGGTGAATGAGGCAGTTCTTTAAGCTATAATTTTAGTCTCTCTGCAAATTCAGCAGACATTGTATCAGTTACGCTCTGTACACTCTTTGAAGATTGTCTTCACAACCATAGCAAACTAGAACCCCCTTTTTAAAATGAAAGTTGAAATTCTAGAGAACTAAAAAGCAGCTTGGCGGAGGTGCCAGTACGTGCCATCATGCCAGTTCAGTGCTTTCAAAGATAAACTTTCAGTGTCAGTTGTGCTTTAATGATGTATATTACTGTAAACATGCTATCACTCTGTACTTAGCATCTGAAAGTAATACATCGCTTATATACTCATAGGACTCATTCTTCAATTTATCTAGTTATTTCTAACTTTCAAATCAGTAGCATATGCATGTGAATACTGTAAGCAAAATTGTGGATAAAATAGCTTAATATTAAACTACAACAGATACTCAAAGGAAGAATGAACTTTGTTAATATAATTTTAGGTTGGGTTGTATGAAAAACACAAATTGTATACAGTACTACTTAAGATATGGAAATAAAACAAAAACTTGTTAATTTGCTAATACTAGTTTAGAAATGTGATCTTTCAGTTATAGGTTGAGATGGCATAACTACTGTTCTGAGGTGTCTCTCTCCAAAGGCAAACCAAAGCCATCCTCATAAATGTATATGTGAACTGCTGACAGTTTTAAAATACAGGGGCCATCCTTAGTTTTTTCAGTTTTGAAAGATTTTGCTGATTTGTAATTCCTTTATACTTCTGGTGATATTTCCCCATTTTAACTGATATTAATCTTAAAAATGGAAGAAACTGTGAGATGCCCATAAAGAAGGCAACCATAAAGAAGGCAACTTCTAATGACTCAGATACTGGGCCGTTACGAAAATTAAGTTAGTTAAATTTGTGAGAGAAATGTAAAATCATAGTGTTTTTTGAGACCGTATGTGATCATTCAATAACCATAAAAATAAGGGAACAGAAGGTTGCATATTCAGTATTAACATTGGCATTCCTGACTTGCATGCCTAACTACAACCTTAATATTGTATTAATATTATTTTGCATTTAATTTATGAATGATAGTGACTTTGTTATATATCAGTGTTGCAATGATACACCCCAGTCTATCACCTCCATCAATCAGGTGGCTGTCATGCTGTCTGGAGTAGTTCACGACCATGAATGCCAGCCTTAAGGCAGACTGTCAAAAAGCAGGACAGACACCTCAAACTGTTTGTATGTTCTTTAATTAGATTTTACTAACTCAGTAACAAATGTGAACTCCTGAAACAGTATGACACTGCTTTGGAGTCAGACAGTTCCCTTGGGTACTCTTGCCACTCTGGTAAGCTGGACTTAGTGATAGTTGGTTGCCATACGCCAAACATAAGTTTCAAGTTGCTTCCAGTCCCAACAAACCAATCACATAGGTCAATTTGTACCTCAGATGTCATATCAAAGACAATGCTTGTAGCAAATAGTATAGTAAACTAACAATTTATTAATTAGGAAAAAGAAATGAGAATTTATTTACAAATTAAAGCAGGTGTAAACATACACAAATGAGTTAGTCTATGTTTGAAAAGGTGACAGAGTTGTAGTAATCTGTCAGCACCCAGGTTGACCCTAGAGATCTCTGCTTCTGTTTCGTAACTCCAGCCCTGTCAGAGTCCAAACAGTAAAAGAGATGAAAAATTCTTGTTCACTATCTTTATTTCCCTCTTCCAGAATTCAAGCTGCTAATGGGATGTATTTTGCATGCAGCCTGTGGAGGGTCAGTTAGCAAAGTCTTTGTATCATGATGTCCCACAGTTGGCCATTGAGTTTTGATACTCCTTCCTGATGGCAAGAGATGATTCCATCTGACAGGTTGACAGTTTCAGGGCAAAAATTTTTTACGGTTAAAGACACAAGTTTTTGATTTATATCACATGCTGTATGATGATATTTAAGTGAGATTAATACATGCAGCAATTTACAAGCATTTCATAAAGTCTAAACACGTTGTTAAAAGTTCAGTACCCATCTTAATCATACTAATGCATGTTGCTGGTTTGCAGCAATGAATTTGTCAGTGCTTGGCTGAGGCCTAAAGCCTTGGCAAGAGCTGGCACCTCGTTTGCCAGCATCACAGTTGCACCTCCTGTTTCTGATTAATATTACAGTTGGACTTAGTGGGACAGATAGTAAATGTCGACCTCCAGGCCTATAATCTGGAAACAGCATTTTCCCTTTCACACTTCTGGACATCTTTGCTCAGAGATTTTCCTTTAGCCGTGTCTATTCAGCCCATGCATGTGCTCTATGCAACCTTGTGCTGCACACCGAGGGTATTTGGGACTTTGTATGTGAACTGCCCACAATTCCTTCTACTGCCCTTAGCCTCAGATGGAACACTAGTGTGTCCACCTTGTGTTTTCCTCTGCACATTCTAAAATTATTCTTTTAGTTGGTTTAGTGTTTCCAGTTGTTGTTTAGTACAGAACTTGAAAGGTTCCCCCTACGTTTTAAGAACAACACAGAGGTAGACTTGTTTTACAAAGTGTGGTAGGAGAATTGGCACTAGGAGCCACCAGAATTTCTTGTTCCTCTGGACCACTTCTTTTTGACCAGAGATAACGATCCATAGGTTTCTGTTGCTGCTGTCACTTCCTGGGACTTTCTTTTCTGTACTTTATTTGCTTCTCTAGATATCCAGGAAATAAGGGGAACACATTTATTTCTTTGCTTTGTTTATTAAAATAGAAATGTTGGCAAGTAGCCCACTCGCATGGGGCGCTGTCCACTGGAACTGCCAAAATGAAAAGAGAGTGTTTCTGGGAAAGGGAAGAAAACCTTTTGCAGGACACATTCAAAAGGAGCTCTAAGTCATAGCACACACGTTCAGGTAACAAACTAATCTGAAACCAGCGAAGTAGAAGCCAAAGCTTCAAACAGAGTAAAGAGAGCCAAAAATGTCTAGATGCTGGACTATAATTTGAAAAGAGCACCAAGCAGCCAGACTGTCGGTAAGAGCACATCAGACTGGAACTAGTTGAGCAGTAAAAATGCATGTTTAAAAAATAGATACTTTGAGAAGGGTGGAGATGTTGTTTAATGTTCCATGTTTAAGACCTCTTTATAAGGAATCTTTTTTTGGCAAACTTGCAAGATAAGTTATGGGCCCTATTGCAATATATCTTCAGCTGCGTGCTTGGAAGAACTAATTTTTCACTGGTACCATTATTCTTTGCTGCTACCGAGAAGTTTGTAGAAGCATAGTCACATGTGGATATTTGTTTTGTAAGTATTTGGCATATACACAACACTGGATTTAAAAGCAAGTGTGTTACCTCCTCTCTTCACTCATAGAAAACTTTTTTTGTGAAATGCAGGTAGAACGAAGGTGTGGGAGAAAAGGAATGGCGCAGTCCAAGGGTGTCTGGGGGCATAGGAGAGAAAAATGTGTCCAGAACTGGTATTAGAGTGGAGGGAGTTGAGAATCCTGGATGGAGGTTTCCTGTTAACCACAAATGGAGATCTAAATTTTGCCTTAACCAGGGTTGTGTTTAGAGGAGAGAGAAGCCCCATGGGACAAATAGTGTTGTCAAAGAGTGCTGCTAGCATATGTTGCTTAACCATGATACTCATAACACTGTAGCATAAGTAGTAAACATATAGCATTGGTGGGGCCCCTGCTACTGCATGTTTGACAGTAATGTCTGAGTTGGCCATGTAAACAATTAAAACAAAACCAAAGAAGCCTCCCAAAATGAATATCAATCAATGGGCTCTCATGGTAACATCTGCTTCTTCTGATGCCAGGAGTCTATTCCCCGCTCTTTCTGCTCCCTGAAAATAACAACCTGCTTTCTCATTTGATACTTTTGTACTAGTTCAGTATCCTGGAATATAGTGATCCTCAGATTATGGCTCTCATGGCTTTGTCTAAAACTTCCCACTGTTGCTACCACTAGTTGTTTCACTAGTAGCTATGGTAAGAGTATGAGTGCAGATGTCATTCCAGTTGGCTGTCAGCCCTATTTAGCTCCATGTTGTCTCGGTTTGCTCAGAGTGGGTCTGCATGACAAGTTGCCTAAAATGCAGGTGACTCGGGGCACTCTGTCTAATGTAACACTCCCACAGTTGCTTCCACCCGTGGAGCAGAGCTTGTGATAGCAGCAGAGGAAAATCTTTGACAGAAAAGTCTAGGATGGATGTGGTTTTTGAGTCTACATTTTAGGTTTAAATCTGGTCCTGAGGAAGCATATTGGAAGGACCAAAACCTATTGCTTGACCAAAACCCAGTCTGTTTAAACAAACTTCAGAGTTGTAATTTTTCGTGAGTGCAGTCCCACCATCATTGCGATGGTATGGGCTCTGTACTTCTCTCCCCCCCCCCCTTTGTTCAGTACTCAGAGTAGAAATGTAAACTACTCTGTTCACCTCAGTGGGGGTATTAGTGAAGTATAATTATAACCATTTCAGGTTTTTTTAAAAATAAGAGTAGAGTGCTGCTGCTCTTCCCATTCTTCCATGAAGCCAGGAAGATAGGAATTGGGAGATCAGTGGTCCTCATGTTCAGTGCTCCATATACTATGCTCTGCCCTTGTGTATACAAGGAATATTGGTACTGTTTCAGCATCAGTGCAGCTATACCGATGCTACTGATAGTTCCAGCTCTAGTGTAGACCAGGTGCAGGCAGTTTTACCCACCAAATTATATGGAATTTTATATACTCCATTTTCCCCAGTCCACTGAATTAAAAATTATAACAAAATATCATGTTCTGAAGTAGCTGAAAGTGACTTTTTTTTTTTACATTCTACAGATTTTTTTAAATCGTGCCTATCTGTGTACTCAGGAAGTGTATGCTTTGATACAACTTACTATAACTACATAAAATGTTATGGTTCTTGAGTATTCAGTAGACACTAATTTTAAATACAGTGAAGTGGAGCGACTGGGTGCACTAAAACTTAGTCTGTGCTAGGCAACTGTCTACTGGTGATAACATCAGTTAATTTCCAGGGGTGTTTTAAAATGTTTAAAAACCCTTATCTGGGTGGACTTCCAGCTGTTACCAATACTTATACAACTTTCACATAATTCTGCTTAGAATAGGTCTAAGCAACATTGTGTTTAAAATGCTAGTGACATCCAGAAAACCATCTACACTAGGGCTTCCAGTGTTGGTACAATCACTTCATCTCCACTAATATAAGCAATGCGGAGAAATTCTTACAACTGGGGTTAGCAGAGCTTCTTGCATTTTAGAAAGCAACCAACATTTTTGTTCTGCTTTAGACTATAGATGAATTGACAGTAAGGAAGACTAGACCACTTACCAAAAAAGGAAGAAAGGAGAAACTATCTAAGGGCATCTCTATACTACAAAGTTAAGTTGATATAAGGCAGCTTACATGGACCTACCTATGTAAGCCTACACACTACAATGTTCCTTCTGCAGCTGTAACTCGCCCATCATGCCACCCTAGTAAATCCATCTTGACGAGAGGCGTAAGGCTTAGGCTGATGTAGTTTGGGTGATGCAGTGTATAGACTCTGCGTTACATGCATTGCCTGTTGGCTGTCAGGTTGGCTGACAGCTGGAGCCATGAACTTGACAAGATTATCAGTTTCACTGCTGATAGGGCCCCTGTTTTGAAAATGGGGTGAGTGGATATTCCAGGTGTGAGCCCCAGCAGTTCAGTATTTTAGTAACACACAGACCTAGAAACCAGATACCAAATTTAATAGTAAATATTGCAGAGGAACTTGAAGGCCAAACCGTGACTGAATTTGTAGCCAAACTGACAACTGACAAAGTGAGGGGAAAATGAATTCACACTCCCTCTGAAAATGGGAAAAGTGCATAGATCCCTTCAGTTGAAACCCCCCAAAAGGGGCATACATGCCATAATTAATGCTAAGATTTCAGGATAAGGAAATAGCATGTTAGGATCTATGGAAGGTTCACCTAGCAGCGGAAGTCCTATATCTTACCAGACACAAGTTTTGAAAACAGTAAAGTGAAGATGGGAATTTGGGGCCTGATCAAAAGTCCATTGACATGAGTGGGAGCCTTTCCATGGATTTCAGTAGACTTTGAATTAGGTCTCCAGAGAACTAATTATCAGGAAAAGGAAGGAATCCTAAATTATTATTTTTAGCAAAGCTCAGACTTCACCATAACATCAAAACAGTTTTTCTTTTGAGTTGAGGTAGAGTCTGAGTGATGGTTGTGTCCAGTGGATAATGGATCCTTTAACAAAATAAATAAAAATTTACGGAATAGCTTGATAAGCAATTTGAGCATCCTGAGTATTTGTTGTTAAAATGCTTGAAGAGTTAAATACTTCTCTGTCCCTCTTCAATTTGGGAAAAGGAAGAGAGCATGGACTTAAACACCTATCTTTATTCTCCTAGAATACATCATTCACAACAACTTATTTCAGGAAAGATATTGGACTAACTTACAAGAAGAGGGCAATATATGTAATAGGATCATTAAAAATCGACTATAAATGTTTCATCTTTCCATCTTAAGACTGAAGTTACCTATATGATGCAATAAATATAATTTAGTTTTTGTGATGCGGGGAGAGAGACTGCATTGTGAAACAATACAGTTAGGAAGAATAGCATTGAGAGGGTATAAGTAAAGGGTAGGGTAAGCAAAATGCTTCTAGCAAAAAGAGGAACAAAAGGAAATGGGACACGGTAAATATACAAATAATATATTTTATATAATTGAAAAATAGGTATGTGTGTATCAAACAAAAGGCAACAATAACCTAAATTCCATTAATATAAAATATTTAAAGAATAATACTAGTGAAATGCTGTGTGGGGTAGGGAGAGCTGTTTGCCAACTTGTTTGTGAAACCTAAGGAATAAAGAAACCAGTGGGGAAAAAAGGTATGTTAAATCACTTTTATGAAGATGGTACCTTCCTACAGGAAATGCACTTGAAAAAAGAACTGGTTGACACTAAACATGATGCTGAAATATACTTTTTCAGCAGAAATATCAACTAATGCAAGGGGAATCTCTATATTAAAAACTGAAGCCAAAATCTGATTGTACATATTAAGGTAAAATAGTAATTGACTGTGGTTAATATTTGGGCCCCAAATGTGGATCCACCAATTTCTTTAAAGAATAAGTCCCAGAAGTTGCAAAGCTACCAATCCTGTATTTTATAAATCGATACAATTTTGGAGATTTTAAAATTCACTTTGAAGTGCAACTTTGATATATTCCAACCCCTCCCACCCTCACATTCAGAAAACCAAAGGAAATGGTAAAATAAAAGGTGTGTGTGTGTGGAGAGAGAGCGCCAAAAAATGTACTATGTAAATATTATTTCCATCATCATATATCTTTCTGTAGGTTTGATTCAGTTCTTGTTTTCTAAATCCTTGCTTTGGAAGATGCATGGGTGAGATCTTGGATATTCATCTGTCAGTTAATGTTCCAGTTACAGCACAGTGGAGAATGGGTAAAGGGATGAACTCTCAAAGAATATGGACTTCTCATAATGTATATTTCTCAAAAGACACAATTAAAATAATAAAGTAAAATTAAGCTTTTGGAAGAGGCTCATATGACCCCTAATTTATTGGTACTCCCATTAGTGAGTATCAAATAATTATATAAAGACAAATAGAAAAAATAAAAGTAGCTCACATATTACTGTATTTGCCAATTATCAAACTTAAAAATACAAAAAAATGAGAATTCTCTTCACTTTGTTTCTATTTTGTCTAGTAGTTTGTCCTTAGATATGGCAGAAATATTAAAATTTTACTAAAGCAAGAGGAAAAAACAGGAAGGCTCCTTACTTGGCTTTTTAAAAGGAAGAAACTCAAAATGCAATTAATATTTTTGGATGAATCGGGGAAATGAACAACATTTGCAAATAAGATTTGGAAAGCTTTACTATATACACATATGAATCCCATTATTTATAACAAATATAGAAGACTACTTAGCTAAGATAAACTTACCATTGAAAAGAAATTGGAGTTAGTAAAAGGAGAATATCAGAAGTTTCCAAAGTTTCATGAAGTTGGCCCAGGACCAGAGGATATTTCATACCAAAAATCATCCCTCTCCTTCAAAATCCTGCAGCTGCATAATTGAGAGAGAGAGAGAGAGAGCGCTTCTCATAAATTCAGTTTAGTTGTAATCAGTCTATTTTTTTTAAACCAAAGATTCCACAGAAGATTAATCTGATGTACTTTTCTCCTTTACTGAATTGATATTATAAAACTTGCACAAGGCTTGATAAAATAACTACATTTATAGTTTCATTTCAGAGATACTACGCAACCATAAGGGATATATTCAATAATATTTATAGAGCAACAAACACAATTGAAGACTCAATCGGTGAACCAGTTTAAAAAAAACAACAACAAAAAAACCCCCAGCTATCTGACTTCTAGATGATAAGAAGGCCCTTATCAGGGTGGAGTGGTATTTCCTTCCAACAACACTGGAAATTTGGATTTTGTCTTATTCCTTAAAATGGCTATTGCTAGAACTGAAAGAAGTGTATCAGTTAGAAAGAGAGTTGGAGGGGAATGAGAGGGAGATTGAGCCCTGTTCTTTATTGACTGAGAATGAAGATGCCAGAGGTTGAAGAGCTGTCTGTCTGTGTGATGCAATAATCCCAATTTCAGAAGAAAGGCGGTTCACGAATAAGAATGAAGATCATGGCAAGATAGGTAGAAAAAAGGGTTAGAGCGATAACACAGCCCTGCTTGACACCAGTACAGATGGTGAACAGGTTTGTCTCCAACCCATTACAGAGGATGGAAGTGGTCATCCCATCATGAAGTAGCTTGAGAACACAATGAACTTCAGTGGCCAACCAAACTTAGACATGACCTTCCATAACCCTTCACGATTGATGGAATCAAAAGCCTTAGGTCAATTAATGCTATAAACTATGGCTGGTGGTGTTCTCTACACTGTTCCTGTCCTAGTCTTATCTCAACCCTCCCCCAAGTACTTCGTGGCTCCTCCTCCTCTGTCCCACACTCCTTGAATACCCCAACCTAGTCTTTAATTCCATGTTCCTTGTACAAGTCCCAGTCGTTCCCAACCCCACTCCAACTCCTTGTCCAATCTGTCTTCCACCTGCTGGCTCCCTTTCCCCACTACAGGGGCACAGCTACAGCACTGCATCTATTCAGGTCACCAGGATGGTTATTACTGACCTTCAGTATGCTGACAACTGTGCTATCCTTGCGCACACAAAGGCTGTCTTGCAGTCACCCTAGATCTTTTCTCAGGCGCCTATCATAGCCTGGGACTTTACCTCAACATTGGGAAAACTAAGATGCTCCATCAGCCTGCCCCAGCACAGGTAGCTCCCCTTCTCCCACAAATTGTCATCGGTGGTGAGCCCCTGGAAAAGCTTGAGCATTTCCCTTACCTTGGTAGCCACCTCTCCCAGACAGCCAATCTGGATGTGGAGATTGAACATAGGATCTGTTGTGCCAGTGCATCCTTCAGAAAGTCGCGCTGTTCTATCTTTAGTGCTAGAGATTTGCAAATGGAAACTAAGATCCTGGTCTACAGTGCAGTAGTCATCCCCACTCTCCTTTATGGGTTTAGGACATGGGTGACATAGTGAAGCGATTTTAAATGCCTGGAGTGATAGTAGCGCTGCCGTAGGAAGATTCCCCATATCCGATAGGAAGACCATTGCACCAATGCCAGCTTTCTCTCTGCAGCTAACATCACCAGTGTTGAGGTGAAGATTATGAAACATCAATTTAGCTGAGCTGGTCATTGTGTGTAGGTGTCTGATCTTTGTCTTCCGAAGCAAGTTCTCTTTTCTTAACTTAATCATGGTAAGAGGACCCGCGGGGGACAGAGGAAATGCTACAAGGATTCCCTGAAAGTATCTCTTAAGAAGGGGGACATTGATCCCACGAATTGGAAAGAGCTGGCTGGCAATAGACTTCAGTGGTGTTTCATCATACATCAGGCCTCAGCCCGTTTTGAAGAGAATCACTTTGCTCAAGAGTAAGGCTGAGAAATGGCAGAGGAAGAAGGAAATTGTACAGCATCCCATTCAGCAGTAGTGCTGTCTGTCAGAAATCTGTAGAGCACAGGTTTGATGACTCAACCATCATCCATGACTTTTCCCCTGGCAGACATCCTCCTTGTATTGAGGGATTGCTGCCGCCACCAAACACTTACTGAAATCAACTTAGCTACGGGGCTTAGGAATTTTTTATACCACTGAATGCTGTAGTTAAGATGACCTAATCTCTGGTGTAGAAGAGGCTAGGTTGACTTAAGGGTTCTTCTGTTGACCTAGCTACCACCACTCAGGGAGGCAGATTACTTACATTGATGGGAAAAAAACCTTTGTCGATTGTAGGAAGCATAGTCTGCCCTACAGCATTCCAGCAGCATAGACGCTGTGCCCCTGTAATGCCCATAATGTAGGCGTGCCCTGATACTAGGTAGGCAAGGAGATAGGGAAAGGGAGCCAGTAGGGGGAAGACTGAGATTGGACAAGGAGTTGGAGTGGGGGTGAAAAAGACTGGGACTTTGTACAGGGAGCTTGGAATGAAAGAATAGGTTAGAGTATGCGAGGAGCGTGGGACTGAGAGGAGGAGCCACAAAGTGGTTGGAGGAGAATTGAGATAATCCGGGGCAGGAGCAGGCTGGAGGGGATAGGAGGAGAAATGATTGGCCTTGTGGAGCGCAGGGGAAGGATCTGAGACAACTAGAACACACTCCTTTGTGGAACTTTGTGTTTCTGAATCCTAACACTTGTCTATTCTCAACAATCTTTGAAACCCACTATGTCTTATCCCACTGTTGTAGCGAGTTGAAGATGACAGCCTGCTGCTATCAGTTACTTCGTTAGGTCAAGTGGCAGAAGCTTATGCTGTGAATCTGCTTGTGATCCATATGGATGTTAGCCTAAATCATAAGGAATTATGCTAAGCTCTTGTCATGGTTATTGCCCTTAACTTTTACTAAAAATAAACAAAAATTCACAAGCCCGTGACCTGTTTGTGACTTTAGCTGCTATGGCCTCCTCTGTCTGTGGCAGCTGGAAGCTGCAGGGGAGGGTTCCCTCTGCCTATGGCGGCTGGGAGCTGCAGGGTGACCATATTTCCCAAAGAGAAAACAGGACACCCCGAGGCAGCGTCCTGTCGCAAGACTGTTGCCCATTGCTGGAACCATGCAGGCGGCCCCCTGTTGCTGCTGTTGCCTGTCACTTGGACCCTGCCAGGGGCCCGCTGGCTGCCAGCTCCAGAGTCCCGCAGCCCCTGGGGATGAAGCAGAATGTCACGCATGTCTCTGGAAGTCATGGTTTCCGTGTCTTCCATGACCTCCGTGACATAAACGTAGCCTTGCTTATAATGTAAGGTTTTTTCAGTTTGCTTCCTAAAAATGGGGTCCTGTTGGAGAGAAAAGAGTATGTGAGCATGTAATTAGAGAGTGCTTAGTAATGCATATGCAGAAGGGTCCCGAATTAATATTGCACAACCAGCCTTAATTCTAGCATTTTCTAAATTTTGTTTGACTTTGAAACTTTAGATTCTTTTAACATTGCTTTTTTTTGTCCATGATATGGACCTCTGGGTCTGATTATGCTGTTAGTGTACTAGAGAATTCCCTTTGGGAATCCTAATCTGGTTCCTTAAATACATTTTAACTCATCGTGCTGCTCGAACCTTACAAAGCAGTCTTAGGTGGGACAAAGGATCTGGTCTTAAATGTCTGACCTTATATATATTATGTCTGAGTAATAAGGTTTTGTATGAGTTTGTTTTTCATGGGAAAAAAAAATCTGGAAGGTTTATATAATCCCCTTCCCTGTCTTTAGATCAGGATTATCTCTGTAGACAGTCAAGGATTCAAATTCTTTTAACATTATATTCATGAAAGGTGACCAGAAGAGGGGAAAAACAGACTTGTACGTTTTTTCTTTGTGTATAAAAAGGTTTGAGAAGCTTAAAATGCTTGTGTTTACCTTAGAAATATCAGGAATGTAAAGTTTTGTCTCCCCTGGTTTGCGGAAGGTTTTGGGGAGTCAAATATGAATTAGGAATGCTTTCCACCCTTAGTTGAAAGGGTGTGAATGCTGAATCCCTAACAAAATATTTTTTGCCTTTACAGTTTTAGGTGTTTCAATACAGTAACTCCTCACTTAATATTGTGGTTATGTTCCTGAAAAATGTGACTTTAAGTGAAATGATGTTAAGCAAATCCAATTTCCCCATAATGAATGAATGTAAATGAGGGGGATTAGGTTCCAGGGAAAAATTTGCTCTATAGTACAGTACTATAGTTGGCAGATGCCCCCCGCCCCCTTACCACACACAGGCACAGCCCACTGGCACTGGAGACAATGAGGCAGGCAAGGAGGCTGAAGGTGCTGTAGGCTAGGAGAAGCACGTTGTGCAGCAGCAGCTTCTCCTACTCTTCAAGCACCAGGGGAGGGAGGCTCAACCCTTGGCCTGCCCACCCCTTCCCCCAAGACCTCATTCTTAATCTGCTTCTTCTCCTCCCTTCCCCCTTTACTCCGCACGCTGCATCCTCGCTCCTTCCCCCTCCCTCCCCTGTCTCCTGCCCACGGTAATCAGCTGGCTTGCAGGAGTGTGCAGGCTCCCCCTGTCTCCCCTGCCTCCTGCCCAGGTTTACCGTGTTCAGGAGGCAGGGGAGGGAGGGGGAGCCTGCACGCTGAGTCCTCACGCCTCCTCCCTCCTGAACGCTGCAAGCCAGCTGATTGCCACAGGCAGGAGGTTGGGGGGGGGGGAAGGTGGAAGGCACTGATCTGTGGGGTCTGCTGGCGGGCGGGAAGTGCTAAGGGGGGTGCGTAGGGGAGCTGATGGAGGGGTTGCCATCTGTGGACAAAGCAGGCAGCCAAACGATGTTATAGCGAAGCATTGCACAACTTTAAATGGAGCATGTTCTGTAATTGAGCAGGGATGTAAGAGCAAAACAACGTTAAGCGAGAGGAAGTTAAGTGGAGAGTTACTGTATTTAAAAATTGAAGGTTTTAATATTTAAAAAACAAGCCAGACTATTTTTAAAAGTTTGAATAAAAATTGCTTCTCTTAATCAAATCCAAGATTTTTCTGAGGTTAAACCTATTAGTTATCTATACAATCTACCAGGAAAAATAGTAGACAAGACTTATTTAAAATTCATTCAGAAATTTGTGTCTCATATGATCTATAAAAATATACAAATCAGGCCACCTTTATACATCAAAAACAAGCAAAAGAGGACAAAAGACAATGTTTCTTTTACAGACCTATTTTTAAAAAAGAGCCCATATTAACCTCAGTACTTCACAGTATTTTGGATTTCTTTTTGTGCTAAACAGTTTTAGTTGATATTGTTTAGTAATGAAACCTTTATCTTTTATCTTTCAGCAAGATTCCAGCCTTTCTGAACGTAGTGGATATTGCTGGTCTTGTGAAAGGAGCCCATGCTGGCCAGGGCCTAGGAAATGCCTTTTTGTCTCATATTAGCGCCTGTGATGGAATCTTTCATCTGATGCGTATGTAAATTTGTTAATTTATGTGAACTATTTAGCTTAAGAATAATATTGTAATGTTTTGTTAGACAAAAACTATACAATCAAGTAGAAAATGTCCATTTAAATAGGAAAAAATTGCTTCAGTTATACAGCTGATGCTTATTGGGATTTTTTTTCATACATGATTTTGAGAACTCTCCCATCCTCAGATATGTCGTGACTTACTTACTCTTGGTGGCATTGTTTGGTGTTCCAACAAATGTAACCATGAACTGATTTTTTGAGTTTGCAGTAACTTTATCTGTTTTTCTGGGGGAGGCTGAGAGTGGAGGGATTTCTTTAATTTCACAAACAAGGAGGAATGAAAAGTGTTAATGGAAGACTGAACAGTGCGAGGGGAACTTGGTGGTGGTTTATAAACTGGTTACAGGACTACTTCCATCGCTGTTCTTTCTGATCTCTGAGTGCATCTCCTCAGATCTTGGGACTCGCATTCATTTTACCTGACACAGGATGGAATTTCACTGTTCTCCCACTCTTAGCTGGGGACCATGGCTACAGTAGCTAGTGTGTCAGCTGTTTATTACTTTGACTGAGTTTGGGCACCTGCAGATCTTCTCTTTGGGAGTCTGTGGCCAGTGGGATATGGTGACAAAACAACCTTCTTAAAGAAAAAATATTGTTTATTTTGTAGCAGGAATAAATTTTTTACAGAAAAGAATTTTAAACCAGTCTACCTGCCTGTCTGTTTTACTTAGTTTGCCATACCATCATGTGACGTAGGCAGGCTTAGCTTCTCTAGATTCCCCACTTCCAGGAGGCTCATGTGTCTGAGCGAGTCTTGTTTTCCCCTGTGGCGTGTGTCTTTCTTTTTTAACCCTGGTATGGTTCTTTGTTTTCCTGTGTTTGGTGGTTCCGGGTCATTCCTGGCCAAAAGGAGATTTGTAGGTTGTCTGGAGATGGAGACAGAATCATCAAAGCTAGTACTTATTTTGTCACTTAACTCTTAAGCACTTGCTGAGAGGTGATTGTCTGGAGCCATTCTTCTTCCTGCTTGTATTTGTGATGGGTCCCTATTGAGTTAAAACCAGTATATACATAGGATCAATACCATCCAAATAGTCAGACCAACGTTCCGTATTCATAAATTTGCAGGGCAGCTCCTCTCCTTCACACAG
Organism: Mauremys mutica; assembly: GCF_020497125.1. Lineage (NCBI taxonomy): Eukaryota > Metazoa > Chordata > Testudines > Geoemydidae > Mauremys > Mauremys mutica. Next base: position 40,637,681 of record NC_059081.1, on the reverse strand, counting down.
ACTTTACAGAGTATTATGAATCTGTTGCCAGTGACTTTGGGAAGGAGATAATTTCAGGTTCAAAATGCAAGTCAAGTCCATGAGTCAATAGAATGCTTTGAATCTGGACACTCAGCTGTTGGAGATAGGACCTGTTAGCAAACAGGATTCCATATGGTAGATAGATGCACATACAATAACTATATATTTCAGGGAGAACAGTCACTAAAATATTCTGGCAAAAATGGACACTCAGGCATGTATCAATGCAGTAAGTTACAGTCTTGATTTATGGAAAATTGAAACTTTGTAAATAAAATAAAGCCATTTTCAATTAAGGCATTTTTGACAGATTTTCTCTAGCAGGTAGAAAATGATGGGATAGTAATTGTAACTTCTTTGTGAATGTCAGTGTGACTCTCACCATAGAAGCACATGCGTCTTGTGTGCAGTCTCGGAATATTTTGAATAGCACTGTCTGTCAGAGCCACACGTGTGCCCTTTGCTGCCTTATGCTCCAGTGTTGGGGAGTATAGGGTGGAATGGGTATGAGCCTCTCTCAATTCCCTCTTATGATCCAGGACATTGAGCTGGAACCTGGACTGTATTCAGCTTGCTTTTAATTCTGAGCTTCAGATCTCTAACCTGTGAAGAAACTTCTCTTCACTCCCTTTTTAATATCATTTTTGTTAAAAACTTTTTAGTTGGGTGCTTCCCCATCACCCAAAAGGAAATGGACATTCATGGGGAGACCCGGATACACTTCCTTGTACAGTGGGGTAAAGTGCTTCAGGCCAATCATTACTAATGTCAGACTGTAAACCCACTGGGTTTAAACCCTGCCTTTCCTGCGCTGGTCTCATGCCCTTAATTGATGGACAAGGCAGATGTCTTTTCTGCCTCAGGGAAGGACATATCCCTGACAGGTGTTCCATCTGGTGCTCGCTCTTGTCCTGTACCCAAAAATCTCAAGAGTTGACACTCCAACTACTACTTTTGGAGCAATCCACAAAGGTAGCATTTGATACCAGAGAAGCAGACCTCCTCTAAACTGGAGCCAAAGACACTGTCATTAGCAAGTATCCTAGCTGTGAGGCAGAATACCTCTGATTCCAGCAAGGAGAAGAAAACAGAGTGCCAGTACTCTCTGCACCAGCATTGCCTATGCTGACTGCATCAACAAAGGTACTGAAGACCTTGGCAACACCTGCTTTGGCACCAACTCCTGGGCAGTGAGACCAGGTGTCATTCTCTTTGGAGTGGTCCATACTAACCTCCTGCAAGAAGGACTTGAGACTCTGAGATAAGCTCTTCTAAGTCCTCAATGATATTAAGGGGTGACAGCAAGGCACCAGCAGTGAAAAAGACAAGAGAACCTGTGGCACTGGTGCTGATGTCAACTCTGATATCCATCCTGGGACTGACTCAGGAACCAACTGAGGAGCCATCTTCACTCCTTCTTTTGTAACTGGAACCAGCAACAGCAAGTATCAGTGCCAGAACCGCATCCAATGGCACTATCATTTCTAGAGATTGTGATAGACCCAGGCCAGTTGGGAATAGCAGAGTAGTAGAAGGGAGATATACTGGCCACTGGATAAGCAGTTTTCTGTTCCCTGAGTGACCAAAGCAGGGGCTTCTCCAGGCTAATGAGAACACCTGACTCCAATTAACCTGCTAAGAGTCAGGTGAGGCTGTTAAGCACCTGACTGTAATTAAGGCCCCACTGATGCTATAAAAGGGCTCACTCCAGTCAGACCAAAGGGAGCCAGAGGAGAGGAAGTGCGTGCGAGGAACTGGGAGCAAGAGGCGTGCAAGAAGCCGAGAGTGAGTAGGCATACTGCTGGAAGACTGAGAACTATAAGTGTTATCAGACATCAGGAGGAAGGTCTGGTGGTGAAGACAAAGAAGGTGTTGGGAGGAGGTCATGGCGAAGTAGCCCAGGGAGTTATAGCTGTTGCGCAACTGTACCAGGAGGCACTCCAGACACCTGCAGTCCACAGGGCCCTGGGCTGGAACCCGGAGTAGAGGGCGGGCCCGGGTTCCCCCCAAACCTCCCAACTCCTGATCAAACACAGGAGGAATTGACCTGGACTGTGGCTTCAACCAGAGGGGAAAGTCTCTCTCTGGGCTGTTTCCCGACCCACAGCGTGAATCTGTGAGGTGAGCAAGTCTGCCAATAAGTGCAGGACCCACCAAGGTAGAGGAGGAACTTTGTCACAAGATGTATTTCTTCTAGCTGTCGCTGGGCCACTTCTCTCTTACTTCGAGCAGGAACTGTCTCCCGAGAGACAGGAGAGGTACCTGAAAAATATTCTGAAAGAACCCTGTACTAAGCTCCTATGCATGACTGGCCAATACCAATATAATTTGTCTACATGGCTATACTGGCCTTACTGGGGCTTGCCTTCTCAAAGGTCCCAGAGCAGATTCCCATTACATCTTTCAACAAAGAGGAGGTACCTGGCGAGCCTATATTGGAACCAGAGGAGCTCCCTGGTGAAGGAACAGTCATGGCTTGGGAGATACATTAACCGCCCTCCCTGCCTAAAGAATCCTCCTTATCCCCAACATTGGCTGAGTGATTTTTGGGCATATGAATAACTGCTCTTGGGGGTGGTTGAAACTTTGGACAAAGGTGATCCTAGAAAATATGCGCAAGCTGTAAGATATCCTCAGCTTGTCAATAATTGTCCAATCAACGAGGAGACACTGGACCCCGCAAAGGGTCTATGGAGCATCCTGGCCTTACCACCTCCGACTTTGAAGTGAATGGAAAAGTGTTGCCAAGTCTCACCTAAAGGCTTTTGAGCAGTTCTCTGTGCATCTGACAGCAGGGTCCCTTGTCATGTCTATGGTCCAAGAAAAGGCCAGAGCCACCAAAAGGACAAGAACACCAAGAAGATGGGCCTCTTTGGCTGGGCCTCCAATTCTGCATCACAAACTACTAGGCCCTTTCATGAAGTACAATTTCCTAATGTGGGAAAGGGTGACTCCCTTTCACTCTTAGCTTCTGCAGGCATGCAGGGAGAATCTGAGACACTGTCAAGGTAAGGCAGATGGTAGCCAGAACAGTGCTACAAGTGGCAATAGATATGCTTGACACAGTTGCACAATACAAGACTATAGTGATCACAATGTGCTGGGCCTCCTGATTACAGGCAGCCAAAAGAGGTCCAAGCAACAATTGAGGATCTACTCTTTGAGGGTAAAGTGCCTGAATGGATGAGGAACTCTATATTCCCTTAAGGATGACACTGAGATCTCAGGGAATTTATGCTCCAGTGCCATACCCTGGCACCTTCTGTTATCTGCTGCCTCAAAGACTGAGAATGCTCTGGTTTCCAACCAGAATATTTGCTGAAAAAGACCATGCTTTTACAGTTTCAGGGTAACTGCTCCTCTAATCTCCCTGTGTGGTCCTTTTGAGGAATGCCTGCTCACTTCTCAGGCCTCTAGCTTTCACCTCTTTCTGAGTAAGGACCTGCATCTTACCCCTTCTGACTGGGAGTTTTATGCTGCAGTCCCGCCGCACGTCACTGTGATTATCCCAAGCAGGTCTGATAAAAGTGCAGCCCCTGGTCCTTAGTTTCTCTCTAATGACAGATAGTGTTTTTTTACTAGTGACCACACAGATTTTCCAGTTCAGAATACGTTTATTTACAGATAAGAAGCATACAGACAAAATATATTCAGGTACATGTCTTCATAATGAACACCAATAAAAGTTTATTGATTTCCCTCTGTAAGGATAAGGGATCACCTGGGAGTGAAAATTGCTACTTCTGTGGCAAAGGTCTACCTGTCACTGGACAGATTCTACAAGATTGCGAACCTGTTGTCCAGGTTGTTAAGGTTTATAAGGCTACTCTGTGTCTGCAGCTACTGGGCTTCCTGGTTTTTTGTATAGGAATCATCCCATGGCAAGGCCTCATATCAGGTGTGTCTAAGCCTTTCTCTTAAAAGTATGGAAACATTCACTGCAATGCTTGCAAGATCAGGTACTGGTTCCATACCAGTGCTGAACCCTCTCAAATGGTGGACAATCCCAGAGATCATTCACAGGGGTTTTTCCATATGCTTTCCAGGCCCATGGGTACTCACAGTTGATGCCAGTCTATGGGATAGGGAGGTGCATCTGGGGCATGTTTCTGTTCCCAGAGAGCCTGAAGCCAGGTTTGATGGAAGAATTATTCACTTTTCTGCTTGGGCAATCTTTTCTCCTTTTCTTAGCTCCATAGAATTACCTTGGGCAAATGAGTTTTGAAAATAATAGAAAATGTTCTTTCAAAGTCCTCTGTATGCTGACTTCCTGCTCCATTCCTTCTGTATCCCTTTTCACGTGAATGTACTGAAGGATGAGATTATTGCTGTATGTGAGTTACCAACAAAAGTAACTGTTTCTTGTTGTGGGAAAATGTTTTATTCCTCAAAAGAAAACTGCATCCCATATTGGATTGAGATATTTAAATAAATTCATTTATGAAGTTTGTTTCTTGTGAAGATGTTGGCAGTGATCATTCCTTCATTTGTTCAGGTCTGAGGGATGCTTATTTTCACAGGAAATGTCACAGGAAATACTTAATTTTCTCCTACCAAAATATATTTAATTTTTTTTCCCCAAGCCAACTCTTATTCTGTAGGTTTTCAACAGGTCCCTTAGTTTTCCCAAAATGTCGGCAGAAATGGTGGCACACTTGAGATATTGGGTGTTCTTGGTATGCTTGGATGATGATCATTAAAAGCTCAGGTGCCTCAAGGAAATCTCCTTTCTGAAAGCAGTTTGCTCTCCCGGTAATTGGACCTCAGAATAAACAAGAAGTCAGCATTGATTCCAACTCCAAAGGTTACTTTCTTATGAGCCGTTCTTGATTCATGCAAGATCATATCTTCTTCTGGATAGGCTTCTGTACATTCAGGTGCAAAAATATACAATTACTTGAGACTTTCAGGTTGTTATACAAACACTGAAGATACTGGGTCTGGTGGCTGTTGGCATATTTATGTGATCCCCTATGCCAGATTATGAATGAAACCTCTTCAGTGCTGGTTCAGGGCAAATTACAAACCAAAGGTCATATATGCAGCTGGCACAAATCAGTGCAGCTGTACTGAAGGCACTACAAAATTCTGCACTGGCCCCAAATGTGGATAGCCTTTCCAAGTGGTTGCAGGTGCTTCTGTTGCTGATAAATTTTCTTCAGTTAAGAGTGGATATTTTTGAATAATGAAATATGTGGGATTTGGAACACACAGTCTGTACTAGAATAATGGTAGGCAAGGAGGCAGCTAGTCAAGAATGAGCATCTACTCCAATGAGAAACAAATTTGGGGAGAGAATCTTGTGCTGAAGCTTCAAGCAGATCTTCAGGTTCATAGAAACTTGCTTTCTGGGGAATAACTACAGCTGGCCCAAGTGCAAACAGACAATATTGCCGCAAACCTCAAAGAAAGGAGCTTTCTGGATACTATGTCAGGGGTCTGGTAAACCTTCTATTCCAGAAATGAGACAACTAGGTACAAAATACAACATGAAGAATTTCCATTGTTATGCCAGCACAAGCAGAGACATAAAATCATAGAATATCAGGGTTGGAAGGGACATTAGGAGGTCATCTAGTCCAACCCCCTGCTCAAAGCAGGACCAATCCCCAACTAAATCATCCCAGCCAGGGCTTTGTCAAGCTTGACCATAAAAACCCTTAAGGACGGAGATTCCACCACCTCCCTAGGTAACCCATTCCAGTGCTTCACCACCCTCCTGGTGAAAAAGTTTTTCCTAATATCCAACCTAAACCTCCCCCACTGCAACTTGAGACCATTGCTCCTTGTTCGGTCATCTGCCACCACTGAGAACAGCCTAGATCCATCCTCTTTGGAACCCCCTTTCAGGTAGTTGAAAGCAGCTATCAAATCCCCCTTCATTCTTCTCTTTATAGGTTGTATGACCGATGCGTTCTTACTCAAATGAGATCAAGACCTTCCCTGTGTGTGAATTTTCACGGATTCCTTTAGTGCCGTGACCAAGATATGACCATGTCACGGCAACCAAAATAGTTCTCTTTCATATTATTGGTGGTTTTCCAGTCATCTGGATGTGGCAGTAGAAGCTCCTGTACAGTGCCAAAGTGCAGTTGAGCTCCATCTCAATAGCACAGGGGTGGGCAAACTGCAGCCCTTGAGCTCCCGCCGGAGAGCAACGTTGGGAGCTTTCCCCGCTCCAGTCGAGAAGCGGGATCGGGGGCTTGCCTTGCTCCACTCCGTGCAGCTCACAGAAGTAGGAGCAGCCAGGGGGCTTCGCATGCTGCCCCCCATCCCAAGTGCCGGCTCTGCAGCTCCCATTGGTTGGAAACCGCGGCCAGTGGGAGCTGCGGGGGTGGTGCCTGCGGACGGGGCAGCATGCAGAGCATCGTGGCCCCACCTCTGGAGGGAGGATGGGCTGCTGTTTCCAGGAGCCACTTCACGTAAGAGCCACCCGGATCCTGCACCCTTGAGGGGCCCCCTGTGCCTCTTCTTCCCCCCCCCCCCAACCCCCTGCCCTGCTTGCCCTCTAAACCCTTTGATCCCAGCCTGGAGCACCCTCCTGCACCCCAAACCCCTCATCCCCCGCCCCACCCCAGAGTCTGCACCCCCAGCCAGAGCCACACCCCCCGTGCGCCCCAATCCCCTGCCCCAGCCGAGCGCCCCCTCTGAACCCTCCATCCCAGCGTGGAGCACCTTCCTGCACCCCAAACCTTTCACCCCCATAACCCCAGAGTCTGTACCCCCAGCTGAAGTCCTCCTACCCCCTGTGCACCCCAATCCCCTGCCCAGCCAGCCCTCCATACAATTTGCATACCGAGATATGGCCCTCAGGCCATAAAGTTATGCCCACTCCTGCAATAGCAGAATCAGGGTCTTTTGGACCTGGATTCTTATCAACTGTCCAGGAGTTGACTTAGGGTACGTCTTCACTACCCGCCGTATCGGCGGGTAGCAATCGATTTCTTGGGGATCGCTATATCGTGTCTCATCTAGACACGATATAGCGATCCCCGAACGCGCTCCTGTCGACTCCGTAACTCCACCAACCCGAACGGCGGTAGCGGAGTCGACATGGAGAGCCGCGGACATCGATCCTGCGCTGTGAGGACGGTAGGTAATTCGATATAAGATACTTCGACTTCAGCTACGTTATTCACGTAGCTGAAGTTGCGTATCTTATGTCGATTTTCCCCCGTAGTGTAGACCTGCCCTTACACTGTTTGTCAGTGTGACAGAATGCAGGGGGTGAACAGGTGAGCTTGTGCTCTGATCACTCAGATGTTAATTAGTTCCCATTGAGAAAGCTGATGGAGATAATTAAACAGTCAGGCTGGCTGGCTGGGAGCCAGTTAGCCCCTCAGCCCAAGGCTAATAGAGGCAAGAAGGAAGTGCTAAGGTTGGGGGGCAGAGGGAACTAGGACTAGTTGAGCCCAGTTACGTAGCGGCCTTGGGAGGAAGACGTGTTTCCCTCAGGTCCTAGGGAGAGGGCCAAAAATCAGTGATGATGTAAATAGACTGTTGCACAGGGATTGTTGTGGAAATGGTGAAGGGAATTTAAAATAAAAGGGCACAACCACTGAAGCCTATGCAGTTTCTGCTGGGAAGAAGGCAGGAAAGGAGCCATGCCAGATTACATCAAGGAACTACATATACTTCGGTTACAAAAGTCTCCTGTGTGGAAAGCATAGGCATTGAAAGGATTTCACTTGGCTCATACATAAAGGTTTTAATCCTATTTCTTCATTGATTTAGGATGTGTTCAGCTATTTGGGTGACCTTTGAAAGAAAGGTCTGGTAGTATTATAACAAACTGTAGTCAGCTGCCATATCAGGATTCATTAGTGTTTACCAAATGTACCATTTACATTGTTTTGAAGAGGTTATTACATGCTTACGGGCCTAGATGGGCTTCAGGTACAGTTGCTCATTGTTACTTGTTTATAAAGATTGTTCCTTGTTTGAACTGCATTCGTTTGAAAAGCAAGCAAGTTACATTCCTGCATTACTGATCTTACGCTTACTGCCTTCCATAAGGATAACGTGGTTTGTGGGCCGCACCAGATAGTCTTTCCTGAAGTGGCGTTGTATTTTCAGTTTTCAAACTTATAAACTTGATGAGGTCTTAGCATCATAACAATCTTTGCTAAACAGATGAAGATCTGGCTCTTGTCCCAAAGAACGTAAATCTAAATTTAGATGTGATACCATGAATGAGAATAACATACAGTAGGTGAATAGGATACGATAGGACACATGTGCAGACTTGTCAATGTGCCACGGGTTGCTTGACCCCCTAGCTCTGCCCCAGGCCCCGCTCCCACTTGCTCCCTTTCCCCAAGGCCTCTCCCCTGCCCCGCCTCTTCCTGCCCCGTTCTGTCCCCTCTCCCAAGTGTGCCATGCCCTTGCTTCTCTCCTCTGTCCCCTCACCAGCTGATTGTGGCCGGTGGGAAGCGCTGATCGGCAGGGCCCGCCAGCCAGCAGAAGGCACTGGGAGGGCAGGGGGGAGCTGCCAGTGGTTGACCCACCATTTTCCCCCCATTCTCTAGCCCTACAGCACCCATAGAGTTGGTGCCTATGAGGTAGGACAAGACTTGCAGATTACAACAATGACAAAAGTCTTACAAGGAAGAACATTGGATATATAAGTTATGTGGAATAGTTTTATCTCTTAGTTTAGCACTCAAGGGTAATAAACACAATCTGTTTTTCTATGCAGAATAATAAAATACAATTTCAGTATTGTTTCAAATATATTGTTGTGTCTCTCTCTCTCTCTCTCTCTCTCTCTCATGGGCACATTGTTATAGATATTACATATATATATTAGTTCTTGCCTAAAGAGTGTGAACTGAAAAGTAATTGTTTGGTATCTTTTTAACCAAAAAAGTAGTCATGGTCAGTAGATTCCAAATATGCAATATTGGTTTTTATTTTCAGAAGTCAATTTTTCAGAAAACTACCTTTTGGGCACAGGCCAAGTATGGAACATTTTGTTCCCAAGGTTAGATTTTTAAATTATTTTTTAAAGAAATCATTGGTGAGTGAATGAAAATGGGAAATTTTAATTGAAACCATTCTCTATCTGCAATAGCTTTTGCTCCTATGTTAATGCTATGGTAATATGATACAAATTCTTTAAACACTTAAGTAACTGAAGCTTTGTCCAGCTTACATTTGTCTGTTTAATTCCTGTTGAATGATTTTCATATTACTGTGCTCTTTGTAGTGTTTCGGGCACATTTTGGGGGGGAGGGAGCCCTAATTAGGGTAGGAATATTTTCATTGTTGTACAATGTTTCTCTCTCGGTTGCAAAGCTTTAACTCAGGACTGCCTGGGCGGGGGGCAATTTGCCCCAGACCCTGGAGGGGCCCCCACAAGAATATAGTATTCTATGGTATTGCAACTTTTTTTTTAATGGAAGGGGCCCCCGAAATTGCTTTGCCCCAGGCCCCCTGAATCCTCTGGGCGGCCCTGCTTTAACTACCTTTCAACTTTACAGCAGAGTAGTCACAAGCACATATATCAAATTGCTTTCTTCTCTGCATGGTGGGTTTGAAATAGGATCCTTGGTATAAGTGTTAATTTGAAGCTTCAGCCTTAAATAATGTCTGATATCAGGATGAAGCAAATGGAAGATGTAATAGTGCCCTCTTGATTTCTCTTTCTTCTCCACCCCCGCCCAACTTTGTTTTTAAACCTTCATCATTCTGAGGAAGTTATTTTTCTAAGCTTGCTTCTAAAGCCTGTTTTCCATCATAATTCAGATTTCATCTGCCCCACTGCGCATTGGAAAGCATAATCCCAACTACAAATATAAAATGAGGGAGTCTAAATTAGCTGTTACTACTCAAGAAAGACTAAAGGGGGAATACGATTGAGGCCTATAAAATCATGACTGGTGTGGAGAAAGTAAATAAGGAAGTGTTATTTACTCCTCATAACACAAGAACTAGGGGTCACCAAATGAAATAAATAGGCAGCAGGTTTAAAACAAAAGGAAATATTTTTTCACAGAATGTACAGTCAACCTGTGGAACTCCTTGCCAGAGGATGTTGTGAAGGCCAAGACTATAACAGGGATCAAAAAAGAAATAGATAAATTCATGGAGGATAGGTCCATCAATGGCTATCAGACAGGATGGGCAGGGATGGCAGGTTTGCCAGAGGATAGGAATGAGTGACAGGGAATGGATCACTTGATGATTACCTGTTCTGTGGGCAGTGGTTCCCAAACTGGGGTTTGTGAAATGTTACAGGGGGTTCCCGGGAAAAAATTCCCTAATGGTGAACAGAGCTGTCCCTCGGGACCCCGGACAGCACAGGGCCAGCAGCCCAGAACCCTTGGACTTCCAAGAGCTAAGCAGATCAAAACAAGCATATCTATCACACTGCGGAGATTTAAACTTCAAGACTCCTTATAAGAAATTGAAAGGGAGGTGGATATTTTTTGCTGTTTTTAAAATTAAATAGGCAGCTAGTATTGTTTTTAAAATTATTATGAAGAACAAATTTAAGCTTTGTTTGTTTGCCTGGACTGCTCAAGACCTGAATGCTTGTGTAGGAGGAACTCTTTGAGTTGTCTTCTGAAATACCTTCATGCTGTTTCACGTCTGATACTCCTTGATGAAACATAGGAGCCTTATCTTATAACGGGCTTATTCAAAGTGATACGAGCTACGAAAATGAGATCTTGGAAGAGTGCTGCTGTTTTCATAATGTAATAAAAATACTGTAATGATAAATAATAGTGTGTAATAAGCATGTCATAAAAACAAATTTTATATTTCCAAGATCACTGCTTTTATAATTTATACTCAAGCAAAGGAGAAAATCCCTGGAAATATTCATTTTTAGGAGGGGGTTTGCGAGACTTGACATTTTAGTGAAGGGGGTTCACAGGTTGTTAAAGTTTGGGAACCACTGCTTGAGGGCACCTAGCATTTGCCCACTGTTGGTAGACCGGATACTGGGCTAGATGGACCTTTGGTCTGATCCAGTATGGCCGTTCTTATGTTCTCAGTACGGCGTTACTCCAGCTTAACACTGGTGTAACTCTATTGAAAACTGGGTTGGAAAACTGTTTCAGTGTGATTTTTTTTTTTCCCACTAAATTTTAAGCTAAAGTTAATTGGGCTTTATTGTGCCTCCTGTCTCTCATGAGGGTTGCTGAATGTATTACCTTAAGTTCCCTAAATTTGTGCTCTTTGACTTATAAAGAAGGAATCGTTTTTTGAGTACAGTGGTGATTGCAAAATGACTTCCATAAATAACTAAGAAAGATTACTTTTTATTTTGTATCATTTACTCTCAGGACTTAATGTACTTTTTTAGGAACTTTAAATATAAATTTTGGACATGGCAGAACATTTGCTATAAATACATGATCTATCAAATGTTTGGGTTTTTTTTTGTAGCTATGTATATTCTGGGTATGCAATATTTTTGTGATCTCAAAGTAGGAATCACCCCTGCTGATTTATGCTGCTGGAAACTGACAGCACACATGATGATATATCACTTAGCTACAATACATTGCACCAGTATTTCAGTGAATAAAGCATCTTGTCCCCTCAGCATGTATAATCTTTGCATTGGCAATTATATACTGGCATCATTTATATTGTGCTGTAGTTTGGTTGTATTGCTGTTTTCTGATATTTGTAACTTATATGTCAAAACTCACCCTGAAATGAATTTAACCAAGAATGGCATCATCATCAGTGTCTTTCACAAAATTTAAAACTATCTTTTTATTACAAGTTTTAGCTAAAAGTTTTAGATGCCCTTTTGGGATGCATTTTACACGCTCTTTTGTTTCCATGTAACTAAAATTAACTGTAACTGTTAACATTTTAAATGTAGGATAAGCCCTTATTACTAAAAATTCAAACAACTTCCTGCTGAGCTACTGAAGTTTAAATGCAGCTTACTGCATTTGTGCACCTTTTTTGTCTTACAGATGATACGTCTTAATTGTACACTATTTACACAATCAACTAGATAATAAATCTAATTGAGGCATTCTCTTTCTGATGCATCTCCAAATGAATATTTACTTAAAATTAAATATATTTGGACTATCTCAAAGGAATCGTACCATAGTAACCTTTTCAGTTGTTTCTGGCAAATTCAGAAACAACTGTGAAAGTTTTCAGGTTAAGGTTGAGAGTGGAGCTTCATGAAACACTTGCACTGAGCAAAACTAGCATACTTTCCCCCTAACCTCTGACCCTTCTCTTGAATGCTTAGCCTCTTTTTGTACAATGTTTTGTGTAACTCTGTAGGTTATTAATATTTAAAATTATTTTTTTCTCCTCTGTTAGTAAAATTATTGCCAGAGGTGAAATAGTTTTCACCAGCAACACTGCCTTTGTTTTGTATGTTACAATTGTAGAGATTTGGGTCACAGGACAAGAAGAGCTAAAGAAGTGGTAATTTAATCAATATTCCCTTATATAGCAGAAACAGCTTGAATATGGATTGCAAGAACAATACTGAAATGAAATTAAATTGTCAGAGATAAATTGTCCATTATTTTTTATTTTATTACCAAAAACGGTTTATTTTTCATTTAAAGATGGGTGATGGCTGGAGGAGTTATATGTGGGCTACAGTGAGATTGTGCAAAGGAAGAAAATCATTTCACAAAAGGAGAATCAGTTTCTTCTGCACCTAGGACTTCTGCGTATGTAAATATTGTAAGAAAACTGGAGAGCTTTATCCTAAGAAAACACAACTTCTTGAACATCTGCTGAAGTTGGTGTCTGTAAGCAGCAAGATAGTGTTGAGTTTTCTGGAGGGAAGTTGGTTGTTAAATGAGGGCAGGACCTCCAACTAAGCAGGGGTTTGTATTTAGAAGTTCGTGTGCACTGAATCAGCATGCATGTATGTGGGCAAAGGAATGAGATGGTCGGGAGGAGTGTGTGTGTAATTTGGTTGCAGGACAAAAGGTTGGGTGGGTGGTGAGAACCACATTTAAATTATACTTCATAATTGCATTATGGGCTATAGAGGGATGGAGCATATGGTTATTGTTGAGAATAGAAGACAGATGTAACTTTAATTGATAGTAGGCCACCACAAGGATCTTTGTTAGTAGATCTGGAAGGAAGCCGTACTTTTGTCCCTTTAAACATGTGATCTGCAGTTACTTCTGAGCACTTCACAGACTGTAAGGTTTTATCGTCTCAACATCCTTGTGAGGCAGAGTGGTGGTATTATCCCCACTTCCCAGATGGAGTTTTGGGGCATAAAGATTTAAATGCCTTGCTCAGCATCACACACAGTCTGTTGAAGATCATTAACAGAACTCATATCTTCTGAGTCCCATCCATGATGGGTCTCTGCACCTTAGCATCAATATACCTTGAATAGAGGTGTATGGAGTATCAAGCAGGTTTCTAGAAGATAACTGGAATTTTACTTAAATTTGTTTACTTTTTTTGGTTAAAAATCTCTTGTGTAGCAAGATGAGCAATGGTACATAGAGAGCTGCAGCAAGGGTAACAACTTGCACTAAAAAATATGTGCATATAGATTTCCCATTCTCTTACTAATAGGTTAAAGCAGCCAGGAAAGGAAACATGTATTTGGAGTCTAAAGAATAAAGTTTAGGATTCCACCTGTGTTTCTAGGGCAAGGTCGGTTCAGAGCAAAGTGAAGTAAAGAATGCTTGGTAAAAGTAAGGATCACAGAAGGCAATGATCCTGAGTCCTTGAGAGAATAACCTGCAAGAAGTGCTAGCTATGATGGAAGAATGTGGAGTGACACACACACATTCAAGAGTATCATGTACTAGCATCAGCCAGTTTGAAAAGAAAAGCCAATACTAGTGCCATTGGATTTTTCTATCTAAATCCAAAGGACAGCAGCACAGCAGTCTGCTTTTTGTGTAGAAAAAGTTCTGGTAGAGAGAAGAAACATTAATAGAGATAACTGTTCAAATAAGCCACTTGAGAAATAAGCATGCAGGATTGGAGTAAGCGTTTGCACAGCATGCAGCAGAGTAGATGGTGAACGTAAGTGAAATTTGGAGTAGATTAGGGGCAAGACTAGACATCCCATTGTGTGACAACCATTATTATCCCTTTACTCATGCCTATTCTTCTATATAGTGGTATGGAAAGAAGTACTGTGATGAAGGCTGGTGCCGCAGACAAATTGTTTCAGATGATATAACCTACTTTTTCACGAAATAGTTGAAAGAAAACAAAATATAGCATAAACCACTCTAGTATGGATGATTAATACAAAATTGGCCAAAGTGCTGGTGATGAACATAAATAATTGTAGTCAATAAGAAGCTAAGAATTTTTGGACGTTTCAGATTATGTAGTTCCAAGTAACAAATTTAAAGGAAACATTGATTCTTCGAGCAATGTCCTTATGGGTGCTCCACTGTAGGTGTGTCTGTGTCCCTGCGCTGCTGATTGGAGAACTAAAGTAGCAGTGTCCATTTGGCCCGCACATGCAGTGTGTTTCCTCGTGCTGCACCGTGAGGCTAGCTTCTGTGCACATGGGTTAACAGTCCTCAGTTCCTTCTCAACTACCCCGGCTAGAGATGGCACTTTAGTTGTCCATTCATGTGTCGTTAATTCCTTTACAATTGCTATTTTTTAGCTTCCTTTGAAGCCTCTTTTGTGACTTGTTCTTTGTCAACCCCTGGATGGATGCAGGGGAAAGAGACCTCCTGGACGAGTAAGCCCCAGTTCTCCTGGCTTCAAGAAGTGCTGCACTTGCAGTAAGGTGATCTTGGTTGCAGACAAGCACTCCCAGTGCATCCATTGTTTTGGTGAGGGCCATAGCCAATGAAAGTGTTCCCTCTGCTCCAGCCAAGATCCCGTAAGGACAGAGAGCTTGGCCAAAAAATTATCTTTATGGATGCAGCTCTCCGACCAGCTTTCTGGCGGGCATGAGGCTTCCCCTCAGCCTTCAACTTCGATGAATAGTGGGTCAAAAAAGAGACTGGGAAGTCCTCTCACCGAGTCTAGGGATAGCCAAAAGCAATTGCTGTCTTGCTTAGTATCATCTGCACCAACACCACAATCTGGCATCACGACGACATCTTGTACTGCTGAAAGGCCCATGGACTCTTTGGGCAGAGGCACCAAATCTTCTGTACCGAGAGATAAGGGCAAACACCCTAGAAAAACGCTTCTGGTATGCGAGTCGACATCAGTACTGCCATTGACAATAGTCCACCCAGAAACGGAGAGACTGGTACAGACAAGGTCTCCATGTCCCCTGGCACCACCATGGGATGATCGGTAGCGGCAGAATTCCACCAGGCTGGTGACCTGAGCATGATGGAGGTACCTGGCTCTACACCCTTGGATACCGATGTCATGGCACTGAGTCTTTGCCGGGCATGGGGAATATTCTTGCAATCATGCCCATCCCCCTGTCAGGTGAGGGGTTGGATAGTGAGCCTGAGGAAGTTTCACAGTACTTATCCCAAGCTCCATATGAGACCCACTATCAACAGGATCTGGGAATATACCCACAGATGGCACCACCACTATCTTGTTACGGCCACCCATGGGCAACTCCGCTAGGCCCTATGCCATCACAATGGCTGTACTAGGATCCTTGGGAACACACTGACAGCATTGAGGACCTCAGAGCCTTGGGAAACAGAGGAGCAATAAGGGGATATGGAGGAGGAGGTAACACCTAAAGCTATATCCGCCTCTTCCCCAGACAAAGCAGTCATGCCTTCACCACCGTCCATGGCAGATGACTTCTGTTTATTCTAGGATCTGGCAAAAAGAGTAGTGGATACCCTCCACATACCACTGGAGGAGGTCAGAGACACACCACCAGCTCACTAATATCCTCCAGTCTTCGTCCTCCTCGAAGATCTCCCTCCTAATCAATGAAGCCATCTAAGATCCTGCTAAAACAGTGTGACAAAACTCGGCATTGGTAGCCCCGATGTGCAAGCGTGCAGACAAGAAATACAATGTCCCCGCAAAGGAATCAGTTCCTTTTCTCCCACCTGCCACTCACTTCCATCATGGTGGATGCTGTAAACTCTCATGGCTGACCACATCATTTCAGGGCAACACCCTACAGCAGGGAATGGAAGTGCCTCGATATCTTTGGCAGGTGTATTCCTCTGCCGTCTTACAATTTCATATCGCCAATTACCAGGTGCTCACGGCAACATACTATTACACGAATTTCAATAAACTGAATGACTATTGATAAGCTTTCAGAGGTCACTGGGAATCCTTCAAGGCCATCATTCAGGAGGGACAACTGGTGGCAAAAATATTGCTGCATTCAGACCTTGATGCCACCGACACAGCAGCAAGATCCATCTCCACGGCTCCGGTGATGATACAGGCATCATGGCTCCACTTGTCTGCACCTCTTTCGGGAACCTCGACAACAGTGGAGGACCTCTCCTTCAAGAGTGTCAATCTCTTTGCTGGGAAGACCGACTTCTTCCTCCAACCTTGAAGGATTCCAGGGCCCACCCTCAGGTTGTTGGGAATCTACACACTGCGGCAAAGGAGACGACATTTTAGTCCCGAGTCCCAACACAGAGCTTATTTGTCTCAGTTTCCATCACAGCACCATTATGAGCCACAAATTA
This sequence comes from Mauremys mutica, assembly GCF_020497125.1. NCBI lineage: Eukaryota > Metazoa > Chordata > Testudines > Geoemydidae > Mauremys > Mauremys mutica. The sequence continues at coordinate 40,621,077 of NC_059081.1, read as the reverse complement.
AAAAGGGAAAATTCCCAAAACATAAGCTGTTTCGTCCACAATTTTCAACCCAGCCCCCTGCCTCTAAGCACCAATTTGATGGACAGGTCGAGGGACTGATCTTGCAGCACCTATTACTGTCTATGACCGTGCACCCATTTGGCCATGCTTGGCAGTGTTCTGCAGAGCCTGGGAATGCATAATGTTGGACAGATGGATCAGACAATCTCTAGGATCTGGGTACTCCATCCACTTCACCTCTCTATACCCTCCAAAACACCCTTCCCCGTCCCTCTTCAGGGACCCTTCTCACGAGAGTCTACTACAACAGGAGATAGATTGACTGACTCCTCCAGTTAGAACCAGCACCTCAACATCTATGAGGCAAGGGGTTCTACACTCATTACTTCCTAATATCTAAAAGGAATGGATGTCGGAGACCCATGCTGGACCTCAGAGCTCTGAACAAGTTTGTGAAAGCTCAGTAGTTCAAGATGGTCACCTTTATTGACGATCATTCCATCATTGGAACAAAGACACTGGTTTTCAACCCTCGACCTACAGGATGCCTACTTTTAATATTTCAATATTACCGTCTCATAGATGATTTCTCAGATTCACTCTGGGACATGGCCATTACCAATAGAGCATCCTCCTCTTTGGACTCTCATGAGCCCCGAGAGTCTTTTCCAAAGGTTTCCTTGGTATCCATTAATCTACTCTTGCAAGTGATAATGATCTACCCTTACTTGGATTATTGTTTCCTTAGGGCCCGATTGCTCCAGGGAGCATAGACACCATGGAGCCATAGACATCATGATACACTTGTTTACAGAACAGGGCTTTCAGATCAACGCCCAGAAGTCAACCATCATGCCAGTGCAACACCTGGAATTAATAGGGGCCGACCTGGATGCTCTACAGGCTAAAGCCTTACTACCTCAATACAGGTTCCTATCCCTGGTCTCACTCATAGACATGGCTCAATGCAGTCCTCAAGTACCAGCCAGACTCTGCCTCCAACTGCTGGCATATGGCAGCAGGCATGGCCCTGATACCGCATGCCAGACTTCACATGTGATGCCTCCAACTAGGGTTAATTTTAGTTTACAGACTGAACAGAGACAGTCTGGAAGAAACCCTGTCACTGCCTACCAGGATCAAAAACTCCTTGGACTGGTGGAGAAACCCAGCCAATGTATGCAAAGGGATCCCCTTCCCACAGACATCTGCATCGCTCATAAGATGGGACACACATTTAAACAGCCTCACAGCGCAAGGCAGATGGACACCTGCAGAGATATCTCTACACATCAATCTCCGTGAACTGAGAGTGGTCAGGAATGCCTGTGTCCATTTCCACCTGCTGATAGCAGGGTCACATATGAAGATCCTAACAGACAACATAGCCTGCTTGTACAACATCAACTGCCAGGGAGGAGCCAGGTCGCCCTTCCAATGCATGGAAGCTATTAGACTATGGAACTGGTGCATCTCTCATGATGTCACCTAGTCTGTGGCTTACCTCCTGGGCATGCAAAACTTGATAGTGAACAACCTCAGTCCCAAATTCCTGCATGATCATGAGTGGGAGATGGATCTGCCAGTACTCCGTGACTTGTTCACATGATGGGGAACGCTGTCTACAGACCTGTTCGCCACTTACCAGAAAAAGTGTCCATGCTACTGCTCCAGAGCGGGGATGGGATAGCACTCTTTGGCTGATGCTCTTCTCTCCTGGGACAAGGCCTTTCTTTATGCCTTTTCCTGTTTCTTCTATTGCTGAAGGTCCTGCTAAAAATAAAAAGGGACGGAATTCATGTCATCCTGTACACATTCCACAAGATCACTCTCCTCATCTGTTGCTGCCTTCAAGGATATCGCTATCTCAGAGATCTGCAGGGTGGCGACATGGGCGTCAATCCACACCTCCACAGAACTCTATGCCATCACTGGAGACTCTGCCTCCGATGCCATCTTCGGCTCCATAGTACTGTCATCTGTAATTGACCTGATTCCGAAGTGCCAGCTCTCCAAGACAGGTACTGCTTGGGAGTCACAGTGGATCACTTGTAGGGACACTGCTCAGAGAAGAAGTTACTCACATTGTGCATTAACAATGGTTCTTTGAGATGTGTGTCCCTGTGGGTGCTCCACATCCTGCCTTCCTCTCTTCTACTTTGGAGTTTTCGTTTGGCTCTGTGGTAGAAAAGGAACTGAGGATGGTTAGCCCCCTGCGCATTGGCTAGCCTTGTGGCGCAGCACAAGGGGGGGGGAGAGAGAGAGAGAGAGAGAGAGAGAGAACCGCATGTGCGGACCTAACAAACATTGCTACCGAAGTTCTCCAATCAGCAGCACAGGGATGCACAGACACCTGCAGTGGAGCATCCATAGAGACACACCTCTTGAAGACCCTGTTACTCACCTTGTGCAGTAACTTCTTCTTTTCCACCAAAGGGGTCCTAGACTGTTAAAATCATTCCAAGCGTTGCTGTCCAAGATTTTGAGATAATCTAAAATAAAATATTGTTGAAATATCTGAACTAGCGAATTTCATGTATGTTACTTTGCAGTGGGTTTGCTTTCCTTTTCAGTACACTTTAGCTAAAGGTGATGAACCGTTGTCTGTTAGCAAGCAGTGCTGTGAAGCTTTGAAAAGAGCTTCATTTCATCTAGTGTATTGGAAAAGCTTTACGCAAACAAGGCAGAGTCCCTTCCTCTTGTCTTAATTTAATAATGATTTATATAAATATTCTTTGCAGGTTTGAGTTATTGTGTATTCAGTAAATAACACTTAGGGTTATGTCTTCACTGCAGAGTTAACTCAGGTGATTGGCCCTTTGATCAGCCTAGCCCAGGTGTGAGCAGCCATATTTACAAAGCTGGACCTGAGTTACAATATTCTTGCTGGTGCTGCACTCACCTGCGTGCTTCACTAGGATTTCTAGGGATATGTGCCATGGTTCTTCTATACTGTAATAATACAAGCTGCTTTAGCAGTGACTTTGGGAGGATTTGTCTGTCCTGGGCATGTGCAAATTGCAGGAAGTCACTGAAGGACTATCAGCGCTTGAGTGATGGGAGCCCGTGACCTTACTGCAAAGTAGGTAAGTTATCAGCCAGAGTGAAGCGGGCACTTCAGCTTTAACCCTATCCCCATCTGGCCCAGCCAGCCTGGATTTAAAGTCCTCACCAAACTTGAGTGGGAGAGTCTGTGTGTGGATGGGATGGGTGTTAGGAGCACCACCAAAATAAGAGTCCAAACTCTGCAGTGAAGAGACGCCCTCAAAAACAAACCAGTGTGGCATGTTAATGGGGTTTTGCATTGTAACTGGTTTATATCTGCTGACAGCAGGGCATAAGTAACTAACTTGAGTTTGTACAAAATAGAAATACACGTCTCCCACAAAACTCTTACTCAAATGGGAAGGTTCCAGATATTTTACATACACAATGAGCGACAGATCTCTCTAGCTTCTAAATCTTTAGGAAGCATACGGTTAGAGTCATGGATCTTTAAATGTTCTTTGTTATTGATTAGTGAAATAAATTTTCATTATGCATGTACATTGAATTTTGACATCAACCTTAACTATAGTGTTCTTTATTGCAAATACTGCATTAGGGTTATAGTTTCTTGATGCATTGCGTCAACCCCCATTAGTTACTTGCGGTTGAAGAAAGAAGGATTTCAATCTTATTTTTCTTATCTCTGGCCTTCATTGTAACCCACTAATTGTGCCAAATTGTTGATGTCTTACCATAGTAACCAAACCAGGACCTACTACAGATTTATGAAGCCAGCAAACTCATTCTACTTTAGCTTAATAGATCATGAGTAGCATCTCTCCCCCCTCCCCCCCTCCAGACAAATAAAACAAAAAAATTAATATCTAAAGGACAGCACCTTTGACAGTGTAACAGCATCTAGTGCCATGCTATTTACAGATGGAACTTAAGTTTCCTCAGTAGGAACCTAAAAATGACTTTGTAGGCCAGAAACAAGAGCTGCCTACTGAGCTACAGGGGCAATCTCTCTCTCAATTCTACAGACTATATAGAGGAATTTCTAATATACTGTACTGAGAGTCAAAAAGTTCTCGACTAGTAACATTTCTCCCCGAGAATAAAGATCAGGTAGATTATTCTTTTAAGTCACCAACATCTGATTTATGTGCAGCGATTTTTTGTTATAGTTTTGTTTCATTCATATGACAGTGTATGGTGGTTATATAGGCAACACTGACACAAATTTGAAGCATTTTCTGTATAATATTTTCATGGGAATTATGGTTCCTTATGTTATAGTATAAGGGCTGGCCAGATGGCCCTACATTTTGTAAACATGTTTATTGACTTTAAGTGGGTACCTGATGTAGATGTGCCTGATGTATGTAAGATTGCAAAACTGTATATGGATATTGTGATTGCATCTACATAGACAATCAAGTCAAGTGTTTTAGACTGTGTCGTAGCTATTCAACAGCTGAGGGAATGGTATTATGCAAATCCATGAGGGAATCAAGCAGACCTTGCTGATGGGTGAAGCCTGCAAATATGTGGCCTACCTCTTCTAACTGGCCGCAGCGGCAAAGGTGGGAGGCATAAAGGCCCCAGTTATCATTAGCAGCACATCTGATCATTACAGATATGAGGCAATTGAGCCTCACCCAAAGGTGGTATGGAAGGCTAAAACCAGAGGGCTAGATTGTTGAATCTGTCATGAGGAAGGCCTTGGCTATATTTGAAGCTTGTTCTTGCCACCTCATATACAACCTGGGGGCAGTATTGAGATTCCTTAGGGGAACTGTCTAAATGAGCCTGCCATGAGCAGAGACAGTGGCTTGGTGGATTAAACATCTTTAAATGGATATGGCAAAACTAACTAACTTGTTTGTACAAAATAGAAATACACATTTCTCCCACAAAACCCTTACTCAGATGGGAAGGTTCCAAATATTAACATACACTTTCGTGAATGAGAAATAGATATCTTTCTATCTTTAGTGTCTGCCTACTTTATTTTTTTATTTTCACACATTGACCACTTTTCGTAGTTCGGTTTTTTTAACGTAGAAATTTTCTGTGTTTGCCTTGGATTTTTTTGGAAGCTTGAAGGAAATACTTCAACTTTTTTCTTAGCAACTCGTTATACATTGGTGTCTGATAAATTTGAAACCCTGGTTGCCATAAGGCTGGAGAAAGTATGAAGAGCTTTCTTAAAAAGAGTGAAATTGACATATGTCACTGCTACCCACAGGGGGGAAAAAAAACAAGCACTGTAACTGACTAGAGATTTGTTAGTATCACTTGGCATTTGTTGCTGTAGTCTACCAGATTAGTGAGTCTGCAGACTCAGAGAGCACTATGTTGGTTCACATTCCATATTGAGGTAGTTTTCCCCAATATATAGCTAGTATTGATATAAGTTGGAGCAAGAGGTTGGTTTTTTTGTTTTGTTTTTCATATCCAGTGCATAACTTCAATCTGAAGATGGTTTCTGTAATTGAAGATCAAACTGACATTTCTTTATTTCCAGTAAAAACATTTGTGACTGGAGAAGTTTTCTCATAGTGCAGTTCCATTGACAATCCATTATTATTCTGCCACCTTTCTATATTGAGCTATTTGTAAGTCCATCATTGGAGTTAGAAGGAATATTTTTATTGATATTTGTGTTTACATCTGTCCTGAAACAAGGACTTTTTAATAATGGAAAAGGCAAGTTGCATACTTTATAGCTTTTAAAAATAAATATACTTGATAGTTGGTTGAAGGAAGTCTCATTCCCCTTCTGGTTGTCTGTGGAAAATACATGAATGTTGTCATGGTTTAGGGTAACTTTTGACCCCTCAGTCAGTGGACCATCTGTAGACACCCCTTTTGAGAAATAGAGCCAGAGCCTACATTTTACCTCCCCTTTGAACTGGGTCTCTAGTTACCTCACCCCTGTTTACCAACTAGTTTCCTCAACAGGTCCAACTGGGTTTGGCCCTTGCTTATAGACTTTTTCAGGAGCTGTGATCAATAGGAAAATGTAGTGACACCAAGTAACTTCTCCAAATTATGGCAGTATTTATTCAGTGTATGAATGTAACAATCGGAGAGAAATGTGTTAACACTAAAAGGCCTGTGTACATATTGTCTTACCTAAGCCCGGATTTATTCCTGGTACCCCCAACATCTGGGTGAGCAGGATGGTCTTCCCCCACCCTCAGTTCCTTAATCTCCTCCGTGATGTGTCACAAACAGTGCCAAGAAGAGGCCATGAGGACCTTGTAATGAAGCTATAGATGCCCAATAACAGAGTGAAGACCAATGCCAGAGACTATAGGCCCAATGATTGAGGTCAATCAGCACTCAGCATTTCTTGCAGCAAGGCCCACAGCAGTAATTTTAAGGACCCTGGTGGGCATTCCTCGCTTCCAAAAGAACTGACAATGGAGTATCCCTCGGAGCAGCAAGGGGGAAGGAGGGTAAATTGGTTTGGTCTTGTGGAGGATCAAAAGCATCTGGAAGGAATTCCTGAAAACCCCTGTGTGTATAAGCTGTTGGTGTTTCAGGGGGAATATTTCTCAGATGAAACCTGCAATGGGGAAGCCAAAATTCTGAAGGATGGTTACTCTGAGTGAAGCTGATGGTTTCTATGCAGTGTGGACTGGTGAAATCTGTAGGTTATGGGGTGCTACAGAAGTCTGAAAGTTTGAGACCTCCTTCTGAGATGGTGCTGGGGTTTCAAGGGCACCAGAGTTCTGAGCTATGCTTCCTCTTCTCTACTTTTTCTGCATGAAAGCTAAACTCTGATAGAAGTGGTACCCTGATTCATGGCAGAGAGAGCAAGGGGTGCACATGTCCTCATTAATGAAATGTGAGGCCTGCACCAAAGGAGTTCAAGTAACAGAGCACCAAATGGGAACTGGCAGTGTAGAGGAGGAGTAGCCAGTGTCCACTGAGTCACTAATTTTGAAGGAGTGTCATTTGAGCTTGTTTCGGATGATGGGATAAGGGTGGTACAGAACTGAGGATGAAGGTCAAGATTTCACCTATTTAGTAAATGATGGATTCAGTGCTGAAACAGGTAGACATTAGCACTCAGCAGCTCAGTAGCTGCAGGGGGCTCCCCCTGCCAACGGCCGCTGAGCAGCTCCAGGGTCCCTCAGCTGCTGGCAGGCCTGGGAGCTGCGGGGTGGGGTGGGGGGAACTGCTTTTGGTGGCTGAACAACTGCTGCGGGGGGTGCTGCCAGCAGCAGTGGCTGGGGAGCTCCGGGGGGCCCCAGCATGCAGCCCCTGAGCAGCTCTGGGGTCCCTCTGCCACCAGCAGTGGTGGCGACAGGGAGCTGCGGAGGGGGAGGCCGTCTGCCCACAGCTGCTGAGCAGTTCCAGGGTCCCTCTGCTGCCACTGGGAGCTGCGGCTGCTTGCGGCAGCTGAGCCGCTGCACGGGGGACCCCTGCCAGAAGCGGTGGCTGGGCAGCTCAGGGCTCGCCGCTGATGGTGGCAGCCAATCAGTTGTGTGGGGTCCTCTTCCCGCAGCTGCTGGGCAGCTGTGGGAGGGTCCCCTGCTGCCCGCGGAGGCTGGGCTGCTGCAGGATCCCCCGCTGCCGGCAGTGGCTGGTCACCTGCGGCCCCCTCTAATGTCATGGAGGTAATTGGACATCATGACATCCATGACCTCCATGACATAATCTTAGCTTTAGTCATGTCTCATTTCACAGGGTGTGTCAGGAAGCTATAAAGTTTTGGATGTGGTGCCTTCCTTTTGCATTGGAGAAAGACATTTCTGTAGGCATTCCTACCTATACCACTGTTACCTAGGGTCATACACAAGATTCAAATAGGCAGGGCCAAGATTTTTCTGATAGCACCAGTGAGAAGCAGACATCACTGTTGACCCATTGCAGCTTACCAAGTCACATTGTACCCCTTGCTTCTATTATTGGACCTCTTGTTCCAGGCAGTAGTCAAGATGCTCCACCCAAATTGACTCTCAACGTACCTGGTGGCTTGGATGATAGACTTCTAAGGGGCCCTAACTTTTCTTGCTCTGCAAGAGTAAAAGAGGTTCTCTTGTAGTCCATGACACTGAAACTAGAAAATGTTATATTAGTAGAAGTGGAAGCTTGTGGGATAGATGGCCTATCCCAGAGCCCATCCCTATATCTGTGGTCCTAGGTCATACACTATACTTTAAAGGCTTGTGCATTTCGTCCCTAAAAGTTCATTTAGCTGCAGTTGCAGCATACCAGTAATCCATTAATGAATCCAGTGTGTTTTCCTATACCATAGTTACCTGATTTCTGAAAGACCATGTCAGCATTCTTCTGACTGTGGGATTTGGACTTTTTGTAGATTCTAAGGCCAGAGGGGACTTCTCTGATCATCTAGTCCAGTGGTTCTCAAACTTTTTGTATTGGCGACCCTTTTCACACAGCAAGCCGTCGGAGTGTTACCCCCTCCTTAAATGTAAAAAATGTGTTTTTTATTTATAACACTATTTTAAATGCTAAATTTATAACCCTATTGTTTAAAATGAATTTACCTTTTTTCCCCTCTGCTTTTAAATTAAGTCTATAACACATTTTTATTGAATTATTGTTATAAGCAGAAAAGCTATTTTTTAAATAGTGACTATTTAAATGCTGGGGCAGAGGCACGAAGAAACTTTTGTCAATAACATTTTTCACATCAGACTTACTAGTGCCCTTTGCCACCCTTACTTCTGCGCTGCTGCTGGCAGCAGGCGCTGCCTTCAGAACTGGGTGGCCGGAGAGTGCCACCCTTACTTCTGTGTAACATTTGACCTTGGCCTTGGGAGGGGTGGCTAAGGTGGGAACTAAGACAAAGATTGGGGTGGATATAGCCCCAGCAAGCTTCCTAGTGCTTCCCCTGCCTGTGTGTCTGACTGTTAAATTTATAAATTTTTCTTCTGCCAATCTGAGTGTTCTGATCGGTCTGCGTATAATGCATCTCTTCAGCTGCTGAACAATCAAGTCCGCTAATGTTTTCGCATTCTCAGACTGGCTTTAGGGAAAATGGTGCCCTGGGCGAACATCTATTTTGGCACTTTTCTTTGGAGGTTGAGCGGGATTGGGAGTGGAGCTGGGCTGGAGGCTGTCAGCCCTGCTCATGGTGGGAGCTCAGGGCTGTCAGCTCGCAACCCCCAGTTTGAGAACCCCGTATCTAGTTTGATCTCTGGCATAACGCAGACCATGGAACTTCCCTGAAATAATTCGAGTTTGAACTAGAGTATATCTTGTAAGAAAAGCATAAAAATTGCCGGTGATGGAGAATTTACCAAGACCTTAGTAAAATGGTCCACTGATTGAAAGGATTACATCATATTTACTGTCTGAATTTGTCTAGCTTCAACTTCTAGCCATCGGCTCTTGTTATATCTTTGCTAGGTTTAAGAGCCCATTATCAAACATTTGATCCCCAGGTAGTTTCTTATAGAGTAGAGTGATCATGGCACCTTCTTTTTGTTAAGCTAATAGATTGATTTTTCTCATATCTCATTAGGAATCTTTTTTAATTTTTAATCATTATTGTGGCTCTTCTCTGAACCTTCTCCAATTTATCAACATCCTTCTTGAATTGTGGGCACCAGAACTCGACACTGTATTCTAGCAGCTGTCAGACCATTGCTAGGTGCAGTGGTAACCATGTCTCCTACTCCTGTTCAGGATTTCCCTATTGACATATCTAAGGATTGCGTGCGTCCTTGTAGCCTCCTGTTCAGCTGATTATCCATCAGAGCGTCTTTGGAGTCCCTGCTTCTCAGGATAAAGTTCTCCACCCTGTAAGCATGGCATAAATTTTGTTCCCCAATGTATAACTTTACATTTAACCATATTGAAATGAATATTGCTAGCATTAATGAAGCTCATGGAGACTCCAGTTGAGCTTGTTAGGCTGGACTATCTCGTATCAGACCGAATTCCTTAAAGCTGTTACCTCAGCTAGAAAGATTAGAGAGTTGCTGTCTTTGGTGGCAGACACAGCTTATATCATTATACACAATAAGGTGTCCCTTTATCCTTGCCCAAAATTTCATCCTGCAGTGGTGAGGACTTCCACTTCAACCAGTCAATGTCTTTCTCAGTCGTCTTCCCATAATCTTGCTCCCACTTTGAAGCTCACCTTCACAGACATGGTATAAGGAGAGCTTTCTCTTTCTACTTAGAAAGATTAAGATCTTCCATAAATCTAACATTATTAAAATAACATTAGATAAGAGATACAGAGAATTATTTGTTTGGAGGCTGTCTAGAGGATCACTTCATGCATTCACATTTGCTAGTCTAAGGGTAAGGTTCCCTTCCCGGCTGAAATTAAGTCCCATTCCACATGACCTGCTGCTGCTGCCTTGGTAGCATTGTAAGACAAAAGCTTCTAGGAGAGAGATGTAGAGCAGTCACATGCAATTCAGTTCACACTGTTTACTAAGCGCTGTGCATTAGACCTAGCCTCCTGCTCAGATGCGAGAATTGGGGAAGCAGTGTTTCAGTTCTTTTATAAAAGACCTTCTTGGACCACTGTCCATTGTAGATGATACTGCTTGTTACTTTTCCCCCAGGTGGGAATGCACAGAGTCCTTCAAAGAAGAAAAGGCTACTTACTGGTAGCTGTTGTTCTTTGAGAGTCACCTTTTTTTGGTGCATTGGTACTTCTTACCCACTTTCCACTGTACCTCAGTTTTCTCTGAATAATGAGATTCTGTGGTTCAGGAGAAAGAACTGAGGTGATTGGGGCTGCACTTCTTTACGCACATTCCAGTGTGGACTGCTGATGTCAGTAAGTGCAAGCACAGCCCTGATAGACATGGCTTTGGTAGAGGTTCCATGGAGTTGAAGGGGGTCCCAACCCACAAGTGTCAATGCACAGAACTGTCTCTCAGTGCACAAAACTTACTAGTAAGTAACCTTTCAGTTGCTCTTATTGTCTTCCTCTCTTCCCCTTCCCCAAAGTACATTATGGAAGCACCTTGGATTTGCACTTAAAGCATGGATTCAACTCCAATTTTCAGCACTTACTTTTAGAGTACCAAATGAATTTCCTGGCAATTCACAAATTTGTTTGAATTCAAATGATTAAAAATGGATTCTTTGAAATTTTAGCACTCTGTGTCATAATTTCTTTATCTCCGTAATCTTAGTAACAAATTACATATATACCTCAAACTGTCATTATGGTTAAAATTCACCTTTTTTTTTTTTTTTGCATAAGCTAAATTTGTGTGTGGGGTGGGAATTAATGGTTTGGGTTTTTTTTTTCATTTTCCTTCATAATTAAAAGGTTTTTTTTTCTTCAAGTGCTTATGAATGTTCTGTTAGACTAGAACAGGGGTTGGCAACCTTTCAGAAGTGGTGTGCTGAGTCTTCATTTATTCACTCTGATTTAAGGTTTCGCATGCCAGTAATACATTTTAACGTTTTTAGAAGGTCTCTTTCTATAAGTCTAAAATATATCTAAACTATTGTTATATGTAAAGTAAATAAGGGTTTTAAGATGTTTAAGAAGCTTAATTTAAATTAAATTAAAATGCAGAGCCCCCCGGACCAGTGGCCAGGACCCGGGCAGTCTGAGTGCCACTGAAAATCAGCGTGCATGTCACCTTTGGCACGTGTGCTGTAGGTTGCCTACTCCTGGACTAGAAGATTCCATGTATAACTGCCCTTTCTCTAAATAGTGGCCCTTTCCCATTGTCAGCAGAACTGATATCATAACTTGTTCAGCTAGGTGGCTATTTTAAGAAGTACTCCTGTCTACCTTTGTTGTTCAATAGAATTGATGCCGTAGGCTGCTCTTATCAAAGATGGTTGTTTTCTTCACTCTCAAACAATGAAAGATGGTGGCCATTTTGATAGAGGGTAACACTTCATAAGTGTCACCGGTATCGAAAAAGAAGGCCAAGAAACATGTCCCCCCGGCGCTGGGAAAATGAGCCATGTGGCAGCCTCGGGCTGTTAGCCAACTGCGTGGCTCTGGGGTAGACATTCTCCCATTGGGGCCATTAGCCCTGTGAAAGGTCCTCCTCAGACTCCTGTGAGTGGTATCGGACCAACTCCCCTGCCGGCACCGATGCCCTCACGTGCTCCTCTGGCATTGAGGGAGCAAAGGCCACAGATGCAGCAGGGGCCGCAGGTTTCGGCAAAGGCTCCCCAAGAGAGCAAATCAGCCGATAAAGCTCCTCAGGGAGCAGTGGAGTACTGCCGATCCCTGAGACAGTGATATGCTCTCCACCTTGATGCTGCCAGTCACCGGAGACACCGCTGAAATTGTCTGGTGCTCACCATAAGTCACCAGCACAGCGATCACGGTCCCCATTGTGTTGATGTGGATTACCGAGAGGCGTGGGTACCCTTACTATCTGTACCGATTGCCTTCCTGCTGTCTCGACACTGATTTGGGTCACCCATGCCATGGGAGTGTTCTCCGTCCCGCCTCCGGTCCCCCAGCACTGACACCGGTCTCCACGCCACCGTACCAGTCCTCACGTACTGGGCACCAGTCAGCGTTATCTGTAGTCTCTAAGCAGATCCAAGTATCCACGGCCCCCCCATGATCTCTGGAAGGCAGTTCCTCCGGTACTGAAGGACAGGTTATCCTCTCATCTAGACCCCAACAGTGCGACTGGGCAACCGAGACCATAGTGACAGCATCAGTGCAGTGGCAGCCAGGTTAGTGGCCTGTGCAGTGGCCTTACTGCAACGCATGGGGAATCCCAGTTGCTCCACTTGTAGCTGTGATCTTGGGCACGTATGTGATCACTCATGCTCGGCTCCATCTATGGCCTCTGCAAGCGTGGCTGGCCTCGGTTTATATTCCCAACAGGCACCAGATGGTCAGGGTACTGAACCACGTCCTGTCGTGTCTGCATTGGTGGTTGGACCCCAAGTTGGTGCTGCAGGGAGTTCCCTTCACTACTTTGTCCCCATCGCTCACCCTGGTCTCCAATGCTTTGGATCTGGGCTGGGGAGCCCACCTGGGTTCTGAGCACCCAGGGTTGCTGGCTGCAGGACGATCTCACCCTCCATATCAATGTCAGGGAGCTCAGGACAGTTCGCCTGACCTACCGGGCTTTCTTGCCCCCACCTGAAAGGCAAGGTGGTGCAGGTTCTGACGGACAATACTGGTGTAGTGTATTACAGATGACGCTGGCTTTGGCAGGGCAGAGCAGTGCTGCAAGACTGAACTCCAAGCCCACTTCCATTGATACTGCTTGTGAGTCACCTAGAATGGAATTGACAAGCAGCAGGAAGAAAAAATGGTTTCCCCTCCTTTTCATAACTGTTGTTCTTCGAGATGTGTTGCTCATGTCCACTCCATTACCTGCCCCTCTCAGTTGTTGGCAAGAAGGAACTGAGAAAGTGTAGGGCTAGCGGTGCCTGATATACTAGTGCATGGGCGCAGCACTCAAGTGGGTTCCACGGGCCATCCCTATGGATACCACAAAGGGAAAAATCTCTGACGACCACGCATGTGGGCATGCGCACACCTAGAATAGAATGGACATGAGCAACACATCTCAAACAAGTTACAAAAAAGTGGGTAACTATTTTTCCATTTACTCTATATTATTCTCACAGCAAAATGACCGACCAAGTATTCTACAGTTGCTTAATAACATAGTAAAAGCATCCTGATTGGTTACTAACTTAGATTGTGTGATTTAATTAATAACTAATGTTTTAATATCAGATGCTGCAAAGAGCTGCAGGAGGCACATTAGAGCCACTTGCGGCTCCTGAGTATCGCTGAGTTAGAATATACCAGTGAATATGGCCATAAAAGTTAAATAAAAAAAAGTTAAGGTTGATATTCTATAGCTTCAAATCATTAGAATTGATGCAGTGAGGTGGAGATGAAAGGGGAAAAAAATCTAATATTTTTAAACAGTGTAATCTGAGACCACAAAAACTAAAATACCTTAATTGTAATATTATCATGGCGTCACTACAGGGCTGAGTTAAACTGTGCATTTCTGTACCTTTTATATGTTTCGATTTCTTTTAAATTTAACTTCAGTTCTGAATTTCATGCATTTATAATGCTAGGTTTTGTGATAATTTTAACATCCCTGTAATTTTATAACCTGAATTACAGATACATACAGCCAATCATAACTCTATTTTAACTTTAGTTTTTGTCTGGGAATATTCTACAGTTAAATGGAAATTCAGAAAAGCATTATTTTGAGTCCTGTGCAATGTTGTCCTTTGAAAAATTCTGTGCTTACAATGTGTTATGTTTAAACTAACAACACTGGTTTTTGGACTGCAGTATTTTTTCTACATGACGATCATATCTTTGACATCTTTGTATCAAACAGTGAAACAAAGAGCTCTGTAGTTAAGGATTTCCGCCATAATATATTGTAATATTCAGTTGTCATATTTAAAATAACTTTAGAAAAAAGAAAAATCAACAGAAATGATCTAATATTATAGGATGAATTATGGAACTAAAGTTCAGTTGTACAGAACATGTGCTACTGTAGTCTAAATTGTTTTAATCTATTGTATTTCAGTATTTTTTGGGTAATTGTTGTGCCTTCCTACATGTTTGTACAACTCCTTGGTGAGGCCTTGATCCTGGTTGGGGCCTTTAGGTGCCTACTGCAATACAAGTGAATTTACTTTACTGTATTGTGTATATTTTTAGTTAATATGTTGAGGTTTTTTTAGCTGTAAAAAGACTATAGCTGGTCCTTCTGACAAAGCATATTATAAAAATGTTGATCGTGAAGAGTTAAAAAGCTCTTTTCAGTGTGTTCTTTTTACAAGCCACCTGTTGCCTTAGATGCATAAGTGTGTAAATTCAACTAAGTGCTCATCACTTGTCAGCCATCAGTGGCAGCATAAAAATTACTTGTGGTGCTTGCTTTGCAAGAAGTTCTTTTGTGTTTGTGACATCAGCTTTGTTTTATACAATTAAAGTATTACACGCTAGAATAATCTAAATTGCAACCACTAAATGGTGATGTAGTCGTCTCTCCAGGCCCCCCCCCCCCAGCTGAATTTGTTTACTGATTGTGTACAGCTATTGACTACTGTTTAATGTGACAAATCCCTTTTGCCTTGAGTAGTCTTGGGAAGAGGGTGTGTGTGTGTGTGTGTGTGTGTGAGGGTGTTCTTTTTTTGTTGTTGTTTTTGCTACTATTGGATGCTTTTTTTTATGCTTGTTTAAAAGTTCCTGCATTTTTAAAAATTGTGAATTAAAGGCATATAATAGGCTTGCAAGAGGAGAAAATCTTACATCAAAGAGATCCAGACCTCAGGAGACAGTTCCATTTGAACACATTATATAACTATGCATTGTTCATCTCATACTCCACTGTTATTAAACCGTTATATTGTGGTAGCACCTAGAGACCAAACAGGTCAGGGCACTGTTGTGGTAGGGTGTGTACAAACATATAGTAAATGACTATCACTGTCCCAAAGATCTTACCTTATCTCTGCATTTTTCCTAATCCCATTCTGTACAGGCCTTTGCATTTAAAATTAATAGATAATGCGAGTGAATTTGTGTGTACATGTGATATCTATATGATTTTGTAATTAGATTGATTTCAGTTTTGCTTATGTTAAGGCAGAGATAATGAATTTCATAGATAGGTATGAATAATAAGGTATCCTCCCCAAAATTACAGAACGCTTTGAATTTTCAGAGAATTTACAAGAAAACCCATTGTTTTGTTTGAGTTAAATTAGTTAAACTGCTTAAGAAATGTGGTGTCTCTTGAGACTTTTTTTTTAATAGAATCATAGAATATTAGGGTTGGAAGGGACCTCAGGAGGTCATCTAGTCCAACCCCTGCTCAAAGCAGGACCAATCCCCAGGCAGATTTTTACCTCAGTTCCTTAAATGGGCTCCTCAGGGATTGAACTCAAACAAATGGACATAATACCAAAAGGACTGAAGGTAAAAAATCCATTACAATCAACATACCACACAGACTGTAGTGAGAGATTGCCACACACGCTCAAAGAAATTGTGGAACCACCTGATCAACATTCTGTACAGCAAACAAGAGAAGATTAAGAATGAACTCTCAAAACTAGAAACTCTCTTAAAAAAACAACCTTCCACACAAAATCCCTTGTGGCTGGACTTTACAAAAACTAGACAAGCCATTCACAACACACACTTTTCATCTCTAATGTCCTTTTTTCTCTGTAAACTATCTAAACTCCTACATGCCCCAAGGGCCCCACTGCCCCCATAAACATGATACAGTTTTGCGGTGACCTAGAATCCTACTTTTGATGTCTATGACTCAAGGAATATTTCCAATACACCACTGATTATATGGAGATATACCTATCTCATAGAACTGGACGGGACCTTGAAAAGTCATTGAGTTTAGTCTCCTGCCTTTATAGCAGGACCAGGTACTGTCCCTGACAGATTTTTGCCCCAGATCCCTAAATGGCCCCCCTCAAGGATTGAACTCACAACCCTGGGTTTAGCAGGCCAATGCTCAAACCACTGAGCTCTCTCCTCCCCCTTCCCCCCCCCAGCACAATAACACACAGGAAGCTTCCTACCAACACTACAAAAAGGATTCTCCGTGGACTCCTCCTGAAGGTCGAAACAACAGACCGCACTTCTACATAGAGTGCTTCTGTTGACGTGCACGAGCTCAAGTTGTGGAGAAGCAGCATCACTTGCCCCATAACCTCAGCCGTGCAGAACACAACGCCATCCACATTCTCAGAAACAACTCTGACATCATATCAAAAAGGCTGATAAAGGAGGTGCTGTAATCATGAATATGTTGGAGTATGAACAAGAGGCTTCTAGACAACTCTGACGCCCCATTCTACAGGCCATTACCCTCTGACCCCACTGAGAATTATCAAAAGAAACTACATCTGCTCAAGAAACTCCCTAAAGAAGCACAGGAACAAATTTACACTGACACACCCCTAGAGCCCTGACCAGGGGTATTCTACCTGCTACCCAAAATCCATAAGCCTGGGAATCCTGGACGCCCCTTCATCTCAGGCATTGGCACCCTGACAGCAGGATTATCTGGCTATGTAGACTCTCTCCTCATGCCCTACGCTACCAGCACTCCCAGCTATCTTCGAGACACCACTGACTTCCTGAGGAAACTACAATCCTTTGGTGATCTTCCAGAAAACACCATCCTAGCCACTATGGATGCAGAAGCTCTCTACACCAACATTCCACACAAAGATGGACTACAAGCCATCAGTAATAGCGTCCCTGATACAATCATGGCAAACCTGGTGGCTGAACTTTGTGACTTTTTGTCTTCACCCGCAACTATTTCAGATTTGGGGACAATTTATATCTTCAAGTCAGCGGATGCTATGGGTACCTGCATGGCCCCTCAGTATGCCAACATTTTTATGGCTGACTTAGAACAAAGCTTCCTCAGCTCTCGAACCCTTATGCCCCTACTCTACTTACGCTACATTGATGACATCTTCATCATTTGGACCCATGGGAAGGAGGCCCTTGAGGAATTCCACCAAGATTTCAATGATTTCCACCCTACCATCAACCTCAGCCTGGACCAGTCCGCACAAGAGGTCCACTTCCTAGACACTACAGTGCTCATAAGTGATGGTCACATAAACAGCACCCTATACCGGAAACCTACTGACCGCTATAGTTACCTCCAGCTTTCAGCCAGACCACATAACATGATCCATTGTCTACAGCCAAGCTGTAAGATACAACCTCATTTGCTCCGATCCCTCAGACAGAGACAAACACCTACAGAATCTCTGTCAAGATTGCAGTTCTTAAAACTGCAATACCCACCTGGTGAAGTGAAGAAACAGATTGACATAGCCAGAAGGGTGCTGAGAAGTCCCCTCCTACAAGACAGGCCCAACAAAGAAAGTAACAGAACACTAGTAGCTGTCACCTACAGTCCCAAACTAAAACCTCTCCAGCGCATCATTAAGGCTCTACAACCTGTCCTGAAGGACGATCCCTCACTCTCTCAGACCTTGGGAGACAGGCCAGTCCTCACCTACAGACAGCCCCTCAACCTGAAGCAAATACTCGCCAGCAACTACACACCACACAGTAAAAACACCAACCCAGGAACCAAACCCCGATGCCAAGTCTGTCCACATATCTATTCAAGGGACACCATCATAGGACCTAACCACATCAGCCACACCATCTGGGGCTTGTTCACCTGCACATCTACCAATGTGATATACGCCATCATGTGCCAGCAATGCCCCTCTGCCATATACATTGGCTAAACCGGACAGTCTCTACGCGAAAGAATAAATGGACACAAATCTGACATCAGAAATCATAACATTCAAAAACCAGTAGAACAATTCAATCTCTCTGGTCACTCAATAACAGACCTAAAAGTGGCAATTCTTTAACAAAAACAAACAAACAAAAAAAACCTTCAAAAACAGACTCCAATTAGAAACTGCAGAAGTGGAATTAATTGGCAAGCTGGATACCATCAAATTAGGCCTGAGTAAAGACTGGGAGTGGTTGGGTCATTACAAAACCTAAACTTAATTTCCCTATTACTAATTTCTCTCTACTGTTACTCTCACCTTCTTGTCAACTGTCTGTAATGGGCCACACTCTTACCACTTCAAAAGTTATTTTTCTTCCCTTGGTATCCTGCTGTTAACTGATTTATCTAATTAGACTCAACTCACATGTGGTAAAGCAACCCCCATCCTTTCATGTATTTATACCTGCTCCTATATTTTTCACTTCATGCATCTGATGAAGTGGGCTCTAGCCCATGAAAGCTTATGCCCAAATAAATTTGTTAGTCTCTAAGGTGTCTCAGAGATTCCTCGTTGTTTAAGCATAAGCTGTATTTGAAGAAATTAGGTTGTAATTAAGACAAATTATTACTAATTGTTGTATCAGATTGTTATGGTAATATAGGCTACAGACAAACCCAACTCAATAGCTCAGGTAAGGGCAGGTCTACGCTACGGGGCTAAGTCGACCTAAGTTACACAACTCACGTAGCTGGAGTTGACATACCTTAGGTCGACTTATTGCGGTGTCTACACCACGCTGGGTCAATGGGAGAAGCTCTTCCATCAACTTACCTTATGCGTCTCGTTCCGGTGGAGTACCAGAGCCAATGGGAGAGCGATCAGTGGTCAATTTAGTGGGTCTTCATCAACCCCTGGTGAATTGATTGCCGTGCGTTGATCCCCCGGTAAGTGGAGACAAGCCCTAAATTTCAACAGCTAACTTGCATGCAACAGCTATATTGATTCTGATAAGTTGGTGGTATAAGGGAGACTGGAGACATGTCAAACTCTTATTGGTAGATTGGTTGGCCCAGCTTTAAAGGTTCTGTGGCTGCATACTACCTTGGGGATCTGTGTTTTAAAGGCTCTTGGCTCTGCTGTGTCTGCTCCTAATGCTGGAGAAACTGAGTCAGGACCACTTGAAGTGCAGAGACATTGAAATGCATATAGAGTGCTATTCACTTCCTTTCCCAGCACTGGTCTCACTAACCTATCCCTCTAGACAAGCAGATTGCAAATTAAGGGCCAGATGCACCAGTGAATTTAATCTGCATTATGCTGCTCTAGTGAAGCAAAGCAGATGTAAACCTAGCTTAATTGGACAGTGTGATCTGACCACTTCGTGGTGCTGTGATGTACCAATGAATCTACTATTAAAATTAAAAAATTAAGGTTGATATTGCACATATTTAAAATCATTGGACATGTATAGTATCTTTCTCTTGGGGTTTCTTGTTGAGTGTTTGTGTGAGACATTTTTAATGGGGATGTGGGGGAGAAAAACCACTCTAAGGAAATTCAAAGGCAACATGGAGTTAAGGTTGAGAGTAATTTACAGGTAAAAAAATAGTTTAGGGGATGTTGCAGTTACTTCACAAAAGGTATAAACCCAGGAAATTCAAAGTTTAAAGTTACACTTAAAAGAAATCCAAAGATTTTCAAATATGAAAATGCACACTTATGGCACCCAAACAGTCTTCCCTCTCCTGTAGTGTTATGTAATCATGATATGATTATTAGTATATTTTAGTGTTTGTGTTCTAAGAGTAGATTAAACTGATATCTTTAAAAGACAGTTTTTATAACTCTTGATTTTTGGGATAACTGCAACATCCCTATAACTTTTACCTGTAAGTTGTCGAGGCATACTTTCAACCTTAACTACATTTTAACAATATTTTTGTTCTGAAATATGTATAAAAAACAGATATCCAGAAAATACTTCAAGTACTTTTAATATTCTTAAGAGCCTGATTCTGCCATTTTTACTCATCTGGTGTTAACTATTTCAGTGGAATTATTTGCAGTCAGATACTACTCAGCGGAAATAAGTGGCTGAGTCTAGCCTTAAATTTAATCAAGTGTTTAAAGAAAGCCTTTCTGATTGTATTTGAAGAATGCCTTCATAATAATTATCAGAGGGGTAGCCGTGTTAGTCTGGATCTGTAAAAAGCAACAAAGAGTCCTGTGGCACCTTATAGATTAACAGATGTTTTGGAGCATAAGCTTTCGTGGGTGAATACTCACTTTGTCATCTAACGAAGCGAGTATTCACCCACAAAAGCTTGTGCTCCAATATGTCTGTTAGTCTATAAGGTGCCACAGGACTCTGTTGCTTTTCATAATAATTATGCATTATTTACAGTGCATAATTTCAAGTAATAGGATAATGGATTATCTATATAGGTAAACTTTTATGTATCTGGAAATAAAGAATAAATCAAACTTAAATTTCTGATGGCTAATTTCTCCCGTGTTGTTTAAACAAGTAAACAGCATTGATATATTGATATTATTTAAAATCAAAAGTTTTTTCACTTATTTTTTAGCGATAAATAACTTTGAGTGGTAATAGAATGGAATTGCTCTCTGAAAGTAAATTGTGTGGGTTTTTTTATAGAAATCTTTTGAAGTATCACTGTTAGATTTGCTTTTAGCTATTGTTAAAAATCTAAAGTACAGTAAGAGTACATTTTACCAAGGTAGAGGTACCCCCTCAAGCTGAATAGGCCAGTCAACCTGCACACAGTGTCATGCTTGCTGAAAATCAACAGGGTTTCAGTGATTAAAATAGAAGAGAACATACAAATAAGGTTACTTTTTTAAAATGTCAGTGTAACCTTTATGGAAGAGCTGAAGATATGTGTAGCTTCAAAGTTTCTTTTTTTTTTTTTACCAGAAGTTGGGCTAATAAAAGAGACTGTCACCCACCTTGTCCGAAGAAGCTTTAGGCATTCATATTCCCTTCCTTGCTTTGTTTAGTGTGATGTTATGGTAGGTACTAAAGTATTATGACTGCATTATTTGAGCAAGTTGCCAAGTGTTATGAATCATGAGGCACAGGGGTGCCAAATGGGGGGGGGCCAAGGTCCCATGGCCCTCCCACTTTCTGAAAGTGAAATGGCCTGTTCTGTCCATTTTTCACCGGAGCCTGGCCCCCTACCCCTCCTTTCCCTGCCTAGGCCTGGCTGGAAACTGGAGCTTGGCCCATGGTAAGAGCAGCCCGGAGACATGGACCGTCCACCAGCCTGGGATGGGAGGTGCCAAAGAGCAGCCCCCAGCCTGTGTCCCTGCTCCCTGGGCTCCATGCCCCGAGCTGATGAAGGATCTGTCGCTACCTGGGCAGCTCTTACCATGGCCCAGCTGCGGCTCTTCGGCCCTGCCCCCATGCCAGGCTGGAACCCAAGGCCGAGTCAGGGTAAGAGTCACGTGGGCAGCTGTGGGGAGCCACAGACCTTCCACCTGTCCTGGGCAGGAGATTCAGGGGGCAGGGACAGGCGCAGGTTCTGGGTTCCGGCTTGGCTGGGGACTGGGCCTTGGGGAAGAAGGATGGGGCCTCGCCTTCTGCCACTTTAGGCAGAATCCCTCACCCCTAATGAGGCAAAACATTAGCTTAACTGTTCTGATGTCACTAATCAGCATAGCTATCCAAATGGAAAGGCTTGATAAATTTACCAGACTCTGTCTAGCTGAAGGAATAAATGCATGAATTACTGGCTAATAAACGTGTCTGGTAAGGGGACAAGTGAGATCCATGGAGACAGTACTACTAACCAGAGGCCCTGTTCTGTGAAGTGGGAGGGTGTTGACATTCCTACGATGAAGCTGTCAATGTATGCTGGTGTAAGGATCCATTTTTCACATTCTCCTCAGGCTTGTAAGTACCAGACAACAGGAAAGTCCTCTTGCTGTTGGAAGAGAGGGTTCTTTCTTAAACCTAGCTGCTGGATAAGGAAAGTCAGGGTTACATTGTCTCTCTTTTATCCCTTTTGTCCTACACGTTAGATTTTTCGGCTGTTCCTCTATGAATGTTGTTGATGCATGCTTGTGTTGCTGCTTGCAGCTTTTGCTTGCATTAGCAGAGTAATGTTGATGTGATTCTTAACAGGGTTTTGTAATTTACCATTCTTTCCTTAATTTCATTCTGCTGCTGCCTGGGTAATCATGAGAAACAGTAGTCTGTCGGCAACTCAGGAAGACTGCACAGCATCAGTTCAGATCTAGATGGTTATCTTTGCAACCAGTAGTGTCTGTATGCAAACTGTTTTTAAAAAGAAATTTTTAAATTTGGCGTAAATTGATGGACTAAGCCCAAACTCACCCGGAAAGCTTCTTCCTCAATGGTAGTGAGGTTGAGTTTTAAATCTTTACTTTAAAAAGTCATGATTGTTTCTTCTGCTTTGGAACAGCATAATTATGTGGACTGGCTCTTTTAGTATATGCAAACGTATATGCAGTAGAACAAAAACAATCACCCAGTAACACACAAATGAACAAGCCAATATGTTAGCAAAAAGAGGCATTTATAATTTTTTGGGTGGGTGCAGAAGAAGAATATTTGAATGATTGCCGGATTGTTTCAGTGGGGGTGGAATCCAGATGGAAGTTGGATCTCTCAGCTGAATTGAGACAGAATACTTTGTGGGAATACAAGATGGCACTGTAAGCCACTGCTGGTGGGGGATATTGTAATAATATCAGCAATATTGTGCTGAAAGTTGGAAACTGGTAACTAAAAGCACATTGTAGGGAACAGATGATTTTAATGACATGAAAAACATTTTTTGAATGTTAGTCATCAGCAAACCACAAAACAAAATGATCTCGTGATCAGAGTTCTGATTTTTTTCACTAGGAGCTACAATCTAGTCAAAGGTAATCCATCTTTTCTTCACCCTGCAATTTTTTTAGCTTTATTGCATATAGGTTTTCAGAAAGGAAAATATGTACCATTAATTTGCATGACAGAATGGGAATTAACAACATTATGTGTGTCAGAACTTCCTCTTTCAGAATAACACCATTTCAGTCTGCAGGAAATAATTCCATGAAAGCAAATCTTTACAAAAATTATTGGTATTTATTTATCTCTTTATTTAAGGGTGGTCTCTTGTTGATCAAAATGTACTTTTATTCTAACTGCTGAACAGTGGAACTTTCCTGCAAAATGGCAGGGAGAAACTGAGGTGAACAGAATTGTTTCTGTCTTTAAACTTCTATGATCCTTTTGTTTCATGGTCATTTAGATCAGAACACTTCTGTATGTAATAGGTAATTATGGTGCTGTGGACAGGAAGTGAGTGTTAATAAAATGGAAAGATTTGGACTATAAACAGTGGCATTTGAGGTGAGCCAAATTGGTGTGGAAAAATAAACTTATAAAGAAACAGAACTTCACTTTAACAGGTTTATTGTGTGCTGCCAAAATACCTTCTATTGAATCTACTTTTTGAAGGATAGCATTAGACACATATGGGTAAATTCTTCCAAGCTGCACAGGTTTTGAACATCCCCAAAACTTGACCTCTTTCTCCAACATATTATGCTTTCAGTTTTGAAAATGTTGGAAAGCACAATGGATTCTGTTTTCTCTGTTTAGGAAATTGGCTAAGACGGCAAATTGTTAAACAGTGGAACATGTTTTTTATTAAACTATTGCATCTTTACAATGGTATGACTACAAATCAAGAATTCTCATACAGTATGTGAAAGCTTTTAGTGAAAATTGCCAGGAGATTGGTTGAAAGTAGTTGGATGAAATTCTGGTTCCATTGAAGTCAGTGAAAATATTACATAGACTTCAGTGAAGCCAGAATTTCACCCAGTAATTGCCAAAATCTCCCAGGAGAGAGAGAGGCAAGCATGTGCTCCCTAAATAGCACAGTTCCTCTGGCATACTCCGAGAATGATTGAATTTTGAGGGGGGACAGAACCTCCATTTTTCCAGGGAGGAAGGACAAACCATGGCCGATGGATGGATTGACTGATTATGTGGAAAAACACAAACTGAAACTCAATCAAAAAATGCCACAAATGGGAACCAGTGACTGAAATGGGGGCTTGATGGCAAAAGAAATTTGAAAGAATGAGGATGGAGGAGAATCTTTTCTGGGTCCTTCTTGAAAATGCTGACTTTTTAAGTTAGTGTTTGTGCACATCCAGTCCTTATTAAAATACAGTACCAAATCCCATCTTCTACAAATGCACAAAGGTAGGCAAGAAGGCAGTAAAGTAGAACTCTGAACAAAGCGTTATGGTGGTTCTTTCAAACTGAACATTGACTTTAATACAGCTTTGAAACTTTACTAAGCAGAAGAAAAACATTTTTCCTTTTTTTAGTAGTTTACGTTTAACACAGTATTGTATTATATTTGTGGTGTTTTGATCTCTGGCCTGATTGTGCATTTTCCAAATGAGGTGATCGGTCTGTAACTCTGGTGTTTAAGTCTGAGGTTCTTCTGTAGTGTGAGGGACAAGAACATGCCACTGTTAGGTTTTCTTCACCAAGAACCTTTTGTTTTCCTTAAAATGTTTCTTGTTCACTCTTCGTAGTAAATATGAACATGAATTCTGAGCATTTGAGAGCAAGAAATAATTCTTGTTGCCCTGCTCTAGACTTTTGCTGCATGTTAGTATGTGTGAATGTGCATAGTGACATTTATACAAAGAGGGCTGTTGTGATGTCTGTCTCTTTCATAAAATAACAGACTTCAGAAAAAGTCTGTTTTTGTACACATTTCTATAGTGGAGATTCAGTTATGAGTATGAGTACATTTATTTTAATGGGAAATAATGACTGATAAGTGGAGAAGAGGGTTAACTTAAAATCAAAATAAACATATGTAATGGATGATGGCAAGATTCAAGTGGTAAAAAGAAACAGAAGTTGCTTCCAGATTAAACTAACAACATAAAGTGAGACTTCTTTTTGAGGTGGGGACTGCCTTCCTGCAAGGGTGCTACTAGAATATAAATAATGATGAATATAAGACACAGGACACATTGTGTAAGAATAGCATGGAAGTTAATTAATCTGCGGTGTCTGGTCTTTTTAAAAATGGTGGTTTAATTTAAAAAAAATCTTGTCTGATAAAGACAATGTGTTGATGATCTAAAGCTGCAAGCCAGCGAGTAGGCTTAGTGCCTCATTGAAGTATCACTTTAATGAAAAAGGTGCTGGTGGGCTTACTTCTCCCTGCTAACTGATCTGTAGATCAGCACAGTTGCTATTGGAGCTGTCCTCTGCTTGCTGTCCCAGTCAGAGGTCAAGTGCTGTGATGATACAGCATAGTAACTTGCTACTGCAGAAATGGTGGAGCTACTACGCTTAAGTAAAGACTCTGCAAAGACTGAGCCTGACTTCAAGTGTGAAGCCTTGCCAAAGAACACCTCCAGTTTCTGTTGGTGTTTTTATATTGGTTGTTGCTCACATCTTCTGCAAAAATAATTAGATGAGGATAATCCCCTAAAATGCTTATTTTTGTGTAAAATGTTTACAACATTATTTTGACTTCTACCATAATGTAATTTAAAATTCTCAAGCCAAGTTTCTAGGACTCTAAACAAGGGGAGTTTAAAACAAAATATATACTATACTTTGTCATTTGCATCATTAAGAAAAGTGTTTCTGTAATGTTAATTAGCTAGTAACTGCTGTTTTCAGTGTGCTTTAATTACTGTATGTTGCTTGATTATATGTAATGAAATAAACTTAAGGTTATTCTAGATTGTTAAACAGTAGTTATGTATTTGCTCACTGTTTAGGATCAGGCTTTTGGGGATATGGTAGAGGGAAGCTCAAGAAACAAAATGGTTAAATTAAGTCAGAAGTCTGACGTGATACATGAACACTTTAAGAATTACAGACTGAATTTTAAAATTTCCATTTATAACTGATACTAATAAAATACTGAACACATATTTTAACCATATTTACATATAACCACATAATAGCTAATGAAAATTGTGACTTTCAAATAATTTTAAGTGTAAATTTTACATTTACATTTTACAGTTCAATTCTGCATCATACCATATAATTGAGACATGTCTCAAGGATTTTTTTTTTAAATTCTGTATCCTCAGTTTTATTCAATAATAGCTGTAGTACTGGTAGATAATTCATTTGTATATCTGCAGGCCTGCGTACCTGATTCAGCACTGTTGTATTGATTGTTGTAACTTTTAAGAAGCCTTTTTGATAAAATTAATCTATTATTCATTGTTTTATATCTTGTATTAAATTTTTGACTAACAGTGCTGAACAGAAAGTCGTGGTTAATGTTTGTGTAGCTGCCTGGCCTTTTAATTATTAAAAATTCAGGATATGTTTCATGTGCATGAGATAAAACAGCGTTAATACATGGATTTGAATATCCTTCACATTGAAATGAAAAAATTGGAATCATATTGTGAACCAAACTTTTTTTTATAATGTGAAATACTATCTGTAATTTCTTTGGCTCCTTTTATGAGAATATTTTAAAGACTTTATACTGGCTGTTGAGGTAACTAACATTGCAAACCGCTAGCAGTTTTAATATTCTTTTCATATAATTGTCTTCAACTCTGGTCTTTGCAGGAGATGGTACTTTAACTACCCAAGAGATTTTCCTTGATGTCTTTTTCTGAGATTCTAGTGGCTTCATTTTAGCAATCAGATGTGGCCATAAACAAAAAACTTACATTTTCAGTTGATGCATAACTTTTTCATTTGCTAGCTTGATCCCTAGTTAAATTTTGTGGTCATATTTACATACTTTTTCTCCTTAGATCTCAGACAAGTTTAATATAAGAAGCTGTGTAGCTCTGATCATGAACTGACTTTGAAAGATGTGGAAAATATATGGAGACAAACATTTCTGTATTATGAAAGCTTTTTCCCTGAAGACATTGATCCTTCTTTTTTTTTTACAGGAAAGTTTTAAAAAACAGATGTTAAAATATGGTCATTATAATTATTATCTATCAATGTAATACCATTGAATAAATCATTGAATCAGTTGTTGTTCATGGTCTTTAGATTGGTTTTTAAACTTCTCTTTAACATGTTTTATAAACACTTGAACAAAGGAAAATGATAAAGCTCAACAGAAATATATTCAATATATATTCCAGAAAGAAAAAGCCATTTTAGGTTTGTTTTCATTGGCCTAATAAAAAATTGGTATTTCAAATGCTGTTCTTGTAGGGCCTAAATTGTGGTAATTGATGCACTTGATTTGAGAACTGGATATTACAAGCGCTGAACAAACAGTTTTTTCCACAGAGAAAAACTATCTTCCAAAAAAGTAAAATATTAACTTAAAATATCTCTTGCTAGTGCAAGTATAAAAAAAAAAAACCCTTACATTTGGTAAAATTACCTTTGTTTTCCAATTAGTATTTTGTTTTGGGGCTGAGGTCTTTTGATGAAGGGATCAAACTTATTGCAGTTGATCATGGTTTTAGTATGAAGTAGGATGACCAGATGTCCCGATTTTTGGGTCTTTTTCTTATATAGGCTCCTATTACCCCTCCACCTCTTGTCCCGATTTTTCACACTTGCTGTCTGCTCACCCTAGTATGAAGGCCTCTGGGCATTTTCAAGTGACTAAACATTTTCCTTGTGTTACTGTTGGTCTTGTTAATTACTAGAGATGAGTGTTTATAGTTATTGTAAATGTCTTGTCTTCTGAACTTTAAAATCATCTGACTGCTGATAAGTTTCAGTTAAAGCTTTTTCAATAAATGCATTTTACTGCTGTGTATTCTGGGTTGGAAGCAATAAGTATTTACTTAAGTTCTCTTAGTATTAACAGGTATTTAGAAAAAAACAAACATTTGTTATGTTAGCTTGAAAAAGTCTTAAAATATGAATTTTGCCAAATTCTTATTTACAGTAGGCAATTTGTTAAATAAGTTGAATCAAGCTTGCAGTTAAGTGTGTATGTAGAATTAATTGAACTGGGATATTAGACTAAAAGACTTTCAAGTTAAAGCTTTTCTGCACATGATAGTCTTCATAATTATTTCAATGGTTGACTGCAACATTTAAGAAAAGAAAAATCTTACTGCAACTCCCAAACTATTAGGGAAATAGGTAGCATCATCAACAGCAACAAAATCCATAGAATCATTCAAATAGAGATTTTCTTCAAAATCTTAGCCAGTGCTATAGTTTATAATTTAACTGGCAGTTATGTCCTTGCTGATTGAATTTATTAGAACATGCCTGAAAAATGACTGATCGATCCAGTTTCACTTTAGTGTTACAAAACTGACTTAAGAAGTTAATTGCAATTTATTTCCATAGTTTCTCGAGCCGTTGCAGAGAATAACAGAGTAAAACTGGATTTATACTGATTTTTAAGAAGCAGATATTTGTTGAAAAGCAAAGTGAGAGTGCAAAGATCCATGTCAATATTCAGAATTCATATTTCCCTTGAATGGATGGTTGTGATAAAAAATGGTACATGTGGTGTGTTTTCATTGCCTGTTGAAAGACTTTCATGCAGTTAAAATAAGCATTTTGATGGTGGTTGAATTAAGAGTTTTTGTCAGTCTCTTCTCATCATGGATGATTAGACTAAAACGTCTGCTTGTCTTGACTTGAGATCACCACAGCTTTAGATAACATGCTTTGTGATTGAAGGTCGAAATATTTTGAATTCTAATAGGCTGCCAGATGAATTGCTTGAAATAGACTGTAAAATTTCAAGGCTTCCTTTTCCATCTGCTGTGAAAAGAACCATTGGGAATGGTTGAGCTTGATGATCATAGAATTACTGGATGGTGATTCTAAAACCCTCAAAGGGAAGTTGCTATGGAGATCTAGTTCCAAACTGTGAAATGATTCACCTTTGAAAGGCTTCAGGGTCTGAGAAGCTGAACACATCATTGTTCAGGTGGTCATTGGTTAGGAAATTGCTGGTGCCTGTGTAATCAGCACTCCTGTGGTAGTTAACGATCTAAAAAGGTTTGTTCTGAATGATGTGGGACAACAGCAATGTGCATAAAATGGCTTCTCTCAATCATAGTTTGCTCAGTCTGGTGCTTGTAAAAATACAGTGAACTAAATGTAGAGAAATGAACTGCTTCATTGAGGAAGTCTTTTAAAAACAAAATTTTGCTCCGTGATGGATTTGACATCTAAAGTAAAAGGAGAAAAATCATTTTAGTTTAAAAAGCTGTGGTTAGATACTGCAAAAGCATTATATTCTTTTAACTTTTTTATTTTTGCAGAGTAGGAGGATGGGGGTTGTTGTGTATTCATGTTTGTGAAGCTTAAAGAACTTGCACTGTTGGAAGTTGAAGATTCCTATTGAATCAGCGCTCAGGAACACTGCAAGTAGCCTCAATATATTTTACTTATTTTGGCCCTCAAAGGATTTTTGGGCCTATCAGAAGCTGTGCTTATGCAGTTCTGACAAATGTCCTGGATGTCCAGGACTCAAGTAAAGTCAAAGGCTGTTTTTTCTTTGGTAACTTATGGTATATTATGTGTTTGGGAGAAAATGAAATAGTGTACTGAAATTGTTTACACAGATGTGCACAATTAATATATTTTATAAACTGCTGCCAAGAATTTCCCCAAAAGTGCTTAATAATTTACTTTGAAATTATTTATGCAATTGACCAGAGTGACCAATCTGTGCTCTTTCAAGGAGAGTAAAATGCATTGTTCCCTGCACAAATAGGTATTGCTGGATGTAGTCAGCAGCTACCCCTACATTTTCAGAAAATGTTCAGATGTATGATTAAATACCACACAATGTAGTTTATGTAAAAACTCTTGAATATGGTAGTGGAGTATATAATATTATTGCTGACCTAGGTGCTATTAATAGGATCAGGCAAAGATGACACTTGTGACTACTAGATGGTGCCAGATAGTTACAGAATGCAACTGAACATCATTTCAGAATATAGTTATTCTTCAAGTTAAATACTATTTAAAAATCAGCACGATTGAGATTTTACCTCATTCAAAGAATACGCTGGAGGAGTAATTACTACCTTTGTACTAAGAAGTCAACCAATCTTGAAAGAATAACCTGTTTTTTAAATAAGGGAAGGGGCTAACATTCAACATATCATGTAAGCACTGATTTGCATCTGGTTCATAGTTACATAAATACATGTAGCTGTCTAATAGAAAATACCAAAAAACTCTCTGTAAAGATAAAACTCTTATTTTATGGAGTTCTTACCCTTTATTTTGATTACTAAGGATATTGCCTGAAAACAGAATTCTTAAGGCTTAAGATTTCACCTGTTTCTGGTGTTTGTCCTCATCTGAGGGTCTCAGAAATGACATCACAATTAATTGAGTGGTGGTAACTATATGTGATGAATAAATAGCAGGAGCAAACAATTACTTAACTCTCATCTCTCTTCTTTATAAATGCATTTAGTAATAAAAAAAGAAGCAGAACTCTTCTATGTATTCTTGTTCAGACTTCCATAAGATATCAGCAAGTCATGTAATTTAATGTCAGTTACTCTGTAAAATATACCTTACAAATTATCAGGCCTTTTGAGGGGATATTTGGCAAAGGCTACTCTGCAACATTTTGGTTACAGTAATTAACTATTTATTAATCCTGTTGAGATTTACAAGTGGTTCTATTCTGAAAAAAACACCTACTACTCTTACTATGAATTTTGTCTGTCTGTCTCAACAGGATTAATAAATAGTTAATTACTGTAACCAAAACGTTGCATAGTAGCCTTTGCCAAATATCTCCATAAAAGGTCTGATGGCCTGGAATGCCAAGAAGCAAGGTGTGAGATCATGAATGGCATACAGTACCACCAGTCAAACTAACCAGACATTTTTTTAGCATTGAACACTGCGGGTCTTGCTTTGTATTTTATGTTTACCTGGACTAACTTCCATAGTGCTCAGAATTAGAAGATATTCAAAGGAGAACCATGAAATTGTACAAATGTATAAAATACTGATGGTAATAACAGAACAATGAAGCCAATTAAAAAAATCTTTTAAATACAGTTTTTCTTTTAAGAATTGCAATGCTATTTTTCTCATTGTAAAACAATGCCTAGGCAGTATTTTTCAGTGTACTTTGTTGCACAATCCAATGTTTGATATTTGTCTAAAGTATTGGAAGACTGTTAGTTCAGTCATTATTATAGTATGCTACCATTAACAGAAAAAAGAGATTTCTCAAAATATTTTAAAATTTAAATAGTTAAAATAACCTTTTAGAAGCTGAAAACTTATTTTCAAATTTTTTAAATTTTGCAACGAGGGCTGCCTCAGTTCAGACATTCAAGATTGCAGTTAATTTTCTCTTTGTTGGCTTATGCATATTGTTTACATCATATGCTTCAGCAAACAAGGAGCTTTGTCAAATATCTTTAAATATTTTCTGCCCTAGTTGTAATATGGAGTCTGCACTGTTGTCACTAATTGATGATCTAGCAATAGATGAAGGTCAGTTGTACATACTTCCTTTCAGATCAGGCAGCAGCCTTCAGTACTACTGACCATAAATATTTTTTGACTTGATGCTGGCCCAATGTAGGGAGTGGATGGACAAGGATTGTTAGCCAACGATTTTATTCTTTCCTCACAGAAATCCAGGTGGGTGGGTGTTGGACAGTTATTTATCCAAACTGAGGAGTTTCACTTTTAGTATTCTAGAGAATTCTGTAGTCTCTGTCTTGTTTAACATGTAATTTTTATTAGTACTTATTTTTATTACAGTATCAACAGGGGCCCCAATCAGGATCCTTCCCCATTGTGCTTGGCGCTGTCTAAAATTGAAATAAAAGAGCTTGCAGCCTAAATAGGGACAGACAACAGGAGGATGTAGAAAATAAAGGGCAGAAGGAGGAGGAGGACGATAAAGGTGAAAGTAATAAGAACCCAGAGTTGTACAGTTTGAAGTCTTCATAGTTTTTGTTTTTAAACAAATGAATGTGAATCACTACAGCTGCTTATCGTGGGACTGCTGGGGATAATTAATTTATTTGGATTTCTTTGTCGCTAGTATTTAGATGACACAGTTTCATATCTCAGACATCTTCACTGGCACAATACTTCTTATATCTGTGTTTCATGAAATTCCTGTGATGATTGCTCTTGGATCTGGGACTTGTCACTGTTATCTGTCTTTGTCACTTCCAGATTGGACCTTTCTTTGGAAATCACTTGGACGCTTCAGCTGATTAATAGCACGGTAGACTAACTGGTTAGAGGGATTAACCTCAGCAGCAGTTTATACTAGACTAGACTAGATCTGCCTTCCTGTTCCTTCCTAGATGTGGTCATGTCTAGAGCCCTGTATGGTACAGCTCCTATGGGAAATGCCTTATTTTGTGCCCTTCATTTGTCTATTGAGATTAGTTATAAACTCTTTGGGTCAGAGACCATCTTTTTGTTATCTTTCTGCAGTGTTGAGGCTATCACAATACAAATAATAATAATAATGGGTGACAGTACACTGCTTTTGAATAGAGAAGGCTATAAAACAAGCAGTCAGTAAACATCCAGTCAAAGCCTCCAGAAGATGCTCAACACATCTGAAAATCATGCTGCTTATTTACGTTCCTAATTAAGGAACGTAAATAAGATGTTCCTAATTAAGAGGGGCCATACGGGTGCCCATAGCGGTGCCACTGATCTGGAGATATATATTGTCAGCAAATTTGAAATAGTTGTGTGTGAGGATAAAGCCACAGAGCTCAGCAACCAGGTGTGCTGTGGCATCATCAGGGATACTGTTCCTGACAGCTTGTATTCCATCAGTGTGTGGGATGTTTGTGTAGAGAGCCTCTACATCCATGGTGGCCAGGATGGTGTTTTCTGGAAGGTCACCAATGCATTGTAGTTTCCTCAGGAAATCAGTGGTGTCACGGAGATAGCTGGGAGTGCTGGTAGCATAGGGTCTGAGTAGAGAGTCTACATATCCAGACTGTCTGAGTAGAGAGTCTACATATCCAGACTGGCCCCACAATATGCCAATATTTTCATGGCCGACCTGGAACAACGCTTCCTCAGCTCCCGTCCACTCATGCCCCTTCTCTACCTACGCTACATTGATGACATCTTCATCATCTGGACCCATGGGAAGGAGACTCTGGAAAAATTCCACCACGATTTCAACAGCTTCCACCCATCCATCAACCTCAGCCTGGACCAATCTACACGGGAGGTCCACTTCCTAGACACCACGGTGCAAATAAGTGATGGTCACATCAACACCACCCTATACCGAAAACCTACCGACCGCTATGCCTACCTTCATGCCTCCAGCTTCCATCCCGGACACACCACAAGATCCATTGTCTACAGCCAAGCACTGAGGTACAACCGTATCTGCTCTAACCCCGCAGACAGAGACCAACACCTAGAAAATCTCCACCAAGCATTCTCAAGACTACAGTACCCACACGAGGAAATAAGGAAACAGATCAGCAGAGCCAGACGTGTACCCAGAAGCCTCCTACTGGAAGACAAACCCAAGAAAGAAACCAACAGGACTCCACTGGCCATCACATACAGTCCCCAGCTAAAACCCCTACAACGCATCATCAGGGATCTACAACCCATCCTGGACAATGATCCCACACTTTCACAGGCCTTGGGTGGCAGACCAGTCCTCGCCCACAGACAACCTGCCAACCTGAAGCATATTCTCACCAGCAACTGCACACCGCACCATAGTAACTCTAGCTCAGGAACCAATCCATGCAACAAACCTCGATGCCAACTCTGCCCACATATCTACACCAGCAACATCATCACAGGACCAAACCAGATCAGCCACAACATCACCGGTTCATTCACCTGCACTTCCACCAATGTAATATATGCCATCATATGCCAGCAATGCCCCTCTGCTATGTACATCGGCCAAACTGGACAGTCTCTAAGGAAAAGGATAAATGGACACAAATCAGACATTAGGAATGGCAATATACAAAAACCTGTAGGAGAACACTTCAACCTCCCTGGCCACACAATAGCAGATCTTAAGGTGGCCATCCTACAGCAAAAAAACTTCAGGACCAGACTTCAAAGAGAAACTGCTGAGCTCCAGTTCATCTGCAAATTTGACACCATCAGCTCAGGACTAAACAAAGACTGTGAATGGCTTGCCAATTACAGAACCAGTTTCTCCTCCCTTGGTTTTCACACTTCAGCTGCTGGAACAGGGCCTCATCCTCCCTGATTGATCTAACCTCGTTATCTCTAGCTTGCTTCTTGCTTGCTTATATATACCTGCCCCAGGAAATTTCCACCACTTGCATCCGAAGAAGTGGGTATTCACCCACGAAAGCTCATGCTGCAAAACGTCTGTTAGTCTATAAGGTGCCACAGGATTCAGATCTTTTTCTTTCTGCTACTAGCAAATTTCCTAAGGAAGCATTCTTCAGATTGGTTAATACTAGCCTTTCTAGGTCCTCCCAGAGAGGAGACATCTATCCCTATGTGAAAATTAAGATGGGAAGATAGATGCTAGCAATAATTCAGAGGGGATAGGTTTCAGAGTAGCAGCTGTGTTAGTCTGTATCCACAAAAAAAAAAAAGCCTCTTAGAGTTGGTAGGGCAACTCCCACTTTTCATGTTCTCTGTATGTGTATATATATCTCCTTACTATATGTTCCATTATATGCATCTGATGAAGTGGGCTGTATGTTCAAATAAATTGGTTAGTCTCTAAGGAGTCAGAGGGGATACTGCATACACAGCTTTCCCTCATATCTAGGAAAATGATATTTTCTTGCTCTTGTGGCATAGATACAAGGCTTAAAAGTCCAAATAGTTCTTTTTCCTGTGAATAGCACTGATAGTCTTGAAATCAGAGAGAGCGTGAGAATTGTATCTAATTTACTTTATTGCCCAGAGTAAGTCAGGAGAGAACTTGACCGTTAATGGTTTTAAAAACAGAGAATCAGTTTGCAAACAAGAACAGATCAAAATTCATGATCTGTCTCTAAGACAGGTTGTGATGTACACTGATGGATCATCAAAATGCTTCCTTCTGCAAACTGTCATTCATAAATACT
The DNA here is from genome assembly GCF_020497125.1 of Mauremys mutica. NCBI lineage: Eukaryota > Metazoa > Chordata > Testudines > Geoemydidae > Mauremys > Mauremys mutica. The sequence goes on along the minus strand of NC_059081.1, from coordinate 40,585,785 downwards.
TAAGGTTTGTACCAGAATCCCAGTGTTTTCAGTATTACATTGCACCCTTTAATCTTGCCACATACCGAAGGAAGTTAACCAAAATTAGGTTGGTGTTCGTAGTCACCATCAGGAAAAAAGGATATCAGTAATTCACTATCGGAATGTGTGGCTAATATGAGATTCATCACTTTCATCATCAGTAACAGCAATAAGAGCTACCTGAAATTTATTCCAGGACGTAGGGCTATTGAGTGATCAAACACAATAACTCCGTAACTCAGTCAGGAGATGAATCACCTGGGATGCATTTCTGTAGTGACAAAAGGAAGGTCTTTCTGTCTGCAGAAGAAGTAAGCAAAATAAATCAAGAGATGGACAAGAATACTTACCTCTGAAAATGAGACTAGAGCTCCTTGGGGTCTTCTGATTTTTTTTCCCTCTACTTGGAAATTATGCCATGGGCCTGGTTACTTTCTAGCGTTGCCTTGCTGCTGCAGGGGAGAAGTCTGTGTGTTCAAAGAATTTGGACATGGTTTGCTTTCCTAGGGAATTGTGCATTTTTCTGAAGTGGTAGTTGTGGAATTTTTGATGTCCCAGAAAAGTAACATTATTACAGAATGGGCAATACTCATGATATATTGTGCTGGGTCACCCCTCCACATCAACACCATTTTGTGGCACTTGATAAGGTCAGTGTCACATCTTAACATAAATATCCTAGAAAAGACAGTGACCAGAAGTCCCCTCCGAACAAGATTTGGTGGACAGTGCAGCGATAGCATCTCAATTAAACAACAGTGGAGTTGTAATGGGCCTGTGGTTTTGGAAGCACAGAGGGCTCTAAGATTCATTTCTTCTGTCTTCAGATAATTACCCATAACTGGCCAGAGGAATTTGATAAACAGTCTCAGCAGGTAGAAGATTCTGCCAGTGGAGTGATGACTACTTCCAATTGTGGGTGTAGCAAGGTAGAACGATAGCACATTCTAGACATATGTTGCAACAGGAATCAATCACCAATGCTTGTCATACAGATACAAGTGTCCATCCCCTGAAGCAGTATTTGTAGGTATGTTCTTTGTTCCCTTAGACTGCTTTCTTGGTTAAGTCTTTCCTTCTGCTAAAATAGATTTATTAGGAGCAGAATTGTGTTCTCTTCCACTGAATTCCCATATGACCTTAAATGAACATCTCTGCCTCAGTTTCTCCATCTATAAAATTGAGGCTATAATCACTCATCTTTGTGACGTGCATTAAGAGTGTTGGATAAAAGTTCCTTTTATGTAAATGAAAGGTGGTTTTATATGGATTGGTTCATACATTTAGGAACTAGATGCTATATTCTTTACTACTACTTATAAATCAGGTACTGCTGCTGTTTTGTTTTTATCTTGCATGTGCTCTCCCTGTACATTAGTTAATACACAAATAGATTTTGTCCTTTCTATAAAATAGTTGTCAAAAGATTGATTTTTGTGTGGAAGTACGCAATTTCCTCTTTGGTGCTAGAACTAGTTTCTCCTTACCCTAACTGCTGCTGCAGTGCCACTAGACTCGCCTCATAATAGATAAGCATCTACTTTCCTCAGGCTCCCTGGGTGTATGTGTATCAGATTGCTTGAACAAAGTACATTAGGTGCAGAGTAATTAACAATGCAGTTCAGATTCTGAACTTGTTTTTAGTTATTTAAAATCAAGGCTAAACTTAATAAAAACACGTGTTTTGAATGGGAATTAAAATCTTCTCTTACGTTACTACAGTATGAGTAAAACAAAATAATTATTGCCAGAGTCACTGAGTGCTTGCATTTAAAATAAATTTATACATATTATTTAAAAAAAATCTAGTTAACTTTAAAATATGTAAGTTTTCTTGTCATTTAGGGTTCTGTGAAGCTGATCATCAAGAGGGTTGCAAATCATTGGCAGTTTCTATTTTCAGAGTTCCACATCCCAGAGTAATTTGCTTTAATTTCACCCAATTTAACCTATACTTCACACCATCACCATTCAGCTTTAATAGCTATGTTCTATGCATAAGAAAAGCAGATAAATGTCCACAATTAGACTGCAAATGATTACAACTAGTTAGGGTCTTATGAAGACAAAACTTAAAGGACCATGGCATTAAACAAAGCCGCAAAAGACATCTGAAAAATTTTCTCCAGAAGTCAAGTCTACCAGGGTGTTTTATTGACTTTTTTTACTTGATTTTACTTATGTTTAAGATATTAGGTATGCCTTATTTAACTGAAAAATATTCTTCCTTAAAGAATATTAGATCCCGAGTTACAATTGATGGATTTTTATTATAAACTAACTTCCTCTTAAAGAAGGTTTAGTATATCTGCCTCTTGCATTTGTAGATATTTATTAACATATATGCAGCATTTTAAGACATTTTATGGTATGCTTATCCAGTAGCGTGGGGGTTTTGCCCTAAAGTATATTTTGAATATAAAGTCTATGTAGTAAAGTTCATCTTCAAAGTTTAGCACTTTTTCTAATGCTTAGTGTAACATCACCACAATAGTTAAAAGGGTGTCAGTTTCCATTACAGATCCCCCTAATTCTCAAGATAATGGCATGCAAGATCTTCAGTCTGGATATAGGTGGCCTTTATACATATTTTTAATTGATATATGAATCAGAAGTTTTGTTTTGTGCATTTTTCTGTTGCTCATTGGAACATCGAATTTTTACTTTTTAAAAAAGTGACAAGTCACAGCAGTGTTTTATTTGGTGAATGGAGAGACAAACATTGTAATAACTATTAATTCAGGGTCCATATCAATGTACATGGGGTGTGCGTGTTTTCTCTCACACACACTCTCTCTCCCCCCCCCCCATGGGAACTGGTTTAATAACATTTGTTGAATATTTGCTGGAGAGGAGCAAGTATCAACTACATTTCCTGGTCTTAAGAGTCAGAAGTATCAAACTTTCTCTTACCATTTCTTTACAAGCTTAAGCGGGTTAACTTTTTCCCTAAGAAAAATACTGATAGAAACCCTAAATTTATAAAGATAATTTGTGATCCATTTCAGATTCTGATCAGTAGGAATACTCTTATTCATTACTTATTTTATAGTCTATGCACTTCTTTAAATACTTATCCTGTTAGTAAATACAGATACTAAACTATTTTACATTGTATTAACTTTATTGTAAATTTAACCTCATGTCAATTAGTAACTTATTCACCTTTTTTGTATTAAAGACAAGATAATAACAAGAAGAAAAATATGAAGCAGCAGATAGTGTAAAAAATCCCTGTGAATTAATCTTGAAGACTTATTAGTTGTACCCAATTGCATTCAGAATCAAAATATTTTAAAATTAATAATTGCAAATATACTTTTATTTTTATATCTGTGCTACAAAGTGGTCTGTGGTAGAGACAATAAAGCTTATGCTATAGGCAGCTTCAGATTTGTATCAAACTAGTTTCATATGCTATATCATAAAACTTTCAGTCCAATCAGCAACTACATTTAAATACTGCAAATTGTAGCAGCAAAACAATAATTCTGCTGATTAGCCCCTTTCCATTTCTTGTAAGTGAACTGTTTATGCTGTTGAGTACCTTTTGAAAAAAGAAAAAGCCAAAACAGCCTTGATTAGTCAAGGAGTAATTGGATGACTTGATTTTAGCAAGAGAATGAATTGGTTGATGATAGCCTGTAACTAAGTGTAGTGGTTCTGTTCAGATGAATACATAACATACCGTCATCAGATCTTGACAGGTATAACATAAGCACTGCAAAAATCTCTGGAGGTTTAGAGGTAAATTTTATCTCAAGGAATTTTGAAGCAGATTCTTGAAAGAAGTGGAAGAAAAATGTGTGCGTTCGGGTGCTATTTAACAGATGCCTCCTTTTACTACCATATTATGTGCATATTTATCTTTTGTTACTTTACACATTTGTGGCGTAGGTAAGAAATTTACGTTAATAAAATGTTGAGGTCTCTGTGCCCTCATTGCTGTCAGTAACTGGCAAATGGGTAGCTCCTCCTTCTCTTCAACTGGCAGGTCAGCAACCAGTGAAAATGTTCAGTTTTGTGTCCGTCTGAGCAGCCAGGCCATTTCCCCCTCTTTTGTTGCTCCAGTTTCTCCAGCCTCACTTGAAGAGCAAAGCAACAGAACCAGACGTCACTCACTGACTTTACAGTACAGATTTTTAAAGCTTTTCTTCCTCCCAGAATTATATTTCAACTCTTGAAAAATGAGTACCTTTGTAAAGTGGATTTCCCTAAGGACTTGCAGGTGCATGGAAGGGTTCCTTCTTCTACACTGCTTTTGGCTGCATATGAAGGATCAAGACTCCTTCTTCCCTGCTAGCCCACATAGTCTAAGAAATGCAGAGAGCCCAAGACAAATCTTTCCTTGAAATAGAACCTTGAGATTTAAGCCCACTGGCAAAAGGAGAAAAAACTGGATTTAGCAGGGATTAATTTCCAGACCCTTCCCTTTCCATCAGTTTCAGGTTAGGTAAGTAGTATTTTGCCCTGTGATAATTTTGTGACTCAGTCAGATGGTTCCATAAAACTCAATGTGTCTTACTCATGTCCTACCCCTGAAGATTCTTCGACTTTCTGGTTTGATAACCTTATCTGTGAACTACTAAGTGATTGTGGGGATTTGTCACCGGACTTGTTTCCAGCAAGCCTAAGATTCCTGCCTCCCATTTCCATCCCCTCTTTCTCTTACATCAGCGGAAGACAAGGATACATCCTCCTAGCCTGATTGAGTCCCTCTAGAGTTTTCCAGAAGAACTGTTTGAAAGGGTGGTTTGCGGGAGTGGGAGTCTCCATATTAAGAACATGGCTAAGACACTTATAATACAACTGGTGAAAAAGGGAAGTGAACTCCATCCTAAAGCCCCCTCCCCTCTCCACCCAACCCCCCTTTTTTTCTTTTGAGGAATCCTTGTTCATTTCTTATTTCAGTAAAAATATATTTAATGTTTGTACGGAGAAACTGAATGTGAGTGGCCTATACCAATTCCATAATTAATCATTATAAATTAGACAGAGAAAATGAGAATGATTGGTTAGCTCCCTCCCAGATTAGCCTCTCTCTGACCGTATGCATTTAGTTTTCACCTTTGTAGTGAGTTGAGCTTTCATGGACTCAACAGTATATAGTGAGCCACTACTAAAGATCTTTATTTTTATTTTTATTTTTTTTAACTTTTCCATTAAACTTGCTTTCCCTAGGATTCAGAATCCACCGCTTTGCAAAGCAGTGGGGACAAATCAAAGATGTCAGATGGGTTCTTCCAATGCTCTTCATTGTGCACTACCCATTTACAAGAATCTCCACTCATAAGGAAGTCTCCCATCCCCAAAGAGCTAGAAGAATTGGAGAGTAGGGAGAACAGTGGTGCTGTCATTTTATTTTATTAAAGGCACTGTAGACCTCTACCCAAAGAGAACATTTTAAGGAAATAGTTCTTGCCAAAAGTTCCAGGAGCATACACCTTGTGCTCAGTCTCAACTGAATACTTGTTCATATGGTAGGTCCAGATTTTCCGAATTTTGATTTTTAATCAAATTTTTCCTAGAAACTTTGTGGAAAAAATTTATGAAAAGAATATCAGTAATATTTATGTTTTCATACTTTTTAACTGTCTGTTAGCTTTTGGCTTAAATTCATGTCATAATGGAGATTCTCAGGAACTTTGCTGGAATAGAGCCAGTTGATCTTTGTACGAAAAGACTGGTTTATCTACCATCTGCAGTGACTAAAGTTTGGGACAATGGCTGAAGGATGTCCAATCTGCCACCTGTAAAACAGAGGCAGTTGGTGAAGGCTAGTGAAGAATAATTGACCTTGTGATAGCTTTAGAGTAGGCAATCTGCCAGGCAATCTCAAGAATGTAATGGTATGTTCAGTTTTGAAGAAAGCCATATTTGGCACCAAATAGTCTGGTTTCCAGCCTGCTTCTTTTGCACAAAGTCATTGCAAAGGTGATGATGGGGGCTGGCACAAAGATAGCTCTGCAGGTGGGCTCTGGTTGATTCTCTTTTTTTTGTTTGTTTGTTATTGTTTTGTTCCTTGAACAGAAAACACACGTCTTCCTCTTCAGCCCTGCTATTAACAACAACAAGCTTACAACAGCCAAAGTTGCTGGTGTGTTGATACCATCGTCTGTCTTGCAGACAAAAATTCTCATCGTTTCCGTGAGCTCCCCCACCTGTCTGTGTGTATCCACCTCTCATCTCCTGTCTTACACTTAAATTGTAAGCTCTTTTGGGGCAAGGACCACCTCTGTGTGTTCAGTGCCTAGCACAGTGGGGTCCTGGTCATGACTGGGGCTCTTAGACACTAACACAATATAAATAATAGCTGAATTGTGTTAAGTATAATATTGTGATTACAGTAAGATATATTAATGAAACAAGGGTATTGTAGTACTGAAGTTTGTAATTAAAATCTAAATTCCATCAAATGACAGCACACTTTTACTATTACTTCGTGCTGTGTATAGTATGCTGGCTCTGTAGAGAATACTGCATACTAGAGCATCCAACTTTAACTTTGTTATAATTTTTGAATGCTGCTTAATGTTCTGTTAATTCGTTTGGGGGTTTTTTGGTACAAAACTTCCTTATGAACTAGTGTTTTTCTTTTACAAGAACATTTTAAATCATTGGATAGGAAATAGTTATTTTAAGGAGTCTGCTCCAGTATGGTTTTTCGCAGACTCGCTTTCAGAGATATTTCCCCTCTTTTAATTAAAAAAAAAAATAGTCCAGTTGTCTACGGTCGCTAACACTTTTTGCTTCATTGGCATCACTTGGTTATTTATTATGCATTTAGTACTGTAGGCCAGATTTACCAGAATGTTAAGTCTGGTTTGCACCAGTTTTACCAGTGCAGAGCAGACTTGAAGCTGTCTTTACCAACTGCTTAAGGATTCCCCATGGGGATAGGGGCAGTTGTGCCTGACTGAATGGGAGAGGCTAAGGGTCAGCCAAGGTCTGCATGGGGGAAGTTTCCCAACTCCCTAACAATTCCTCCCTGCCAGAAAAATCTTATTCCATACTTCTCCCACCCATGCACAACAACCCTCCAGGTTCACTCCCAGGCTCCTTCCTTGCAATTACTTCCCCCTCCCTCAGCTCTTCTGTTACCCCTAGTTCTTCTTCGAGTGCTTGCTCATATGGATTCCAGTTAGGTGTGCATGCACTGTGTGCACGATCGTGGGAGAATTTTTACCCTAGCAACACCTGATGGGTTGGCTGTGGAGCCCCTTGGAGTGGCGCCTTAATGGCGCTGGATATATACCCCAGCTGACCCAGCGCCCCCTCAGTTCCTTCTTCCCTCCTGTGACGGTTGTTGGAACTGTGGAGCGCGGCATAGCTGTCCTCCACTCTCCCTAGCTTTGCTTCCCTGTTTTAGATAGTTGTCTTAGTTGTTATAATATATATAGTTAGTATAGTGTAAATAGTGTTATAAAGTTAGGCTTGTAGTTAAGTCTAGCAGGTTGGAAGGGGTCCTCCCCCTTCCTTCCTGCCTGCCGCCCAGGCTCATGCCCAAGGCTCCAGGTTTTAAGCTGTGTAGAGCTTGCTCAAAGCCTATGCCAACGGGAGACCCCCCCACGATTCTTGCCTGAAGTGTGTCGGGGAGTTTCACCAGGCTAAGAAGTGCAAGGTCTGTAAGGCATTCAGATCTCGAACCAAAAAGGAGTGGGACTTTAGGCTCAAGCAGCTCCTTATGGAGGCGGCCCTTAGCCCAGATACCCTATCGGCGCGCCAAGTTCCGGCACCAAGTGCATCGGTGCTTAGTGCCCCGGCAGCTGCTTCAGGTACGGCACCACAGGGAGACTCGGATAGATGCCCGTGGCACCAGACCTCTCCAGCACCGCGTCCAGTGCAAGTGGCTCGGCGCCGTTCCCTGTCTCCAGGACAGAAGAGACTGCGCAAGCTGGAGGTGACTGTCTTGCAGCCACAGGCGCCGGCACCTCCTTTGCTAACCTCCAAGTTGCGTCCAGTGCCGGAGCGACCGAGGGCACAAGCGCTGATATCGGCACAAGCGCTGATATCGCTTGTGCCGATTGACCATTGTACCATTGACTCCGGCACCGAGAGGGGAGCCATTGAGTCAAGTGCACACTGGCTCCCCAACCCGGACCATGGTTGAGCCCCGGCTTCCATCGACACCGGAGACATTTGTGACAGCGAGAGACCTCATGGCCCTCACAGAGCCGGCACCGGCACAGACTGCGACACTGCCTCTGACTTCTGTTATGCAGTCTAGGGACAAGCCTACCCTAATGTCCCCCATCTCCTAGTGTGGAGACGTGGCACCGCTCCCGATCCCGAAGCCAGTCCCGGTGCCGTTCACACTCCTGACGCCATTCCCTCTGAAAGATTCCAGGGCCATCATGCACTCCCCGGGTATGCACACTCCGGTGACCCAGCACAAGCCTTTTAAGCCGCAGCCTCAAATGTTTTACCCTCCCCCTCGTATGAGGCAGGACTTCTATAGAAGATGCAAAAAAGCAAACAGGATGTTAGGAATCATTAAAAAGGGGATAGAGAATAAGACTGAGAATATATTATTGCCCTTATATAAATCCATGGTACGCCCACATCTCGAATACTGTGTACAGATGTGGTCTCCTCACCTCAAAAAAGATATTCTAGCACTAGAAAAGGTTCAGAAAAGGGCAACTAAAATGATTAGGGGTTTGGAGAGGGTCCCATACGAGTAAAGATTAAAGAGGCTAGGACTCTTCAGCTTGGAAAAGAGAAGACTAAGGGGGGATATGATAGAGGTATATAAAATCATGAGTGATGTTGAGAAAGTGGATAAGGAAAAGTTATTTACTTATTCCCATAATACAAGAACTAGGGGTCACCAAATGAAATTAATAGGCAGCAGGTTTAAAACAAATAAAAGGAAGTTCTTCTTCGCGCAGCGCACAGTCAACTTGTGAAACTGCTTACCTGAGGAGGTTGTGAAGGCTAGGACTATAACAATGTTTTAAAAGGGAACTGGATAAATTCATGGTGGCTAAGTCCATAAATGGTTATTAGCTAGGATGGGTAAGAATGGTGTCCCTAGCCTCTGTTCGTCAGAGGATGGAGATGGATGGCAGGAGAGAGATTACTTGATCATTGCCTGTTAGGTTCACTCCCTCTGGGGCACCTGGCATTGGCCACTGTCGGTAGACAGATACTGGGCTAGATGGACCTTTGGTCTGACCCGGTACGGCCGTTCTTATGTTCTTATGTTATGCGGATGAGGTGGTAGAAAGAAATCCAATGGCCACCAGCCTGGTCAGAACCAAGGCCCTCCCAAACCATCGGCGGGGCCTAAGCAAAACTTTTGAAGGTGCGCCTGAGGACGGCGTATCAGTCATCACCCAGGATCCTTCCCCTCCATTTCGAGATCGTTTCTCCCATTTCCACCATGCGTGGTCCCATATAACTTCAGACCAGTGGGTTCTTCGCACAGTGGAAAAGAGATATTCTCTCCAGTTTTCTCCCCCCCCCCATCCTCCTTCCCCGTCCTTCTTCAGGGACCCCTCTCACGAGTAACTCCTTATACAGGAGGTCCAAACACTCCTGTCCATGGGAGCAATCGAGAAGGTTCCAAGGGAGCTAAGGGGCAGGGTTTTTTACTCCCGCTTCTTCCTAATCCCCAAGGCCAAGGGTGGGCTTTGACCCAGCCTAGATCTGTGTGGACTCAACAAATTCATGGTAAAGTTGAAGTTCTGCATGGTTTCACTGGGGACCATTATTCCTTCCCTAGATCCTGGGGACTGGTACGCCGCCCTCGACATGAAGGACGCATACTTCCATGTAGCAATTTACCCACCGCACAGGCGCTTCCTTCGCTTTGTGGTCAATCACGAACACTACCAATTCGCTGTCCTTCCCTTCGGCCTGTCCACGGCTCCCAGGGTGTTCACCAAGTGTATGGCCGTCATGGCAGCCTGCCTTCGTCGTCAACGGATCCAGGTGTTTGCATATCTCGATGACTGGCTCATTTGAGGCCAAACCAGGGACCAAGTTCAATCCCATGTTCGATTCGCCCTAAGCACGTTCCGCCGGCTGGGTCTCCTGCTTAACAACGGAAAGTCGACTCTGGAACCAACCCAGAGAATAGAGTTTATTGGGGCAGTCCTGGATCCAGACTCGCCTGCACTCTCCTGCCAGACAAACGCTTTCAGTTGACGGCGAGCATCGTTGGCAGCCTCCTAAACTTTCCAACTTCCACAGTAAAGATGTGCCTCAGCCTTCTGGGGCACATGGCTTCATGCACTTACATAACCAGGCATGCCAGACTTCGGCTTCACATGCTTCAGGCCTGGTTATCAACAGTATATCGACCAGGTCGAGACAGCCTGAGCATGGTGGTTACTGTCCCGGAATTGGTTTTGACTTCCCTCCGTTGGTGGCTGGACCCCACGTCGGTGTGTGATGGGGTACCATTTCACGCCCCACAACCCTCCTTGTACCTGGTCACACGCATCATCTCTGGGATGGGGTGCCCACCTTGGGGAGCTCCAAACACAGGGCTTGTGGAACACATCCAATCTGACTTTGCATATCAGTGTACGAGAACTGATGGCAGTACGCCTAGCGTGTCAAGCATTTTGTGAGCACCTACATGGCCATTGTGTTGCAGTCCTCACAGACAATCCCACGGCCATGTTCTACATCAACAAGCAAGGGGGAGCTTGGTCGTCCCCCCGATACCAGGAGCCCCTTCGCCTGTGGGAGTTCTGCATAGTCCACTCGATACATCTGATGGCATCATTTCTCCCAGGGGTCCAGAACGTGCTGGCAGACCACCTCAGCAGGTCCTTCCAGCCTCACAAGTGGTCGATTCGTTCAGATATCATCCACTTCATCTTCCTGAGGTTGGGGGTTTCCCCAGGTTGACCTATTCGCCTCGCGCATCAATCGGAAGTGCCAAGTGTTCTGTTCTCTCCAGGGGCGCTCTCAGGGTTCCCTATCAGATGCTTTCCTACTTTCTTGGAAAGACCAGCTGTTCTGCACCTTCCCTCCATTCCTGCTGGTTCACAGGGTCCTACTCAAGCTGTGCAGGGACAAGGCACGCATAATTCTGGTCACCCTAGCATGGCCCAGGCAGCACTGGTACACCACACTCCTGGAGTTGTCGATAGAACCTCTGATCATGCTCCCACTGTGGCTGAACCTGATCTCACAGGACCACGGACTACTCTGTCACACTGACCTGCAGTCACTCCACCTTACAGCGTGGATGCTGCATGGCTAACTTAGTCTGAGTTACTCTGCTCTCAATCGATGCAGGAGGTTCTGTAAGGCTGCAGGAAACCCTTGACTTGAGCCACGTACCTGGCTAAATGGAGGCGTTTCTCCTGTTGGTGCGAGCAGCGTGACATGCTTCCATTGCAAGTGTCAATACCTCTCATCCTAGACTATCTCCTATCCCTAAAGCAGCAGGGCCTGGCGATATCATCTGTCAGGGTGCACCTGGCAGCCATCTTGGCTTTCCATTCAGGAGAAAGTGCTTCCTCTGTCTTCTCCAATCCGATGGTAGTTAGATGTCTGAAGGGTTTAGATTGCCTCTACCCACAAGTGCGACAACCAGTTCTGGCGTGGGACCTTAACCTGGTCCACTCCAGGCTCACAGGGCCCCCGTACAAGCCAATGGCCACCTGCTCACTCCTTTACCTATCTTGGAAGACAGCTTTCTTTGTAGCTATCACTTCAGCGAGACACGTATCTGAAATCAGAGCCCTCACGTATACAGTTTTCCATAAAGACAAGGTGCAGCTTCACCCCGACCCTGCCTTTCTCCCCAAGGTGGTATCAGCTTTTTATGTGAACCAGAACGCTTTCCTCCCGGTCTTTTATGCGAAGCTGCACGCTACGCGGCAGGATCAACGTATGCACTCTCTGGATGTTCGTAGGGCCCTCGCATTCTATATCGAGTGTACGAAGCCGTTTAGGAAAATGACCCAGATCTTTGTTGCAGTGGCTGACCGGATGAAAGGCTTACCGGTCTCCTCACAACACATCTCCTCTTGGATCACGGCCTGTATCTGTGCTTGGTATGACTTGGCCGGTGTCCCGATCCCACACCTCACCGCCCACTCTACAAGGGATCAAGCCTCATTGGCCGCTTTCCTGGCCCAGGTTCCAATTCACGAGATCTGTAGAGCTGCAGTTTGGTCATCGTTACATACCTTTGCTGCTCACTACGTGTTAGTTCAGCAGTCTAGAGGCGCTGCCACATTTGATTCAGTGGTTCTGCACTCAGCAATGTGTCACTCTGACCCCACCGCCTAGGTATGTCTTGGGAGTCACCTAATTGGAATCGATATGAGCAAGCACTCGAAGAAGAAAAAACAGTTACTCACCTTTTGTAATTGTTCTTCGAGATGTGTTGCTCATATCCATTCCAAACCCGCCCTCCTTCCCCTCTGTTGGAGTAGCTGGCAAGAAGGAACTGAGGGGGCGCTGGGTCGGCTGGAGTATATATCCAGCGCCATTAAGGCGCCACTCCAGAGGGCTCCACAGCAGACACACCGGGTGTTGCTAGGGTAAAAATTCTCCAACGATCGTGCACGCGGTGCGCGCGCACCTAATTAGAATGGATATGAGCAACACATCTCGAAGAACAACTGTTGCAAAGATGAGTAACTGTTTTTTCTGCCAAGCCTTTGTACTGGTTCTGCAAGGTGTGGGAAATACATTTCTGTATTGTAGTTTAAGTGAATGATTACTCAAAGTTCTGTATTAATATGCCTAGTCGGGAATCTATTTGTCAAATAAAAAATCCTCCTTAATCTTTTTTGTTGTCTGGATTGTTACAGACATACTTGTGGACAGGTATTTTGAAATGAATTACCAAAATAATTGAAACTGTCATGATTATGTAGTGTTATTTTGACACATAAAATATGCACAAATTTGCAAAATTTTAAAATTCTGTGTACAGAATTTTTAATTTTTTGGCTCAGAATTCCCTAGGAGTAATGATGTGGAAAATATTTCACTTTTGTGTAACCAACGAGGAATTTCCTCTTTACAGGCTAAGATCCCAGACATGTGAATTACGATTTGTTTATTAAAAATCCTTGGGATTATCTGTTAGCTCCATCAGAGTACACCTGTGGCCATCAGCACCAGTATACACCAACTCTGTATTTTCCTGCCCAGTTCATGAAGGGTTTGATTTGCATCTTCCCTCTGGTGGTGAAACTGGTACTGCCCTTGGACTTGAAACTTGATAAACCCTCACTAAGCCTCCTTTTGAGTCCCTGGTGTCCTGCTCTCCTCTACATCTTTCTATTAAAGTAGCATTTATGGATAAAAGAGTTGGAAACTAGGGACACTCATGGCTGGTAACAGCCCCTCACCACCTGCCTCTTCCCACCCTTCTTCCCCAAGGATAAGGTTTCTAATAGGCTGCATCCTAATTTTGTGTCTCAGGTAGTGTTGGACTTTCACATCAACCAAAATATCCAGCTGCCTGTGTTTTACTCTGAACCCTACTTAGGCAGAGAAGAGATGGCATAGCAGTCACTGAACGAGTGTCAGGATCTTGGCTTCTGCCTGTCTGAAAGTCCCCTAGAAACACTTCATTTCATTCAGAGAACTTTAAAAAGAAAAGGCTATCTCATCCCAGAGGCTGTCAAAATGCTTTGAGATGAACATCACCCTTGAGGGCAGCATAAGAACTTACTGGACTAGAATTTGTGCAGCTTTGATACCTTCTTTAGAGATGTTCCTGTTACTGACATCTGCAGATTAGCAGCTTCGAATTCTGTTCACACTCTTGCTAAAACACTATGCCCTGGTGCAAGCAGCTGCTTCTGATGCCTCTATAGGCAGGGCAGTTTTGGAATCTGTTGTATTACTGGACTCCAGGCACCTACCACACCATAAAGATGCTGTTGTGAATCACCTGAGCTGCACTGCACATAGGGACAGTCACTCAAAAGAGGGGTACTCATCTAGTAGTAGCTTGAGTTCTTCAAGATGTGTTGTCCCTATGTGTAGTGCACTGCAGCTCTGTCCTTGCTGCCTGCTTTCCATCTTTGGGAACTTGAGGTAGAGAAGGGACTAAAATGGCAGTAGTCTGGCCATCCCCTTTATTCTCTTGATGCAAAGCATGAGGAGAGCTGGGGTTCATATATGGACCCACAGGGACTCTGCTAAAGAAAATTATCTGGTCCTGGGCATATGGCGCACATGCACAACTTGAAGTGTACTACACATAGGGATAACACATCTTGAAGAACAGAAGTTATTACAAGGTGAGTTATTCCTTGTTAATAACATTTCTGTTCATATCCAGATGTTATGTTGCCATGTTTGGTGTATGTTCTAAGTGGTTTTTGGTTGAAAGTCTTTTAGATATGGGAGCTAATTGATATGCTTTAGAGAATTTGAGAAGAAAGGATTTTCCAAGCTGCTGTTAGCATTTTCTACAATGTGAAAATGATTTTGACATTATGTATCTTCATTTATTCCATCTGTAAGCTACACACCTGCTGTTGTACCTGAATAGCTTAGACATTCTTACCATGCTTACTTTGACTTTTTTAAATGTTTAAATGTAATCTTTTCATTATAAAACCACTCTTTTCAATAATTTATTTAAAAGTGAAAACGGTTGAAATGTGATGACATAGAAAACTAACATTCTATCTAGCAATTGTGAAGTATTGTTTTTAATTTAGAGTAGAAAATATCTTGCCCTAAATTTGGTGCACTAAAAGTGAAGTCCATTGATTTATTCTGTCACAAAATAGGGCTTGGCTACACTGGCGCTTTACAGCGCTGCAGCTTTCTCGCTCGGGGGTGTGAAGCAAGTTACAGCGCTGTAAAGCGCCAGTGTAAACTGTGCCCCAGCGCTGTAAACTAATCCTCACGGCGAGGTGGAGTACGTGCAGTGCTGGGAGAGCTCTCTCCCAGCGCTGGCGCCGCGACCACACTCGCACTTCAAAGTGCTGCCGCGGGAGTGCTCCCACGGCAGCGCTTTGGAGTTTGGAGTGTAGCCAAGCGCATAGTCACATTTGGTGAGCTACATTCCATGAATTCAGTAATATTCAAAAGTATATTAGTTTTGTTTTTCAGTCTCTTTGTTAATTTCTAAGTACGTTCTTGTGCTAAGTAATCTGTATAGTGGGTCATTACAATGAAATTGATCCATGAATACTTCAGGACCACCCCCCTCCGACCCCATTTAAAACCTTTCTTGGGTTTTGTTCAGTTTTTGTGATGCTATTCCTTACCTGATAATTTAAGAGTAAATCCTAGTTGAATTATGTTGCCACATTATGTCTTCAATAGAGCATAAAGTCAGTACACATGCTTCAGTAATATCTGTTTTTTTTTTTACCCTTTATGTTTCCATTTGGCAATTTGAAATTATGGCTTCAGCTCCACTTTAAATATGTGATAATAGATGTGTTTCTAATAAGGGCCAGCACCATTTTGTTCAGATGCTGTGAATGGTTGTCACTCATATATGACAAATGCACCTTCATCCGCTTCTTTGATGGCCTCCGAAAAACCATACCCTCAAATCAGGACGATGAAATTAGCTGCTGTGTAAATTGTGTGTCTGAGTGGTTCATTATCTAATCACCGTCAGAACCACAGTGATAAAGTAGATTGAAGCAGGGAAGAGGTCTGCCAGATGATTTCAGGCCTTTTTCTAAATTCTGTTTGTCTAGGGTTTCCAAGGGAATGTGGTTCAAAACTTCAAAATTCTTTGACTAGAACTTCCTATGTGTATTTTATGTACAAAACTTGTGGCTAATGATAGTGTTAGGATGACTCTTTAGATGGTCTCTTTCATTCTTCAAACCACCATTAAATATTGTAATCAATACAAAGGTATTTTGAAGTGGGCTACCACGTTTTGCTGCTGATAGCCAAGACATTTTTAAGTAAAATGGCCCCAACTTTGAGGAAAATGCTTAAATCCATCCTCATTCAGGAAAGCACTTGAGCATGTGTATAAACTTAAGTTCTTAAGTGCTTTTCTGAATTGGGGCTGGTCTGACTAATGTTCTGTACATGTCCCTGTAAAGCTTGAAATAATGTGGTAACCACATTAGTTAAGAATGAATTGCTCAGCACTTGAAGTACTATAGTGTTGTAAATGAACATATTAAATATTGTGTAAAATATTGTAGGCAACTGTTATGCGCTGGAAGAGGAATGGTCTATTTTTTTCATCTCTGACTTTCTATGTCTGATTATTACACTATTGTTAATGTGTTGTGTTGTCTATTTAGGTTTAATACTTAAATTAAGTGTTCTTTTGTTCTAGGATCATTTGAAAATGATGATATCACTCATGTTGAAGGAAGTGTAGATCCTGTTCGCGACATTGAAATAATACATGAAGAACTTAGACTTAAGGATGAGGAAATGATCGTTCCAATTATAGACAAATTAGAAAAAGTAGCTGTGAGAGGAGGGGACAAGAAATTAAAACCTGAATATGTAAGTAAAAAGTGTGCTGTTAAATGTATAATTATTTCTTGTACCAGTATGTTTTCATTTATGTTCGCACTTTTTAAAATCAGTAATGTAAAATTATACATAGACCATTATTTCTGTGTTCATTTTAAAATTATCACTGCTGCAAGGTCTGTTGGGTTAAAATCATTAAAATGAGCTTCATTTTCTCTTGATAACCTAGGGTTACACTGAGGGAGCTAGATGCACGCCATTTAAAGTACTCTGACATAACTCAATCCAGTCTTGCTCAAAATGGGAGATGATACTGACATTAGTGTAATGTGAAAGCTCATACCTGCCTAGATGGATATCCCAGCCTCTGTGTGTGACACTACAAAATCTCAACTTGCATCCAGATAGCCTGTCACCTATAATTAGGATGATATTCCCATTTATAAATCAGTAATAGAGTATAACCTTGTCAGACTTGATCATTGCAGAGCTCAGCACATGATCTTCAGCTAAGCACCAGAGGCCTAAAAAGACCCCCAGAGTTTGAAACTGGGATTTGCTCCCAAAACCAGTGTACAAATTCTGATGCTGTGCTGTTCCCAGTGATTGTTGTCTAGGATGATTTGTTTGCTTGGCTCCTCTTGATCTCATTGAGAGAGGGCCCATAGTTGGAGCATTCTTGATGTTCATGTTAGCATGAACATGTGCAAATCATTCTGGGGGTGACACATCATGTCCATCCTATGCTAGGGAAGGAGAAGTCCCTTTTTTGTAGCCCAGCATCTCCCACAATTTTGATAATGGACTATGTCACTCTTGCCTGCAGTTTCCAGAGGCAGTTCAAAGATGCAGTGCAAACTTTGCTAGCCATGCCCCTTTCTCTGGCCTGCTGCCAGATTTTGTGCTACCATGATTGAAGTCAAGTGGTAGTTTGTTTTGCTCCTGACTTTTCTGTAATAGCCTATTTTATTCATTTTTTTGGGCAGTAGTAAGCAGCCGTTCTTTATTCTTCCTCCCTCTCTCCTGGAGAGTAATTGAGCAGTGCAGTGGTCACAGTGCAGTGGTCACCTAGATTTGGTACTGTAGTGCCACCCTGCTCCCCTCCCCGCCAGCCACTCCCCAAACATGGCCGAGCTGTTGTTCAGACACGAAGGTAGATCCTCACAAATACAAAAAGTGTTGTATTTGTGAGGCAGCTTTTACAGGCTTTTTGGAGGGCGAATTGTGTCCTGCCTTTTCTTGGTTAGCTGACCCTTGCACTGCTAGGGCACAGGGCTTTGAGTAGAATAGGCATGTTGGGTTCCCGGCTCCGTGCCCCAAAAAGCTGAGACTCCAGCATAGAAAACCCAATATGGAGTTGCAGAGTAGGGATGAGGAGGACTCCAGCCAGCCAGTCTTGGGGAGAGCAGCAGGGCTCATACGCAACTCCCTTTCTTGTCAGCTCAAACAGGGAATTCCAGCAATGGGACTCTATCCCTGGGATACGAGGAATGGGACCCCAAGTGGGGGGACACTGAGGGAGACCTTTCCAGAGGCCTCAAGGTATTGCATAAAGCAAACCACAAAAGACCATGCTGTAGCCACAGCTGGTTGGCACTGTTGCAAAGCAGGCCAAGAAGGCTACTGTTCATGTTCTGAGCAGGGCATGTAAAAATGCAACAGTGTTCCCCATAAGATGTTTGAAATAGGACAAGGCAAATACCTGCATCGCAAGACAAGAACCACAGTGTCCTGGCTAGATGACCTTAAGGCCATGAACATCTGACTCCCAGTCTGCACGTAAGAAAATTTCCTTAGCAACAACCTTTGTTGGCAAATGCGTCAGTGCGTGCAATGAGATTTTTTTTTGGCCAGGGCCATGATATCCAGCTGAGCAAGCGAGGCACCACATGTAGCTTCTCCCCTGGAAGAGGTCAATACTCACTCTAAACAAATACTATGCTCATCTAAATTCACAGATTCTCTCTTCTTTGGGGAAAAACTAGACAAAATTTTGCAGAAAATTCTACCAAACCAAAATAGCCCTTCCTCTTCCCTCCTCACTCAGTGCTCTAAGAAGGGACTATAAACCCAGCACCAGTCAGAAATGTTCCTTTTGTCCAATTTTCTCACAAAAATACTAGAGGAAAGATAACAGGTATATCAGGGTAAGCCCCAGAACTGGGGAATGGGTAGAAAATCCAGAGGTGGTTCCATTGACTGTAAGAGCCTGCTATGACAGTGAACAAATGTGCCTTCTCCCAGTTGGGAATCTAGAAGGCAGAATTTCTAGTTTCTCAGAAGAATGGTCGTATTGATCAGACAGAGAGATGGGCAAGAGGAGAGAGTAAGTTGCAGATATTCCCTTGAACTAAGAGCTCCATCCCATACTTTCTCCAACCAGTCCCCCATCTTGAGCAACCCTGTTGAGCTGGTGTTAAATTAAATCTCGCTTCCACTGGACATAGGAGCTTTAGAAGGAGTTCCCGCAGAAGAAAGTTTTAGGTTTGTGCTCCCTTTTGTTCATTGTCTAAAAATGTAGCAATGTGGTCAGAGCCATCCTGGACCTCAAGCTTTTCAACAAATGGATGAAATAAGTGAAATTTTGGATGGAGACCCTAGCTTTAGTGGTAGCATCCTCGTCCCAAGGGAACTATTTTGCACTCTGGATCTAGCAGATGCATATCTTTATAGTCCCATATGACTGTACCACCTCAGGCTGCGAAGATTTGCACAGCTCACTATTTGCACCAAACATTCCATTCAGCCTCTTTGTTCCCCCACCTCCCCCGCCCCCCAGTGTCTTCACCACAATGGTGGTGAAGATGTGGGTGATAACAGCTAGACTCATGTCTCAGGGCATTCACTTGTGTCCCTTCCTGGATGACATTTTGATTGGAATTCCAACCCAACCTGCAGCACGTGGGATCTCTCCCAGCCTCCATGAGTTCTCAAAGATAACTTCTGAAGGGTTGGCTCTCTGTAGCCAGTTCCTTAAGTATCTAGGATGTATTTCATTAGGCCTTACCGACTTGAAGACATCTAATTTCTCTAAGGACAGTACTATGCTTAAAATGCTGCAGCAGTGCAGCAGCAGTGGTGCTGCTATAACACTTAAGTGAAGATGCATGCATGCCGACAGGAAGGCTTCCTCCTATAAACGTAGTTAATCCACCTCTGCCAGAGGCAGTAACTATGCTGTTACACTGACCTCACCCACGGTGTAAACTGTTATTCAGGGGTGGATTTTAGGTAGCAGTGTCCATTCAGTCAGCACATGTGGTCTGCCTCACCATTATCTAGCACTGCCAGGGCAAACCATGCTCAACCGCCCTTGGCCTGGGAATGGAGTGAGTAGCAGTCCAGTTTGCTTACCTCTCTTTAGATTGATAGCGTTTAGTTTATAGTTTTCAGAAGTTCAAGATGGTCTCACTAAGTGTATCAAGTTCCTGTACTTCAGTTTTAAGACTTACCCTTTATGTTTAAAAAGGCTATGAATGTGTTGGATTGTCAGTTATTATTCCATCACTAGAACAAGGAGATTGGTTCTTGGCTCTCAACCTACAGGATGCCTACTTCCACATCTCAATTCGACAATCTCTTGGGAGATTCCTCCGATTTACCTTTGGCAAGACTATTGTCAGTACAGAGTGCTCCCATTTGCACCCAAACGATTCTCCAAGGTCCTCTCCGTGGGGGAATTCTGCACTATTGCACATGCAGAATTTGCACAGAAATGAATGTGTGTGCAGAATTTCCTTTCTCCCACAGAAATGGGCTGCAGAGCTACTGGCCGCCACTAGGGGCTGCTGGACCCAGCTCACAAACAGAAAATAGTGTTGCTAGTGGGAGGGAGCTGGAGGGTTCCTGGCCATTGCAGTTCTCAGCACACCCTGAAGGAAGGAGGTGGTGTGCAAGAAACACCATACAAGCCTGGGACTCAGCATCAGGCTGTTTCTCCCTGTTGATCCCTGGGCTCGTGGGGGGCAGGATTCTGGGCTGGAGTGGACCCTGCAGATGGACTCTGGTGGGGAGGGGGTGAATGTGAGTGTCTTGGTGGGGGATGTGGGAGTGTCTCCAGCTGGGGTCTAGGGAGTAGGGGGTGTGGGTGTATGGGCTGGGGGGCACCCAGCAGTTGGGCTCTGGGGAACAATGGGTGTGGGTGTTGGCCCTCCCGCTGGGCTCTGAGGTGGGGAGGAGGCAGAGATGCAAAGGTTTCTTCAACTCTCCACTCCTGGGAGAATTTTTTTGTTTATGTATTGTTACAGACATAGTTGCTGACAGGTATTTTGAAATAAATTACCAAAGTAATTGAAACTGGCGTGATTATGTAGTGTTATTTTGACAAAATATGCAGAATTTGGCAGAATTTTTAATTTTTGGCTCAGAATTCCCCCAGGAGCATCCATCGTAACAGCACACTTACATTTACACTGATGTTCACTATGTTAGTCCTCCAATCACTGCTAACCTTTATAGTGGAGAACATAAACAAAAAAGGCATTTATCACTTCAGCTGTTGCCATGTTTTCTTTATTGTCTTTTCCTCCTCATTGAGCAATGGGCCTACTTTGTCCTTGGTCTTTCTCTTGCTTCTAATGTATTTGTAGAATGTTTTCTTGTTACCCTTTATGTCACTAGCTAGTATAATCTCATTTTGTGCCCTGGCCTTTCTAATTTTGTCCATGTATGCTTGTGCTGGTTTTTATATTCATCCTTCATAATTTGACCTAGTTTCCACTTTGTGTATGACCCTTTTGAGTTTCAAGACATTGAAGATCTCCTGGTTAAGCCAGAGTGGTCTCTTACCATACTTCTTATCTTTCCTATGTATTGGGATAGTTTGCTCTTGTGACCTTAATAATGCCTCTTTTAAAAAACTGCCAGCTCTTCTGATCTCTTCTCTTCCCCTCTTAGGCTTGCTTCCCATGGGATCTTACTTACCAATTCTCTGAGTTTGCTGGAGTCTGCCTTTTAGAAGTATGTGGGGCAGTTAAAGTGCAACATATTACAGGGCTTTACAAATCACACCCCTCTAGTATGTCTTGCCAGCGACGTGTAGACAAGCCCATAGTCTATCATCTTTACTGTGAGGAGAGAACCTAGAATTAAACTATTTAGTAAGTGTATCAAGTTCCTGTACTTCAGTTTTAAGACTTAGGTTTTTTAAACATAAAGGGTATAAATGTGTTGGATTGTCAGCCCTGGATACAGAAAGTTCCTGTTTATTCATAGAACAGATACATCACAGTTTGCAGTATTGCAGACTTCATCCACACTATAGTGCCAGTGTCACCTTAAAGGACCAGTGTCTATATTCATTTAATCCTTGGTGTTTCTGTTGAGACTGCCAATAAAAATGGAAAATAAATTTCTAGTGGTAGTAGTTTTGATGTATGTGCTTGTCCATTAGAACGCGATCACCAGTTTAGTTTGCATAAATTTAGAGTTGAAACCACTACCAAGCCATATTTCTTTAAAATAAATTATTTCAAAATACAACTTTTAAAATAAGAAATAAAATTAATTGGAATGTTTAAAAAAAAATTGAAGATACTTTACATTTAGTAGCATAAGAACAGTGTAGTGTATATCTAGATTAGAAAAAATCTGTCCTGATGTTTTTGCCTAGTGGACTGTGACTAAGTAATGGACATGTTAAATGTGGTTAGAGGGTAAATGTGTGGATTCAGCAAATTTGGACTATCCGCTACCATTTCTAATGTTTATAATATTTCCAGGGGCTTTAACAGACACCTTTTTGTCCACTCTTGAATTTATTTTTTAGTTGTTGTAAGGTACCTATCCAAAAGCCCTAGTTGCTTTCATATGATTAAAATATACTTTCCTTATTATGTGGGAGGTGATTTATAAATGGCAGCACAAAATAATGAATAGGTACCTGCCTTTATCTCTTTACCAGATCAACTGGATCAGAATAGAAGGAAGAATACACACATGCCTCTATACTCTGATAAATAGGATGTTACTGATCTTTAAGGACAAGTATTCTTCATAGTTGTTATTGATAAATTAGATCTTGTCCTGTCTGTGACTTAAGTAGCTAGTTGAGAATTGTCAAAAGCTTCAGCCTTGTCTCCATCCTAGCTGTGAATATATAAAATATTGCATCATAATTTTTATAAAGTGCTTTTTTCTTATTTATGAGCTCAGTTCCTCCCACTCAACACAGGGGACGAGAGAGAGAAAGGGAAAATCTTGTACATACTTTATTAACAAAGCTCTTGCCAGTAGCTTTTCTGTTGTAATGAGTAACTTAAGCAATAAGTTACTAGGCTTCGAGAAAATATTTCTATTGTTGATATATGTGATTATGCCTAAAGTTTTTAGTGGACTGTTTACTGTACTTAATGGGGTATTTAGAGGAAATTAAAATTCTTTATAAGGAGTGTTTTGAATGCATCAAAAATATTCTTGACAGATGTCGTGGTGTTAGAGCCTAGGGCACATTACATATTGTGACTTTTTTATATTACCAGTGCCCATAGAGAAGTTAGTGCCCGAACACCTGTGACAAAAGCAGTTTTTCCAATGTAAACTTGTTTTCTGATGATATCTGACCTAATATCCAGTGGATTTTTAAGATTTTGCAAGGAATTTCTGTAAGAGTGAGAAGTAGATTTGTTCAGAAGAGAAATGCAGTGTTTCTTTTAAGTGAAGTTTGGCTATCTAAAGTTCAAGGAACATGAGACTGCTACAAGTATTCATCTTTGAAATACAGCTTTCCCCATTTCATATAATTTGTTTGCCTTTTGTTTTGAAAATCCACAAGCATAGTTGATGATTCCTGTAACTGAAAACCCCCAGGATTTGCAAGGCTGATCTATAGTAGAGAATTTTAGGGTTGTTAACACAAGTTGTCACCTGGAATGTTTGTAAAATGCTTCATATCTGCACACAAAAATTCCTGTGATGTTTCACAAGCATCCTCAGTATTGTTACAACTGCTGTAGCTCTGAGTAAGTCTTAGAACAGATTTCTTTCTCCAGTTCAGTTTGTTAGGGTAGGAGGGAAAAATAGATGATACACGTGTACTAGTTCAATTACTCCTCCTGTTCCATTCTCCTGGTGCTCTTGCTCACCATTCAGTAATGGTGTTGAATACTGTTTCTGCCACATGTCAACTCCTTTTCACCCCAGCTGATGAAATTCAATTTTGTCTCTTTCTCAGTTGTGGATATATACAACGTTGCATCATAATTTTTATGAAGGGTTTTTGTCTCATTTGTGAACTTAGTTTCTCCCACTCAACACATAGGGGGAGAGACAGGGAAAGGTGTTATGAGTAACTTAGACTACACTACAGACCTTACAATGGCACCACTGTACCGCTGCAGTTGCGCCGCTGTAATGTCTCCTGTGTAGAGGTCTCCCAATCGGCATAATTAAACCATCCCCAATGAGCGGTGGTAGCTATGTCAGCGGGAGACACTCTCCACTGACATAGTGCTGTCCACACCGGCACTTTTGTCCGTGAAACTTACGTTGGTCGGGTAGTGGGGTTTTTTCCCACACCCCTGACTGACAAAAGTTTTGCCGACAAAAGTGCTAGAGTAGACAGTTTTAGGCAGTAAGTTGCATCTCATTAAATACATAGCATGTTCTACTAAACAGTTTTTTAATATTAGCCTTTTTTCAAACACTTGTAAAGTTATTTTTAACAATAAATGTTTTACAAGACATCTTTTTAAACACTGTTCTATAATAAACTTTTACTTTTAAACTTTTGTTTTACTTCTTTAAACCAGTGGGTTTTCACTGTCTTAAAAAAAAAAAAAAAAAACAACCAAAACCACAATACAGAAATGAGGGAGCCCTGTCTGAAACTGAATGAAAAGTAACATAAGCACAGCCATGATTGGAAAGAAGTGTTTACCCACTGAACTAGTTTGTCTTAACCAAGGATGACTAGTGTAGGCACATTAAACCGTTTCAGAAGTAAACAGTTCAATAACCACTTAGCTGAACCATCTAACCTTGAAACAGCGCAATCTTCTATCAGAATTTGAAAAGGTTTCATAGAGGATTTTTTTTTAAGGTAAGAAGGGACCATTATGATGATCTAGTCTGTCCATAATATAGGCCATAGGACTTCCCTTAATTACTTCCTGCTTCAAGTCCAATATCTGAGGTTAAACTAGAGCATATCTTCTGGAACAATATCCAATCTTGCTTTAAAGATGTCCAGTTATGGAGAATCCATCATAACCCTTAGTAGGTTGTTCCAGGGCATAATCACTCTCATTGGTAAAAAGTTGCACCTTATTTCTAATCTGATTTCAATTTCCAGCTACTGGATATTGTTACACCTTAGTCTGCTAAATTGAAGAGCCTTCTATTATCTAATTTCTGTTCCCCATGTAGATTCTTGTAGATGGTTATCAAGTCACCCCTTACCCTTCTCATTGGAAAAGATTTAGCTCCTTGAGTCTTTTACATTAATGCATTTTTTTTACAAAGACTTCATCATTCTTATGGCTTTTCTCTGAACCCTGTCCAACTTACCAACATCTTTTTTGAACTATGGACTGGACTCAGTATTCCAGTAGAGGTCACATCAATGCCAAATGGTAATTTAACCTCCCCACTCTGATTTGATATTTCCCTGTTTACACATATAAGGACTGCATTCATCCTTTTTAGTTGAGCTCATGTTCAGCTAATTATTCAGTGACCTCAAGTCTTAATCAGTCACTGCTTCCCAAGATAGAGTCCCCATTTTGTAAATATGACCTATATTCTTTGTTCCTAGGTCCTAAGTCCTCTTCATTATTTACCGTTTCTCCAGTCTTTGTGTTATCTGCAAAGTTTATCAGTAATGATTCTGTTTTCTTCCAGGTCATTGATGAAAATGCTAAATAGCATTTGGGGCCAAGAATCAGTCTCTTTCAGATCCCATTAGAAACAAAATGTCACGTGGCACCAAATCAGATGTCTTACAGAAAGAAATTCATGTATATTACATCAACACTCCTATTTTTATCCACTTATCAAGACACCTGCCATCCAGAATCCAATATGAAATATGGGGTCCAAGAGCAACAATTCTAAGGCTTCAGCTACTCCTTGTAGTTTCCCAAGTAGAAGCAGAGAGAAGCTGACATTATTCTTGTCAGTTTCACTGCTGTACACATAATTCTGAACAGCAGCAATGAAATTGAGCAAGTATCATCAATTTCATTTTGCTGCTGCTTGGGAAATCTGAGTAGCAAGATGATGTTTATACATGAAGGTTTTAAAACCTTTGGAAGAATCTGACATCCTCATTGCAAAAGATTTGCAAGGAACTGAAACCTTGATGAGACCACACCCTGCTCACTAAGATGGGCTGTTACTGACCTGTATCAGAATTCCAAGCCTGAGAGAGAGAGAGAGAGAGAGGAGTGCAAATATGTGGCACTCCAAACAGTTGTGTAAAACATCGCATTATTCAAATATACTATATTTGCACTGAAGTGTACATTTTTTGTGATACAGTAGCATCAGAGTCACTAGAGCTGTCTGTCTGTGGAGTCAGGAAGACATTGCTTCACTGAGACTTTCAAACCTGACCTGTAATCTTCACAACTGCAAACTTATTCCCTTCCTCCCACCCCCACGATAGCTTACATTCTGCAGAAATTAATTACATGCCCTTTCAATTTCCAAAAAAAAAAAGCTTCCCATTTTCCGGTGCCAAGTAGACGAGTGAATTTTTCAAGCCAGGGTTTAGTCCTTGATGCTGTACAAAGTATTTGGCACTGAGAGAGATTACTACTTTCAGCCACCCAAAGGATTTAGCAATGTTTGCACATACATACATGCTTTTTTCCTCACCTGATGGATCTGATTAAGTTTATCAAGACATTCTGTGAACTAGTAGGTGTGGGTATATTAATTCACAAAATTATGAACTGCTGAGATTTATTGGGTACAGCATTCAACTCATGGTTAAAAATCTTTGAATTGGTTGCTTTGCTTTCTTAGGCAAGGCAGGGAACTCCAGAGCTCAGCCCTGGAGGACATGAAGATAAATGAATGTACAGTGTTTGGCACTTCAGATATGGCAGGCTATATATATTTCCAAAGATGCTAAAAATATCTATTGTCAAAGATAAAGTGCCATTTTTTAAAAATCATGTGATATTTGACTTTTTCATAGTATTTGTATTTCCTGTATATTTAACTATTGTGGGCAGTAAGTGTGTGTGTTTGTTTTATTGTGGTATGCACTGTTGCATCACTGGCCCAATTAAGAAATAACTGTACACGTATCATTGAGCAGGGAGAAAGAGGTCATTCCTCCAGTGAAAGAGTTGCATCAAAGTGGGAACTGGATAGACCAGACCCGATAAAACAAACTAGGTCATCTGTCTGTATTTCAGTTTAGAATAGTGCTAAGTTAACTAGGAGGGTGATTAAATATTTGTAGATGAATGTTATTATTTTAACCAACTAAGATAATTGCTAGATTAAAATTTTTAGGCCTAAATAAAAGCAATTAATTAAACAACAAATTATGTAAAAGATTAAATATAATCTGAAAAGCTCTCGTTAGCTTTAAAAAAAAAATTATTTGACCCTAGAACACTGGGTCAGCAGGTGAGCAAGAAATATGTGAAAATAGTTGTCTTTGTTCATATCTCATCACATGACCATGCCACACTTGTCATTCAAGGATTATAATTTAACCTGGGCTCTGGCATGCATGCTAGTGAACCTTAATTTAATTTAGCTAGGCCTTTTCTAAATTTGCAGACTACCCACTTTACTTTACACTCAGTATCATTTCATCAGTGAGAATATAAATTTGCCTGGTATGACAGAGATACTTTATCCGTTTTTCTTCTGTAAAATTTTCTGAGATCAGACATGGAGGAATGTCATGTTTGTTTGATTTATTTTTATATTGTTTTCTGTTGCTCCATTAACTTGTGTGTAAAATAAATAGGCTTCCAATTTACATAACTATATATACTGTAGGGAACTCTTATTAAGAATTTTATCAGTCTTTAACTTATGTTAAGAGTTTAAAATTAGGCACATAATCTGAAAAATCACACAAATCAAAATGGATTTAGACATGTAATTTAGGCAGCCAAGTTTTTAAAAAAGTGATATAGTGACTTCCTTCTGTATGTTTTCTCTATTACTTTTTTGTAGATTTGAGAGGGATCTGTAGAATACACTTATCTTTCAGAGAGGGTAAAGCTACTTGCTTCACCTGTATTTAAAGTTATCTGGAGGTTCTAATCCACTTACCTACCCTTGACCTTTGTGTCTTTTGCTGGGATAATCGGGGGCTAGGTCAGAAATAAACTGAGTATACAAATTTTGATATATACACCCTCACTCAAGTACAGGCAAGTTCAAAAACTTAGCTAATTGGTTCCAAAAGACTTAAGTATGGCTGTACAGAAAATACTACCTCCAGAGAACTCTAATTTGAATTTAATTCCTTTCAATTCTTTATCTCAATTTTGGTGTAATATGTTGCTACTGGGGAAAACTGTAATGTCAAAAGCCTTTGTGATGGGGTTTATTAGTATATCCAAAATATTTTTAAAATCAGAAAAATTATGCAAGCAAAAGGTTCCTTCACTAATTAACAAGATTGGTTGAGGAGCTAATGATTTTTGATGAAGCAAAAGCTGAGAAATAGCACTTTAGCCTTATAGCTTACATAAAGTAGAATCTTTCCTTATCTATTTTTGTTGATTAATTAAAAAAAGAAAAACACATAGGGCTAAAGGATAAGATAAGATGGTACTACTGTTTTCTTCTTTATGTATAATCTTGTTGCATGTCTCTACATAAGCTGTTCTGGCCACTCATCATAGTAACCAGCTGGGCCATTTCACCTGCTGGAGCCATTAAAGAGGACTCTCTCCCCCTAGATTAATCCCCTCCGACATTAGTTTTTTGCTCTGACAACTGGAGCAGGCATTCAGAATTTGCAGGTGGCCAGTGTGACACACATAATTGCCTACAATTTTAGGCAATGAATAAAAATGGTCTACATTACTTGTCAAAGGTTGTATATGCAGTGCCAAGTGAGATCTATGGGAAGCCTTTTAGGGTTTAAAGAACAGTTAATAGCAAGGCACAGTGCTTTTTTAATCATAATGCATTTGTAATATAGCACTTTGATCTTCTCCTTGTAGGAAATGGTGTTACATTAGCCACTTTTAAACATTTATGAGTGAAATTCAGTTATAGGAGAGTAAAAGTGATTATTCTTAGTCAGAACATGTTAGATTTCATTAAAAGTTTTCTGCTTGCCCCTTCCTTGTTAAAATCTGTGGGGAGTCCTATTCCTGGAGGGTTTCAAATCAGGATCTAAGCATTTAGAAGAGTCTTTTCCTTGTTTTTCCCTAAAGCAACTGCAAAACTGGGAAAAGAAGGTATACTAAATAGCAGAGCTATTTATAGCTGTTTTATAAATCTGTTTAACCTATATATCAGTAAGAGTAAATACTTTGTGTGCTAAAGAAAAATTTTGGGAATAGAATTTTGTATGTTAAATATCTAATTGTATATCACACCAGTTATAACTTTCAATAAATGCATTGTTTAAAGCATGACCATAAATTATCTACAACAAAAAATAGATGACTCTAAAATGCACTACTCCTAGAAGAGCCAAGTTTGACCTTTCAGACCCAAGAGCCTTTTATTAACACCTGCCTGTAAGGAGAACCTTGCCACACGCAGCTTTCAGATTCAGAACCACAAAACTGATGAGGAAAGGCTTGAAGGGTTCAGTTTGTGTCACTTGCTGTTTGCCGTTTCCATTTCACAGATGATTAATCTTTCTGTGAAGAAAGGCCAGAGAAACAAAGCACATTGGGCTCTTCCTGTAGTTACTCCTTCTGAATGCACACTAGCTTGCTAACTAAAAGGCCTTTAGATTTCCTGCAGAGAGAGATGTTCTGAAAGTGAATGCAGCTGGTTGGAGGTCACCAGTGCAAGGCTCTTGCCATTGTGTAATGGAGGCTTTGGCAGGTTTCATTTTTTAGGGGAGGGAGAAGGTGTTGGCAAAAAAATTAATGCAGAATAAATAAGGTTTTGGATATTTGAATTAATTTCTTGAAGGGTGGATCATCAATAATAGGCTCAATTTCTTTTGCTAACAATTTAAAAATATATATTCACTCTGTTTTTTCCTCCTCCACCCATTCCCCTTTCTAAATAGCATGTTTATATTGTATGTGGTCTCACCCACTGGATGCTGAAATGTTACATCTTACTGAGTTTGAAAAGCAATCTAAAATGCCCTTGGATTTTTACATCGGTTTTATGATCTCTACTCATTTGGGGAGGGTTGCTACTAAAATACTGTGTACTTAACTTTCTAAGTATAAGTGTGTTGTATTAATATTCACCATTGCTTTTTAGTGACTTGTTTAAAATGGTAATATATTGTTTTAGCTTCTGAGATATAATTTGAAATCATTTTCTTGTCTTTTTTTAAGAGATGTTACCTAATTTTTAATTTGAGTATGTATTGTGTATTTTGGTATTTTTTGCGTATGGAAAATAATTGTCTGGTATCCAGCTGAGTTTGTTCTTCATCTACTTTAATTACTTTGTTTCTTCTTAATCCTGCATAGGACATAATGTGTAAAATCAAAACCTGGGTAATAGATGAAAAGAAACCTGTGCGCTTCTATCATGATTGGAATGACAAAGAGGTAGGCTGTTATCCCATCTTAATATTTCTACCTGTTATTGTTTTCACTTGGTAAAAACATTTAAATACAAAAGAATCCATGAGATTTATAGAGTATTGATTGAATATTAACTTTATCAGTAGATTTTGTTTATCGAAGTATACTGTATAGATTACTTGAAGCAGTTATTTGCCCTTTCAGAAATACAATTAATAAAAAAAGAAACCGAGTTTGAAAATGTTGTGTTACAGTAACTTCATTCTGTGTGTTAAGATTCTACCTTTATATTCTCATTTTTAGATTGATGTGTTGAACAAATACTTGTTTTTGACTTCAAAACCAATGATTTACTTGATTAACCTCTCGGAAAAAGATTACCTTCGATGTAAAAACAAATGGTGAGTTTGCTTAGTTTTAATATATAAAATTCACTCTTGTCTTTCATATTTCTCAATGGCACATACTTCACTATTCTTTAAAAGGACATAAGGATTATTCTTGTTATTTTACTTAATATAAATCGATACCTTTTATATTTACTATAGCTCCATAAACGTTCTGCCTGAGTGCAGTGGTGATAAAAAGCAAATCCTTTCCCCTCCTTCAGTTTTTACATAAACTTAACTGTGAAGAAAATAAATCCATTTCAGAAATGAACTCAATCTGGTTAGAAACCATTACTTTCCAATAAAACTGGCTTTTTAAACATTATTTAACACTGATTATTCATATAATTGCTTTTCATTTGTTATGTGCTGAAAGAATAAAACTATTTAATTTGTAATGTGACAATTTTTTTGTACTGTGGCATTAATTTAATATTGAACACTTCAACAATACACTTCCATTTACGTTTGAGTGCCAACAGTGCTTGGCATTGTTAACACTTGTGCGTAACACACAAAGGAAGACATTTTACAATTTCCTTGTACTATTTAGGCCTACTCTCACATACTTCATGTAAGCAGTATTTTTACCTTCATACACGGTTTTTACTCAAACAAATATTCTTGTTGATGTCCAAGATGACGGGTGGATAATGGTTACAGAATAAGGCTCTATATCAGACACATAGTGAACTGGATGAAGATCCAGTTCCAACATGGTGAAAATACTTCGGGTTTCCATTGTTGAAAAGCACAGTGTGTTAGCTTGTCATAAAAAATAACAGTTAAGATAGACAATTGGATTGGAGAGGAGAGACCGATTAAATATTATACTATAAGGAAGAATTAATGACAACATACTTGTTCTAAAATTTACAACAAATTTTATATAGTTTACAAATCTTTAAAACACTTTAATTGTGAGATTTTTACGGTTTTGGGATATAAATGTATGTTTGTGAACAGAAAGATGCATTAAGTCATCCAAACAAATGAAAAGTATCTAAAGCAAAATATCTGAATCCTCCTAAAATACACCTCCTGTTTCTCCCTGTACTTCATTAAGTACTTAGATGCACATGGTTTCAATTTTCCATTAAAAATTCTCATTTCCATATGATATCAAAGAGCGAGAAGGCTTTAAACTGAAAAATAAACATTCATAGACTGGAAGCCAAAACAATAATTAATGTCAGATGGTTAACTCCAATAAATCATTAGAATAAATTTTCTGAAATTACTGCAACTAAAACGGTCTTGTTGATACTACTATAAGACTCTTGTATTTATGATAAGGAACTGAAATTAACCTCTCTGAAAGTTTATATTTTTGAAAATACAGACTTAAAATTGAAACTTGGCAGAAACTGTGATAGCTAGTCCTAAATTTCTCCGTAGTCGATCAGGAATAGAATTTTTAAAAATGTATCACCTGACAGCGCAGTAAATCTTAACTGTTCTAATTTAAGTGCAAATGTTTGAAGCTTTTGAGGCTCACTATGACAGTACAAAGTTTATTTGAAACTGGATGAGTCAGTTTCCAAAAGGGATTTTCACACCTGTATTTGGATGATTACAGGTAGAGTTCAGTGGCTCTAATTGTACAGTAAATACCATTTCCCAGACCCTAATAGTAAACAGACTACTTGTGAGATGCCAGTCTGTGATTTAGCTGTTGCCAGACATCCCCTGTTTTTTGAGACACCAGTTGTGGTGGAGATATGGTTATAGCCAAATGAAAGCAAACCTTTGTATAAATTACAATTTTTAATTTGTAAAAATCTGGATGTTTGAATTGGGAAGTCATATAATGAAATGATTTAACCTTTTTTCTGCACAACTAATGATTTAAGTTTTTTTTTTAAAAATTCTAGCTCTCATGAATGTTATTGTAATTGTAGCTGAAAGATCAAAGCCTGGGTAGCTGAGTGATGTTCCAGAAGAGAATTTACCACATAGCCATTTTCAGTACAGTTTCTGCCGCCTGCTGTTCCTATTTTCCCTCAAGCTAGCCATTGACTACCCCCTGTGCATCCCTGCTCGTAAAAAATGATTGAGGAAGTATTTGTCATGTATTTATGAGTGGGAAACATTGTGTGATAGGGAATGGCATCTACTGGAGCCAGAAAGATTGCCATTTTCCTTCACTGAAGCATTCTTATAGCTTTAAATCCACAGTTTGTGCAACATAGCTTTTGCATTAAAGTACAGAATAAATTTTTACTGAGAAGGATGCTAACGGTAGGCTTTTGTCATTTATGGCAGTGCAAACAGATGCAAATGATTAGTATATATTTTACTGTGAGATGCCTTTTAATTTGTGATTTTTTGTGTGTGTATGTGTTCATGTTCTTAATCTGAGCTACATTTGGATTAATTGCTCAACTAGCCACAAAAAGTTTTTGGAATATAATTTGTAATATTATTGTAACAGAGTTAAGGTTAATGCAGGAAATCAGTAATATTTTCATAGTTTTTTCAACAACTAGAAAAGTATTTAAAGCATTAGCAAAGAGGAGGGAGAAGATTTTGATTGTGGATGCAAGGGAAAACTAAAATTCTCTTTATTTTAGTGGGTCACCCTTTCAAAATTAAAGATAATTTTAATTGCTAATTTAAAACACATTTAAATGTAAGTGGTAATGTTATTTTTCAATCTTAGAGAAGAAGAAAACACGGTGAAAGATAAGACTATTGTCTGTTTGAGTAGGTGTATTGACCTTTTGAAAGATGTAAAAACTGGAATGGCTTCAAGCAGCTACTTGCTGGTTTTAACAGTGTTGAATTAGTCATTCAGTTGATTTATGATTAAGACCTAGCCCTTGAAGAGAAGCTGCTATGACAGCTGTGTTAGTTGAACTTGTATTATGATCAGATGACTGTAAGGGTGAAGTTGTATAGAGGAATCCACTGAAACAATTTTTATTACATATTGCTATTCTTTAAATGAATAATTAAAGTAATCCAAAACCTTTTTAAATTCCTAATAATTTTATGGGGAGCTATAAACTTAACACTTTCTAAACATCTAGTTTTACTCAGATCAAAGGACACTAAATACAGCATATTAATTTTCAGTTAAAACTGCCTACAAGCAGACACAGGGCATTAAAATTGTCAAACCTTCACTTAATTAAGGGTGTAAATTTCAGTCTTGGCATATTTGGTTCTTCAAGAGGGTCAGAACATATCCATTTACGAGATACATTGAACAAAGTAATATGCGAATGTACTTTGCTTCAATATATCTGTTGGTTTTGATATGTTAAAATGTTTTTTTCTCCAACTTAACATTGATAAAGTGTGTATATATCAAAATTGTAGAAATTGAACTTTGGACCTGAACTTCATTTTCTACCAAGTAAAATTTTCTTGTACTAATCCTTTAATGATGTTTTCAAGCATTTAATACTGTAAATTGAGAGTATTTTCTAATGTTTATTTTCCTACTTCATGTAACACTTAATATTTGGGATAAACAGTTTGCAAGAATTCCTCAAAATTGATTTGTGAGTGCTAATCTTTTGTGATAAAACTCAGATTTTAAAAACTTCTAGCGTGAATATGCCGGATCATAATTTCAGAACTGTATTTCAAAAATTCACTACTACGAATTTCAGTGATCTATGAGCACTAGTTGTTGAATAGCCATTGAAAGTCAATGGGAAATAGGTGCCTAACTCCCTTAGGCCCCTTTGACATTCCCAGGCCATTAAAAATAGAAAAGACTTAAGAATACTTGTCATAAGTGCTCTTACATTATACCAAATTTTCCTGCATTGTCATAATATTTCATACCATGCAAGTAAGCTTTCAAGCCACTCACGCCATTCCTACCACCATCAAAAATTTTTGTTGGATAATTGCAAGGAGTCTTGTCATTGTCTTATTTGATTAGTCCTAGCTTGTGAGAAGTTAATTAGTGAAATAGCAAATTACTATTTTCATATAGCATGTGTGTGTGTATATATACGCACAAACCAATAATAAAAATTATGTATATACTATATTATGTAAATTATATTCATATTAATAAATGTTTAAGGGCAGAAAGGGACCATTATGATGATCTAGTCTGGCCTTCTCCATATCAGGCCATATAATTTCAATAGTTTAGTCTATTTCATTATTCCATATTGTCTCAAATGTTTTGACTCAAAAATAGAGACAAATAATTACACAGTACCAGGAGAGAAATGTGACGCAGAGAGTGGGTGATTCAGCAAATAGGGAATAGTCTTTAACCTAGAGATCTACAGTTTAAATTCAGCCTAGGTCAGTAGGAAAAGAAAGTTATTATCTGATGGTTGTTTAAGAATTGGTGAATCTCAGTCTAGTTCCCATTTAAACCCTGTTCTGAAGTCAGAATTATTAGTTTTATAATGGGCTTGTCTAGAGCGCTTATTACTATAGTATATGAGTGCTTCACATATGTCCGTTAATTTATCTTCACAATGTCCCTATGAGAGGATTGGTATATATATGAGGGGGGTGATATTACCCTCATTTTACAAATGGAGGACTAAGGCACAGAGATCGAGGTTGAAAGTATCTGCTAATTTTGAGTGCCCAATTTGAGACATCAAAGGCCTGATTTTGCAAAGTGCTTAGCTTTGCATATCACTTCATATGTTAAAAGCACAACTCCCATTGAATTCAGTTGCAGTTGTGAGTGCTCAGCACTTCTATAAATTAGAATCAAGAGTCTCAACTTGGGCACCTGGAAAATGAGTCCAT
This sequence comes from Mauremys mutica, assembly GCF_020497125.1. Classification (NCBI taxonomy): domain Eukaryota; kingdom Metazoa; phylum Chordata; order Testudines; family Geoemydidae; genus Mauremys; species Mauremys mutica. The sequence continues at coordinate 40,550,585 of NC_059081.1, read as the reverse complement.
AGTTAGGCCTGGTCTACACTACACAGTTAGGTCACTGTAAGGCAGTTTATGTTGACCTAATTATGTCAGTATCTGCACTCTACAGCCTTGCTCTTGCCAATGTAAGTGCCCTACTACTCTGATGTAATAATTCCATCTTCATGAGAGGCATAGGGGCTTCTGTCGGTATAGTTAGGGCGACACAGTGTCTATGTAGATGCTGCATTACTTACATTGGTTGTTGGCTGTCTTGTCAGGAGCCATGAAATTGACAAGAAATCCAGGCAGCTAGAGCCTGGCTCCCCCCCGCTCCCCATCCCGGCTTTCCTGGAGAGCTGGATGGCTGGACCCCACTCCCGGCTGGGAACTGGGGCGAGAACCCTGGGGGGCTGGACCCCGCTCCTAACAGAGAACGTTGGCTGTCTTGTCAGTTTCACAGCTGCAGCCATGAACAGGTGGGGAATGAGGAAGTGAGAAGCCCCAGGTGGCTTCTCCCACTCCCAGTGGGGAACGGGGAGATGCGGGAAGGGCACAGCCCACTGTGAGCCTATGGGGCTGCCGGGCTCCCAGCAGGGAGCTTCCAGCGGAGCAAAGAGACCAGGCTCTCAGCTCCCCACAGAGCCCATCTTAGGTCGGGGGAAGTGCTCCTGGTGAGGACATGCACCACGGCAGTAATTACTTCGGTGGCTGTAAGTCAACCTAATACAAGTCGTCTTAAGTTTCTAGTGTAGATGTGGTTTAGATGACTAGCCTAGCATCATCTAGGAACTCTGTGGCAGAAGCAGAGATAAAATCCAGTTTTCCAGGGCAGCATTTACCTGTCTTAACTATGGGACTGTCCTTCCTTAAATCCCATGTCTCATTTGCTACATATCTTCCAGCTGCTCCTGAGGCAGGGGTTCCACACACGGTCTTCTTTATTACACAGCCCTGATTCATCCCCAGAGCAAATCAATCTTGCATACTGAACAAGGCAGTGGCCCCATGATAAGAATAATTAAATAATTAAAAGTAATTAAAGTCTGTATCAAATGTATACACACAAGAAGGCCACGTTAAGCTTGTGTCTGTGCATTGTCCAGAGACATCCAGGAGGATGCCTCTTAGCACGATATTGTCTGGCTCAGGAATGGAGAAGCACAGAAGCATGGAGAAGGTCCCTTCTTGGCCTTCCCATGACAGCAGGAGACACTCGTAAGCATAATGGCAGATTTCCCTCTATGTCCACCTCTAAGAAGAAGGATCCTTCCCTGCTCCATCAGAGTTGATCATGTTGTTATGGCCATATCTCAAGGACTCAGTCCTCTAAGCCTCACGGTTGTCCAGAAGGTGCATAATACCAAGACTACCTTGGTACCAGCCTCCATGTTGTCGGTGGCACTGACTTTGGTACTGAGCCACAGTAAACACGAGGCCCCAAAGCATTGGGAACCATTGGTTCTGGATAAGGACTGTTGGTGGGAACCCACATGCATTATTGGTACTGCCTCAGTCCTGCAAGGAATCACTGATAACTAAGAACCTCCCCACAGTTGCTTCGGTGGTACAGGTAGACAAAATTCCATATCCCCCAAAAGGTGTAGAGATGTACATTGTTCCAGAGGAGCCGCAAACTACTATTGATGCCACCTTCACCTATTTTGGTGGCGTCCTGACACAATTTTCCCACAATTGAAGGGTGACAACAATGGCCAGTTGAGTGCTGGATGTCATCCATTCCAGCTATACTGTCAAGTTAATCTCCTCACTCTCTTCAAAACCCCCTTCCCTGTTCCTTTTCAGGGGCTGCTTGCACAAGGAGATTCTCCTGCAAGAAATAGAATCTCTTCTGGGTGCAGTAGAATGAGTACCACCACAATGTTAGGGAAAATAATTTTATTCAAAATATTTCCTGATTCCTAAGAAAAAGGAGGATGGAAACTCATTCTTGACCTCTGCTGGATCAATGTATTTATTCACAAACGGAAATTCCACTTGGTTACACTGGACAGAGACAGTTTGTGCACAGCTCTCAACATGAAAGATCCATAATTCCATGTGGATGTCCAGCCTTTTCACAGAAGGTTTCTCAAGTTCCTGGCAGGTCCCAACCACTAATAATACAGGATGCTTCTGTTCGGCACTCAGAGTATTTACAAAGGCATTCACAGTGGTAGCAGCAGAGGCCTGTCATAATGGCTGTCTTCTCATACTTAGTAGACTTGCTCCTGACAGGCAGGTTGTGACATTCCCCCGGGTACAAGTTGGATTGTTGGACAGCTATGTCCCTTCAACTCTCCAATTGGGGTGCCTTTTACACTGCTTAGCTGTGAGAACAACCACTTTTGGTATATTTGCATGCAGTCTCTAGGATGCAAAATCGCTCCCAGCTGAATCATGAGTGCTTCTAGCCATCCACTCCTGAATTATATTCCAGTGATGCCTGCAAATTTCCAGTCCCAGATTTGTCGCTAGAAATGTGCGTCTTGTATTGCCTACGTCTTTCCTTTTGTGCAGTACAAGTTCATAGAAGATAGTCATTTCATTAATAGAAGATGGTATGCACAAACCATGTTATCTAAAATAGAGGTTCCAGATACTTCAATCCAAACACACACTGGTTGAGATAAAACAATAAAACGGGTTTATTAACTACAGACAGATAAATTTTAAGTGATTACAAGTAATGGGACATAAAAGTCAGAATTGGTTACAAAGAAATAAAAAGTGAAACACTAACTTAATAAGCTAAATGAATTCCAAGCAAGGTTTTTTTTTTTCACCACATGCTTTTACTAACTGAACTCTTTCAGTCGGGATCACCACCCCGCCCAGTTCACTGATGCTTCCTTTGTCTTTCAAAGGAAGTTGTTGATGCCATGACTAAAGATGAGGGGAGAGATGAGGGGATTTGTCTCCTCTGTTCTTCCTTCTTACAGCCTTTCTCTTCTTTGAGAATCCTCTCCAGCTCGGGTTCAGGCAACAGCAAGACTGTCTGCCAAGATGTACATTTCTTGCTCAAACCCTTCTTCCTGCCAAAGAATGGCCACTCAACCTGGTAATAGTCCACTTGATTATGTTGACACCCGGCTGAGGTGCTGGTTAGCCTTTTGTCTATGAGGAACTGGCTTGGGCTGCTTTTGTAAACTTGGAGCACGTCTCAGGAATGTCATACAGAAAAATCTTATAACTTTACGTAAAATGTTGCTACACATTTTTACCGGGACAATAATGTTCAGTATTTGGAGTTTTCAAACCTCACAAGGCATGCTTTGTACAAAATTCATCATAGTCTTGTAAAAGTGGTGAACATAAGGTTACAGGCTGTCACACAGGTGCTGACTAGAAGTTCTGACATCAACATAATTGCTGCTCTATCTCCTATGGAATGTGTGTGTAAACAGAACAGTCTAACCCGAATCCAATGTAAGCTATGGAATTCATAGGCACGACTCTAGACTCAGGGCAAGAGCTTACCTCACTGTGGACAGTTTCCAATTCACGAGCAACCCAATCAGACAGGTAATGCTGTCCTCATAGATCAATACAGGTATACCTCATATTTTTGGGTCACTTGGTGGTGTCCTTATGTGACATTTGCAAGGCTCCACCTCCATTGCCTTCAGGGTTGGCTTGAACAGTGTATATGCTTTGATAACACAGCATGAACATTATGGTAGCTATCTCCCCTCCCTTCAAGGTTAAGGGCTCACTGATGTGGTGGAAAGACCCCGAGAATGTACATGTGGGAGTTCCCTTCCTCCCTCCCACCCCTGAGAAAACCCTATTTAGAGATGCCTTGCTTCTGGGCTGGGAAGCCCACATGGATGAATCCACAGTGCAAGGCATCTGGATGCCTCGGGACTAGAATGCATATATAAATCTCTTAAAGAGAGCAGCCTGGGAAGCCATAAAGTGTTCTTCCCACTCATATGATCCCAATATATCCTCCTAATTTCAGACAACATAATGACTATGCTCTATATCAAGAACAGAGAGGAGTGAAATCTATCCCCTTTGTGTTGAAATAGTCAACTTATGGAATGATGCATCTGACATCGTTACCCTGTCAGCAGAATACTTCCCAGGTGTTCACAGTTCACTGGGGGATGACCTCACAGGCATTTCATCACTGCCCATGAATGGGAACTACACAATACCATACTAACCAGAGCTTCGCTCAGTGAGGAACCCCTACGTAGGACCTTTTTGCATCCCACAAGAACAGGAAATGCAACACATTCTGCTCCACTGGTGCTCAGGAACACAGATCCAAAGGCAATATCCTCTTGCTTTTGTGGACTCAAGAAGTGCCTTTCTTCCCATCCCACTATTACCTCGAGCCCTCTGAAAGATCTGACAGGGCAGAACACTAGTCATTCTCATCGCCCTAGAGACCCAGGTAGTTCTGGTTTCCTGTTCTTTTGAAAATGTCAGCCCGTCCACCCATCACCATCCAAACCTTCCTGGAATTTTTGACCCAAGACAATGTCAACATCCTAATCCAGAATTTCTTCATTTTATGATATGGTATTTTGACGGGCATCAGACCTAGAACCATCATGCTCGGAAGCAGTTGAAGAAATTCTTAATAGCAGAAAAGATTCCACCAGAAAGTATTATTTATCCAAGTAGAAATGATTCTGGGCCCAGCAACACCATCTCTCCCAAGACATAGCTAACATTCACTCTTGTTCTGGATTATTGCTCAATCTTAAGGCTGCAGGTTTCTATTAGTTCCCTATATGTTTACCTCACTCACCCAGTGATGACCTGGTTTCTGAAGGGTTTGATTAGAACCTTCCCACCAGTAACAAAACCAGCTCCACAATGGGATCTTAACTTTCTACTCTTTGATGTTAACTAGGCTACCATTCAAACCGATGGCTTACATGCTCAGTGCCTCGTTTGTCACTTATATGATCTTCTTGGTTACCATCACTTCACCCACAGGGTTGGTGAACTTGGCGCTTCTATGGCCCATTCACCATATACAGTATTCCACAAGGACAGAGTCTTGCTCAGACTTCACTCTGAATTCACTGTAAAGTTGATTTGGGATTTTCTCATAAACCAGACAATACATTTACTGTCTTTCCCAAAGCTACATGTCACCAGTGAAAGAGACCTCATTACCTTGACATAAGGCTTTTACTTGGAAAGAACAATATCTATTAGAAAGTCACCTAGATTGTGGCTATAGGAAAATGAATGCTTTATTCTCTGACTCTAAGTGGATTGCTGGCTGCGTTCTACTTTTAGTTGGCACATCTCCATCCCACACAAGAAGTGAGGATTTATTCCACTAGAGCACAAGTGGCTTCAGTAGCATTTTGTCGAGGAGTGCTCCTACTTGGCATTTGCAGAGCAGCTGTGTGAAGTTCTGTTCATACGTTCACAAAGCTTTATGCCTTAGTTCAAGCCTCCACAGCTGATGCATCCTTTGGAGCAGCAGTCCTACATCCATAATGCCTGCAACCTTGCACTTGTCTGTCTCCTCTCTGAGTACTGCTTGTCAGTCACCCACTGTGGAATATACATAGCGACCAGCACTCAAAGAAAAGAAAGAACTCTAGTTACAATAAAGTGAGTTCTTTGATGTGTTGTCCCTGTCTGTAGTTCACTACCCAACCTCCTTCCCCTCTGCTTGAGATCCTTCCTGGTGTTCACAGTCCACACCCCATTATATCCTTGGTGCAAACATGAGGCGTGCAAGGCACAGATCAATGGAGACAGCTTACAAGGCGGCTGCAGAAGAAGACTGACTGACTGTCTAGGTCTCATAGTTGGTCCCAAAAAAGGGGACACCCTCTTAAAATGTGCTCCAGTACCAAGTCAAGGTCTGGTCATAAACATCAGTATTCACCAGTACTGTCTGAGGCGGAGCCATTGTGCCTTCATCTTCATTTTATGGGCTCCAAGCAGAGAGTGGGATGCAGCTGCTGTGCCAATAGCTGGCAAAACCAACAGCTTGTTAGCTGCTTCAGTGAGCAGCAGCTGATTCAGTAAATACCTCAAGGAGGGCCAAAAAATATTAACAAGTAGAGCAGGCCTTCATTTTCTTTCTTATTATCTATCCCTTTCCTAATGATTCTCCACATTGTTAGCTTTTTTTTTTTTTAACTGCCGCTGTACATTGAGTAGATGTTTTCAGAGAACTATCCACAATGACTCTTTCTTGAATGGTTACAGCTAATTTAGATCCCATTATTTCATATGTGTAGTTGGGATTATGTTTTCCAATGTGCATTACTTTGCATTTATCAACATTGAATTTCATCTGCCATTTTGTTGACCAGTTTTGTGAGATCCCTTTGTAACTCTTCACAGTCTGCTTTGGACTTAACAATCTTGAGTAGTTTTGTATCATTGGCAAATTTTGCCACCTCAGTGTTTGACCCCCTTTTCCACATCATTTATGAATATATTGAACAGTACTGGTCCCAGTATAGACCCCTGAAGAACACCACTATTTACCTTTCTCCATTCTGAAAACTGACCATTTTTTCCTACCCTTTGTTTTCTATCTTTCAACCAGTTACTGATCCATGAGAGGACCTTCACTCTTATTCCATGACTGCTTACTTTGCTTACGAGCCCTTGGTGAGGGACTTTGTCAAAGGCTTTCTGAAAGTACACTACCCACTGGATCACCCTTGTCCACATACTTGTCGACCCCCTCAAAGAATTCTGCTAGTTTGGTGAGGCATGATTTCCCTTTACAAATACCATGTTGACTCTTCCCCAACATATCGTGTCCGTCTGTGTGTCTGATAATTCTGTTCTTTACTGTTGTTTCAGCCAGTTTGCCCACTACTGAAGTTAGGCTTACTGGCCTGTAATTGCTGGGAATGCCTCTAGAGCCTCTTTAAAAAAATTGGTTTCACATTAGCTGTCCTCCAGTAATCTGGTACAGAAGCTGATTTAAATGATTGGTTACATACCACAGTTAGTAGTTCTGCAATTTCACATTTGAGTTCATTCAGAACTTTTGGTTGAATACCTTCTGGTCCTGGTGACATATTACTGTTTAGTTTATCAATTTGTTCCAGATCCACCTCTAATGACACCTCAATCTGGGACAGTTCCTCAGATTTGTCACTTTACCCTCGGTGCAAAGTGCGCCATCTGGCACCATTCACCGTCTCTGACACCAAGGAGGCGGCACAAGGAACAGAGTGTGTAAAGGGCTCTTGCCAGCGCTGAAAAGAGACTCAAGGGAAACAGGTGATGTGTTGAGACCCATGCTGGGCCACTCGTCCTCTTTAGAGCCACAGTTGGCTCCAGCGTCCCCACCGAGGGCACTAAGCCTTATTCGGGATCCACCGCCGACTCCTGGGAGTGGTCGCGGTCCCTCGTCCCTGCTGGCCCTTGGACACAGAAGGCCTCCAAGGCAGCGCGAAGGACTTATTGTCCCTCCCAGTGCCACACACTCTCCATGGTCCTATCCCAGCATGGGATAGGGGGCTCAGATCGGACAATTCGGCGGCAGCAGCAGTAGTGGCACTCTCCAGGAAGAAGCCCTGCATTTCCCCACCACAACAGTCACCGGTCTGACTTCGGTCTCCAGCCCCCGGCACAACTTGGTCTCAGGGTGAAGTCTTCATTGGACTCCGAGGTGGAGTCGGTAGTGCCGCAGAAGAGGCATCCGGTACCGGCCTATGCACTGGACTTCGGAGCTGGCTCCGCAGCCTGAGCTTGGCCACTGGCCTGGCCTATGCAATGGCAATATTGGAACCCTGGGTGTTGTCACCTGTACTGGAACCCTCGTGACACCGATCGTGTTTGGCGTCAGAGAGGCAGATCGCAATGCTTTCCCACCGAGCATGGGAACCCAGTTATGGGTCTGACCTATGGATACAACTGAAAGAAAAATCTCAAGTAATTGTGCAAGGGGGCGTGCGCACACCTAGCATGGAATCGACATGAGCAACACAACTCATTTATACAAGGTTAGTAATTGTTTTTTCTGCTCAACACCATCCAACAGAAAGCAAAACTGACTGGATCTTCTAAGTCACAAGAGCTACTCCTTGGCCTTGTTGCAGTTCAGAGTACCTAATTACCAAGCCCTCATGGCAAAATACAATTTTACAAACTATTCCAAGATTTCCTCTTTTATTGAAAACCTGCCACAGGATCAGAGGGGGGAACAGTTTCAAGCCTAACAGAAGGCGAGACAATCACCAGTATACTTCTCCAGGCCTCACTGGATGCCACCAACACAGCTGCACGTTCTATGGCTATGGCTACAGCAGTTGTCATGCATTGAGCACAGAACATTGTTGAGGACCTTCCCATCAGGGGGCCCCAGCAACGGTACAGTCCTAATTTTTTTTAATGTACCGGTACCCTGCCCCTGCTGGAGTGACCTCACACCTATGGTGCAGGTGAGGTCATGATGTGTGGAAGATGCACTTTTGTTTCTCTATAAGTGCCAGAATGGCATTCCCAATGTGTTCTGGCTCTGCTACAGTACTGGGCTCAAGTTGTTCAGTGATGGCATGGATGGGTCTCTTCATTCTCCTAAAAACTCTCAGGCAACACTACGATCTCTGGGTATCTATATACATCTGGCAAAGAGAAAGTACAGTATATTGCAGATGGCTCAACAGTCTCACCCCGTCTGTTATCATCCCATGGGAAAGACTTAGCCCCCCAGCAAGAAGCCCAGGTTTACTAAGAACGGACTGTCCTCTACAGTGGCCACCTAGTCAGTGACATGCTCAAAATGACCATTTTGACCCATTAGTTGAGGGTCACAAACTCTTTCACTCGAGATCATTCACTGTATCTTCCCTCATCCCCCCCTTCACCGTCATGGGGATAGTCTCTCCCATTACCTACCTTCCTGGGAGCTCATCACTTTAGACAGGTGGATCTGGAGGTGATTTCTAGAGGTTATTCCATCCACTTCACCACCTTTCCACTCCCCTACTCATCCTCCCCATCACTCTTCAGGGACCCTTCTCATGAGTCTTTTGAGGCAGGAGGTACAGTCCCTCCTAAGATTGAGGGTATTGAACCTGTTCCACCAGAGTTTGTCATAAAAGAATTCTATTCCTGGTACTTCCTGGTCCCAAAAAAAAGAGGGGGCGGAGACCAGTTCTGGGCCTCAGGACTTGAAACACATTTGTCTATTCACCTAGCAGCTATAATTCCCTCTCAGTGCCTGAGAGGTTGGTTTGTCTTCCTTGACGTCTGTGACGCTTATTTCCATATCTCCACACATGCCTCACACAGGCATTTCCTACATTTTGTGATGGGCAGAGACCACTACCAATATCGCATCCTACCTTTCAGCCTCTCCACAGCCCCAAAAGTTTTCTCAGCTGATGCAGCCCATCTTTGCCAGATGGGAGTAATCGTTTATTCCTACCTGGATGATTGGCTCCTGAAAGGTCTCTCATTTCTCGAGGCACAGACAACAACCAGCTCAGTCCTATCTTTGTTCCACTCATTGGGCCTCTGCCTCAATGCAGAAAAGTCTTCTTTTTCACCCACTTAACAAGTAGACTTCATCAGGTCCACTCTGGACTCCACCACCAGTAGAGCATACTTACTCCAGGACAGATTTGTCACTATGTCTTGCCTTGACTCAAAAATACATCATAGCCAACAAACCACAGCAAAAGCTTACCTGCAACTTCTGGGCCATATGACAACTGTATACATTTGTGACACCCTTAGCAAGACTAGGTCTCAACATTTTCAAGTCTGGCTGATAATTGTCTGCATCCCCAAGCACAATTTATCCAAGTGGGTTATCTGTATCTTGGACCGTCCTCAATTCTCTAAATTGGTGCAAGATTCACAAAAGGTGTGCATGGGAGTTCTGTTCTTGCACCCTCCTCAGGCTGGAATGCATGCTTCCAAAACCTCACAGCTCAAGGGAAATGGACCCCAGAGGAGGTAATCTTTCTTATAAATATATTAGAATTTAAGAGTGGCTTGTTATATGCTTGCCAGCAGTTTTTTTATATCAGTCCTCAAGGAGGAGCAAAATCCCAGTTTTTATGCACCGAGTCTGTAAAACTGTAGAACCAGTGCATATTACATGGCATACAGATCTTAGCAGCATATCTACCAGGACGATAGTAGTGGCCGACTCCCTCAGCAGGCATTTCAGCATTGACCACAATTTGGAGCTGAATAACAAGATACAGATGTCTTACCTGGGGTCATCCGTAGATAGATCTCTTTGCAACAGCATTCCATGTGAAGGAGATAACCTAGTCCCAGGGGTCTCAAACACATGGCCTGTGGGCCGCATGCAGCCCGCAAAGTTATTTGGTGTGGCCCGCCAATCTCCCCTCACCTGCTGCCCCCCTCCCCCAACATGCCACGTCCCTGTTCCTTTGCTACCTCCAGGTGCTTACTGCTGCCAACAGTTATTTGGCAGCGCTTAGTACTTTCTAGGAGGGAGAGGGGAGGAGTGGGGAGCCATGCACTCAGGGAGGAGGTGGAGAAGAGGCAGGGCTTGGGCAGGGATTTGGGGAAAGGAGTTGGAATAGGAGCAGGGAGGGAGGGGGAGTTGGAAGAGGCGGGGCAGGGGTGGGGCCTCATGGAAGGGGTGAAGGGTGGGGGCTTTTGTACCTTTATATGAAAAGGTGTCAGTGATGCAAGGTGTCAGTCAATGTACTAATCCTCATGTGGCCCTTGTGGTGATTTGAGTTTTAGATCCCTGCCCTAGGCATTGGCCTCTTGTATTGGTATTTATTTATTCAGTGACTCATTTACTGCCCAAGGTCTTGACCAGATTGAAACAAGAAAGATTAGTAGCCATCCTCATAGCACTGTCATGGCCAAGACAGGTGTGGTTCCCAAACAGATTCATATGCCTCACACCTCTCCACCTTCTCCTGATAGTGAATGTCTTAATCTGGAAGTCAGGGGGGGAGGGATAGCTCAGTGGTTTGAGCATTGGCCTGCTAAACCCAGGGTTGTGAGTTCAATCCTTGAGGAGGCCACTTAGGGATTTGGTGCAAAAGTTGGTCCTGCTAGTGAAGGCAGGGGGCTGGACTCGATGACCTTTCGAGGTCCCTTCCAGTTCTAGGAGATTGGTATATCTCCAATTATTATTACCTTTTAGGATCCATCACCCACCCAAACCTCACTACTTCACTTCAAGGTATGACTATTAGATGGCTCTCTGGTATAGAACAAGACTGTTCCCTAGATGTACAAACAGTACTGCTTCATAGCAGAAAACCCACAGCAAGGAACACTTACCTGCAGAAGGGTAAACACTCCTGGCCTTTGTGCAGTCACTGATCTGTACTGCCTCTTAAGTCTTGTATAATGCACATTCTGGATTACTTGCTTAATTTGAAAATCACTGGCTTATTGGTGAGTTCCATTAAATTTCATCTAGTTGCCATCACAGCTTTTCTCACCTATTTCCCCATTTCAGGGGTTTTCAGACTTCACCCACTCTGCTAAAGCAGCAATAGGTTAAAGTGCACTGTGGACCTTTTAGTGCGTGGTAGCAGGATCCCCACAGCCAGTTAGTGCACAGCAGTCTAATGCGCTGTAGATTAATACCTTGGCTTGTGAGGTACTAAGTCTCCGTGTGAACAAGCCCTAAGAATCCTCTGTGACAATATCTTCAAAGGAGCAAAATTATCGATCAGTAATTTTCCCTTCTTTAAAAATACTATTCCCATTTTTGAAGTTAAGGTTGCAGTGCACGATCCATGTTGTGTAACGGCCGTGGGAATGGTAAGGTATTTTATTTTCTGTGGGGACATGTCACTAGACCAAGGTGATGCTAATACTTTGCCAGTGGGTTTCACAGTTTTTTGTAAGACAGCAAAGGAATGTAGACATTCAGAAACAATGGGGTCAATTCCAGGTTCTTTAGGGGAGTGTGGTCTAGGGATTACAGCCCATTCTGTCTCCCCAGCCTCTCCCTGTCCCCTTCTGCTCTTATCCACCTCACCACCTGCCATCTCCCAGCTCTGGCTCATCTTCCCCACTCCCACCCCGCCATCTACCCCCTCTGCTCCTGACCATGACATGCTTTTCCCCTTAGGCTCCTTATCCCTCATACCTCAGCCTTGCAACGCTTCCACTCTTTCTCCCTGCCCCGATTTTCACCCTCTGAATTTGAGTCAGGTTGCGCCCTCCTCCTCCATACTGCTTGAGTGTCATAAAGGGAAGACTGAGCATACAGGAGAGGCAGCCACCCTTCTATCAATCCTGGTGCCACAGGAGAGAGGAGCCACCATTGCTGGAAAAATTCACCTGGGGAAGACAACCAGTATTGACACCCCAATTTGTTTAATCTCTGCACAGGTTAAAAACTGAAAACTGGGTTATAAAATGGAACGTGTTGGGAGTTGGGCAGCCTTTAACTATAGACAGTGTTACCTGTGCCCCTGTAATTACTGAGGTGCTGGTCACAACTCCCTAATTTAGGTTGTGCTGAGTTATCTTAACTCAAGTATTCAGTCTCTGTTAAAAAGAATGAAGTGAAATTTCCCAAATTTATGCCACCTAATCTGTGAATAAAGTTTGAATGTTCTGATGATATTCATTAATCTGTTAAATCTGAATTAAGATTAATAAAAATGTTCCCATTAATAAATTAGTCTCCTTGAGTCTCATTTTGATACCTATTTAAAAAAAATTTTTTTTAAATTGGATTGTTGAAAACAAAAACTCCATAATAGTGCCCCACTGAACTTAATACTCACTCTTAGATATAGGCCACTTTTCAAATTTTAAACGTGTTTTTCTAAAACATTATTTACCTGGTTTCTTCATAACAAAACTTTTGTCAGCAGAGACTGGTGAAAAGGATATTCTTCAAAGGGATTTCCCTTTTTCAAAATAGCTACCACCTCAAATAAGATGGGCACCACTTCTTGGCAGCCTACAGGTGAAAGTGCAGGCTGTCCTTAAAAAAGATGGCCACTACCTTCCACTGTTGCCCACTGGACTACAGCCAGGCTGCCCTTAGTTAGTCATTTATAGCAAGAATGCTTTGTTAAAATTTGCTTTCTACACACTTGTGTCCGTAAACTGCATCATTGAAATGTCGTGGAAAGTGAACATGATTACAGATTAAAGTGAATTCATTCATCCATTGAATATTTTTTACATTTATTCATCCTGCTCTAGAGCTTTAGTTCCTCTTTACAGTACCAAACTTCCATAATTAATTGTTTTGGGAGGGTGTAGTTAGGTGAGGTATGTAGTTGGCTAGGATCTTTGTAGGGGCAGAGCTAGGATTATGCTATCTGGCTTTTGGTAATGCAGTATTTGTGGTGGTGACAAGTTGCATGCCTTTAGAAGAGTAAATGTCACATTTGTTCATTTCCTTGGTTTTTTAGTTTTGTCATGTATGTTATATGTGCAGCAACCTTAACAGTTGTGCAATTTTTGGTATATGAAATTTGTATATGTAAACGAAGGAGAAAATTGATCCTAAAGGCAAAAAAAGGGCCTGTGTTTTAATCAGGATCACCCTGTGGGAGTCCAGTTTTCTTAATCTCCTTAAAACATTCAGGGCTGCACCTACACTCTGGTTATCAGTATGTAGTTGATGCACTTTGAGAAACCCATGTCCCAGGGAAGACACATCAGTAATCAATACAACTCTTTGCTACAGTAGAACCTCAGAGTTACTAACACCTCCGGAATGGAGGTTGATTGTAACTCTGAAATTTTCGTAACTCTGAACAAAACATTATGGTTGTTCTTTCAAAAGTTTACAGCTGCACATTGACTTAATACAGCTTTGAAACTTTACTATGCAGAAGAAAAAAGCTGCTTTTAGCCATCTTAATTTAAATGAAACAAGCACAGAAACAGTTTCCTTAACTTGTCAAATCTTTTTTTTTATAACTTTCCCTTTATTTTTAGTACACCTCTACCTCGATACAACGCTGTCCTCGGGAGTAAAAAAATCTTACCGTTATAGGTGAAACCGCGTTATGTTGAACTTGCTTTGATCCATCTGAGTGCGCAGCCCCTCCCCCCCGAGCACTGTTTTACCACGTTATATCCGAATTCGTGTTATATTGGGTCACGTTATATCGAGGTAGAGGTGTAGTTTATGTTTAACGCAGCTTTTGTACGTGTGTCTGCTGCTGCCTTGATTGTGTACATCCAGTTCTAAATGAGGTGTGTGGTTGACTGGTCAGTTTGTAACTTTGGTGTGCCTAACTCTGAGATTCTACTGTAATTAATTAGACCAATCCTGATTTGGTAGTTTTCCTTATCTGAAGAAGCTCTGGTATTGTTAACCATTGTGACATGACGAGATGTGTGCATTGCTTCCATTGAGTCTTGTACTGGCACTGCTAGCACTACTGCTGTGATGTCAGTGGTCTAAACATTGTTCAGATTAGCGAGTAACTTTTCCTTTATAACCACTGAGTCCACATTGGCATTCCTGATTTGCAGAAAATTGAATTTCTGTACATGTAAATTTCTGCTAATTAAAGAAGATCATTTTGAACACATCTTGATGCATTTCTTGCAACCAAATATTCAACTGTTCTGTTAATCCCATTGAGTTCTGTTGTTTAAAGTTAAATAGTTTTTATGTACAGTACTTTTTCTCATTACAGTTGATATTTGAAAATTTTATGGTGGTCTGGGGACTACTCAGCTGGAAGGTTTCTTATTACAGCATCTCCACTTTTACGGAGAAAAGCTTCAGGATTATTGTTCTCTTTGCTATCCATCAGAGCCAAAAGGAAACATTAGTCAATCCAGAATGTTTTATCTTTATGAATAGAAAAGTAAATTACAGGTGGGGAAGTTCCTTTTTCCAAATGGGAAAGTAAACTGCTGTGGCCTTGGCACAAAACGTTAAGGTTTATCTTTGCATTGAAGTAAATTCTTAGTTTTCCTGTTGACAGCTACATCTTTCATTGCCCATAGTTTTTGAAGCTTGTGCATTTGATACAATTATATTAAATTCCACTTTTTATTTTACAGATCTTTACAGTTAAGTTTTCTTGTACCGAGAAGATATCAATGCTTTCTTTTAACTGTTTTTTCCAACTAGGATAATTTACCTTTGTTTATGAAGGAACATAACTCTCATTTGATTTTGTTGATCATGCACAATTTAAATAATTTGAAACAATTTCCATGTAAACATCAATTCCCAAACACTTAACTTTGGAGCCACTGGTATAAATTTTATATTGATACAGATTTTATTAATTTTTTTTTAAATGAATAGAGGAGAGATTTCCTGCCATCTAAATTGGAGGAGGCACTCTTAAAGCTGTACCCTTCTAAACATCTGGTGTCAGATTAAGAATTGTGTGTATCTTCTTGCCGATATTAACATCTTAGATTATTAAAAATAGCAGTTTAAATATCTAGTTTAGCGTGTAACTGTTGAAAAGTAATGTTTGTTTTTTTGTGCTTTGACAATATTTTCTTCAACCCAAACAGGTATTTATTTAGATGTGTCCTTTTCCAAGTATACACATGTTTATTCATTGTTTATCTTTTGCCTGTCACTCATCTTGGACAATGAAAAGGGATTAATCAGTTGCACTTCTTTTGTTTGTAGTCAGTTTCCCATTCTGGTTCTCATCCACTGGCAAAGTGTTGCAATTTTGGTACATTTAAACCCAAACAAACTGTTTTCATTTAAAAAAATATTTCCAACTGTTGGGTTGGTTTTCTTAAAAAAAAAAAAAAAAAAAACCTACATTTTTGGGGCTAAACCACATGACTGTATTCCTTTAGCTTGTGTTCAATATCAGTGGCTCTCTGTGTATGTCCATAGGATCATACCCATTTTAATTAAGTAAAATATTAACATCCCAGGACACTTAAAGGTTAATGGACAGTTGTTCAGCTTCCATTAGTGTTTTTTAAATTATTTTTTATTTAAAATATCTTTTCTGGATGGTAAATGTTTCTTTGGCTCTCTCTATCAGCCTGTTTCTGTTTGTCTTTTTGAATTACTGATTTTCCACAACTCTAACCCATCAAAATCAGTTGATCAGGTGTCGGCAGACAGTCCATATTTCTGATCTCTTAAATAAATTAATTAATTTTAAAAAAAGTACTATAGTAAACCATGTGAAACACTGAAAGGAAATGTATTTATTCAAGCTAAACAAGGTAAAAATAATATGTATTACAATGCCTTTCTGAATCATTTTTCATTATTTTACCCCAATCAAAAGTCTGTCTACTTTATCAAGTGTTTTTAGGGCTGCTATCACAATAGTATGTAAGTGCTGAAAATGTTGAATTAGAGGCATGATTTTAGCTTCCTGTTTTGCAGCAGTGTATTTAATATAGTTATAAGGTAGCTTTTATGTTTCTGATTTCTAGTTATTTCAATGCCCTTTTGACATAGGGGGTAACTGGATTGTTCTATTAGTGGTTTCCAACAAATAGAAATGATTTGATATGCTAAGCTATTTCTGACAGAAGATATAAAGTTTTGACAAACATGCATGGCACAGCAAGTGTCCAATTCAGAAGAGCAAAATAAATGCAAACCACCATTATGGGGAACACAAACAGCCTGAAAGCAAGTTATCAGTAAGCAAATAATTGTTGAACTGTTATGAATGGAATAGGATGTTGAAATAGGGCATGATTGGCTGATGTTACATATGTCCTTGATTACCTTCCTTGTGCTTTTATCCTAATAAGTGACATTCTTTGTGTTCCCTTGGATGGCTAGACAGTCTGACACTGAAGAAGAATAAATATTGCATGTGGTACACATTAAGCTGTCATCTAAGACAGCATTTATAAAAAGTAACTGGAGAAATTCATAAGAAATTCTGCAGTGCTACAGTTTCCTGGCTCCAGTCATAATTGTCAAAGTTCTTGACATATTCAGGTCTTTTGAAATGATGTAGGTTTACAGTTGCTTGGTGTATGAATAATTATTATGGATTCATTTTCTCAGATAATTCAGACTGTTAATGTTAGTTACCTAAATGTTGCATTTTATTTGTACATGGCTTTTAAAGAAGGGATACCTAGCGGTAACGTTAGCATGTCTGGTGCTGGTGCAGTAGAGGAAACTAGCAGATGCATGTACGCAGAAGAAACATAGATAATATTAGAAGCTCTTTCAAATGCTTACATTATCTTTAACTCATATATTTTATGGGAAAACCCCTTACAAGTGTGCAGCGTTAATATCAACCTAGTTTGTAAATGAACCTATTGTTGTAAAAAAAAAAATCAAATTGTTTTATTTCTCTCCATCAAGATCCCATGAAAACCTAAAAGCAAGATTTATTATTTCTAAAATTGCAGTGGAAAAAACATTCCTTTGAGCTACCTAGATTGATGACTTAATGTTTGAACACTCATGTCTTTATTTTTATTTTTAATCTTGAGGGGGCAGTATATGTAGTTGTATTGTTTGTAGCCATTATTCTCTGAATTTCTTTTGATGCACTTAGCCCACTGACCCAACCAATGGAAAAAGGGTTCCCACGGGCTCTTTGGAGTATGGACCATGTCTTACGTGATATACAAGCACGTACAAATGTAATGGCTTGATCCTAATTGGGGCCTGTAGGTACTGGCTGTACTATAAATATTTATTAAAATTGCTGTAGCCCTATTCTTGAGCTTGTCAGTGTAGCACTGTCAGTGTTTACTGTATCCATGACATAACCTGGCTTTGCTATAGCAAGGATTAAGGTCACCAGCTTTCATCCATTTGTAGGTCTGTGGCCCTGCCATTGTTACCAAGAAATCTTAAATGAAGAAATTAGTTTGAATTATTTTATTATCAAGTTAAGAATACCCTATGAGAAAAATAGCATGCTGCATCATCTGATGTAACTGAAGACTAGCCTTGTTTTGGTAATATGACCCAAAAAACTGTATAGAAGAACTTCCAATGAAAAAGAGACCTATTGGCTTTTTCATACAATTTGCATTTAATGTTAATGAAAAGCTGAGACATAATACTTAGAAATGTGTTTGCTTTGAAAATGTGCAGGCTTGGAAATAGTGTTTTAGATTTATCTATTTTGATTGAAGAAACTTTTCTCCAAGTATAACACCGCTCAAATGTTACCTGTTAACTCTGTAGACCACAACAGAGCACAAAATATTTGCCCAACTGGTAAATTGAACTGTAAGTCCCACTGTGGGAAATTGCTTTGCTGTGCTCCAAACAGCAGTTATCTTAGTAATTGTACCTGAATTCTCTTGTGTCTAATAGACCCTTGATGTCCTTTTTATGGTGTTAGAATTATTTTACCTTAATATTATTAATTGCAAAACTAAGATATGATTTATTATAGAGTAGTTTAAAATATATTATCAGCATGATTTTTAATTGGTGTTCTGGGTAAACAATCTTTTTCTTCCAGTTTAGAGTGCACATACCCAGCATTTCACATTCTAAACTGGAGCTCACAACAAGGAGCTTATCAGAGCAAATTGTCTAGTCCATCCCCTTCCTCACTCAAAACCTAATGACCCTTTATCATCATGGTTTAGATTGCTGGACACAGATGTGAGAAAATACAAGTAATCTACAGGTAACTACAGTAGCTGCACTGATGTTCTCAGAGAACTGACTGCTGGGAAGATAAAAAGCTTCCCACAGAGTCTGTGACTTTCCAGCAGCAAAGCACATCATGAGCTCATACATGAAGTTTTATTTGCTGAAGATTCACAATAAGATGCATTAGGACATTCAGCAGGGACCCTTTTTAGAAGAGCACAAAAATTCTGTTAGGTTATTAGCTGTCGCACTAGTGCATGGCATCACACTAGAACAAGAAAGCCCAACAATGCTAACAATGTCTAAGAACATCAAAGACTATAATGTGACATTAATATTGAAATAGTTAATTTTTTTATTCTAGATGGTTTAATTTAGTTTGTGCACCTTTTCTTGTTGTAGAAGGTATTCAGACTCAAGTACTGTACTAAAAGCAGTTTTGTTAGACATTTATGCTTGAAAGTAATTCCCAAAAATGTAGCAGTAAACTGTATTTGAAAGGTCTTGTTTATGGCCAGGTACTATGCATGTCTTAGCATTCTTTATTGTGATCAGGAATAAACACAAATCTATTTATATGCAATTGAATAATTCACCAGAGGGAAAAGAGAGAGTCCTTGGATAAAGTTCCTGCACCTGTAGCTTAGATAAAAAGTGAATGGTTTCCTTTACTATTTAAAAGATTATCATTTCAGTGATATTTATTTACCTTTTTCATTTTTACCCAATAAGCTGAAAGTTTGTCCATTACTGCAGATAGAAATGTAGATTTTAATCCTTTTCTAAACTAATTTAAGTGTAACCACATCTTCTTGTGTAGTAAGATGAGCTTGTAATCTAAAACTTTTCTATAAATTAGTATATTTGGCTCTTATGGTGGGAGGATGGGGGAGCGGAAAGATAAGTTGCCCCAATGAGCTGTGTTTTTCTTGCCTCGAGGCATATACACTGCAAGAGTAAATATCTGTAGAAGTAATTGTTGAATAGCATTTGTTGTTTAAGCAGGTGACAAGCATTTAATTATAATAATGGAATGCTTTATAGAAAATATTGATTCTATCAGAAAATTGATGCTAACAAGACAGACAACTATTCTGCTGATTAAATCCACTCCCCTCTACTAGGCTCCTGTATGCCTTTGCAGCTTGTCAGGTTGCTCTATCAAGAGTCACAGTTTATTCAGCTAGAGAGCCTGAGAGAGAGTGGGGATTGGCTGCAAGGCTGTGGTGATCAAACCAAACCAGTGACATCTGCCAACAGCAGCTTTGATTTTGTGTGTTGCCATTGATTGACCACTAGAGAAAATTACAAGATACTGAATGCCGTACAGCTGCATACTATTTTCCACTTAAACCCGATCACTCTCATGTACTAGTCCCCCATTTCTACCTTTCTTATGCCCTTTTCTACAGCTTGTGTGGACATAATTGGTAAAAACCATAATCTCATATTACAATGATCAATATAGCACAATTGCATACTGAAGAAATGGTTTGAAGCATAATCACACAGAATTTGTTTCTGATTTTGATTTCCTAATATAGATCTGAAGCAGGAAGGTTTTTTCCCCTTAGCAAAATGTTTAAATAAAAGTAACAAAACTAAAAATTCCAAATATACTCTCTTGTCCTTGTTTCTTTGGTGAGGGAGAGCAAAGAAGCATACATAATATAAGACTTGGTTTTAAATATTTGTTCCTGTATCACCAGGTTAAGTATAATAAAATCCACCTGCAAGTTGCAGAAAATGGTTAATAGCTCGTTATTTTTTTGTTTTTGTTTTTTCATGGAATATAGTGGTTTATATTCTGTAGTAGTTTGAAATTCAACAACAGCAAATATACTGAAATTTTTTTAAAAAAACCTTGTCTGTTACAAAGTTTTGTTTGAGCTTTTTAAACTGAGTGATTAGCAGAAATAATGACCCTGTCAGCCTTAATCACATTAAAATGTGGTTAACATCATTTAATTTTTTCCACTTAATATGCAAAAATTTCCAGTAGATTTGCAGTGAAGGCCATTGAAATTCCATTAGAACAAGAATAAAAATTTCAGGCATCATTTATTCAGAGAAGGAATAAAGGTCTCGATTGAAAACTGCTGAATCTTTCTATTAGAGAAACTATGAATCATTATGTTGAACTGTACCTTCAGTTTCTATAGTACTGAATTTGACTTACTTTCAAATGGATGAAAAGCATTTGTAATATAATGCTTTGTAAAAGTGATAAATAAAATTTAGTAAAAATTTTATAAACACTTTTTCCTTAAAGGCTTACTCCACAGTATTTTGTAACTACTGCAGCTAGTAAAATTTTAATTAATACAGAGTTTAAACTCGTTTTAATTAAACATTTAGAAATGCTGCATGTTTACTGATGAATAAAATATAAAAAGCCTGTTTAATTGCTATATAATTCAAAAACCTATTCCCTGTGTCACAATAACATTGTGCAACAAACTAATAAAGCCAGGAATGTTCGGATAAGGTCCAGACATTACCTTAAGTTGTCTCCTCTCCCTGCAGTTCCACACAGGTGTTGCTAGGATATGAAATACTGAAGATCTAGTATACTGATAAGGAGACACACTGAAGGGCAAAGTTTCACCTGTACCTTTAATTTTTCTGTCTGCTTTCAGTTTAACTACAACTGAATAAAACACATTAAAATTAAGTTCTTCTGAGCAGGTTGAATGTAATGAATGAAGGAACAAGAAAAGCAGATGTATTTTTATGATCTCTGTGCTTTTGTAGACTTCACTGCATTATATGGAATGGTTTTTAAACTGATTACTGTATGTACCTGATAAGCAGGAATGTCTTTCTAAAGCCATTTTGGTGTCTCGAGTAATTAAATAATCATACAGTGGATTGGTGGAGTTCTTTAGTTTGTATTTTGTTCCTGAGCCATTTCAGACTATTACATAATTATCCTGTGGTCTTCATGGTAAAAATCCTGGTTAAAATTAATAAAGAAAATATACTGCACATGTGCATGACATTTTTAAACTTCAGCATTTTGTTGACGTGTGTGTGTGTTTTTGAAATACAGGGGGGGAAAAACTCATAGTGGAGTAGTCACTTGCTAAACTAATTTTTTTATTCATGTTTTTTTCCAGGGGATGGGACTTAACTATCGTATTCCTTAAGGCCCCAGTTAGCAAGATCCTTAAGTACATGCCTAACTTTAAGCATGTGAATAGTCCCACTTAAGTCACTGGACTGAGGCCTAATTTATTACTGCCACCATATTTGGGCTCCATGTCAACCCTCTCTCCAGTTAAGGATGGTTGGATGCAGCTCTTAAGAGCCTTTTAATTCTGCTGTGTCCACTGCCCAGAGGGCGGAAGTTTTCTGGCCATGCAAGCAAAAGACAAAAATATGGGACTTAAACTCCACTCCCTACGTAGTAGTGCTGTGCATTACTGTTGTTCACTTGGGCCAGTTAATTCATATACTTAAAAGAAATAGGAGAAAAAATACAAGAGGAAAAAGTCTGAAACAGACTTCAGTTGCTTTAAGATAAACACATGAAACACTATTTAAGTTGGAGTGGCAGAGGACAAGAGAAAACCTGTGCTTATGGATTTACCTGTTTCTGATTCTGGTTATTGAGCCTGAATCAGACATCAAGAGCCAGCTCAACAGGACCCTGCAGATCAAGAAGTGGAGGAAGACCATCCACAGCAAGAGCTGACTTCCTCTCCTGATGAGGCTGTCTCAGGAGGGGGCTTGTTGACTCCCCCAGATGACTATCAGGCATACCAAGAATTGTTAGGGTTGCCTTAAGTCTGTGCATACAGGTGGAGTAGTACCTAATACTACATTTGTAAATTCAACTTTCATGATAAAGAGATTGCACTACAGTACTTGTATTGGGTGAATTGAAAAATACTATTTCTTTTGGTTTTTTAACAGTGGAAATACTTGTAATCAAAAATAAATATAAAGTGAGCACTGTACACTTTGTATTTTGTGTTGTAATTGAAATCAATATATTTGAAAATGTAGAAAACATCCAAAAATATTTAAATAAATGGTATTTGATTATTGTTGAATAGTGGGATTAATCACAATTAGTTTTTTAATCGCTTGACAGACCTAATTAAGACTCAGAGGCAACCCTAGAGTCCCTTTGGGTTGTACACCCCAGCCCCTTCCAAGCAGCACTTCCAGCCTCAGCAACCCCTCCAGTAATCTGCTCCAGCCATCCAACAGGACCTGCAGAGAAAGAAGGGTAGAGGTTTTAGATATTGACCACCTCATCTTTCTGCCTCTACATCAATTCCAGCCCCACCTAGATATCCAGGGGGTTTAAGCAGGTGTTTTGATGAGATGCTCAAGGATATCATAAAGGGTTCCCAGGAGGCCAGACACCATTTTTCCTTTGTTTGCAAACCACCTTTCACATTTCCGCAGTGCTTAGTCCTGTATCACCATGGAGCATTGAGTGATGAGCGCAGTAGACGTGTAATACAGTTTATTTCCAATTTATTTCTTCTCACCATCCTTCTTCAGGGACCCCTCTCACAAAGAACTTCTGGTCCAGGAGGTTCAATCTCTCCTTCAGGTGGGAGCCATAGAGGAGGTTCTGCAGAATTTAAGAGGGAAGTGTTTATACTCCCATTATTTCCTAATCCCAAAAGCCAAAGGAGGTCTCAGACCTATTTTAGATGTGTGTCAGCTCAACAGCTATCTCAAAAAAATAAAATGCATGGTCACCGTGGCATCCATTATTCTCTCTTTGGAGACTGGAATTCCACCTTCAGTTTACGAGACACCTACTTTCATATATTGATATACCAAGAGCACAAAAAGTTCCTCATATTCATAGTAAAGCATTCACGTTACCAGTTCACATTCGGGCTTCCATTCGGGCCATCTGCAGCTCCTTGGTTGTTCACAAAATGTATGGTTGTGGTAGCAGCATTCCTCAGGAGACTAGGAGTGTAGGTCTACCCTTTACCTGATGACTGGGTAGTCAATGCCCGGTCCAAAGTTCTGGTTATATACAGCATTCAACTCATTCAGTTCATCTTCAGGGCATTAGGCCTACTGATCAATGCAGATGAGTTTCTTTTGCCTGGTACAGAAGAGAGTTTATAGGGGCAGTGTTGGACTCTTCCCAGGCAACAGCATTATGCCCAGAGTCAAGATTTCAGTCTATTTGATCTCTCTTGACAGACCTCCATCATCCAATCACAACAGCCTGAAGCTGTATGAGGCTCCTAGGGAACATGGCCCAATGCACATATGTACTACAACACACGAGTATGTACCTCAGATCCATACAGATGTGGCTGGCCTCAGTGTACTCACCAAGCAGTCTTCATCGGGATACTGTGCTCTCGGTACCTTCATGATTGCTAATTTTGCTGAACTGGTGGTTGGATTCTCTGTGTTTTGTGTGGGCATTCCCTTCCTTCGCCCTCAGCCATCAGTTACTCTGGTCTCATACATGTTGGCTCTGGGGTGGGGAGCTCACCTGGGGCCCCTTCGAACTCAAGGTCTTTGGTCCTCGATGGAGCTTGCTCTGAATATCACCTCAGAGAGCTCAGGGTGATTCAGCTTGCCTGTCAAGCTTTCCAGTCTCTCATCTGGGAGAGAAACCTGTTTGTTCTTACAGACCACATCACAGCAATGTTTTACCTCAACAGGCAGGGAGGAGCTTGCTCATCCTTCCTGTGTCAGGAAGCAGTTCACCTGTGGGAATTTTGCATAGCCCATTCAGTTAACGCCGAGGCCTCTTACCTTCCAGGAGTGCAGAACAAGTAGGTTTTTTTTCCAGCCAACATGAGTGGTCTCTTCACCTGGATGGAGCCAGATGCATTTTCCAACAGTGGGGCACTCCCTAAATAACCCTGTTTTCAAACAAATACGACAGAAAATGTTACCACTTCTACTCTTCACAAGACCACAGTCCAGGCTCCATCACAGATACCTTCCTACAACCTTGGACAGTAAATATTATGCTTTTTCTCCAGTCTCATTCCTACATAGAGTGCTGCTAAAGATCAAGCGGGATCACTCCGGGGTAATATTAGTAGCCCCAGTGTGGTCCCACCAACACTGGTTCTCCACTCTACTGAACCTCTCAGACGCAACTCCAATCTCATTCCCATTACATCTGGATTTGATCTCTCAAGACCACCCAGCTCCACCCAATCCTGCAATTACTTCATTTGATGGCCTAGAAGCTCCATGGTTAAATCCCAAACAGTAGGCTTGCCTGGGGTAAGTTCTCCAGGTCTTATTAAGAAGCAGAAAGCACTCTACCAGAGCTAGCTACCTGTCAAAATGGAAGTGGTTTGTGTCTGTGTCTGGGATGGTCAAATCTTAGGCTAGGTCTACACTGGGGAGGGGTGTCAACCTAAGATATGCAACTTCAGCTACACGAATAGCGTAGCTAAAGTTGGCGTATATTAGGTCGATTTACATGGTCGTGAGGATGGCGGCGAGTCGGCTGCTGCCTCTCCCCCGTTGACTCCGCTTCCGCCTCTCTCTGCGGTGGAGTTCCAGAGTCGACGGCAAAGCAATCGGGGATCGATTTTATCGCGTCTACACTAGACGCGATAAATCGATCCCCGATAGATCGATCACTACCTGCCAATCCAGTGAGTAGTGAAGATGTACCCGGAGCCTTGCCGATGCATTCGTCTGACCAGAAAATACTCAACTATCTGCTGCACCTGAAACAGCAAGGCTTAGCAATTCCTTCTGTTCAGGTTCACCTGGCAACAATATCTTCTTTGCACCCTTGCATGGGTACCTGTTGTTTTTTTCCTCCCCTAATGACATGACAATTAGATGTTCTAGAAGTCCTAGAAAAATTGTGCACTCAGTTAAGGGAGCCTGTTTGCCCTTGGGACTTTAACTTGGTTTTGCCTAACCACTTCAATAGAGGAGACCCACTCTATTTGCTTATGGGACCTCCATTGGAGCCTTTAGCAACGTGTTCCTTTTTCCTAATTGCTATCACTTCTGCCAAAAGGGTCCCTGAGCTGCACATCCTCACATTCAATCCACTGTACACAGTCTTCTTTAAAGATGGTGTATGTATGCTCTTATCTGAGCTTTCTCTTTAGGTAATTGCATATTTTTACAAAAATCAGTTTACTTAAGTGTGTGTTTTACCCAAAACCAAATTCAAATAGGGACGAGCATCACACATTGGTCGTCAGACAAGCACTGGCACTCTACATAGATAGGACTAAACCATTTTGGCGTTCCACCCAACTCTTGTGGCTATAGCAGACAGAACAAAAGGTCTTCTAATCTCAAAGAGAATTTCATCTTTGAGTACTTCTTGTATTCACACTTGTTATAATCTGGCAGGCATTTCATTACCAGATAAGCTGACTGCTCACTCCACAAAATTGCAAGCATCCTCAGCGACATTCTTAGCACAGATCCCTATCCTGAACATTTGTAAAGCAGCAGCTTGGTCATCTGTGCACACTTTCTCTTCCTCTACACCATCATCCAATACTCACAAGATGATACCAAATTTGGTTGAGTTGTACTGCAGTCTGTATGTACATGAACTCTGATTCCTCCACCTAACTGCGTGGGAGTCACCCAGAGTGAAATGCACATGTGCAACACTCAAAGAAAAAAGTTACTAACCTTTCGTAACTGTTGTTCTTCAAGATGTGTTGCACATGTGCATTCCACAACCCGCCCTCCGACCCCTCTATATTGGAGTTTCTGGAAAGAAGGAAGTGAGGGGGCTCGGGCTCAACAGTACCCTTTATATTGGTGCCAGCAGCACTCAGCAGCAGAAGGTGCTCGAGCAGCCCCAACAGGCACTACTGAAGGAAACATTTTTGGCAACTGTGCATGGGACACACTTACAGCAAGAATAGAATAGATATGTGCAACACATCTCAAAGAACAACAGTTACAAACGGTTAGTAACCATTTTTTTTCTCTCATTTCATTTCAGACTGTCTATTATAATGAGCGTGAAGTGGGTCTTTTTCTATCTTTTGTTTCAAACAATTTACCGTTCCTGCAAGTTGTATGTATAAATCAACAGCCTGAATATAGATAGTCAGTATTTATAAATACGCAAAAATCAAATTCCACATATAGTCTCACATCCCACAGAAAGTATTCTTTCAACTTAGAGAATGCTTGTATTGACCTCCCTCAAGCATAACCTTCTTTTGCTTTCCCCACAACTTTCAGTAGTCTGCTGTTCTGTACATGAGGCATATTAATACCATCTTTATCCCTGGATAAGATTGAGAACTTCATACAATCCAGAGCTACATTCTGTTGTCTGAAGCACTAGTTTAACTAACTCAGATTCTAACTTGAAATTAATATAACTTTTGTGTGAATGCCTAAGCTTTTAATTACTATCTTTTTAGCCATAGTTGTGAAGAAAACTTGTAAGATATAAACTTGAGTGCTGCTTTCCTGCATGTACCACCACACAGATGGTCATCCTATATGGCCACCACAAACACAGGGCAAGGAGTGTGCAGTTGTGTATGCTGCGTCTGTGGGGGTGAACATTTTTTGTGGAAGCATGGGAAGTAAGCAAAGAGATGGGGGTCCAACAGGGTGTTTAAGACGTTTGTGTGGAGGGGAAGAGTGTGGGGAATACAGGGCTGTTCTGGATGTCTGGGCTGGAGGGGGAGTGAGCCCAGTGTGTCAATGCTGAGACAGCAAAGCTTCATGGCCTCTGTATGCTGCTGCCTTGGCATTCACCACCATAGCCCTTATTAAGCTCTATGCTCCCTCTGTAGCCATACAGATTAGTCCTGTACCACTTCCTCATAATCCTGTTCTCACCCATTTAATTCACCCACCCACCCAAATTGTCCACAGTTCAAATTATCAAAACATATGGGTAGAGCTGGGAAGTAAAGCTACTTCTGGGTAGGCTTGAAGGGCAAGCTATGTTGGATGAGGCCACACAGGCACTATATAGATGAGGGGAGGAAGGAACACAGGAAGGCAGGGGAGGGTACTGAGCTAATGCTAGAGGCTAATGTGAGGAAGTTCTATGGCTGTAGAGAGAGGGGCAGAGCAGACTTAAGGGAGGAAGGCATGGACTCCTCGACAAGCCTCTTCCACTCTGTCCCCTCTCTCATCCATCCCCGTTTCTGTCGTGCTGCCTATAGTCAATCTTGTTGACATGTGTTTTAAGTAAAACGTAAGAAAAAAGCATGTTTCCCATTTTCCTCTAATTTCTGTCTACTTGTCTGCCTGTGTGTCCTTAGATTGTGGGCTGTGCTGGTCCAGAACCATTCCTTCTTAACCGTGTGGAGAGCACCTAGAAGATAGATACTACTGGAAAGAAATATTAATATTGCTATACACATAATATGCCTGGCATAAAAGCAAGGAAATGAAAAATTAAACCACCTAGTAATTCGTACCTTGTACTACTCCTCCACTCACATATATGCACCTTACCTTTGCCACCACGCACTAAAGCCTTAACTCTGTCATCGTTGAACCAGTGTCTTTTACAGTAGGCATAACACATGGGGTAGATCATTAGCTGATGTAAATTTTCATAGCTCCATTAACTTCATTTGTAACTATGGCAACTTAAACCAAATAAAAACCGGGCCCATTGAGAGCTTTATTTGTCAAGGCAAGGTGAAGTAAGGTGTAGTCAAGTATTAACATGACAAAAATATGAATCAGCATCTTGGCGTATATGTGTAAAAGGGTCTGTTTTAATGCATCTAATCCCTAAACTTGGTCATAGGATATCTTGGTAACATGCTGATTCTGAATAACTCCTAATCAAAGCACATACAGATCCCTGATGGAGTTGAGAAGGATAATATAAATGGCACCAACAGAAATATTAGTAGGAGGTATTCTTATGTTTCATAAAAATTACAGGTGAGCATTTGAAAATTTAAAGCATAAGTCACTTCATTTTACAGGCTTGTGCAGCTCAGTGGTATCTCCCACAATCAGTAGAAATGGAGGAACAGGTCTCTAACTCTGATGAATAGAGCTGCTCAAGCTGAAACGGTGAAAAAGAAGATGGTCATAGGATGCCATCATTACATGGGCAGAGTCAAGGTTTTATGGTCGATGATGTATAACTGATGTGGTAGTGATACGTATGTGTAGGAGTAAAGAGTATGTATTGTTAGGTGGTTTATTTTTTAACTTCCTTTCTTTTGTGGTTTTGTGTTAGGTATACATCAGGGAACCAACTTTCACAGCAAATATTTTGATATATGAATAATATATCATTCATTATCTGCTTTCAGCTGCAAGCTTCCAATTCAATGTTGTACAAGATATCAAACTTTCTTTTATCAAAAGAAGCAAGATTTTTAGATTATTATGAGGTACACAAATATGTTTTACATTTCCAGTGATTTCATTTGAAGTTCAGCAATCTGCAAATGCTGGATTTTTGGCAAGAGAGTTTCAGGTAACCATGGTAGTTAGCAGAATTCCACGGTAGTGTGGGTTACAGATAATCTGTAACTGCTGCCTATCATGCTGTTAATGTAAATTCACTCTTGTTTTGAACGACTGATAAAATCAGATTTGAACCATTATAATACGACAGGTGGTGAACAGTCCTTGTCAGGACTAAATCAAACTATGTTCTCTTGGTAAGTAGGATTCCCTGGCCCTGCCAAAGGCTATCTCAGCTCAGTAGAGTCCCTAACCAGTATAAAATTTGCATTTTCCTTATGACTATATTGTCACACATTGACTTCCAGTCTTGCTCTGCTCTGTTGCTAACAAAGCAGTCTTTAGCAGAAGAGGTCACAAACCCATTTACATTTTTTGTTCTTCTAGGCTCTTGTAAAGATGTCAGAAATATGTTTTTCATCCAGAGTCCCATACATCAAAAGTAATTTAATTCATTCTCATTAATTAAGACACTTATGTAGTTATCTGACACAAATAGTGCATTTGTATACTTTGTGAACCTGCTTTTTAATATTTAACGTATTTAAAGATGAAAAGTGGTACATAAATGCTCTATCAAAGCCGGGTGGAGCGGCACTTTGAAAGGGAAAGCGCCGATTCTCTCCGGCTGCTGGCTGCATGGCTGCCCCTGCTCCTCCTGAGTCTTCCAGCCTGTGCTCACAGGGCCGCATTCCAAAAGGGGCTTTAGAGCTGCAGGCCAGGGCCTGGGGGCCCCCTTAGCCCAGGGCCCTGCAGCCCCTAAAGCCTCTGCATTCCAGGTGGCCCTGCCTGCTGGGGGAGGGGAGCAGCTCCCAGAATCGTGGCCCTGAGAATCGTGGCCATGGGGCAGTGCCACGCTGCGCAGAGCCACCTACACACCCCCTGCACCAAACAGGAGCTGCCCCAGGTAAGTGCTCTGCACGTCCTGCCTGTCCCAGCCCTGAGTCTCCTCCCACACCCTAACTCCCTCCCAGACCCCACACCCCCACCCTGAGCTCCCTCCCACATCTTAACTCCCTCACAGACCCTGCACCCCCAGTCCTGAGCCCCAGGAGGGGAATGGAGAAAAAAAGAATGAAAAATGGGGTGGGGAGGGGAAAGGGATGAGAGAATGCTCCCCTGGGAGCAAAAATAAAGCTGAGCACAGGGCCCCACTAGCTCTAAATCTGCCACTGTTGGGAGGGGGAAGAGTGGGGAAGCGCCGTGTCTCCGCTCCTCCTCATCCCTCCCAGAAAGTCCTAAGTGCTGCAAAACAGCTGTTTGGCGGCAGGGAAGCACTGGGAAGGAGGAGGAGAAGCAGGGATGTGGCATGCTCCAGTGAGGAGGTGGAGTGGGGATGGGAAGAAGCAGGCCTGGAGCATCCCCCAGCAAAGTCAGCACCTGTTCTTCTGTGGGGGAAGCTAGCGTCCTTGCCTGCCTCATTGTCTGCAGCGGACTGTGCCAAATAGTCTTCCCTGAGACATGCCTTTGAGCGTTCTGTTGAAAATTGGTTTTGATTTGGCTATTGTGAGCCTTTGAGATTCACATGTTCCTCGTGCAGTATAGTTTTTTAAATAAATTGGCAGTATTTTTAATGGTAGCAAACATCTGGAAGGACGTTAAACTGTGCACAACTAACTTTGCTGCCACCATGTGAGTATGCATTCTGATAATCTTTTGATTTCATGATCAAGTACAGTTTTTTTCAACAAGACCTTTGCCATGATGGATGGATGCGCAAGAGGGGAGAATTAAGTTAGCACAGGCAGCTATAAATTTGGCACTTCCCATCTTTTGGGTGCTTGACTTGGCAACCTAAATAATGTTGTTTTAACTTTGTATTTTCATATTGTATTAAAAACTAGGTCATGTAATAGACTTTCTGTTCCACTGGAACTTTAAAACAATTGATACCCATTAACTATATCGTATCATAGTCAGATTTGAGCTGCTTTTAGAAAATGAAATGATGTGATGTTTATCTACTGAGAAATGTCAAAAACAATGCATTTATATGATCTGGAAGATTTGTAAGTGCAAGCTAGCAATTGATAGCAATATTATAATTAGCTCTTTGTACAGATGGGTATTTTTATTCATGAACATTTTCAGTTATGTTGACAACTGTCATGTATGCCTCCAAATGTGGAGCCTTTCCTTTGTTAGGAAAGATGTTGAACGTGA
Source organism: Mauremys mutica (assembly GCF_020497125.1). NCBI lineage: Eukaryota > Metazoa > Chordata > Testudines > Geoemydidae > Mauremys > Mauremys mutica. The sequence continues at coordinate 40,519,585 of NC_059081.1, read as the reverse complement.
ATTAGTGTTTTCAGGCTTACATTCTTGATTTTCTATAAAAAATGGTTTCGGGGCCATGTCATGCAGTTTATTGAAGGAGCTTACATTTTAGAATGATTTTAGATTCATGTCTTTTTACATTTGGCTGCATCTTAAGGTAAATGGTAAAACAAGACATCAAAAGAAACACAGCCTAAAGAGTGCATTTGTTTTCAATCAAATATTCATTGCTGTTAATATAATGTTAAGGAGAATGTTTAATAATACAGCCATCAATTTGATAAAAATAGATGGTTTTACGGCCGGAGTTCCCAAACTTAGTTTGCGGCTTATTCAGGGTAAGCCTCTGGCGGGCCAGGACAAGCTTTGTTTACCTGAGCGGCTGCAGGTACAGCCGCTCGCAGCTCCCAGTGGCCGCGGTTCGCCATTCCCAGCCAATGAGAGCTGCGTGAAGCAGTGGCCCCGGCCCATGCTGCTTCCCGCAACTCCCATTGGCCAGGAACGGCGAACCGCGGCCACTGGGAGCTGCAAGCGGCCGTACCTGGGGCCGCTCAGGTAAACAAAGCGTCTTGTGGCCCACCAGGGGCTTACCCTGAACAAGCCGCGAACCAAGTTTGGGAACCCCTGTTTTATGGTAAGCCAAGCTTTAGTTTTGTGTTTATAAAATGTATTTTAAAATATTATGTACATATATGCATCCATACACAAATTTATGGGTATTGACTTTTGACAGTAATAAAGGTTATGTCGTCACTGGTTTTTAGCCATAAAATTCTTTAAAATTTAGGAGAAGCATTACTATCCTTGAAGTGAACAATGTACTTACCAATAATAGTCTAAATACCTTTCTATATCACATTCTTGCAAAAATCCTACTCACCATTCCTCTGGGACAAATATTTTTTTAAATAGTTAACTAAAATATTGTTAATTTTTTTTATCTTCATCCTGGTAAAGGTGGACAAGTAGATTTTTGTGCTTAGACTGATAAATTTTCATGTCTCCTTTGCAAACTAATTAAGTCTATTTCATATAAGGCATATGTTTAGTATTACACAAGGTGTAATACACACTTACAAAGTATTTAAATGTGTATTACATGATGGGTTGGCCCATTTTCTACTGACTTGCATAAATGTTAATACCTTTTTTAATTAAGTCACAAGTTACAATGTAATTTTTATTTACACTACAAAAAAACAAGGAAACTCGGAGATGTAGCTAACTATTCAGGCTACATACATCCCTAATTCACTTTCATGAACTCTGTGAAGCTCTCATAACAATACACGTTACTACATTTCATAAAGTTATACAATATTTTGGTAAAGTGCAGTGAGTTATTGATGTTGTCACCTTGATTTTAAGCAGTTAGCTAGTTTTGGTACACATAGGCTCATGTATCAGTTATTAGAGATGAAGTATTTAACATGAAACTTCCAAGGTTCTTTTCTTTAAAAAACTAAGTAGGGTTTTTCTGTCTAAGAATCAGTTTACTTTCTCCTGCAGAAAAACTCACTTAGTGTTGCCAACTCCTACGATTTTATCATAAGTCGCATGATATTTGATATTTTTCTTAAAACGCCAACTTCTGGGATCATCTGACTTAATCAGCTTTCTTTTCTTCAACCTTTCTTTGGACAAAACCTTGAAAATGTGACCCAGGGTGAACAATAAAAGCTTAAATACCAGAAGGTATATATAAAAAAACCCTCTAAATTTTATAATTTTTTAAAAAAATCATGATTTTCAATCCAATCTTAAGATTTTAGAGTGTCTGTTTCATAATCTTTAATTAGTTAAGGTTAATTAGTTAAAGTTGGCAGTACTGGCATCAGTGGCAGTGGAGAAGATTTATGCAGTATTCCATGATGTTGAGGAGCTCCATACTTAAGATAATACAGCCAGGGAGGGGCTGTTGCAAGAGCATCTACCCCTATTCTGTGCAAGCAGGATAGATTCTCTACTCCAATCCAGTATGGAAAATGACTCCTTTTTTTTGGATTTCACAAAACTGGGTGACTGGGCAACAAAATGGCAGATTAAGTTCAATGCTGATAAATGCAGTGTAATGCATACTGGAAAACATAATCCCAACTATAAATACAAAATGATGGAGGCTAAATTAGCTGTTACCATCCAACAAAGAGAACTTGGAGTCATTGGTAGGTAGTTCTCTGAAAACATCTGTTCATTGTGCTGCAACAGTCAAAAAAGTTAACAATGTTAGTAACCATTAGGAAAGGATGATAAAACAGTAAATAGCGTAATGCCACTATATAAATCCATGGTATATCCATACCTTGAATACTGCATGAAGTTCTGGTCGCCCCATCTCAACAAACATATATTAGAAATGGAAAAGATACAGAGAAGGGCAACAAATGATTACGGGTAGTGCACAGCTTCTGCAATAACCTTACAGCTAAGGGTAGCATAACAACCCTCTTTACCCTGTAAGGGGTTAATTCCTCTTTCACCTGTAAAGGGTTAAGAAGCTCAGGTAACCTAGCTGACACCTGACCAAAAGGACCCATAAGGGGACCAGATACTTTCAAGTGGGGGTGGGGGAGAGAGGCTTTGTCTGTCTGTTCTGTGTGTTTTGCTGGAGTCAAATGCAGGAAGCAAGCAATCCAACTCCTATAGAGTTAGTAAGTATTTAGCAAGGAAATGTGTTAGTTTACTTTTATTTTGGCTTGTGTTTTCCTTTGTGTAAAAGGGAGGTTTATGCCTGGTTTTGTAACTTTAAGGTTTTGCCTAGAGGGGAGATCCTCTGTGTTCTTGAGTCATTTGTTATTCTGTAAAGTACTTACCATCACGATTTTATAGAGGTAATTCTTTTACCTTTTCTTTAATTAAAATTCTTCTTTTAAGAACCTGATTGATTTTTCATTGTTTTAAGATCCAAGGGTTTGGGTCTGTGTTCACCTGTACCAATTGGTGAGGATATATTCTCAAACCTCCCCAGGAAAGGGGGTGTAGATGTTTAGAGGATTATTCTCAAGCCTGCCCAGGAAAGGGGCTGTAGAGGCTTGGGGGGATATTTGGGGAAGGTAGGGCTCCAAGTGGGTCCCCATGTCTGTACCCTAAAGTTCAGAGTTGGGTGGGAACCCTGACAGCTTCCATATGATGAGAGATTAAAGAGACTGGGACTGGTCAGATTGGAAGAGAGACAACTAAGGGGGGATATGATAGAGGTCCATAAAATCATGAGTGGTGTGGAGAAAGTGAATAAGGAAGTGTTATTTACTCCCTTCACATAACACAAGAACCAGGGGGTCACCCAATATAATAGGCAGCAGGTTTAAAACAAACAAAAGGAAGTACTTCTTCACACAACCCCCAGTCAACTGGTGTTACTTGTTGCCAGGGGATGTTGTGAAGGCCAAAAGTATAACTCAGCTAAAAAAAAGAATTAGGTACATTCATGGAGGATAAGTTCATCAGTGGCTATTAGCTATGATGGTCAGGGAGGCTATTCTGGGTGTCCATAAGGCCTGGTCTACACTAGGGGGAGAGGGAATAACATAGCTGAAGTCAACGTACTTAGATCGACTTACCGTGGTGTCTTCACTGCAGTGAGTCAACTGCTGCCACTCCCCCGATGACTCTGCCTGCACCTCTCACTAAGCTGGAGTACAGGAGTCGACGGGAGAGTGCTCAAGAGTTGACGGGAGAGTGCTCAGGGGTCGATTTATCGCGTCTAGACTAGATGCGATAAATTGATTTGGCCAGTAGTGAAGACATACCCTTAGTCTCTGACTGCAAGATGCTGGGAGTGGACAGTAGGGGGTGGATCACTCGATAATTGGCTTGTTTTATTCATTCCTTTTGAAGCATCTAACATTGGCCACTGTTGAAGACAGGATATTGGGCTAGATGGCCATTCTTATGTTCTTATTAAATTAATCTACTACTCTAAGATAAAACACAACACATATTAGAGTCTGAATTTGTGTACTCATTGCAGGTTTTTAATTAGCACTAATGGCAATATATACCCAATTGCTCTTTAAGTCTATTGTCTTGTTTCTAGTGTTGTCAGTATATATTTATTTCATTACATGGGAGTTTTATGTAGACCAGATCTTGCATTAGGCAACCTGGCATTATTTCTAGATTTGTTTGTATATGGGTAATGGGCGCAGGGTGTGGGGGAATTGTATCTCATGGTGTGAACATAAGGTGATGTTCTGTGTCATGTATTTCATGCTGGAGAGATAAGATAGTGAGAGAGAAGCTGTTGGTGAGAGAGAGAAGCTTTCGTGCTTACTAAGAGCTCTTCTCCTCCTAAAGAAGAGCTCTGATTAAGCTCAAAAGCTTGTCTCTCACCAATAGAAGCTGGTCCAATAAAAGATATTATCTCACCCACCTTGTCTCTCTAATATTCTGGGACTGATAGGGGTACAACAATACTGCATACAACAAAGTATTTCATATGATATTTCCACAGTAAAGAAATTAAATACAGTAACTCCTCACTTAACGTTGTAGTTATGTTCCTGAAAAATGCAACTTTAAGTGAAACCATGTTAAACAAATCCAGTTGTCCCATAAGATTTAATGTAAATGCGGAAGGGGGGGGGTTAGGTTCCAAGGAAATTTGGGGGGAGGGGGCAGACAAAAGACACTATACTGTATACTGTACTGTACTGTGGTTGGGAAGTGCCCCTGGCTTACCCCACACAGGCACAGCCCGCTGCAGGCAAGGACACTAGGAAGCACCTTTGCGGCAGCAGCGGCAGCTTCCCCGGAGAACAGGCTCAGATTTTGCTGGGAATGCTCCAGGCCTGCCTCTTCCTGTCCCCACTCCACTCCAGGCCCACCTCTTCCCACCCCCACTCCACCTCCTCTCCGGAGCACGCCACATCACTCCCCCCCTCCAAGTCCTAAGTGCTGGCAAACAGCTGTTTGGCGGTGCTTAGGACTTTCTGGGAGGGAGCGAGAGGAGCAGAGATGCAGCACTTCCCTGCTTCTGCCCCTCCCTCCCAGAAAGTCCTAAGCACCGCCAAACAGCTGTTTAGCAACGTTTAGGATTTTCTGGGAGGGAGGAGTGGAGACGCAGGGCTTCCCTGCTCCCCCCCCTCCCTCCTAGCACTTCGCGCTTAGGACTTTCTGGGAGGGGAGGGGCAGAAGCGTGGAAGCCCTGTGTCTCCACTCCTTCCCCTCCCTCCCAGAAAGTCCTAAGCGCTGCCAACCTGTTTGCCGGTGGAGGGAGCACTGGGAGGGAGGGGGAGGAGGCGGAGAAGTGGAACTTGTGCAATGCTCCCTTGTAAAGTCACTGCTCTTCCACAGAATCTTACAAGCAGGCAGCCAAACGACATTATAAGGGAGTATTGCACAACTTTAAACAAGCATGTTCCCTAACTGAGCAGGGACGTAACATTGAAACAACGTTAAGCGGGACGTTAAATGAGGAGTTACTGTATTCTTCTCAAGTATTCTCTCTGTATATGTATCTTCAGTTCCTTGTTATGATTGTTTAGTTCGAGACATTTTTCAATAACTGATTTTATAAACCAACTTCTTTTTTATATAAGGCCTCCTTTTTACCAGAATCTAAGGAGCAAAGTTTTCAAAATGGCACTAGAAAGCCCCATGTCCAAAGATTGTCTAAAAATAATTTTTCAAAAACTGTCATACCATAATGTATTCCTGAACATTGAATATGGCTCCATACTACTGTCCTATTGAGTATACCTCAAAGATCATGCCTTTTGTATTGTATTACATTAACAAAAAATATATATAATTTAAATTATCATCTTTTATGCCTATATTTTTGTCATATTATTTTCAGAAAATGTCTGTCCTTAACAGAATGGTTCATAATATTAAATCATCCTTTTTGAACTCATGCAAAGTTCACCCATTTAAACCTATACCAACCAAATAAAAATAAATGTACAATAAAATATTTTCCTATCCTCAACACATCTGCTCCAATCTGTTTTTAACCTTGATTTCTGAAACATGTGGAACATGATTTGCTCAGGATTACACTTGCAGTTAAACTGTGTTCAGCAATAGTTCAGTTGTGCCCATTGCTGATACCCGTTGACAGCAATGTGGAATTTTCTTAGGTACATCTACACTACCTGCCAGATTGGCGGGTAGCGATCGATCTATCGGGGATTGATTTATCGCGTGTACTGTAGATGTGATAAAGCGATCCCCGATTGCTTCCGCCTCTCGCACTGCTGGAGTTCAGCAGTCAACAGGAGAGCGAAGTTGATGGGGGAGCCGCGGCCGTCAATCCAGTGCTGCGATGACACGAAGTAAGTAATTTTAATTCGATCTAAGATATGTCGACATCAGCTACGCTATTCTCGTAGCTGAAGTTGCATATCTGAGATCGATATATCTCTCTCCCCTCTTCCCACCGTTAGACCTGGCCTTAGTATAGGTAAAGTTTTATGTTCAGAATTGCAGAGGCATCTAAAAGACGATGCACGAGACTGCCAGCCTTCTGCCTAGGAGCATGTATTTGACCTGCAATGAAAAGACTGCAGTTTTCATTATTGTTTGAGTAACAGATATTTTTGCTGTAAACAGAACTATAATCTGGATAAAAAGATTTGTGAACTTCTAAAAATCAGATCAAAATCAAGCCTCTTTTTTAAACTAAATTTAACATGTTTATTCTGGATCCTTTTAATTTGGTACTGGTCACAAATCACATTGTTACCTTGATGGACCTTCCAGGGGTTAGAGAGAGAGAGATGTAGAGAAAATTCAAAATCCTTCATTATCAGCAGCTTCACAAACTATTGTGGGAGGGGGGGAACATCCTGGATTCTTCAGTCTCTAATCTTTTATGTAGCCCTACCATCCTGATGTTTCTTGGTCTAAGCTTGGTCTGTTTTTCAGGTCACGAGTCTGATTTCTTTGTTTTACAGTCTTCAGTATTTTAAGTTAGAAAAGTGTGATGTTCATCAATCATTATCTCTGTCTTCAATTTTTCAGTTAGCCTTCTGCAGTCTTATAGCATTTCTTTCAGACTTCTTACCTATTGCAACAGCTAAGCAAGTTTAATGTTGCTTGATAAGTCAAATCTATACCATTGGTTAGTATAACAAATATTCCCAATATAAAGTTGCAGTTAGTAGAAACTTGGAAGTGTTGGATCTTTAGTAAAATCTCCATGTATTTTAGGGTTTACGTGATTCTTTTATCATACAAGTAGCCAGTATGCCCTCTCTAAAATTTCTCCAGGCAAATGACCATACCACAGAAGCAGAAAGCCATATACCACTAAAAATCTTCTATCATCTTGGGTGTCATATCAATAAAGTTCTTCTGTTTTGGCAGTGTGTGGTCCTTCTGTCTGACTTTCTAGTTGAAACTGCAGCTTCATTTTCATGAGCCCCAATATTTTTCTTCTAACTTGAAAGACATCTAATTCTGTGAGGTTGCATATGTGTGTCAATCCTAATCAGATGCTGGAGAACTATAGAATCATAGAACTGGAAGGGACCTCGAGAGGTCAGCTAGTCCAGTCCCCTGCACTCAGGCAGGACTAAGTATTATCTAGACCATCCCTGACAGGTGTTTGTCCAACCTATTCTTAAAAATCCCCGGTGATGGAGATTCCACAACCTCCCGAGGCAATTTATTCCAGTGCTTAACCACTCTGACAGGAAGTTTTTTCTAATGTCCAACCTAAACCGCCTTTGCTGCAATTTAAGCCCATCGCTTCTTGTCCTATCCTCCTCCTTGTAACAACCTTTTATGTACTTGAATGACAATTACACTCTCCTGTCAGGGATTCATTAGTAAGCCAGACACAGATATTACTGCCTAGTGTCATGGGACATGAGATGGTAATGGTGTTTCTTCTTTCTTTGTATTCTCATAGAATGTAGAAGTCCCTACCAAGATTGGGCTCCATTGTGCTAAGCACTATACAAATGTAGAGTAAGAGACAGTCACTGCCCTGAAGAACTTACAGTTTAAATGGACAAGATAGATAAAGTGAAAGTGGGGAAGCAGTGACACAAATAGGTGAAACAATTTGATCAAGATGACACATCAGTCCATTGTCCAATCCACTAGACAGTGCTGCATCTTTTATTGTTAGGAGTTGCCTTTCCTATTGTAATGTGCTGACAGTAGTTCTAAGGTCTAATTTTCAAAGTGCTAAGGAAGGGGCAAAAGAAGAGAGGAAGAGTAGCAATAGGTGGATTGAGAGGAAAATAACAGAGAGAACATTACATAAAGGAAGGAAGAGAAGATACGAAATATCTAGGGAGAAAGACAAGTGGAAGGGAAAATAAGAGATGGAGCAGTAGAAAAGAAAAGGGTAGCCCTTCTCAGATAATGCCCCTTGTCATTCTTTAACAAAGAAGCATTGTCTTGAATAAAACTGATTAGGATTCAGAAAGTGATAGGACCGTTACGGACCGCCTGAATAGTCAGTTGGATGTAAAGTAAGACAAGACCAAAAACAATAACTTTTCGAAGCTGTTCCAGATTGCAGGTATTGTTGGCAAAGTGCCCCATATTAGGAAAGTTTTGAAAATTAATTTTTCTAAACATTTTGTTTCTGATAAAAATGTCTGTTTAAACATCTATTCGTATCCAGTTCTCTTTTTGTGTAATTTTAAAAGCTGGTCTTCCAAGAGGTCAGCACAGAACAGGATCTCTCTCTTTTCTCCTTCCCATTTATTTGGGACAATCAGGACTTGTATGTAGGCTAAGCCCTGGTTTACATGGGGGGTGGGGGATATCAATCTAAGTTACGCAACTTCAGCTACGTGAATAACGTAGCTGAAGTCGACGTACTTAGATTGACTTACCGTGGTTTCTTCACCGCATTGAGTCAACTGTTGCCACTCCCCTGTTGACTCTGCCTGATTCCCCAGATCATGCCTAGCGCTGTTTTTTTAAATATAAAGTCATTTCCAATCATCTGGAACAGTGTCTGGTTTTAATGACAGATTGCATATTTTGTTCGCAGCTCAGCCCCTTAAGCACCACCACTTAAGCTCCTTCAGAACTCATGGATGTATACCCTATGGGCCTGATGGCTTGTTGCTTTTTAAGTTATGTATTTGCTCCAGCACCTTTAGCAATATCTGAGAATAACTCATCTTAATGACCAAAAAAAGCAGTTTCAGTGTAATACATCCTCTGTAGTAAAGACGGATGCAGAGAAATCATTTAGCTTGTCAGAAAATTCTGCTCTTCTTATTTTGTTTCCTTTAACCATTTATCAACTAAGACAGGAAAGTTGATTTCAGTCCATATTCATCTGAGCATCATCTTTGACACCAATATGACGGTGGCCTTCTTTTCACAGGAGGCAGTGGAATAGTTCATATTGCAGAGACATTCAGGGAGATGGAGACCCCATCAACCGTTACGTATTTCAGAGATACTGGGAATCATGAGCATCTTTGCAGAACTGCTGTTGTCGACCAAGACACATCCTTGTCCTCTATTAAGAGCCCTCTTGACTCAATGGAACTACTAGTCAGATTAGTTTTAGGTGTCCATGTATTCTCAATATGGCAGACAGTCAAATCTCTCTGTTAGCTAGAACTACCAGAAAATTGACTAGCATGTCCTCTCAAGAGCCTCAGTGGACAGTCACTAGTGAAATTCTCCTATCCAGAAACGCCCAGAGGTTGTGGTCCAGATCAGAAATGAAGGCACACCTCAACTTTCTCTATCTCAGAACACTGAGACTAGCCTTATTTTCTGGTTCAGGGAGCATGATCAATTACCAGGCAGGAACTTTTAACTTGAAGGTGGATTGGTTGAACTGTCTGTCAGTTTATTTGCTGGAGACTATGGCTCAGAGTTTGGGTCCTGCTTAGGAAGTTATCAACAAATTAGTGAAGATGAGTTGCTGTCTGAGGCAAAAAAAGCCCCCAAATCTTCTGTCATTTGATTTGTGGATCTGAGGCACTGATTAAGCAAAGGAACAGCCTAGCTTCCAGTTTTTGGCACACTTAAAAAGTGCAATTTACAAGTAGTACCAAAAATTCCTTTTTTTTTTTTTTTTGAGGAAAAAAAATATTTTAATTAAGATTTTGTCCCATGATATTGTTACCACATACACTATTACTCTGGTTATAATATACAAAGGAGAGCAGAAAATATTCAGTTACACTAGGTTCTACATACTAGGTCTTTCCACAGTTTCAGCTCCTCTGTACTCCTCATTTCTAGTAGTATAGACAATTTTCACTGGTTTTTAAAATATGCCACTTTCGCATTCCTGCAAAGTTGATGCCTTTGAGAGCTTCATTTTGTATATAATATAGCATTTGGCACATGTGAAAAATATATGGAATAGTTAAATACTATGTTCATTATAACATAGTTTTCAGTTACTGTGTTTAAAGGGACACTGTCAACTTAAAAATACATTTTTTAAATGACTTAAAATTAGTTTTAGGCATTACACCTACCCCCTGAATCTTTCTGCTAACAGTGATGGTTTTACCGTTATATTTTCCTATTTTAAAATATTTTTATCTCCCCAGTTACTTGTGAGAGATCCACACAGCCACAGAGAAACAGACTGACTCTACAGGGGAAACTGCATAATTAGTTTCATTAAGTGCTGGCAAATGCACAAAGTAAGCAAAGTTGGAGGAAATAAGTTTTCTCTTCTCATTCCTTTCACTTATAGTTATTTCAGGTGTTATAGTAGTTTTTTAAAAAAATCAGACAACTGCAATTTTTAAGTTAATAGTGTTTCTGTAAACTAAACAAACTATGAAGAAAATTGTTCTTCCTTTCTGTCAAGTATAACATTAATGGTTGGAGGAATTCTCTAGGATTTGCTTACCTTAGCACAATTCCACTTAAGTGTAATATCTTCTCATCTTTTTATAGACATTTCCAGCATGTTCCTGTAATAATAATGCACTCAAAGAAATGTAGAAGTTGGCATTAATTGTTACTACCACAACAGTTTTTAAAAGGAATTTTGTTCTTTTTTGGCAACTTTGGTACTTAGCATAGGAAACCAAGTTTAACATTTTGATTCTTGCATTCATTAAGTTATCAGTCACCGATATATGGTTTGAAAAGAGTTCAGAGTTTTTTTCCACCAAGTTTTATGCTTCTGGTACTCTTTATTTTGGTAGTCTGTTTTGGCCCATGTTAGGGAAATACCTCAGTGTTGGTTTGTTGTGTTTTTTGCGGGTTTTTTTGTTTGTTTTGTTTTAAGTATTTCCTGTGACATTGAAAGTCACAAAAGTGAAACACACAGACA